>NC_081295.1:9382500-10007500 GCF_030435805.1 Mustela lutreola | reverse complement strand
TGACCCTTGGCTTTAGCTCAGGTCGTGATCTCAAGGTCTTGAGGTGGAACCCTGCATCGGGCTCTGTGCTCAGCAGAGTTGGCTTGAGGTCCTCTCTCCCTCTCCCCCTCCTGTGTGCTCGCTCTCTCTAAAATAAAGATATTAACAAAATTTTTTTTTTAATTTTCTAAGTTATTACATCATTTAGGTAAAGGCCTGACAAGCACCTTTAGATTTTGTTAATATCTAAAATAAAGATATTAACAAAAATTTTTTTTTAAATTTTCTAAGTTATTACATCATTTAGGTAAAGGCCTGACAAGCACCTTCACTTTCTCCTAAACCCTCACTGTTATCAGATGCATAAAGTTTAGCATCTATAGTAAAGTCCATTGATCAAGGAATGAAAAGTGAATGTGTAACTTCCTGAGAAATACAATCCTTGAAGTACTCATTAAAATAACCAATCTCTAGGACACTAACAGGGCAAAATTGAAACACAAAAGCTTCCTGCTAGTGAAGTGAACTAGCAGCAGGGAGGAGGCGAGAGCATCTTGGGGTCAGGGCCCAATCTGCTGGTAAGACCCGACCCAACAAGGACAGTCTGTAACACACTTCCTGATTTAACTTGCTAACAGGTCAGGTTCTCAGAGGCAGTTCTAAAATAACGTTAGTCAGGCTTGGTTTTTAACAACTCCAAAATCTAAGTGTATCTCCTTTCCCTGCTGACTAAGTGACAGAAACACTTGCCATCTCTGTTAGGCCTCTTTCTAAAGGCTTTGTATTTTACTGCATTAAACACTTTGTAACAACTGCCAACCAGATCACTCCTCTTTTCACATTTTAACCTAATGATCCTGCTTCCCTGGCATCCATACAAGAGTACGTGTGTGCATGTGCCTCTCTGCCCCCAAATAAACAGGACCTACTTGCAGCTCCCGTTTTATAATGCCTTTTTTTTAAGGCCCAGGTGACAGACTGTCACAGTGGAATGAAGACAGCTCATGGCTTCATTACACAAAGTACTTCTGTAGGTACATTTATTTTTACATTGTAAAGGAAGTTACAACATCTTAAAAATGGTAAATAAACATAGTAAGTATAAGCCATCCAGAATGAAAGAACATGTACTTAATGAAAATTATCATTTCTATAACACAAATGCCTATATCCTAATCCTTTTTGGACCAAAGAGCAAACACACACACACACACACACACACACAGCACGTGCTGGTACATCTGTGGTACAGAAACACCTTCGATGCGGTCACTTAGGAACTACAGGGGGAAAAAGCATCCTGACATCTAGATGCTAAAAAAAAAAGCTTGGGGGCAACTCACTCTACTTCCTTTCCTGTTTCCAACTTCTAGAAATTCAAGCTTATAAAAAAAAAATTTTTTTTTTTTTTGACAAACAAAACCCTGTAACTACTATCCCTTCAGTAACTTCAGAAAGGTAGTTTCCAACAACTTTAAAGCTTGAGCTTCTTCTGAATTTCCCAAAGCGTTTCTGCACTCTTCTTCAGACAAGCCTCTTCTTCTGTGGTCAGCTTTATCTTTATAAGGTCTGTAATACCATTCTCTCCCAAGATACACGGAACACTGAGGAATACTTCTTCATTTATTCCATAGAGACCCTTAACTAATGTGGAAACTGGATGCACTCTTCTAAGATTCTTCAAAATACTTTCTGTTAAATCAGCTACAGATAGGCCAATGGCCCAAGAAGTATAATCTTTCATTCTAATAATCTCATAGGCACTAGCGACCACATCTTTGTGGACATTCTTCCACTGCTCAGGATCTTGATCAGTTCCTATGGCTGAGTTCAGGTTCTTCAGAGGGACACCAGCGACGTTCACTCCACTCCACACAGGCACACTCGAGTCTCCATGCTCTCCCAGGACCCACCCATGACAGCTTTCAGCGTGGATACCGAGCTTCTGCCCAATCAAGAAACGGAAACGGGCCGTGTCCAGACTACAACCACTTCCAGTAACACGGTTTGGGGGAAATTCGCTCAACTTCCAGGCCACGTAAGTTAGTATATCCACTGGGTTGGAAACAACGATCATTTTGCAGCGAGGGCTATACTGGGTAATACTGGAAATCATTAATTTAAAGATGTCCACATTTCGATGGACTAAATTCAGCCGTGTTTCCCCTTTTTCCTGGCGCGCCCCTGCGGTGATGATCACGAGGCTGGAGTTTGCAGTGACGAGGTAATCTGTGCTGGACACAATAGTTGGCATTTTCACGAAGGGGCTGCCATGCTGAAGATCCATCGTCTCCCCCTTCAGTTTGTCTTCATGAACATCCACAAGGGCAAGTTCATCGGTCAAGCCCCTTAACAGGATGCTGATAGCACAGGCCATGCCAACCGATCCGGTTCCGATGATGGAGACCTTGTTGTGAGGCACGGCCTCCTCGGAAGCGAAGTTCTTGAGAAGCTGGCACCCGACAGTTGCCATCTTGCACACGCGGGGGATGGCCCAGGCGCCCGTGAGAGGGAGGCCCGCCGCCCGGCGGGGACACAGCCAATTCACTCTCCCGGCGCCCACTCTCGGGCCGGCCCGCAGGACTCCCACGGCCCGACTCATGGCCACTCACTCGAGAAGTGGAGGGAGAAAGGAGGGAAGCGCCAGACAAGCTCCCAGGCGGGACGGAAAATTGCAGGGGACCCTTAAACGTGCCCTCCTCCTGCAACTGCGGCTGCGCAAGCCCGTGGCGGTTGGGAGCCCCCGCAGTCCACTACTGCGGCTGCGCAAGGCCGTGGCGTCGGCAGGCCCCGCGGCCCACTACCGCGGCTGCGCAAGGCGGCCGGGCCCCCGGGAATCGCCAGGGCCTCCGGGGAAATTTCTGCGTTGGACTCGGGTGGGAAAAGGACTTCTCTAGCAGATGAATTCTGAAGTGAAAGTTTTATAAACACGAAGTCTCTGCAACTTTTAACGTGAATAATGGACCAACCAAGACCCCCGGGATTACTGGTTTTCTATTTTTGCTACAGATGCCAAGTAAAAAAATTCCAATATGTACAGATAAAAATAGGGTTATCTTCTCTGAAGTGTATCCCTGCCGGGACGAATAAGGTGTGTGCGCCGTCTCCAAATGGCCGCCTTCACCGTTTCTCTGCGTAGGAGAGGTGGGGCTCCTGACTTCGGCTGTACCCCACTTGAGAGCTTTCTATTTGGGAAGGTGCCACTGCCTTCATACAGCCACGACCATGACCCACCACTGCTGGGAAGTCACAGCAGCGACGACAAGGGGAAGTGGCCGACTGCGCGGGGTCCGGCGCGAAAACTCACGCGGACGCTGTTCCTTCCTTCTCAGGCCAAAGGCAAGGCTGGGATTCCGAGTCCTGATTAAAAACGACTTCTCGAGGCGAAAGGTGGGGAGATAGCCTTCTATTAAATATTTCATATTTAGGACTGGGAAAGCTATTCTTACCCTTTCTGCCACGGAAATGCAGTCTAGAAAGACAGGAATAATCAGAGGAGGTGGTGAGCGGAGGAAAAGTGTGGCTATTAATGGGGTTCCTGCCATCCTGTTTCGGTGTGATTTAGCACTCTAGCAGGGACCAGACCCCCATGTGGAACGTATGCGGTCACAAGCCCCATGACACACACAACGGTGAGAGCACCACATACCTAAGTTCCATCCACAATAGTGGTCAGATTTATGGTAACCATTTCTCAAAATCAAATTGAAAACTGGAATTGCTCAAATGATCATCTTTATTTAATGGTGGCTAACATCTTCGAGGGATCCTTTTAAAGGACCAACTTTTGATAGTTTCTTTTATCCCAGTCGTAATTGAAATGTTTTAACCTGATGCCTGTTCCCACCTTCTTCCTATAATGATTCCTTTGACCAGTCAAGTCATTTTCCAAGATAAGTGTTCTTGAGGATGAAATTCAAGCACATAAAGACTCGTAGCTAAATGACTTCTTTCTAAAGTAATTTTCTTTCTAGAGTTTGAACCTCTTCAGAAATAAAATCTCTGACAGCTGCCTCTTCAGTTTTTCCCCTTAGCCACAACTAAATCAATTTTGAGAAAATAACACTCTCCAAAATAAAAATACCTCAAACAAAGCAGCTTTTTATTTACAGTAAGTCTTGAGGTAAGAAGGGAATAACTAAGACAGACAAAGGAGACGTACATGACCCCCGGAGCAGATTTAGGTCTACTCAAAGATGTGCAAAGCCAAATACAGCCAGATAGCTCCCTAATGACCTGTCTTCAGTGGCTCTTTATTCCTTTTGAATGGAAAACCTAACTCAAATTATCTGTTCAAAATACAGCATAATACAGCTGATGGCAGGATTATGCTGATTATGATTGATGACATCACTTAGGAGGGAGAAAGCAAGAAATGAAGATGACCAGCAAGTCTTCTGGACCAGCGATGGTTCCAAGTAAGTCATTCTCTTCCTTCTGCCTAGACTCTCCCCGCAGGTCCCCTGCCCTTTTTCTAGCTAGGGGTGCAGTTCAAATATTCCACCCTCTCGGTCTCTACAATCCCCCAAGCAGAAGTGACTTTTAAGAATCCTACGCCACCAATGTCTTTTGTACCTCTCTCCATTGTGGGATTTATCACACACTATTAAATGTAATTACTTAGGAACTTGTCTCTCCAAAGAGATCACCTTTTATTTAGAGCATATCACGACCCTTTAGAACAGAGCTCGGTAAGTGAATTCAGTAAATATACATGGTAGGAAAGGAGTAAAGAACCCAGTGAAGTAAGGCCAGAGCGCTGAAAGGTGAGAGAAACAGAAAGGCACAACTGGAGAATCCACCTGGTGCCAAAGTTTTAAATTAAGGGGTGGGTAAAATGTGTAGGTACCTGTTTGGGGTTTCTTAGCAAAGCTGATGTATACAAGTCAGATAAAGATATGGATAAGCTAAAAGATTTCTTAGCCATTTTCAAAGCTTTGGCTTTGGCCAATACCTACCAAGTCAGAACATACAAAAAAGAAATTCTGCAGCACTAGACACACAGTAAAACAAATGCTCAATGGCAGAGAGAATATTTTCATCCTATAAAAAAATGTTTCATTCTTTGGAAAGCTTTTATAAAATAACCACTGCACAAAACCCTTGATATGAGAAAGAGAGAGAAGCTGTGATGAAAGTACTATTAATTAATATTATAAGCTATAAACTTATCAGCAAGTAGAGCATTATATAAACATAATTATTTTAAAAATCTTCTTTCTGATTTAAAAATCATAAATTGCAAATTATAGTTTTAAAACAAATTAGTGGGCTGTGATTCTATTGCTCATATACTAAAATCTATATTTACAAATACCAGCACCTTAGAGCATTTTCCTTTGTCGGTGATATGGGAATGCTGGGGAGGGACAAAAGTAGGGCCACAAAGCTTTTCTCCTAATAAAACAAGGGCAGACTAGACGTCAAGTCAAAACACTGCAGTCAACTTGCATTGATGGTATTCAAATATCGTTAACAGGAATTGGCAAGGTCATCTAATAAAGAATCCAAATCTCAATTGTGTTCTTTAAGGGCATTATCGACACATAATTTTTGATGCACTTAGAAGAGCCACATGCATTTATCTTTCAAAAGTGAAATATTTTAACGGAGCACAAATCACGAAAAACAAAGAAACTAAAATTCACTAATAGGTGCTTAAATTTCCCAATTTGTAGCTAAAAACTGACAAAGCTTAATTTTATGGATTTAGGCTCTAAATAGATGTGTTTTTATTAATTCACTGCAATTATTCTCTGTGGTTGGATTAATAGAAATAATACTGTAGTCCCCGATAGCAGTTCTATTCATCTAAAAAAAAAAAAAATGACATGAAGAATATGTTTGTACATGGAAGTTACCTTCAATTTAGGTAAGAACTTAAATTTACCTAAAACTTAAATTCCACCCAAAGGTGGAAACTTAAGTTATTTTTTACAGTCTCAAAACTGCCAGAATAGATGAACTCCTTATTTGCCTCAAGACCCCATCCAGGCGAAGAACAGAGTCAGCAGCAGAAACAGAAGAGAGGAAGGAATGTTCAGTGGCGACATTAGCAAGGTCAAGGCTCAGAGGCTAGAAGGACATGGCCTTTCAGCAAGGCTAGAACTCTGAGTGCAATAAAGAGAGAACCAGCCAGAGTCTTGAGCGATGCGTTGTGAACATTTGCATCAGATCCTTTTTTCTGGGGCCAGTCCCGTGCAGTGCAGGCCACCGAGCTGCACCCCTGGCCTCTATCCATGGAATGCCAGAACACCTCCACTGTCATGATAATCAGAACTGTCTGTGGATGTTGCCAAGTATCTTTCTTCTGTGGGGAGGGGAAGTCAAAATGCCCCCATTAAGAACCAGTGGATTAAAAATGAGTAGGAGCGAGACCAGAGAGCAACCAAACCATTTCAAGGAACTTGGATTTTATTCTCCAGGGAAGAGTGGGCCATTGAAATGGCAGAAACAGTGATCAGGTTTCATCCAACAGATGTCTCCTGGACACATTCTCCATGCTAGGTACTCTATCAGGTGCTGAGGTTACAACAGTGAACAAGACAAATGAGGTCTCTATCCTC
This sequence comes from Mustela lutreola, assembly GCF_030435805.1. NCBI lineage: Eukaryota > Metazoa > Chordata > Mammalia > Carnivora > Mustelidae > Mustela > Mustela lutreola. Next base: position 10,000,955 of record NC_081295.1, on the reverse strand, counting down.
TTAAAATTTACATTCTGTGAGGACAGATAAGACAAGTAAATGGTCAAAAGAACTTCATTTTGCAACAGTGCTGTGAAAAGAAGAAAACAGGATGCCATCCGAGAGGGACTGATGGTCTGGGGAAGCTTCTCGGGGGAGACGAACGCAAACAGGGTTGAAACTCTACAAGCCAACACAGAGCCGCCAGGCCAGCACCTGGGCAAGGAGTCTGCTGGACCAGCAGGAGGAAGGCTGGCGTGCGGTGGGGGGCAGGGGGGTGTCTGCGGGTGGGAGGGGTGACTGGGTGGTCCAAGAGGAGGCCGGCTGGCACGTGGGGCTACATCCCACAAGACTTCTTCACGGGGAGCCTCTGAAGCGTTGTTCAGAGTGACGTCATCTGACACTTTACAAATCTCCAGCTGCTGTGTGGAGGGAGAGTTCGGTGGCGGGGGGCCAGGGGGGTGTAAAGAAGAGGCCGGAAAACTCTGTGAGGCAAAAGATGAATGTAATGGCGAGAGATGAAAGGGGCCAGGCCGTGTCTGGAAGCACAGCCAACAAGCAGGACTTGCCCGTGGATGACATGAAGGGAATGAAGGGAAATGAGAGAAGCCGAGATGATGAGTCTCTGCTGGTTTCCGGGCTTGGGCAGCTGGAGGCACGGGAGGGACGCAGCCCGCACGGGAGCGACGAGAGGCGGTGAGGAGACCGAGAGCTCTGAGTGAGACCCAGGCTGCTGCGTGCCTCTGGGCCACACCACTGCTGATGCGCAACAGGCACGTGCAGGGCAAACCCAACGGCCGACTGCGCAGACTGTGTTCAGATGCCGAGGACCACAGCTGAGGCTGACGGACCAAAGGAGTAGTTGGAGAAAGATGGGGAACATCAAGAGAGAATCTGCAGAGGCGGGAGGAGCTGTACACACACGCTGTACAGCTGTACACACAGCAGCGGGGGACTGACAATCAGCAAAGGCTGGGGTACTCCTGGGAGCGAGGTCCTCCGACAGATGGACGTGATGGACCTATGCCCGCGGCACGGACACCTCGCCCACGGTGACATGAAGAAAGGCAGAGTGAGTGGTACAGATGCAGGATGAACCCCGGGGAAGATGAAGGCCAGAGCCCTCTCGTGGTGTGGAGAAAGGACTATGGAGAGACCGGGTGGGAGGCAGGGAGGAGAGGTCCGTCGCGACCATCCTGCGGCAGGGACAACGGCAGTGGGAGTGTGTCTATCAGTGATTAGATACAGCCTTGAGAAAGAGTGTGGTCGTGATGAGAATCCAGCTTTTCCCTCCGGGCGGCTCTACGGATGACACGGCCACTCACCGTGAGTGACCCAGGAGTAGGATGCTGCGTGGGGACGGGGGCAGGGCAGTAAATAACATTCATGTGGGAACACACGTGAGACCTGCAGGACGTGCAAGCATCGGTGTCTAGCAAGTGGGTCCATGAGCAAGGAGCTCAGAAGTCGACTAGAGACGCAGACCTGGCAGCCTTCTGTGTGTGGATGAAGCTAGAGCAGAGGGACCCTCGGAGCAGCAAATTTAAAGGCAAAGTAAGGAACCTAGCATAAAATGTATAAAATAGGCAGCAGCATTTCAGAAGGAAATGGAATAGTGGGAAGGAAAAAATAAGAGCCAAACTAGGATTGAGAAAAATTACAAAAAGAATGAAGAACTATAAAAGGCCAGGATCCATTAGCACAAGAAACAAACAATAACTGATATATATCCGATATATAGATTTGGTTCACCAAAAATTATAGAAATTATGTTCAGCACAGTCTACACTGTGGAAAGATACACAGCACATTAAAAAAAGATTTCTTCTTAAAATCATTTCGGTCAGGAGAATTCAATTTGAGAGACCACTTCATTATCAGATATACTGGGAAACGAAAAGTAATATATAAAAATATAATATCAACATATACATATAAAAATGTTTTATAGATTCCTAGGTATTTCTAAGTGACCAACCAATAATAGGTACCTTTTAAAACAAAGCGTAGGGAGAAGCATAGGCTATTGGGTCTTCGTTCCACAGTGCCTTATTTAGAGAGATCTGCTCATCTGAGTCCAATTTTCTATGCTCCATATTGAAATAAGGACAAAGAAAAAGAAAACCCAAATGAAATCAAGGATATTTTTCCTCCAGTGGAATAAGGCCAGGAACATTCCTGAGGTGATTAAGCCTGATTTGTGTCAGGCTTTGGAACAAGAAGGCTTTTATGGCAGAGCTTATCTTTTCTAATAATTGTTGCACATTCCCACTTTATAAAATGCTTGGGTCCTATTTTACTTATAAAAGGAAACTGGTGGGTTTTTAGAAGAGGTATTTTGGCAATATGCCAATAAAAAAAGCTGTGGGTTTTTTTTTTTCTTTTCCTGCTCCCTTGGCTTAGGGGGGAAAAAACCCACCTCAGAAAACAAAATACAACATTGGTCATTATCTCCCATTTTAAACTGAGCAAGTGCCTGTGATTCGGTCTCTCTGTCACCAAATTCCTTTCCACATTACATCGAGTGCCTCTTACCACCGGATGCCAAGCCCATTAGAGCGGCAGTGAGTGGGAAATAAGGGTTATAGAGATGTTCTTGTCACCTCAGACCTAAATTTAAGTGATGCACAGTGCCACTTCCAATTAATTTAAAAATGATTCCAGGAATATATTCCTCAATGCTTACGTTGTTTGAAGGCCTTCAGCTTGACAGACAGAACTGCCTGTGTCAGATCATGATGACTCTGTGTTCTAGGCATTCTAGGAAGATCCATCAGGAAGTGGAAGTGAAGCTGTGTGTGCTGATGTTATGGTAATCAGAGTCAGGAACTGAAGTTTGCTTCCTGGGGACAGAAGCTGGTAAAGATGTTCGGAAGCTCTCAAATTAGATTAGGCAAGGATGCAGAAGGGACATATTTTAGTCACTCCTCTGACTTCCCCTGCAGATCCCTCAGAAGTGGTCACCATTAAACAGTTTGCCAGGAAATGGATTTGTTTTTAACCTCTGACCGGAACCAAAGCAAAGTACAAAGCATACAGTCTATTTCCTTCTTAAATATCTTAGATATTAAAAACCTCTAAGCTTTTTCATAGTTTTATTTATATATGTGGTCCTAGCATTCACCTACAATGTTGCTTCATTTGAGACAAATAACTTAAAAATGGTTCAGAATAAACATATTTAATATAAGATCTACCAGATACTGAAATCAGCAAAAAGGCAAAAGAAAGAGATTTTACTGTAATTAGCAAAAGCCCTCAAAGCTGGTCATAAGGTCATTAAGAAATGAGCGTAAACATTAACATTAAAAAGTATACTTAGCAGCAGCTACTAAAAAGAGCTGGAGAAAATACATTTTATTAGAATGAATCCAATATTGTCCTAGAAGAAAGATATTATTACCTCTCTTAAAGAATCTTTCTTAGAATAGGAAAGACAGATGCCAATTTCTGGAGAAGTAATTAAGACATGTTTTACTTTTTGATTTTAAGGAAAAGGAAGCCTGGGCTCTTGAGAAAGAAATAAGCTATATCAGATCAGGAGGAAATATGGGGGCTGGAGAGATGTGTAAGACTTCAATCACAGATTATTTGCATAAAAGCCTTTAGAGCAGCGGGACTTTGGAGAGAAACAGTAAAGGAAGAAAGAGATTATTTTCCATTTATCAGATTGGCAAACATTTCAAAGTAATAGAAGCCACTAATGGCGAGGGAGCTAGGAAACCTGTATGCACTGTCAGTATCTTCTAAATGTATCAACTTTGTACTTTGGACATCAAAAACATTTTTAAATGCCCCTGGATTCAACAATAACATTAGTTGTCTTTAGGACAAATTTCCTGACTGAGAAAAGTATAAAAAGATGCACACCTACAGAGGTTCACTATGGTGTTTGTGAAAAATTACAGTATAAGTGCTATTGGCAGGAGACTGATTACATAAATTATAATATAATGGAACACCAGGTAGCCATTAAAAGTGATGGAGATTTACACAGTCTATTATGCAAAGATGTTCTTGTGGCTATTCAGTGAGAAAAGGCTCTAGAATAGAACAGTAAAACACTTACATACAATTATATTCACAGACATACAGAAAGTCTGAAGGGATGTTTTTACTGTAATAAGTGATCACAACTAAATAGGATTTCTGGTGATTTTTGTTTCCCTTTTTGTACTTTTCCACCCCCTTTTTTTAAAAAATGGGTACATAATTTTATAAAATAAACACAATATAAAACACAAAATAAACATAAAATATCTGTTTTAAAAAAGATAAGTCCTGGGCGCCTGGGTGGCTCAGTGGGTTAAGCCGCTGCCTTCGGCTCAGGTCATGATCTCAGGGTCCTGGGATCGAGTCCCGCATCGGGCTCTCTGCTCGGCAGGGAGCCTGCTTCCCTCTCTCTCTCTCTCTCTGCCTGCCTCTCTGCTTACTTGTGATCTCTCTCTGTCAAATAAATAAATAAAATCTTTAAAAAAAAAAAAAAAAGATAAGTCCTAAACATGTTTTTCTTTAAAAATAAGCAATATATGTAAATAAAAACAAATACTTCTTATTACCTGGTAAAAGACAAACTAAATGAAAAATTTCCTTTATTTACAAGTTAATTTTTAAATTTAAGTCTCTGGATGATTTAATGTATTCACAATAACTAAAAATGTTTTCATTTGTGGTTTTATTACTTTTGAGATTTTAGCTCCTCTGAGGGCAACGACTGTAAATTATCTGTGAATCTAACTACACCAGGTATCATGAATGTATTAACTACAAGGCACAGTAAATGTTAGCAGTGGTGATTCCGACTGGTACTGAGACAGCCTCAAGTCCAACAAATGTTGGAAGAGAAGAGAAGAGTCCAGGCAAAAAAAGCCCCAGATTTCCCAGTCGTATCAATCAGGAATTATTTATACATCCAACATTTTTCCTTCTAAGGGGAGGGGAAAAGAAGGCAGAATAGTCTAATCGTAATTATGCTCAATCTTTTCAGAAATCCTTTCAAGTGTCAATACTTAATATAAATAGGAAAAGGTACAAAAGTGAAGTCTTTGTGCTTGAGTCACAGGTGAATAATTTTAAGTGGCATGGTATTTTTAAGTTTTTTTATTTATTTGAGAGAGTGTGAGCGAGACAGAGTGAAAGAGAGAGAGAGAGAGAGAGAGAACACGCATGTACAAGCAATGGGGAGGGAATGAGGGAGAGGGAGAAGCAGGCTCCTGGCTGAGCAGGGAGCCCGATGCGGGGCTCCTTCCCAGGACCCTGGGATCATGACCTGACCCGAAGGCGGGCAGTTCACCTACTGAGCCACCCAGGCGCCCTGGCTTGCTTCTTTTGATAACTGGGGAATTACTAGTTGGTATCTCGAGACATCCTTATTTATTCACTGACAAGCATTTATTTCAACTACTCTAAACTTAAAATAATAAAAAGCATCTAATCATACTGCCACAGGGTGAACCTGGCCTGAACATGGCAGTCTCCCAGGATCCTTTGGGATCCTTTGGGATCACTGGGTGCATTAGGAGACCACAGACCCACAGTAAATGTTCATTGTTTCAACAATTAAGTTACTGTTAAACAAGCATTTATTTCAACTACTCTAAACTTAAAATAATAAAAAGCATCTAATCATACTGCCACAGGGTGAACCTGGCCTGAACATGGCAGTCTCCCAGGATCCTTTGGGATCCTTTGGGATCACTGGGTGCATTAGGAGACCACAGACCCACAGTAAATGTTCATTGTTTCAACAATTAAGTTACTGTTAAAAAGTGAAGGCTGCCTCAATCATAATCAGATGATAAAATGCTGTAATTCAAAGTAATGGATGAATCTATACTGAGCAATGAGGCCTTGCTTGCTGGCCCACGATGCTGTTCATGGCCAGAACAGGTGAGAGGTTCCCAGACTGAATCTGGACTGGCTCAGACATGGAGGGAGGGAAGCTCCCACCTTAAATCCTGGACACACCTACTGGCTTCAGTCCGCTGACAAGATAGCCTCCACTACCTCTGCTTTTGTTAGAATCTCTAATTAATTGATAACACTATTGAGTAAAATGTAAACTTATATCTGATGTATTATACATTTTTTATGTGAAATAAATTCCATAACAACTACGAATAAACTAAGTGTAAATCCAAAATATTTCTAAGAAACTGAAGAGCTTAGCTTCAAGCATTTCAGCATGTCCTGGTTTAGACCAGCAGATGTAGCTGTGAATTAAAATAGGGAATGTGCACTGCTCTCCTTCAGCCAGTAGATGGCACCCTTCTTTTTTATGAACTGGGTTTATAACGATTTAATAGGATTCAAGGTTGCTACCAACCATTAATTATTTGACAAAGGGACTGATTCTGATTTACCTAATTTACCCAGAATAATCATATCAATTATTTATTGAGTGCATAGATCTGGACCATTTCTGTCCAGCATTTTCTAAGATTTGTTTTCTTTAGTCGTGGAAAGATAAGAGTTCTCAGGAGTTGGGGCAATCTCACAATTATCCTCCAAACTCTCTGAGAACTGAAATGTAGTACTGCTGTCCGCAAGACGCAGAGTGGGTCATATAATAAGAATTTGCTTAGAGAGTCTTAAAACCGAAGCCTTCCACAGTAATGGTCTGCTGGGAGCCCTGTCTTGGCATAGTGCCTGGCTCAGGGTACACCCACAAATGTCTTTTGAATGAACAAATTCATAAACACTACTGCTTTTTAAAAGGTGTGCCCTTGAAAAACTATCAGTGGTTCATTTTTCTGTGAGACTTCTCAGATATGGATAGCAATCTGATATTCCTATTGGTCTATAGGTAGGGGGACAGTACACTCGTATTCTCACGTTTTAAAGACATGAAGATATAAAAAGATTCCAAGGGTCCTTGTATTCAGCAGTGCCAATCAGAAAACAATTTTTCTTGCCCAACCATCTTCTTTAGGCCATAATCCTCCTACAGTTGCCATAAAACAAAGAAGTTCACATTCTAGAAACTAGAATAGCACCAGATAGCCCATAAAGCCCAAGTTCTTGAGCATATAACTTAAACTAAATATCTTAACTTTGTTGGCCTATGAAAGTTTGGATGGATTCATTATGACTCTTCTCGTTCAAAGGTTATTTATATTTTAAAATTTCTTAAAACTTTATTATTCAGCTTATGACCCACATTACTAAGTTCTGGAAACATCCCCTGACAATTCCATCAAGTCAATTTAAAGTGCTAAAAGACCATCATTTTTATAGAAACTACAAGCTTAATAACCTTACTATTAAGTATCCCATTCCCTCAAGTATATTTCACACATGGTCAAAGAAGTTCTGTGAACTTCTAAGCAACTGTGTTTCATTTCTAGCATAAATTAATAAAAATTTAAATGGCAGTATTACTGTTAAAGTAATACATATTTAAGGGACATACAGAAAAGTGAAATAAAAAAATCGACTCCCACACCCATAACTCATCCACACATTTCTACTGCACATATTTCCCCCCAGTTTTTTCCACTTGTTTTCAAGTAACTGCTCTCATATTATATATACAAATGAATCCTGCTTTACCATTATACCCTAAGCATTTTTCTACTGCAGATGAAGGCTAAAAGGAGGCCTTCTCTTTTATGAGGAAAGAATGGCCCAGTCCTCTACCTAACTGACATTAATTAGAAAGCCGGGAGAGGAGGCCCACATTGAAGATACCCAGGAAAACCAGTGAAGTCATCACGAATGTGTGGATCACAGCACAATTAAAACCAAATTTACTCCTTCCCCCTCACTCTGGCCCCTTTCAATTACATCTCTATTTTCCTATCTTAGCTAGGGGAGGTAACATCGGAAAAAAAACCTAGGTTCTAAAGACTATCAGACTTGGATCCAAATCTTGACTCTGTCAGTTATAAGCTGTGTGATCTTGGACAAGTGACTTAACCTCTCTGAGTCCCAATTTCCTCACTTATAAAATGGGGGATATTACTATCTGCTTCATAGTTACTGTGAAGATTAAATAACCCGCTATGTCTAAAAGTCTGGTACGATGCCTGCACGGAAGGAGAGACTTTATACTGGCCAAAAGCAAAACTGCGGCTGACAACAAAAATCATCCCAAATATTCAGTCATTGGTTTTCTAACTTTTCCATGTAAACACAACTTAAACAATTACTAGCCAGCAGAGTTACTTTAAAAATAAAGGTTAGTCAGACTAAAAGAAAAGCAGCATCTATCTGTCCATCAGTATACTCTGAGTAAAACGTACAATAATGCCTACGTTCAGTTATGATTAAACCAAATGGGAAACCTTCGGTAATGCCTATAGTAGTATTATCACTTAGCACTCCCCCTCCTTGCAATTTCTCCCCCTTTACGGAATCGCTCCGGTCAGCATACTCACATGCTGACAATTCTCCCAACTTAAACAAAAAACAAAAAACGCCTCTCTTGATCTCAGTCCCCCTTCCAGCTACGACCCCATCTCTTTCTTTACCCGTAGAGCAGAATTTAAGACGTGTCTATACAGACAGTCTCTCTTCTCCGTTCTTTCGGACCCCCTCCACCCAGGCTTTACCCACCAAGGACCGCCACACCGCTGACTCGGCGAACTGCCGAGTCTCATCTTACATGATTTCACGCCACTATACACCTTCTTCACCTGGCATCCAAGTCACTGGTTCTCCCAGGTTTTCTCCTTTGCTAATTTCCTCCATATTTCCCAACCTCTAAACCTTGGGAGTGCCCAGAGCTCTTTCCTCGGACCTCTTTTCTCTCTCTGTTCAGTGCCTTGGTGAGCTCATCTGGTCTCCTGGCTTTGACTACTATCCACACACTGAAGACTCTCAAACTTACATCTTGACCTTGTACCTCTCCTCTGAACTCCAAACTTTTATATCTAACTGCTTGACTCTCCACTTTGCTATCTAACGGATTATTTCAAACTCACAGGCCCTGTGAGTGACGGGAGCTTCCGACGTTATCCCTGAACATCTGCTCCTCTCACGCTATCCCCATCCATCTTCCAGCTGCTTAGGCCAAAAGCCTTGGAGATCCTTGACTTCATTTTTTCTCTCACCTCTCACATTCGACGTGAAACAAGTCCTAGTTGACTCTACCTTCAAAATATATCCAGAACCTCTTCTCTTCAACTCCCTTGCTGCCACCTATACCAAGTCACCGTCAGTTCTCACCTGTCACACACGGCCTGGTCCACTGAACCTCCTACCAGTAGTTTAAAAAAAGCCAATCATTCCCATTATGGAGCTGTTTAGCCTGGGGTGTAAGTTACACACACATGTGCGTGCGCGCGCGCACACACACACACACACACACACACACACACACACTTCTTGGAAATCAGGCATAGTTAGTCACAGAAAGTAGAATACACATTCAGACAGCAATTACAGGACCGCAGTTACTTACACTGTGAACTCCTAAAGCTTTCCAGACTGCGAAGCTGATCACACCAACCCCACACCATGCATAAAGTGAGCCCCAGCCCAGGGCTCGCAAGGCAAGGGAAGACCCGCTCTCTGGTAAGGCGGCTGTGGCCATACTTCCCTGCAAGGAGAAAGAAAGGAAAAAGCATCAGTTCAGAAAGTATAATTATTTTGGGAATGTTTGATGCTCACGACTCTTGGAATGTCACCGTAATTTTGGGATGCCAGACGAACCCAAGTTCAAAAAGCAGCTTTGTTACTTAATAACTACAAGACTTAGGTCACAACTTCTCTGACTGATGGATATTTGAGTAGGCAGGGCAGCTAGGAGCTGCAGCTGGGTACTAGAGAGAAAAAGACAAATAGAGTAACTTCTTTCTGACTAAAAATTTCGGTCACTGGTGCGGGGGATGGGGGCTGGACACAGACACATAAAAGTTAACTGTGATCTAAATGGAAATGTGCAACAAAAGAACTATACCCAGGGCACCACAGTCCCAGAGGATACATTATCTACTGCTGCAATTAGAGGAAGCTTTAAGGAGGGGTTCCTCAAAGAGGTGAACTATAGAAGTCACTGTGAAGACTTTCTCACATTGAGGTCTTTCATCCATTTTGAGTCTGTTTTTGTGTGTGACTTGTAAATGTATATGCAAAATGTGTGGCACACAGTAGAAACCCAACTTGTGGCGAAACCCAACTTGTGGCAGCTAGTCATGAGAAAGTAGGAAATAAACAATGACTCTCCTTTTGGGTTTTAAGGCCTCTTATTACGGTAAAAAAAAATCTATAACCATAATAACTGAACAACTTTCAGCCTACAGCACACGAACTTGACAGAGAAGACTAGGAATGAGATGCATGCTTCAAAAGCATATAACCATCCCATCACTGAAAGCACTGGTTACTGATTATTTTTTTCCAAAACTTTTCTTTGCTCTTTTTGCCTATTAATTATCCCAGAAAAGCCCTAAAACATTCTGTCAGGTTCTCTCTGGGTTCTGTTCACTGGCATCTTCATTAAAATGCCATCAAACTGATCAGCTAATGTAATAAGATAGCAAATTTGTAATGTTTGGTCTTCCTTCTGGGAACAAATTTCCATTTACTTGGGGGAAAAAAGCCCTTCTTCTTAAGAACAACTTCCTTTATATTGCTCAACCCACTGAATTATCAAGGTTTCTATCACGTGCTGTGGTTACGAATGTTATTGGTGGCACATAGAAAAGCTGGGCTTACCTATATCTTCAGGTCTCACACCGTGCCCTGACCTATTTGTTGACTTACCACTTGTCTGTAATACACCTGAGACCCAACCAGATTTTCAGGAGACGTTTCTTTATTTTCTGTGATCAAAACACTCTCCTCTCCCTTTACTCATGTTGCTGTGATTTCAGACCAGTTCATTTCAGATCAGTTCACCACAGATCTCATGTAAATTCACTAACTTCTAACTAGCCTGAATTTTCATCCAAAAGCAATACCATTAACCAAATATTATTAGAAGAGGGTCAATTTAAGTGCCTAAATTTTATTTTAGAAACTTAATTTAAAAATTCCTTATTTCCTTGGGAAGGACGGAAATTATCTATGTATTATGTATGTATGTGCATGTGTTTTTTAAAAGGGACCTTAGCTTATACCTTCCTCTGTTTATTCAGTAAAGGACAAAGAAAAATCAATGTTCATTCGTTCAGCATTTACTACTCCCTTTCCACTAGTGTGAGACTCAGCTAAGATACTGCGGTTAAGACTTTAAAGAAATGATGACCATCTTCCTGAAATAATAGCAGTGTAGGCTGTCCCCAACTAAAGCTGGTCATTTTTAGAGTCCTGAGTTGCAATCTGTATCTGTATTATAATGAATGCTTCGATTCCAGGCTAGCACACAGAAGGCTATTTAAGTAAAAAATTGCTAAAAATAGTATAATTTCCTCACCAAGAATAAGATGGAAAGAGCGCCATGGTAAGCAAGTTGTTTAATCCGTCTGTGCCTCAGTTTAATGGGGACAGCCTAATAACAGTGTCTCATGGGGCTGTGGTGGGGGTTCAAGGAACAGCAGCAGCCAGCACGTGGTAAACACTCAAATGCTCGATATTATCTTTACTACTAATGTCAGGGAAAACTGCCAGGCGGCGACTCTGAAATAAACTGCCTAAGTGGGATTCTTAAACCGGCACTTGCTAAGTGTAAATGCATTACCTGCTTCAGAACCTCTGAGCCTCTCAGACACAGTCTGGATCAATGGTAATGCTCTAATTCAGATGCTCCCCCAGAGGAGAGGCAGAACTTTACACAACATATTTAACCAGCCAGAACAGTAGTTCTCAAACTTTCCGGTCTCAGGATCCATTTCTACTTGGATCCCAAAGACTTCTGCTTGTGTGGATTATACTTACGAATATTTAATATATTAAAAATTAAAACTAAGAAATTCTTAAATTTTAAGTATTAATTTAAAAATTTTAATTTAAATTTAAAGTATTCATTTAAGTATTCATTTAAAAATCAACCCAGTAGGGGCGCCTGGGTGGCTCAGTGGGTTAAAGCCTCTGCCTTCGGCTCAGGTCATGATCTCAGGGTCCTGAGATCGAGTCCCACGTGGGGCTCTCTGCTCAGCAGGGAGCCTGCCTCCCCCTCTCTCTCTGCTTGCCTCTCTGTGTACTTGTGATCTCTCTCTGTCAAATAAATAAATAAAATCTTAAAAAAAAAAATCAACCCAGTATAGGTGAATAGAAACCTATTCTTATGAAAACAACTGCCTTACAAAACAAAAGAATTTAGTGCCAAGAAGCAATGTTTTACGTTTTGATTAATCTTCTAAATGTTTGGCTTAATAAAGGACAGATGAATTTTCATAAATGCTTCTGTATTCAATCTGTTGCAATATGTTTTTTGATGGAAGAATGTGAATAAAATCCAGTCTTCCAGAGATCTGTGGCTGGAAAAGGGACAAGTATTTTAACAGCCTCCTTTCTCTGACACTCCACTGAAACTTCCCGAATAGCTGCCTGTACTCTGGAATTGGAAGTCAGACCGTTGAGTTTTTTGCACTTTGTTATATTAAAATCCATTTATCTCTTTTGTATTTTGAATGGGCCTTTTATTCATGCATTAGGATCATTCAGGAAATACTGATTTACCAATTTATGCAGATCTTTCCGAGGCTGACACCATTTATTAAATATTTAAAATATCACATTATTATCACCAGCAATCTCATCAGGAGAGCCTTACGTATCGAGCACCTATCATGCTCCCAATGGCACGTTTCCCAAGATCTAATTTTCACTTGCAAGCTTCAATTTTTTTCATTGACAATAAATACCGACAAATGCTTGCTTGAGAGATGACAGGCTCATTTTGTTCATTTTGAAGATAATATCTGCCAAATACCTACTTCTGAATAACTATAGTTTGTCAGTTGCTCTTTCAAATACAATATGATATTACATGAAAAAAAGCAGCTGGTTCAGCATGCAACTTAATCATACAATTGCTTTTCCTAGAGAAAAACGTCTCTGGTATAGATCAGAAGGGCTTTATGATACTTCCCATTTCTTCATGTGGAATAGTAATCAAGTGTTAAGATTTAATAAAATCAACACTTTTACTGCTATAACAAGGACATTCTCATGCAACGAGTTTTTTTTTTTGTTTTGTTTCATTTTGTTTTTGAAACTACAGAGGCATGGTAACAGAGAACACAATGACTGCTAGTACAGTTTGGTGCCACGGCCTTGATTACACTAATGCACCAGCAGTTTTACCCCCGCAAATGACTTGGGATTATTATGAAAATAGTTTTTTTACAGACCCTCAAAAGAGTCTCAAGGATCCTAGGGCTCTGTGGACCACAGCTTGACAACCACATTTGATAGGGCATGTGTGATAATCAAATCTTAGAACCACAAAATAGAATACCAAGTTGTAATTGTGCGTATGTAGTTTTTTTCCCTAAAAATCCGTAACTTTCATGAGATTCTCAGAAAGGTCTGTGACCCAAAAGTTAACTGGTAATTTTGGCTTAGAAATCTATGCAAATTGTACTGTTAAAACTTTGCTATCAGTTAGGCCTTACTGATTCCTTCTACAAGATGTATTTCTGCACGGAAAATATTCTGTAATACAGGGGGAAATGACCACAGTTTCATCACAGTGATTTCTGTAGTTCCATTTAAGTCTCGAGTATGCAGATGGGAAGCAAAAGCATCTTAAATGTGGTCTTTTTCCTTTACGGTATTTACAGTGCTTAAGCATGATATCCAATTATTAACACTGTTCTTCCAAGCAAACATCAAATTATAATTATATAGTTAATTGTGTCAATATTTAGTATCTGTCTCCTGCACCAGATGCTAGCTTCCTGAAAGGCAGATGTTTTGTACATTCTTCTTTCTCCTATACCTAGCTAGCACAGTGCCTGATACATAAAAGATCCCAAGTTAACATCTGAAGCAATGAAATGATGGATAAAGAAGTCATACGGGACGAAGAGGGCAGACAGGACACGTGCAAACAAGTAATGACAAGTCAATGAGAAGAAAAATCCTCCAACTGGGATATGACCACATGAGTGATTACTTAGTCTTGCTCAGAGAGTAAGAATTTTCTGCCTTAAGTAGCTTGTGGTCATTCACCCCAAACTGAGCCCTTATGTGTCAGGGACTTTTCTGGGGAACGGGGCTGCAGCAGCACAAAGCATGTGTGATCTCTGGGCTCAAGGAGCTGACCCATGTTTTTCATTGATGATAAGATGCACTTTATTTCAACAATTGAACATTTCTGAAACAGAAATGCCTCTGGTGGGGTGCCTGGCTGGCTTAGTCAGTAGAATATGAGACTCCTGATCTTGGGATCATTATTAAGCCCCAGGCCGGGTGTAAAGCTTAAATAAATAAGTAAATAGAAATGCTGCTGGGAATCAGTATTGTGTCAAGAATTTAACTGGCATCATTTTTCCCCCCAGAGGTGTATAAAATACTGGGCCTCTTACAACTGATAGGGAATTACCCCAATTTAGACTTAGTCATGTTGTGAACAGGAAATGTACTGGATAGCTTTCCAAGTCTTGTGCTGCTAAAATTTAAGAAAAAGAAATCACATAACTAAGTACTTCTCTTTTCTTTTCTTTTTAAATAAAGATTTCATTTATGATTGAGAGAGAGAGAGAGGGCACAGAGGGAGGAGAAGCAGGCTCTCCACTGGGAAGAGAGCCAGCCCCACATGGGGCTCTTGATCCCAGGACTCCAAGATCATGACCCCAGTTGAAGGCAGACACTTAACCAACTGAACCCCCCGGGTCTCCCTAAATACTTCTTTCTAAATGAAAATAAAGACCATTGGTTAATTTGTACACTTCTTGAATCTAGGTATATAGGTTTACTTCTTAAAACAACATGAAAGTCCACCAACATTTTCTTTACTTCTCCCATGCAAAACAGCTGCCAATTATGTGTAAACAATAACAATGCTATGAATGGATTTCCGGGTCACAAACCTTGTTGAACCATTCAGGGCTTTTCTTTTTAGCCAATGATAATGTTGTAACAAATCCCGCTAGCATTCCTGCCGCAGCCACAGTACCAAGGAAAACTCCACCTGCCAAGAGTTTTGGGGGTAAGGCGAGGAGAGATATTAAAGAGAGAGAAAGAGGAAAAAAACCACCTTAAGAAGATGTACCCAAGTTAAGTTCAGACACTATTTCAATTTTAAGTCACTTTGAAATGTGAGAACGAAAGCTAGTTGGCTCTGGCCAAAGGTAAACCATAGGGGTGCGAAACCTGCGTGACCTCACGACCTCTGGTTCCTGAGATCATTCTGCGGGGTCGTTTCCAAGTGCTGGGAAGTGGCCCAGGGTCCCTTTCCCTCTTCCCAGGGACGGTTTGGGAGTTTCTCCCGGGGAGGAAAACAAGCTAGTGGAAGGTAGGACAAGGGACGGGAGAAACTGCAGAGCGGATGGGGAAAATGCAGCACACAGGACACCTCACGGGCCCAGCCCCCCAGCCCAGGGGAGTCTCCACCCTGCACCGCGCACGACCCCTGACCGGCCGATCCCCACCGGCTAAACTCAGGGGCAACCCAAGGTTAGGTCTCCCAGGGCAGGGTGTGTGTGGGAATGGCGGCTCCAGCGCGGGCCCGGGAGGAGCTCGCCCCGACACCAGCACCTCACCACACCACACCTTTCACCAGGAAAAGCCGATCGTCTGTGGAACCCCGAGCCTCGAGGCCTGAGGACGGCGGCCCATGCTCAGCACCTGCCGTCTCCATGTTCGTAAGACTCCACGGCTGGGTCCGACGCCAACTGAGGTCGGGGGGAAGCGCGAGCGAAGCGGAGGAGAAAGGTTCCGCTACCGGCTCTCCCTGTGCGTTCAGAATACTGGTCCGGGGACCGGCCGAGGGTCCCAAACCCTCTCACCTCTCCCCCCGACCCGCGAGGAAGGCGTGGTGGCTGCACGTGGTGTCCCCACCCCAACCTCGGGGTCGGGGCGGAGGGGCGCGGGCCGCCTCCAGCTCGGGCCTTTAGCCCGAAAGCCGCACTTGAACAGGACAGCGTCTTATCGGCCGCAGTGCTCGGCTCGGGCTCTGGGAGGCAGTGAGCGGTCGCAGATGGCGCGGCGCGCCCAGGGCCGGCGGGTTCGAGACCCTGGAGCTCCGTCTCCCGGATCGGCCTTCGTTCCACCCAGGGATTTAACCAGCGCTAATATTTCACGATTCTAAAAAGCAGGTCTATGTCTTCTCTTTGTATTTTTCCGGGAAATTTCGTAGCAGTGCTCACGTGAGGTGTAAGGGGCAGGTTTTATCGCTGGAAGAGAGCCAGCCCCAGCTCCGCTGCGATCACCTCCGTCCCGTGCTTTGATTGATGGACCTACCGAGCAGGGCGGGCGGCTGTCCTGCTGAACTGGCGTTAGACAAGCCAACGGGGACAGCCGAGGACCACCCTGAGAACTTGCTAACGCAGATGTCCAGGTTGCACCAGAGCCCTTCTTGCGGGGAGACGCTGGTGCTGGCCGCCCCCAGATGGGCTTGGGCTTCTGTCTGGGAGGCTGATCTGCAACGGTTGTGGATTCTATAAATGGTCACCGAGAGGAAGAGGCTGGAAGTCGTAGAAAATCTTTTCAGCCTCTCAAACACCGACGCATGACATCATCTTTTAAAATGAGACAACCTGTCATTTGTTCATTCTGAACACTCGCACAAAGGCCATGAACTTCTTCAGGATGGGGATGGAGATTTTTATTCAATTTTAGATTCCCTGGCTCTCAACTCCTTACCTGATTACACATAATAAATTCTGGATGAATGAGTAAATGAATGCATTAGTTAATTACAATTAGTAGCTCAAATCTGGGCTCAGGTCCTAAGTCACTTCTCTGTTAGGTGAACTTGGCTGAGTTATTTAGGCTCTTTGCCTCAGTTTCCTCATATATAAAAGAAACTGACATTACCTGCCTTAGAAGTTGCTGTGAGAATTAAAGGAAGCAATAAAAATAAAGAAGTTAGCATAGTGCCTGGCACAGATAGATACTCAATACATGTTAACGCTAGCTATCATAACTTTCAATTCCCACAGCTATTTCACAGCATTGCCTATGGAAAATTTTAAATTATAGATGCCCAGGGCCTACTGCTGAAGATGATTGCTCTGAAGGTCCATGCAGGGCAGTTTAAAAGCTCCACTGGGGGCTCTCTCTACCGCTCTAAAAAAAAAATTAAAAAATAAATAAATAAATTTTAAAAATTAGGGGTGCCTGGGTGGCTCAGTCAGTTAAGGGTCTGACTCTTGATTTCTGCTCAGGTCATGATTTCATGGTCCTGAGATTGTGCCCCGCCCCATGCAGAGCCTGCTTAGGATTCTCCCTCTCCCTCTGGCCCTCTCCCCCCAAAATAAAAAAAATATTTTTTAAAAAAGCCCATGGGGTTTCAGATGATCAGTCGGGTTGAGAACTACTGCTCTGTTGGTGCCTTGGAAATACAAGGCCAGAGTCTGAAAGTCCCCTTTAAACTGGTAAATACTGGGCTCACTTGTTGAAGGTATTAAGGACTCATCTTTTCTCCTTTCCCTCGTACAAAAAGGTGATCCCAGCAGCTAATATTTATTGAGTGCTTTCTATATGCCTGGCTTTGTGCTAAGTGCTTCAAATATGTTATCTCATTTAATTTTCTTCATAAACTCAGACCAATTAACTTGCTCAACTCACACAGCTGTTAAAAAGCCGAGCCAGGAAGCAGCTCTATTTTTAAAAGCAACAAAAGCAAAAGAAATAAGTGGGACTATCACAGGCCAAAAGCTTCTGCACGGTAGAGGCACCATCAACAAAATGAAAAGACAACCTACTGCATGGGAGCAAATATTTGCAAATTGTATAGCTGACATGGAGCTAATACCCAATATATAAGGAACTCATACAACTCAAAGGCAAAAAGAAAAAAAATCACACGGGCAGAGGATCTGAATAGACATTTTTCTGAAGAAGACAAATAGCCAGCCAACAGAGCCATGAAAAGATGCTCTACATCATTAACCATCAGGGAAATACAAATCAAAACCACAGTAAGAATCACCTGACACCTATTAGAATGGCCCTTATGAAAAAGACAAGTGATAAGTGTCTCTGAAGATGTGGAGAAAAGAGAACCCTTCTACACTGTTGGTGGGAAAAGACTGATGCGGCTGCAATGGAAAACAGTACAGATGCTCCTCAAAAAATTAAAAATAGACCTACCATATGATCTAGCAATTCCACTCTGAATATTTATCTGAAGAAAGTGAAAACACTATCTTGGAAAGCTGTACCCATGTTCATTGTAATGTTATGTGTAATAGCCAAGCTATGGAAGCCACCTAAATGTCCATCAATGGACGAATGGATAAAGAAATTGCAGTATACATATTTAATGGAATATTCAGCCATAAAACGAATGAAACCTTGCCATTTGCAACAGCATGGATGAGCCTCGAGGACATTATGTTAAGTGAAATAAGTCACACAAAGAAAGACAAATACCGTGTGACCTCTCGTGAGTGTGCGATCTAAACGAACAAACAAAATAAAAATGAAAAAAAGAACAAGCAAACAAAAAAGAAGACCACAAATACAGACATAGATACAACGGTGGTTGCCAGAGGCAAGGAAGGGGTGGAGAGTAGGAGAAATAGGTGAAGGGGGTCAAAAGTAAGTAGAAAACAAACAAACAAACAAATAAGTAAAAGCAATTCTGTCCGAGTCCTTATCCACTACCCAGTGGTCCCTAAGCTTGAGCTTGGTAACTGGAATTTCCCCGAAGGGCCTCACTCCCAGAGTTTCTGATTCAGTGGGTCTGCATGGGGCCTGGGAACTTTCATGTCTAACGAGTTCACAAGTGGTGCTGCTGGTTAGAGAGATCCTCTCTCTGCTTCACTCTTACAGTTTATACCTCTTAAAGCCACACCGTCCACTTCAGCACTTGGAATTGTCTTCTCCCAAGACGGCTCAGAGAGGACATGTCCAGGCTACCTAGTTCCCCATCTTTGCCGCCCCCCACCCGTCCCTGCCAAACCACAGACATTTTTTATTTTAAGACTTATATTACTATTTACTGTAAGGAATAGAAGAGAGAGAAGTCATGTTTAAATGTAGGGACATTACAGCACCCTGTCGTCTAGAGCCTGTTTTCATTCTGAGGCAATATCAACCATCCCTGCTGGACCCGTTTCTGCTTCTGTTCCAAGGGCTGCTGCTCACAAACGTCTATCTTCATTCTAATTCCCCAAAGCAGAGGACAGCGTTCCTCCTTCCTACCCCTAAGTTCAGTTTCCCAGGATACAGAGGGTGAAGAGCAATGAAGGCAAACCCCTGGGTAATCTTTGCCGTGGTGAGAAATGTGCACTTTGAAGTTCCTTGTCAGACACACGCCTTGAGAGGAGAGACTGGGAGCCCCTTGGATGAGGCGACCTTATCGTGTGAGGAGCTCCCAAACCCCATTCCTCACTGGCCCTAGGCTCCTGTCCTTTGCTCGGTTCCAGATTCCAGAAGGTGGTGATCCCAAGACCTGGGAAGCCTACATGAAACCAGGATGGGGAGTCCCTGGCCTTGAGATTAGAACCACAGTCCAGGCATCCCAATTAGGACACTTAAAGAAAATGCATTTTAAAGACAATGTTAACCAAGATCTCCCATTTCTGCGGTTTGCACAGTTAGGGACTTCGGGTGCCGTCAAATTAACTGGCCTGCTCTCCAATCCTACCTAGACTGGGTTCTACAAGAATGAGTGATGCGATCTCCAAACAGGTGATTCGCAGATATTTGGAACACAGTGTCTCTGCGAGACAGGCTCTGCTGGTTCTGAAACAGCAAGGTGGGGCATATGCTGAGCATGGGTCCCTGTGGTCAGACATTTACAGAAGTTTGGTGCTCCGTGTGATGGGAGCAGGACTGGTGTTTCAGTGGAAGCGTGATTCCCTTTTAGGAAAATGTAATAGAAATGTCTTGCAAGCAAAGAAGCTGCTGGGAAAGCAAGCTCATCTGAGACCGACTCTGTTGCTATTTTGGTGTTTGTTTTAGTCAGCTGAAAGTCCATACCATCTATGCATCTGACCACATTCTTATTTCAAACCTTTGGGCCCCTGTGGATTCTATTTCAAGTTTCAATGGCTAGAAAACCTGTTAGCATTATGGTTTCCCAGAACGTGGGTACCCTCGCTCTCTCTAGTTCCAAACACTGACAGGCTTTTTTCCCCATCTATTTTTAAAACATTTCTTTTGGAGCTTTACTTTCTCCCTGTTTAAAATATGAGGGTGAATTCTTTTTTAAAACCTGATAAACGTCACATATCGGTCATTCTTCTCACTGCTTCTTGATATAAGATAGTTGTCAGAAATAGAGCCCAGAGATCTTTAAAAGCTGTTGCCTAATTAAATGTGTTCCTAGGAAAACGGTTCTGCTGGGCTTTATGTGGAATTATTAACAAAGGTTACCTTGAGGGAAGAGGGGAGGTGAAACTTTCTAATCATATTTCATCTGTCTGTCTTAATAAGCAAAATGCTGACCAAAGCAACAGTTTTACAAATTCCTATAATGTTTCCAAAAAAAATTTAGCAAGAAACTTGTATTACTTTTATGAAAGGGAGGAAACGAGGAAGAAAAACAATGAAAATACTTTAAAAATGTATCACATCATTTAAAGATATTTTTTTTTTTCTGTGTAAGTAGAAATATTATGTAGGTTTCCAGAGTAATTCACCAAACTCTTTAGCAGGTATCCAGTGACAACACGTGGATAGCGAGGGAGTAAGAGTGAGAAGCGTATGTCCCCTGGAGAGACTTTCGGCTGGTGGAGAGCCCTTGCCAAGTGTATATCCCCCAGCTTGATGTTCTCAGAGTCTCTTGAATTCTTCCCAGTCTCTGCTCCAGACTCCCAGAGTTATAGCTGCCTTGAAGTGCACTACAGTCAATACCATGCAGCGTAGGTGCTAAGAAGGGTAATGATTCCTCTGCAGTGAGCTGAAACTTGACTTTCAAAGGTTGTATCTCATCACTCACTTCCGGCCTCTCTTTACTTACCTCTTAGAATAGTATCTCTAACTGCCCCAGGCTGAATAATAGAAGTCTGTCTTCATCACAGTAAATGGAAGTTGCCATTACAGGTACTCTCCTCTCAATTTGTCTTCCTGGTAGAGAGTATCTTTCCTACCTCCTTCTATGCTCACAGCTGGATTGTTACTGTTAACGAGAGACCAGAAATCATTTTGAAAGCTGTTCTGTTTCACGAGCCACAGATCTTTCCCTTATAAAAGATCGATGCATATAATTTCCTTTAATGATAGTCCTCGATCTTTTGAGGATCAAATATGCTCACATGTGTTCAAGCATTTTGTAAATTGTCAAGTTTTCTGGCAATAAAAGGCATTCTTAATTTTAGTCCCATGTGTGTCCCAGTCAGAGAAAAACCCTTTAACACTGCCAAAAGTAAAATATATTTCCATCTGTGCATTTCATTTTGCCAGTATTTCGTACACAGGCACACACATTTCATTAATGCTTATTGTATTTTTTGGTGAATTATTCTCTCCTGATGGATTAAAGTTAATAAACTACAAAGTGACTGAAAACAGGTTCTATGACATATGTGATGAGGAGTGATAAATTACTTTTTGAACAAATTCTGTGGTCAGATTGATTTTAATTCTCATTCATTGAGAGGTTTAATTGAATTGATTGAATTGAATTAATTGAATTGAATTGAATTGATTGTGACGGTCTGAGGGGCTGGTGAAGGAAACTCTGGTGAAGGAAAGAGGCCCTTGGCTCATTGGGAGCTTAGAGTTCCAGGATCCTCCATTTTCTAATTTACTGGCAATTTCATCAAAGCGTCTTTCCATTTCCGCCTTCAGGGAAGGTGGAACTTCATTTCCTAACTTCATGTCTTCTACTTTGTGCCTTAACAAGTTCAGTATGATCTAAAGCAATTTTTATTTCCTGTTTGAGACCCCTGCGGTGCTTCAGGTCAATTGTTGTTGCATAACGTGGGTCTAGAACACCTAGGAGATTGTTATGCGTCTGTGCTGAGCCTGGATGGTCCAGGTCTTGGAACTTAGAGGGTAGGGGCTGTTTCCCAGAATTAGGCTCAGCAACTGAAGCCTCACAAATGATTCAGAAGCAAGTAGGCTTGTCCTGGGGAACAAAGCCCATGCTTATGGGGTCCTGGCAATAGAGGGCTGTAGTCCTGGTGGTCTGGTTGTGAGATGAAGTAGCTGTCAAAGCAATTAACATGGTGTTCCAGAATTCAGGGCAGAGGAGGGAGTTCAGAACTTCAGGTGAGAAGGTCAGTGTCATCAAGAGACTTGCCCATGGATAACAGCATCCTGACCTTCCACAGAACCGAAGACCTAGAGGTTGTAACTCCTAAATGCAAAGGCACAGCCCAGGCAAAGTGAAGAGCCCGTGACCAGGATCCCAGCTGTGACAGAGTCAGTAGGCTTTTGGTGCTGAGTCGGTGAGGAGACTTGAGAGGTCCACAATCCATAAATAGAGTCCATGAAGTCAGGTCAAGGTGAAGGCTGGGTCTCTAGGTAGGTCTAGAAGTGGGTCTAGAGGTAGAGGACTGGAGGAGAAGGATGGAAGCAGACAGGGCCCCTGCCTTTGGTTGTGTGATGTGTTCACATGCACACGGGCCTCCAACCCAGAGGACAGGGGCTGGAAACTAGCCTGTGTTCTGCTCACAAGCCCGGTACTCTGGTGCAGGTCACCCACTGCACCTGGAAAGGGCTGCCTTTTCTGGTGCACAAAATGGTACCACCTGGGCCAGTATTGGATTGGCAAACATGATGTTCAGAGGCTAGGAGCCAATTTTAAAAATATCCCAACTAAAGGTAGTCTACCTTGTATTAAGACAGAAAAAGAAATATGAGAAAGATTTCAAAGTATCCAGGGCTGGAATGTCAGAAAGAACTGTGTGGCCCTAAAATGCATTGAGATTCACCGTGCCTCTGGAATTCGGAGAATAAGTCAGAAAAATGTCGCCTTTGAAGAGTGCTAGCATGCTTCAACTCCTTGAATTTACTTTTAAAGAATACATCTGTGGCCTTTGAACAATTTTTCTTTTGTAATTCTGGCTCACCGACTGTTCTCTCTGTGTTACAAAAGCAGTGTCTACAGTTACTTCTCACTGGACAGTATACTTTCAATTTAGTAACGTATTTTACTGAGATTTGACCCCTTTGATTTATTCTTGCTTGTAAAAATAATAACCTCTTAAAACGTGATTATATAGTGTGATAAAATATTTCACAATATAGTAAATTATATGCCACTTAAAAGATGATGTCTTTTTTAGGTCAAATGTACCAGGACCCAATACCCTTTTTAAAACATTCAAAGCATTTGATGGATTCATTGTGGAATGCACTATAAATAAATACAACCTCCAAATTCCAGACAATGAAAATATGCTAGGGGATACATCAAAGCTACGACCAAGGTAGAAAGGTAGAAAGAGCCTGGATGGGTTGTCTGGAAGCCAGCCCTGCCAGTAACAGGGCATCATTGTCTCCATATCTCTTAATATGGGCTTCATTTGCCTTCTCCATAAAAGGGAGGACTGCATAGATAGCACTCTTCAGCACTGTTTAGCACTAAGAAAGTAGCTTTGATAGCATGCCAGTTCCAGAAGGCTGCTAGGTGTTACCTGGGGAAAAAACGTTTTGTCATCAAATAAGTTTGGCAAACAAAATATAACAGGTTTCTTTGCTTTGGGGCTTCTCAGAGTCCTCCAGAGGACCTAGTAAGCAGCGATTCTCTAACTAATTGGGCCAAAGAAATCTCTGTTGACGAATATCTTTTGTGCCTTAAGACTATAGTTTGAGAAAGACTGACCTAGTTGGTCACTGGGATTGTTTCTACTCCCCCCAAAATCTGATTCTAGCTCAGTTTGGAGAAACGAGGTTATTCCGTTTAGAGCGTAGAAAACAACTCCCCGCCTTCCTTTTGCAGCTCAAGGGCAGATCTAAAATTTAATGTCTCCGCTCTGCAGCTCATCTGAACCCTCTGGGTGGTCAGAAGAGCGAAGACCAGATTTCATGGAGGGGTCGAAGCTTCCATTAGACTCAAGCCAGAAATAATGTCTCACTTTCCCATGTCAAATTTAAAGCTGTTCTTCACATTCTAAAAGAGAAGAAAGAGAGAGAGCTATGTGTGTGTGTGGTTGGGGGGGGGCAGTTTGGGGAAGCCAAAATGGTCATGAAGAATCTACTTCATTCTAGTCAATTAGGAAGAAAAATGCAGTCCCCAAAGCATATTTCTGAATTGGTATAGTGGAGAAACCAAAAATACACTGACTTACAGTAGAATTAGATTTACTATTTCAAGCCCTGCTATATATTTATCCTTATTTGGTTGCTTTTCTCAGAGTTGCAGGATTCTGAGAAAAGTCACGGAGTCATCTTGCGTCCAGGAAGGATTTCACTCAAATGCTCCTCATGACAGATCCCGCAGGGGGTCTCCTCTTGATTTCAGATCCTAGAGCAACCAGTGGGCTGAAGCATATCCTATCTCCCACGTGATTTTTCTTAAAGGAGCTCAGTGTGCTGGGGGCCTGGGAGCCACTGGTCCTGGAGGACTTCAGTCTGCCCGTCACATCCTCAAGCTTCTCAGAACACTAGCTCTAGGCGGTTCCATTTGCGGAAGTTTCTGTGTTCCACGTCACATGGTCCAGTGGTGCTGGCCAAAGCCAAGGGGACCGGGATCACCATTAGACCCAAAGACAGTCTTCTGGGGGCCAGCTACTCTGCCCAGGAGGAGCCCCTTGCTGCCGGCTTCACCCCATCTGTAGCACGTGTTTCAGCTTCTCTCTCTCTCTGTCTCAACTCTGCTTCTCCCTCCTTGTCCTGAAGCTGTCCTCTGTCGTGTCCTCCTCAGCCACCCTTGCTCTGGCTGCCATACTGTCCCTAGAGGGGTCTTTCACAGTGCAGGTGCTACCTCTTATGCCTCTTTGCCCAAATGGAAAAAAACTCACCCTCTCTCACAGAAAATTGTTCCCCATAACCACTGAACACTTGCCCACCCGGCACCACATGCTTCCTGCTCACACACCGTCTGGAAGCCAAGGCCCTCATGGTTGCCAGGAGCTGAGCAGTTGGCTATTCTTCCCATTTTTCTTTTCTTTTCTTCTTAAGATTTATTTATTTATTTTAAAGAGGGAAAGAGAGAACATGAGTGTGGTAAGAGAGAGAAGCAGACTCCGCCTGCCTGGGAGCCTGGAGCAGGATACAGGACTTGATCTCACCACCCTGAGATCACAACCTGAGCTGTAACCAAAAGGTGGACACTTAACCAACTGCAGACCCAGGCCCCCCAATTATTCCCATTTTTATTTGTGGTGAATTCTGAGGCTCCCGCCCCAGCCTCAGCCTGTCATGCAGGTCACTCCAGGGGCCATATCCTAGTCTAGGTCGGGGCTTCTCCCCATCTGCCCTACTCCCCTGCAGCACTGTGCCCATAAGCAACCAGGTCAACCAGAACTCTGGACACTATTGTACTGGTATTTCGGAAGACTTTTGACAAAACCCCTCACTTCGTAACTTTATTACTAAGGTTGGTTGTTTTTGAAGTTGGCTGAGCACCTGTGCCCAAAGAGTCTTAATTTACATACCACTTGGAAGGAACCCCCTGAGGCCATGCTGCAGGCTATTCAACATTTGTAAGCAACTTGAACCTAGACCCTGGAAGGAATGACTATTACATTTTACAGATGGCACAAAACAGGAAGCTTTAATTATTGAATGAGTGAGATGAAAGAGAAATGCCTTAAGATGGCTTAGGCAGACTCCACAAAAGTCGGACTTGAACAGACTTTAACGAAGACAAATCAAATTTGCAGAAAATAACCAAGTGCAGGGTGGGGGAAATTTGGCCTGGAGTGCTTCCTGTGAAAAAGACATGGACCGTTTAGTTGGCCTGTGTGAGGACTGGCCACTCAGCATCCTCAGAGAGCAGGGAAGATGTAGGGGACAGTGGCTTGGAAACAGGAAGAACTTCTCAAACTCAACACCCAAAAAACAAGTCATCAAGTCAAAAAATGGGCAGAAGACATGAACAGATACTTCTCTAAAGAAGACATACAGGGGCGCCTGGGTGGCTCAGTGGGTTAAAGCCTCTGCCTTCGGCTCAGGTCGTGGGCCTGGGGTCCTGGGATCAAGCTCCATGTTGGGTTCTCTGCTCCGTAGGGAGCCTGTTTCCCCCTCTCTCTCTGCCTGCCTCTCTGCCTACTTGGATCTCTGTCTGTCAAATAAATAAATAAATAAGAAGAAGACATATAAATGGCCAACAGACACATGAAAAAACACTCAACATCATTAGCCATCACGGAAATTCAAATCAAAATCACAGTGAGATACCACCTTACACCAGCTTAGAATGGCAAAAATTGACAAGGCAGGAAACAACATGTGTTGGAGAGGATGTGGAGAAACTGCATTCACACTGTTGGTGGGAATGCAAGTCAGTGCAGCCACTTTGGAAAACAGTGTGGAAATTCCTTTAGAAATTAAAAATAGAGCTACCCTATGACCTGGCAATTGCACTACTGGGTATTTACCCCAAAGATACAGATGTAGTGAAAGAACGGGCAACTGCACTCCAATGTTCATAGTGACAATGTCCATAATAGCCAACCTGTGGAAAGAGCCAAGATGCCCTTCAACAGACGAATGGATAAAGAAGATGTGACCCATATGTACAATGGAATATTACTCAACCTTCAGAAAGGATGAATACCCACCATTTGCATCGACAACTGGAGGGGACTGTGCTAAGGAAATAAGTCAAGCAGAGAAAGACAGTTATTATATGGTTTCACTTATGCGTGGAACATAAAGAATTGCAGGGAGGACATTCGGAGAAGGAAGGGAAAAATGAAGGGGGGGAATCAGAGTGGGAAACAAATCATGAGAGATAATGGTCTCTGGGAAACAAACTGAGGGTTTCAGAGGGGAGCGGAGGTGGTTGGGGGGATGGTGAGCCTGGTGATGGGTATTAAGGAGGGCACAGATTGCTTGGAGCTCTGGCTGTTTCACGCAAACAATGAATCATGGAACACTACATCAAAAGCTAATGAGGTACTGTATGGTGACTCACATAACATAAAAATAATAATTACAAAAGGAAATCTTAACCATGTTGTCTCAGAAAAAAGAGCTGAGGGTAAGTGCTAGAGAAAGAGGTAGAGTCTCTCAGGAACCATGGGGGAAAGAAAGACTAGGTAGATTTTGTTTCAAATAAAAACATTTAAAAAATCTGAAAAGTCCCCCGAATGGAATGAGGAACTTGAATTATATTGTTTCCTATCACTAGGACTTTCTGAGTGGAAGCCGGATTAACATCTAATGGAGATGGTGTAGAAGAAATTCATGCCTGAGCGACAAAGAAGAAACTCCAAGAAGGCTTTTGTTGCAGCTCTGCTAACTCAGTTCTGCTGTCTCCGAAACTTGGTTTTGTCCGCAGGGCGAGAGCAGATTTATCTCTCTGGGAAAGATCACATTAATCAGGCTCATGAGTTCAAATGCCAATTTAATACTGTGTAAATATGGTAAGAACCATAACCAGAAGTCAGGTAACAGTCAGAAAGTTGCATGTGACACCTCTCTTTTAGGCTCTGGCAGGTAAAGTAGATAAAAACAAGTAAGGAAAACTTCTAGAAAGAACTGAGGGTTCTATAAGGTGGTCAGCTGTGAAATCAATATTATAAAAATCATTAGCTTTCCTATATATTAGCTAAACTGATTAAAATTCAAAACAGGGGAAAAAAAGATGCCACACATGAAAGAAGTCTTGACGATGGCATATCTCTGGTTCCCCCAAACTTACCTGTCCGGTTGTCAGTTCTTCTCAGCTTACAAATATCATGCAATTCCTGCTGAAATCAAACTAGAATCATTTAAAAAACTTGACAGAATGTGGGGCACCTGGGTGGCTCAGTTGGTTAAGCGTCAACTCTTGATTTCAGTTTAGGTCATGATCACAGGGTTGTGGGATCGAGGCTTGACGTTCAGCAGGGAGTCTGCTTGTCCCTCTCCCTCTGCTCCTTCCTTGTGCATGCTCTCTCTCTCTCTCTCTCTCTCAAATAAACAAACAAATAAAGTCTTAAAGAAAACTTGACAGAGCTATTAAAAACTCATCTGAATAATAAACATTCAAAAAAGTCAAGAAATTTTGGAAAAGCCTTATGGGAGGGATTGCCCTGCAATGTTAAAGGCATAATGTTACCTTAATTGAAGCACTAACCATAGACAGGAACAGCCGACTGGATCCATGGGATGGTGAACAAACATATTTCAAATTAGTAGAGAACGCCCCCGAAACAACGCCCCCGAAACAATATGGGGACAACTAACTGATTATTTGGAAAAAATGTCTTTGATTTCTATCTCCTATTACAATGAAAACTTAAAAGCAATGTAAGAATAACTGCCTAGTGGGAAACCTCCTTGGGTTGAGGAACAACTTTCAAAGCATGAACCAAAAAATAAATGTAGATATTGGTCCACTTACAATGGGGTTATGCCCCGGTAACTCATTGTGAGTCAAAAATGCATTCGATACACCCAGCCTACCAAATACCACAGCTTCGCCTGGGCTGTCTCCACCGTGCTCAGAATACTTACAAAATCATGGAACACACAGACTGTTTTATAACAGTGTTGAGTAGCCCATATAATGTATTGAATTACTATATCAAAAGTGAAAAACAGAATTCTGTATGGGTACAGAATGGTTGTTAGTGTGTGTCCTCAGGTCTCAGGCTGACTGGAGCTGCCTAGCATCATGAAAGAGTTTGCCTGCATGTCTCTAGCCCTGGAAAAGATCCGACGTAAAAATTTGACATATGTTTTCTACAGAGTGCCCATCACTTTCACACCACCGCAAAATTGAAAAATCTCAAGTTGAACCATGGTAAGTCAGGGTGGTCTATATAGATCAATTTGACCATATAAATCTGGAAACTGCTCTGTGGCAGGTAGTGTAAATTTGCTCACATACTCCCATCTCCAGTTCTTTGTGTTGCCTCCCCTCATCTACTGCTCGGAGTGGCCATGTGACCAGTTCTGGCCAATGGGGAATGCAAGTTGGTGCAACCTCTTTGGAGAACAGTGTGGAGATTCCTCAAGAAACTAAAAATAGAACTTCCCTATGACCCTGCCATTGCACTGCTGGGTATTTACCCCAAAGATACAGATGTTGTGAAAAGAAGGGCCATCTGTACCCCAATGTTTATAGCAGCAATGGCCATGGTCGTCAAACTGTGGAAAGAACCAAGATGCCCTTCAACGGATGCATTCATCCGTTGGAAGATGTGGTCCATATACACTATGGAGTTATGCCTCCACCAGAAAGGACGAATACCCAACTTTTGTAGCAACATGGATGGGACTGGAAGAGATGATGCTGAGTGAAATAAGTCAAGCAGAGAGAGTCAATTATCATATGGTTTCACTTATTTGTGGAGCATAACAAATAGCATGGAGGACAAGGGGTGTTAGAGAGGAGAATGGAGTTGGGAGAAATTGGAAGAGGAGGTGAACCATGAGAGACTATGGACTCTGAAAAACAATCTGAGGGGTTTGAAGTGGTGGGAGGCTGGGGTACCAGGTGGTGGGTATTATGGAGGGCACGGATTGCATGGAGCACTGGGTGTGGTGAAAAAATAATGAATACTGTATTTCTGAAAATAAATAAATTAATTTATAAAAAAAAAAGAGTCAGCTGGCATTGTCTCTTCCTCTACCCTCTTCCTGCCTGGAACACAGATCTGATGGCTAGCGCTGCAGCAGCCATTTAGTGACCATAAGATAATAAGCAGAAGGAGGCAAGAGGGGCAGGAGTGTTAGCCAGATTCATTCCAAAGTCAAACTCATTCCTAACTGAGTCTGAGCTCAAGGCAAAACACCGTATTGCAATAAAAGGTAAATAAAAAGCTGGGATAAAGATCTGCAATATACAAATATACAAAAACTTCTAAAATAAGAGATCCCCAATAAAAATGGGCAATGAAGATGAACAGGAAGATAGATACAAAACTCAAATGCCTAATAAATCCATGAAAAAAATTTTAGCTGCATTAGTAATCAGAAAAATACATATTACAATAATGACCTAATGATTTATCACCTATAAAAATTGGCAAACACTGTAACAATATTTTCTGGAAAGCAATCTGGCAAAATGTATCAGAAGTCTTGGAATGCCCATGCCCTTTGGGAGTCTGTGCAGAGAAATGGTTAATGAGGTGCAAAGATTTGCACACAAGTCTGTCTCCTGTAGTGCTTTTGGTAATTGAAAAATGACGGAAATGGCAGAAATGTGCAATAACAAATCTCTGGCTAAAGAAAAGATAGGATTGCCTACCTAAAAAATATGTATTCATTAATCTGTGGTAGAGATATATTTGTCAACACACAAAGACGCTCATTATTTTTCAGTGAAGTCGAAAAACACCTCAGTAAGGATGAAATATTTCTATTTTTGTTACTATGTATGTTTGTGTATTTGTATGTGTGAAAAATGGCACCGGAGAAAATAAATCAAGGTATTAACGTCATCCCTGAGCTTGGTCCACATTTTCTGATTATTTTTGTAATTAATGTATGGTGGGGCTGGGTGGCTCAGTTTGTTAAGTGTCTGCCTTCAGCTCAGGTCATGACCCAGGGTCCTGGGGTCCAGCCCCGCATCAGGCAGTCTCTGCTCAGCGTGGAGCCTGTGTCTCCCTCTGCCTGCCTCTGTCTCTCTCTGACAAATAAATAAAATCTTTAAAAAAAAAAACAAACACCCACATGTATTGAAATAAGAAAATCATTACTCTAAAAACAATTCTTGGTGAGCACAGAGTTGAAACATAGGGAATGAAAAGAATTGATGATTTAATGGTATTTGGCAGAGATAAGCTGAGGCGTTTGTCTCACGAGAAGGATATCAGCACATTCTCAGTTCTTCGCGGTTGTTCTTCTGGAAGCTAATTCATGGAACACAGCTGACGTCTGTTTCTGTGATTCTCCTTTTCCTGGTCTCTTCTGACTGATAGATTTTTGCTTTAGGTAGTTTAATATATTCAGGTCTTTTTTTTTTTTTAAAGGTTTTTATTTATTTATTTGACAGAGATCACAAGTAGGCAGAGAGGCAGGCAGAGAGAGAGGGGAAAGCAGGCTCCCTGCTGAGCAGAGAGCCGGATGTGAGGCTTGATCCCAGGACTCTGGGATCATGACCTGAGCCGAAGGCAGAGGCTTAACCCACTGAGCCACCCAGGAGCCCCTAATATATTCAGTTCTGCTAAAGCCGAGCCTTCCAGTTCTAAAGGCCCTTCAACACATAAGGTGACTTGGCATTTCTCTGTTCTGATCCAGGACATGACTTAAAGTCGAGCCCTCTGAGATTAATTTTAGTTTCCTGATTTCCAAGATCTGGGGAGGGGGAATGATGCGGGTGCGCCTCATGGTAATTCCTATAAATGTTGACTGAGCCTATACGAGTCCAATTCCTCCTGAAAGACAATTAGTACTTTGCCTTAAAGGGAGGGAGCTCTGAGAAGGCAGAAGGAGTAACGACAGCACAGTCTTCTGACAGCTTGACTCTGAACTCCTGTGCTGACTTCTAACTTCTCATTTTTCCTATTTCTTAATACACCAGCCATGTATCAGACCGGCAAGGACTGTATTTCCTTTACTGAACTCCTCCACTTCACTTCCAAGTAATCCTAAAAATGGCTGTTTCCCTCAAGGCAATTATCATCATGACCTTGCAAAAGCTACATGTGCCAATTGGAAATTCTTTAGAAGTTCTTTTTTTAATGACGACAAGTATTTTATTAAGCTAAGAGCATGACTGAGAAGAAAGTAGGCTGTATGGAAAAATATTGAAATGTATGATAATTACATCAATCAACCAGGGTCCCCGCAGGAGATGAGAAACCTCTCAGGTAGTTCCAACAGAAGATTCTTTAATGAAGGGGCTCTTTGCACAGGAATGCACAGGGTTACAGAACCGCTAGGAGAGGTGGAGGCACCCAGAGACTACAGCAGTAGGAAGCTGTGATGAACCCTAGGCCTGAAGGGAGATAGGGGTCCTGGTGAGATTTGGAGCTGGGCAGAAGGTGTGATTGTGGAAGGGTGTTGCCACCCCCTGAACCACCACATCATGAAAGGAACAGGGAAACACTGCCCTGCTTCCTGCCCTCAATGTCCTCTGGGGTCATCTGTTGGCCACATCCTAACAGAAATCGGCTGAAAGGGACCCCACACAAGGTTTTTGGAGCACAAAGAAGATCGGAAGGGTGAGAAATGTATCTGAGGGCACATGTGGAGAATGACTGGCTCACTTCCTGAAGGAACGTTTTGTTCCTTGAAAGGAGATAACACACCAAGGATGATTTTGGCAATGCTTTCCACTCAGAAAGTTATGGTTCCTCAAGGGTCATGTGTGCATGGCCTCAGGAATGTATCATTTTCAAGAGATTAAAACAAAACCCAAAAAAAGAAAACCCCACAAAAAAACAAAAAAACCCCAAACTCAAGCTCAGTGGAGTTAAGGATTGAATATTGTTAAGGATTGAATGTGTCCCCTTGATATTTATATGTGAAACCCTAACCCCCAAGGTGAGGGTTTTTGGAGGTGAAGCCTTTGGGAGGTGATGAGGTGATGAGGTGTAGAGGAAGTCATGGGGGTGGGCCCTCAGGATGGGACCAGTGTCCTTATAAGAGGATGAAGAGACTAGAGCTTGCTCGCTCGCTCTCTCTCTCTCTGTCACGCAGACACAGTGACAGGGTAGCTGTCTGCAAGCCAGGAAGAGAATCGTCACCGGAACCCGACCATGCTGGCACCCTAATCTCGGAAGTCCAGCCTCCAGAACTGTGAGAAATAAATTCCTGTTGTTCCATCTACTCCATCTGTGGTATTCCATGATGGCAGCCCGAGCTGACGAAGACACATATCTAAAGTTAAATATGCATATATTGAAGATGGTACTAGCTATCATTTACCAAGCACACACACTGTGTGAAGTTTTATACCGAGTGCTTTACCTGAATGAGTTTATTTAATAAATAAACCTGCAGGGTAGGTCCCATTATTTCTCTTTGGCACAGGAGGAAACTGTTGCCCAAGGAATTGGTCATCTCTCACTCCAGGTCACTTAGCCATTTGGGCAGAAACCTTCTATTTTTGGAGGGTAGACTGTTGGAACAGTGTGTGCCATCACAAAGTGGGCCCCAGGGCGCAAATGCCCGGGGTACAGAGGGTAGATGTTGGGGTTCTCAGTTACGCGGGGGCTGTGTGGATCTTGGAGACGTTTGGGGTTCCGGTTGTGTGCTTATGTATTTGCGGGGTTTCTCTCACTGGGATGAGCA
The DNA here is from genome assembly GCF_030435805.1 of Mustela lutreola. Classification (NCBI taxonomy): domain Eukaryota; kingdom Metazoa; phylum Chordata; class Mammalia; order Carnivora; family Mustelidae; genus Mustela; species Mustela lutreola. The sequence goes on along the minus strand of NC_081295.1, from coordinate 9,967,685 downwards.
TAGGGACCTGCTGGGTCTCGTTCGTCACTGTATCTGTACTTCCTGGTATACAGTCAGTCAGTGCTCAATGGTATTTGAGATGTTAATACAGGGCTGTCATCTGATAGAATCAATGTTTATAGCTTACCTTCAGTTTATTTATTTCTCCAGTCACTTGGTGGTAACTCTCATAGGAAGCCTACCTGTTTTTATTTGTATTTATTTATTTATTTAGTAGGCACTACACCTAGTGTGGACCCCAACATGGGGCTTAAACTCCCAACCCTGAGATCGAGACCTGAGCTGAGATCAAGAGTCGGAAAGCTTAACTGACTGAGCTGCTAGGCGCCTCGAAGCCTACTTGTTTGTAGATCAGTGGTTTACAGGGGGTATTCGAAAGAGAAAGGTTGCCACTTCCGGTCTGCATTAGCAAGGCCCACTGGAGAAGGCACTATGAGGGGACACTGACATCATCAGCATGATCACAGAGCCAGGTGGAGTAGACACATGCGTACAAAAGTAGAACAATCAGATGTCACTTAAATGTCCATAAGCATTGTGGCCTGGCCCCTGGGGAAGATGAACAGAATCCAAATTCAAACAGGCAGTGTGGGGTTAGATAAGGTTAGTTGAAATTTTAATGGGAATGTGGGTTTCCATCAGGCCCCATCAGGTAGCAATGTTGAAAGACGTTTTGGAAGATCATGCCATCTCATGAACCCAGATGGCAAGGGCTTTAAGATTAATCCCCTAGGCAAGATGAGGACTTGGAGTCCCTTGTTGTCTGGCTACAAGAAAGACTCACGAGTCCATCATTGACACAGGTAGGATTGACCGGGACAAGTGAACTCTTGTCTGGGACCCAACTGCCTGAGCAGTAGTGATTCCAAAACCTTGAGAAGACAACTCAAGTTGTTTTGGGGTGATGAAATTGTTCCCTCAATGGGAAGACTGTATTTCTAGCCCCAGGAATGTTTAGAATTAGATGTTGAAGGAAATCAAACCATAATATTCATACCTTTGTGTAGTTCAGGAATACATTTGAAATCATTGAGAAAATCTGGGTATAGTCGGGTTTCATTGTAATAATAGAATTGGATGTATTGGAACAAAGACAGACTAGCCTTGTGATCCCAATTTAAAATGTGTAATTAAGTAATTGATTTTAGACTTGTGATTTATATAAAGTATAAAAATTTGATTAAATTTATAAACAGTATTTGGATGTTTAAGTGAACTGGAGAGTCACAGTATTAATAGGTTTAATTTAATAGATTTATTAAAGTTGTATAAGTACTTGGAAAGGTTTTGCTGCTTAAGGTAGGCATTTGAAGTAGTTCAAAAGAAAATTGAGTGTGTTAAATTTGTACTGGCAGTTTAACATATTTGAGGGGATTTAATTAACCAAGATGTAAATGGGCGTGATTGTTTAAGGGAGTTTAGTCTGTTTAACTTGATATAGTTGGTGATTAATGAAAGAAAATGTGAACTTATTCTGGTTTTACTAGATAGTATAAGTAAACTAAGTGTTGTAATTTGAACTTGGAGGCCCAAGGAAAACTCAGCTTGAAAATCCAGCATGCCTTTCTCCTTTTCAGTCCCTAAAGCCTTTGCGTGGGAGGCTCTGGGGTCCCTGTGGGTTTGTGAGATCGGTGGAAGGGCTGCCCACACAGCCTTGGGGACGAGCAGTGATCTGTGTTTCTGCCTCTTTAGAAGGAACCAGGGACTTGCCCTGCTTCAAAGATCAAAAGGAGATCTGGTTCCGCCTCTGGGGGAGGTGCAATGCCAGAAAGACAAGTGGACTTTCCTGAAAAAAAGAGGGCCTCAGAGACAGGGGCCAGTATGGGATAAAACCAGACCACACTTTACGGACTCCGTAATACCACCCTCTCACCCCCAAAGTTTTTCTAACTTAAGTTTGCCTTTAGCTACTAAGACTGATGAGTGAGTTCTTGCACAAGATTTTTATTTAGGTGGAATGGAAGATCTATTTCAGAGAGAGGAATTGATGTTATCAAAGACTCAGAAATATGGTTGAGCCCCTTCCAAGAAAGCTTCCTATTCCTCCTAGCTGAGATAAAAGCATCTTTTCCATATTCTCCAAGTGCAGCTGCCCAAACTTCACACATCCCTTCCCTGCTCTGTCTTGGGATCATTGGTTGTTAGGCTTCTATTCCTTTCTAGACCAAGAGCTCCCCAAGGGCAGGAACTATGTATTTTTTTGGTAGTCCCAGCACCTACTTCAATCCCAGATACTCAGCAGACCCTGGGTAGATGCCTGTTGTATGACAAAAGGAATAGTCCAGGTATAAGAGATAGGGGCTTGAATGTCCAATGGACATGGTAGATGGACCCTTAGTACCTATTTCAATTTCCTTCCAGTGGCCTTCCTGTACTACAGAGGCCAGAAAGCCAAGGCTGCATTCCCCGACTCCGATGCAGCCAGTGTTCTGCATGTAGATTACATTCTACAAAATGAATGTGCTCCAGTGAAGTGGGAAGAGAGATGAGGACCATCTTCACTGGAGATCTACCTGAGTATTCTTGCTTCTCAGAGCCATTCCTGGAAGTCAGCCTGAAGAAGGTTTCTCCAGCCTCCCAATAATTCTTTAAGCCTTGGATTTCCTGTATTAAATCTCTTCCTGCTCAAGGTAACTGCAGTGGTTTCTGTCTCCTGCCTCCAAACTCTGATTGACATAATAGAAAGGAGAGAGGGACCAAGTTGAAGGAAAAATTCAAAGGAAGACCCAACAGGACTTGACAATTTGATCTGGAGAACAAGGAAGATAAGGTGATGAGAGGTGCCATGAAAGGCATTTGGAAATGAGAAGCACACAAGGCCAGATATGTGGGGTAAGTAAGTTGTTGAGTTTGGGTCTGCAATCACCATGCTAGTGGATCATGTGAGTACAGGTGTGTCTACTAGGATTGGAGAATGAAATCAGCAAATATCCAGGAAAAATCATGTCCCTAAAATTGTGTGGGGCTAGATAAGCTCCCTGCAAAAGACATTGTAGAATATAGAACCAGGAACCACTTCTTACTAATTTTTACACTTTTAAAATAGAAGTACAATACACAGTAAAGGGCACACATCTTGGATACTCAGTTCAATTGATTTTTACCCAGAGGACACAAATGGGTAGATCAAAATAAGAAATATTGCTGGCACCCAGAAATCTCCTTCATACTTCCTTCTGGACAAAAACCTATTCTGATTTTTCCTAGTTTTTGAACTTTCTATAAATGAAATCATACAGTATACATTTTTTTATGCTGTGTCTGTTTTGTTAAACTTAACATGGTATTTGTAAGATTCATCTGTTGCTGAGCATTTACCAATAGGTTGTTTGTTTTCATTGCTGTATAGTACTCTGTTTCACAGTTTTCGTATTCTATTCTTGATAGATATCTATGCTACTTTTAGTTTGGGGATATTATGAATAGTGCTACAATGAACATTCTTCTTGTGTATGTCTTTTGATCCACTTCCGTTTGGTATATACCTAAGAGTGGAATTGTTCAGGAGTAGTGTATGTGTTTAACAGATTCTACCAAATCATTTCTCCCAACGTGGTTTATTCAGTTAGCTTTTGTTGCATAACAAACCACCTGAAATGCAATGGCTTAAAGTAAATAACTCATTTTTCCCTGGATCAATGCAGTGGACCTGTCGTCAACTGGGATGGTTCTTTTGTGCTCATATGTATGTCAGCTGGATTCGGTCTTTCATTAGCAATCAGCTGGGGGCTGGTGGCTCCATTCACTTGTCTGGAAGCTGGCTGGTCATCAGTAGGAGCAATGGGGCTAACTTAGCAAAGGGGCAGCCATAATCCAGCAAGCTGGTCTGGGTTCATTCCCATGGTGATGGTGGCAGTTTTCCAGGAGCATAAAAGGGAACAAATTCCAACATGCCAGGTCTTTTCAAGTCTTTCCTGGTGTCACATTTGCTAATGTCCCATTGGCCAAGGCATGTCACATGGCCAAACCAAGATTCAAGGAATGAATGGAGAAAGAGACCTTTTGGAGGGAGGAATTGCAAAGTCAGATGCAAATTGTATGTGTCAATTGCAAATGCATACACAGATGGATATAGCGTGTGGCCATTTTTAAATAAGCCACAGCATTGCCCTGACTTATGTCCCCACCAGCAAGGATGAGAGATCAGGTGTTCGTGTCCTCACCAATACTTGGGATTGTTGGTCCTTTTTGTTTTAACCACTCTGCTGGGTGAGTGGTGCCATTTTAGTGTGTTAAAATTTTTATTTTCCTGATAACTACTGATACCAAATATCTTTCTCATACTGATTGTCCATTTGGTTGTACTTTTTTTGGGAAAAGCCTATTCAAGACTTTTGTCCATTTTAAATTAGACATTAAATTTGCCTTCTCATTTCTTTACAGGAACCACACACACGCATATACATACAGATTCATTACTTATATATGCTCACATCTTATCACTTGCCTTTTCATTATTTAATAGTGTCTTTTGATAAGACTATTAATTTTAATAAAAGACATTATTAATTTTAATAAAGTTCAATTTTCACCTTTTATTTTTACTTTAGGTGCCTTTTATGTCCTGTTTGAGAAATCTTTGCCTACCTCAGGTGGTGAAGATATTGCCCTAGGTTATCTTAGAGTAGCTGTATCATTTTACCTTTCCCATTTAGGTCTAATGATCCACCTGGTATTGATTTTGGGTTGTAGATAGGGGATTAAGGTTAAATTTGTCCTATGTTGATATACTACCATTTATTGAAAAGGCCACCTGATTCACTTAACTCTGTTATATTGCAGTGACCAATTTTACTCCCTTATTTAATTTACCTTTCCAATCAATCTTGAGATCTGGTAGTGTAAGTCTTCCAACTTTTTTTCTTCACCAAGTTTTTTTTTTCCTTTCCTTTTCTTTTTCTTTTTTTTTTTTTTTTAATTTGGGCAGGGGGGGGGCTCTTGCATTTCTGTATAAATTTTAAAACCAATTTGTCAATTTCTAATTTGTTAGCCACCTTCAAGCATTTTTTAAAATGGAGATTGCTTTGAGCATTGAGTCTATTCATTAGTTTGAGTAGAATTAACCCTTAAAATATCAGGTCTTCTAATCCATGAACTTGGTATATTCTTTCATTTATTAAGGTCTATTTAAAATTCTCTCAGGAATGATTTATAGTTTCCAGAAAAGGGAGTTCACACATCTTCTGTTGGATTTATTCCTAGCTATTTGACAAGTTTTGCTGTTATTGTAAGTGATGTTGTGTTTTAAATTTCTTTTCTTTCTTTTCTTTTTTTTTTTTTGCCAATGCACAGAATTACAGCGTTTGCCTCCAAGATGTCTTATTGTTGTCCTTTTGAAATTTTTTTAGATTTTATTTATTTATTTGAGAGAGAAAGAGAGAGAGACAGAGACAGAGAACATGAGCAGGGGAAGAGGAAGGGGGAGAGGGAGATGCAGACCCCAGGGAGCAGGGAGCCTGATTCAGGGCTCCATCCTGGAAATCTGGATCATCTCAGATCATGATATGAGATGAAGACAGACACTTAATTGACTGAGCTACCCAGGTGCCCCTATTGTTGCCCTTTTGAGGGTAATATGTCTTTTTTCTCTATTTATTATATGATTTTTTTCCCCTTGAGCTCTTGTTTTCTGCAGTCTTACTATGACATGTCTTGGTGTGGTTTCCTTCTGTATTTATCCTGCTTCGAGGTCATAAAACTTATTGAATCTGCAGCTTCATGTCTTCTGTCAGTTTTGGGAAATAGTTTCTGCCCTGTTCTTTCTTGTCTCCGGAGGCTTTAATTACACATGTATTCAGGTTTTCCACTATCTACTTACTGTATATCTGTTTCATTCTTCCCAGGCTTTGCTTCTTTGTGCTTCAATCTGAGTTTTTGTTTGTTTTGTTTGTTTGTTTGTTTTCGAATGGATCTATCTTTCAGTTTGCTAACTCTCGCTTCTGCTTATAGTCCATCATTAAATCCAGTTCTAGAGTTCTCAATTCAGTCACTGCATTTTTCAGCTCTAGAATTGCCATTTAATGCTTTTAAAAAATAGATTGCTGTTCTTGGTGAAACCCTCTATATGTTTATCTATTTCCATAACCATTTCAATCACAGTTATTTTAAAGTCAGGGTTTGAGAATCTTAATATCTAGATCACATGTATTTCTCTTTCTGTTGTCTTGGCTTTTTTCCCCCCTTAAATCTTTGTCATTGGTCATATTTTCTGGTATGCCTGGTAATTTGTATTGAATGATGGGAATTTTATATAACAAATCATAGAGACTCTAGATGATGACCACCTTCCTACAGAGATGATTTAATTTGATTTTAATAAACAGATCCCCATGACACAATCAGGAATTGAGCTGAGTGGAGATGAGTTTCAGTATTCACAAGGACTCTTCTATCCCTGAATTATTGCACCTTTTCCTAGGGTACGGTCCTTCAGCAGTCTTAGCTGAAAGTTTGGAACGTGTGACAGGACTCCTGAACTCCACAGACCACCAAAGTCCCTGAGGACCTTCCAGTCTAAGAAGTTGTCTGTTGCGTGGTTGCTTGGTTTCTTCCTCTGGGGCCATGTCTAATTAGCTTAGGGAGAAATTGATACCTTGAGGGGAAATTGCAGAAGGAATGTGGGATTCACTTCTCTAGGATGCTGGATCCCCACATCCTTTGAGTTTCATAGCCCTGGATTCTGCTTTTCATCTCCCTAGCCCAGTGAGACTCCTACAACACTTGATCACTTATGCACGTACACACATATGCGTGTGTGTGTGTGTGTGTGTGTGTGTGTGTCTTTCTGGCCTCGACACTTCAGCAAATTCCCTGGAGAACAGCAGTGGTAACAATCTGGCTCACTTTTGCATATTTCATTTCTCTATAGCATCATGACCGCTTAAGTCCCAGCTGTTTTGGTTACTCTCCATTGTTTTAATAGCTGTTTAAGTGAGAGGCAGTGTTTTTATGGCTGTTTTTCTGGGAGAGTTAGTCTGATACAAGCTACTCATTCATAGGTGCAAATAGAATTTCCCGTTCTTTAATGTTTAGCGAAGAATAATACGTTGTCAGAAATACGTTTTAGGCAAAGGGAATGTTCTTTCTCTCCTGTGCAAGCATGGAGATCTTCTTGGGATTCTTATGTACTTTCTGAGCACCACTGCTGTATTTGACATTTGACCTCAGATAGATTTGGAGAGTTCTCGTCACAGCTGCTGTAACTTTCCATTAGTCCCCGAGGACCTGAAGTTCCTCAAACTGATCTCTGGGGAACAGAATGGTTCTCCTTGGCTGCTTAGCAGCTGGGAGTGTGGCTGTGGCAGCATTAGATGATTCTCCAAGAGTATGCAGAGATTAATCTTGAAGGATCCGCTGGGATAAAATATGGGTTTCTGTCATCCAAAGTGCAACAAGAAAAACCCGCTTAAGTAAATAATCCTCTGTTACGACATGGCTGTTGCCATGCCTAGGGAAACGGTTTCCATAGGGAACAATAATAAAAATAGCATTATTTTTAAACTAGGGGGAAATGACACTTTAGGTATCCAGATTTTAAAATAATATAACAGAGGATATGTTTGAAGATTCAGCTATTTTGGTTTTACAGACTTCTTGCTACATTCTTTAGATTATATTACCTGGAACTACAAAGTGGATCATACCTCCGGTGGCCACTGGATGCATTCTGGGAGGGTTGAGAGTAAGAACTGTCAGTGGGCGGTGACCTAGCCTACTCTTAGGAACAATTAAAGCCACAATCATTTTAGTATCTTATTTTGTCGTCATTCTACATAGAAGTTGCCCCAATTATATCATCTAAACTGTTCTTAAAACTAAACTCCTCAAGAGATGGGGAAGGGGGACCCCTGAGTGGTGCAGGCAGTTGAATGCGTGACTCTTGGTTTTGGATCAGGTCCTGATTGCAGGGTCGTGAGTTCGAGCCCTGCGTTGGGCTCTGTGCTCAGCGTGGAGTCTGCTTGAGATTCTGTCTCTCTCCCTCTCCCTCCTCCCTCCTGCTTGTGTGCTCTCTTTCCCAAATAAAGAAATAAATCTTAAGGAAGAGATGGAGAAGATCTAGTTCTTCATACTGTGCATATGCCTGAAAGAGTTATTCAAGCATCTTCAGCCTTTCCTTTGGGTCAAAAATCTGAGACTCTGGCACTGTGATCAAATCTATGTTTCTTTCTTTATTTCATCCTTTTTTTTTTTTTCCAGGTCTAATGAGAGCTTTTTTTTCTTCAGTTGTTGAGGTATCTTTCAACAGAATGAATTACCAATGGTCAAAGACTTTTCTTCTCATAAGAGATAATTTGCTTTTGATAAGAGCAAATAACTCTTTCCCATTCTTCTTCAATATCTTTGGCTTATTTTCTGTAGGTATCCAGAAATTATTCTGGGCTTAAGAAACCCTTACTAGGGATGCCTGTGTGGCTCAGTTGTTAAGCATCTGCCTTTGGTTAAGCTCATGATCCCAGAGTCCTGGGATCGGGTTCCACATCAGGCTTCCTGCTTCTACCTCTCCTACTGCCCCTGCTTGTGTTCCCTCTCTGGCTGTATCTCCTCTCTCTGTCAAATAAATAAATAAAATCTAAAAATAGGAAAGAAAAGAATGAAAGAAAGAAAAGAAACACTTCCTTAAAAGCAGGTCCTCTCTCTTCTGATTATGAAAAGGGAGACATCTGATTGTGAATAATGTGAAAAGTGCTATTAATATTTTAAAAACTAATTTATTTTAACTATCACTTTCTGCTTTCTGGTGGAGCAGCTCAGCCTGTTAGAAACAGATTTTAAGGTTAGATGTGGGTGTTAGAGAGTTCTGGGACTTTCCCAACAATGCCCTGGCTCACGATGTGAACCTGACTACTCCATTCCTTTATCCTCCAACTTTTGGGACACAAAGAATTTTAGGGTTTTGTTTTCCAGATGACAATTAAAGGTGAATTTGCTAACATAGGACGGAGCTGTACTCAGAAGGGCCTCCAGGGAATGCTGGCTGGCTGGGTCAGAAGAGCATCCAACTCTTGACCTCGGGGTCATGAGTTCGAGCCCCACACTGGATGCAGAGACTATTTTAATGATACCTGCCCTAGCAGCCAGTCCACACAGCGCTCAGAGATACCGATCCAAAGGCCAGAGGCTAGCTAGGGTCTTTTACTAGAGTCCCCCTTGGCAGGTTATCCTTGCCGCGGCCGGCTGGCCATGACGACAGCTCCGGCCTCTGAGCATGGGAGCATGCGCAGCTCGGCGGGCGGCGGCTAGGAAGTTTAGTGTTTGGAAGGGAGGGAGGACCACGGCTATCAACAGATGGTGGTACCAGCGCAGCCTGGCCGGTTAGAGCCAGCCTGGAAAGAGCTGGGAAGGAAGAAGACAAAGGAAGAAAGGTAGAGAAGGCAGATGATGTTTTGATTTAATGGTAAAAGGAAGCTCCGCTTGTGAACTCTTCTCAGAAACCTTCTGATCGCCCAGCCGTGAGGGGACACCCAGCCGCGAGGGGACACCCAGCCGCCAGCGGACACCCCTCTCCTACAGCATCTAGATTCTCCTTTTAAGTGTTGTTCAGTCTGTTCAGTCTTGTGTCTGATGGTGGGACCCGGGTGCGGGGTCCTCAGTGAGAGACCTAATGTCAAAGGTCACTTTGTGCCCTGAGTAGTAGCCAAGAAGTGATGTTAAATCAAGGAGTCTGTGTGATCTCAAGTACATAACACAACTTTTCTTAGCCTCAGGCCCCTCCTCCATAGACAGGAGATAACAATAACAGCCACCTAAGTGGAATTGTGTAAAAATGAAATTAACCATTTCCAGTAAAGTATGTGGTATGCTGCTTGGCCCACAACAGTTAACTACGTGTATTAGTTAACTAAATGTTACATAATATGATGTAAATACGATATATATGATATCTTTGTCATAGCACTGACGAAATGTCACGCCCGAGCTACCTGGCTAAAATGAAGGGAGAAACCTCAGTGCCTTGCACACTTTCTAAGCACAGACCCTCGCACTCCCTCTCTCCTTCTATCTTTACTTCGCTTTATTGTGCTCTCATCCCAAGGGAACCTGGCTAAGAGGTACAGAAACATGAAAGCATGTTCCTCAAAGTCATAACAGTTTAGAAACGCTTTCTTGTCACATTATGGGACCTTTCTAATTACCAAGTGCTTATTATTTTAGAGAGGCTACTAAGCGATCTCATTGTCAAGGCCTTTAGTCTATAGAAGTATCTTTGCCCTTAAGCAAAGACTCCGGGCTAATTGACAGATCACACCAGAGTGGGGCCAGGAACATCTTCAGGTACCCTGCCGAATACAGCAGCTTGGTACAGTTGCTAAGGTATTCTTCTCTGGGTTTCTAGGGTAACTGGCATTTCAGCATCTCCGGGTTTGAATTCAGACTATTCCTGGCATGATAATGACAGTCTGCTTCTATACCTGAAGGTCTGTAATTCTTCTCACTATTCATGGCTTTGCCACCTTCCTCCTCACTGCCAATTTTCTCCGCAAACCCTTACAAACTGGCCTCACCACAGGTCTCCGAGGACAGCATGACTTTCTGGTTTCCAGATGCAGTGTTGTCCTGCCAGGGTCCACGAGGCTCGTTGCACCCTTGAACCCTGGTTAGAAGGTTGTTCCTTCTAAAACCTTGCCCTCCATTGGTTTCTTTGGAATATACTCTGGGTTTTTCTCCTCTCTGACCAATTTTTCTTTGTGCTTTGGCTTGCTTCTACCTTCTGTCCCTTAAATAACAGCATTCCCCAAGGTTCTGCCCTGAGCTACATTTCTTTTTCTTGCTCTATATATTTATTCCCACTCGAATTCATCCACTCACGTACTTATTAAAATAATGGACCAATGCAGAAAAGCCTAACGGAGAAAGTTTTTTAAAAAATAACACACAACATCAGAGAGAACATTTGTCATCTTTCTAGCTATATTTATGCATTTAGTTGCACAGTTTTATAAAAATTGGATCATTCTATACACCTGTCTGCATTTTTTAACTAGATATTATGATTTGAATATCACAGGTCACCACAGGATTTTTACCATCATTTTAGGTATACTATGTTATATCAGTTTGCTAGTTCTGCCATAACAAAGTACTATAGACTGGGTGGTCTAAACAATAAAAATTTATTTTCTCCCAAGTCTGGAGGCAAGAAGTTCGAGGTCAAAGTGTCAGCAAGGTTGGTTTCTTTTGAGGTCTTTCTCCTTGCCTTGTAGATGGCTGTCTTCTCTGTGTTGATGACCTTCATCTTTGTATGTCATTGAAAGTGGATTATAGCCCACTGTCTTTGAAAGCGTTCCCTCCAAATACAGTCACATTCTGAGGTACTGGGAATTTAGGACTTCAACGAATGAATTTTTGGGGTAGGGACATACTTCAGCCCATAACACATGTATTTTAAAAAATAATCCTTCATTCGTGACATTTTTTTAAAAAATGCCATGATTGTTGTCTTTCATCTTGGTTTTGGAACTTTCTTTTTATTCCGTTGGTTGAGGAGTAAAGTTCCCATAAAGGTCCAGATCAAATGTCAGCTTGCCCATGAAACTGTCCACAAGTAAGTTATTCCTTTATTTGTGGCGGATGCTCTGCTGAGGGCACCATCATTGTGGCGCATGTCTGCCCTGTGGGGGTGTCCACTTATCTTTTGATTACTATACCTAACATCCAGGACTAGAGCTTGTGCATTTCTGCTTCCCCATCACCTATGGCACATGCCTGGGACTCTGGGAATGATGGATGAGATATAGTTCACCAACAATCCTGGAATTCTTGGCTACCCAATGTTTTTAAGGATCAGACCTTACAATTTTCATATCATTCAGACTCTTTTGTCTCCTTTTTTCTTCTCAGTTCTCCCTTTGTTTTGTTTTCCCAGCCAACAAGAAATTTTTTAACTCTGCCTTGAGCTCACTGAACATCTGTGTTGATCTAAATAGATTGGTTTCACTGTTAAGATACCCAAGCTAAGAAAATGGACTTTTTTCTTTTTATCCACTTTCCCTTTTCCTAAGGGGATAGTAAATATTTATCAGATAAGAGCTGTTGAGATTGAGTATAATGTTAAGATTTTCTTGCAGTAATGATTTTTTGTGTGGACAGAGCCGTTCACGGGGCCTGTCAACATTAATGTGTAACTTAACAGTAGACCTTATTTACATTGTTCTAGTAAACTAAATATGCCTTTCTTCTTTTTCAAGTATTTCTTTTAACCTGTATTTGGCAGCTCCTGTCTTTTGCCGAGACCTCAATTATTAATCCTGTGAATAAAATGCTGTTTTCTATCTCAATACTGTGGATGCTGACTTCCCTTATCAAAGAGGACAAGGTCAGAAAGAGACTAAATATTTGGTGGTTTCTGGAAGATAGATTTTTACCTGAGAAAATATATTATTTGGAAATTCTTCTATGTATTTCTAAATAAGTTGGGGTATGAGGTAAAAAGGCAATCCTGTTATTCCAAAAAATAATCAAGAAATAATGGGTACAAAAAAGCTTAGATAGTAACGTAACAAAAATATAATAATCTCCCCTGTATCAACTACACAGCTTAAACTCTTGATCCTCATTTTCTTTTTTCTTCACTCCTTCCCTTGCTTAAAAAAATGCACTGAATTTTGTGTTTACTGTCCCTTTGGGTTTCTTTGGAATTTTAGTATCCATGTATATAACCATAAACAAAATATCTTGTTATAATTAATATAAAAGCCACCATATATATGTAAACTCCAGCAACTTTCTTTTTCATTTAATATCATTTTAAAAACTTATGTTTATCCTTATACTTCTAATTATTCCATCTCACTCTGTATAATATGCTATTGTACAAATAGTTCGCTGTTTTTTGTTTTTTGGGTTTTTTTAGAGAGAGAGAGAGAGAGTGTGTGTGTGTGTGCGCGCGCGTGCGAGCAAGCTGGGGGAAGGGGGAAGGAGAGGCAGAGGGAGAGGGAGAGGGAGAGAGAGAGTCTCTCTTTCTTTAAAGGTCTGAGGATAAAACACCCATCAACCCAGAATTCTAAATGCAATCAAAATAGCCTTAAAAAGTGAAAGTAAACTAAAATAATACCAGATAAAGAAAAGTTTTCTTTCACATTTCTTTAGGCTGAAATAAATTGACATCATGTGGAAGTTTGTTTCTACAGAGAGGAATAAAGAGAATCAGAAATGTTAAGTATGTAGCTAAATATAAAAGTCTGCTTTTTTCTTCTCTTGATGTCTTTAAGCACCATATGGTTATTTAAAGCAAAAATTAGGTCATCATATATTTTGTGGCTTGTAAAGCATACAGTTATAATAAATCTCATCAAATGTACGAAACAGAGGTTAAGAGCATTATACTACTTCAAGATTTTAAAATGTACATTATACTAACTCTAAAGACTGTGATGAGTATATGTATTTTAATCCCCAGAGAAAGCACTAATAAATAAGACAAAGAGGTATATCTGAAAAGCCTATAGAGGAACTAAAATGGAATGTTATAAAGGTTCTTTTTTGACAAAACCAAAAAGAGGCAGGAAGAGAGTAGCAAAGAAGCAAAAGATCAGCTCAGACAAATATAAAACAAATAAAATGGTAGACCCAAACCCAATCATATCAATAATTATATTAAATGTAAATGTACTAAACACTCCCACTAAAAACAGGAATTGCCGGGCTAGATAACAAAGCAAAACCTAACCACATGCTATTTTAAAAAATTAGGCTTTCATAAAGTATCCAAGGGGTTGAAAGCTAAATAATGGGAAAAAGATTTACCATAAAAACAGTACACATCAGAAAGGTGTGCCAGATAAATTAACACTAGACAATATTGACTTCAACAGGAATATAACTAGAGAAAAGAATTATATTTGTGACAATAAAGTGGTGAATTCATTGAGAATACAAAACAATTAAATAATCATACATATTTATGCTTCTAATAACAAGGCTTCCAATAACATGAAGCAAAAACCAAGAAATAAAGGGAAAATCCACAAATCCACAATCATAGTTGGAGATTTTAACACCTCTCCCTCAATAAATGAGAGAACAACTAGAGTAAAAATTCCTAAGGATGTAAAAGACCTGACAAAATTATCAACTACCTTAACATAATTGACACTTCAAGGACACTGTACCCAAGAACTGCAGAAACACATTCTTTCTCAGTGTACCTGGGATCATGACATACTGACCATATGCTGGAAAATAAAACCAGTTGTAATAAATTTTAAAAAGCTCAAATCTTACAGAGTATGTTCTCTGACCACAAAAAAATATCAGGAATCAGGTGCCTGGGTGGCTCAGTTGGTTAAGCGGGTCATGATCCTGGAGTCCCAGGATTGAGTCCAGCATCAGGCTCCCTGTTCAGTGGGGAGTCTGCTTCTCCCTCTAACCTCTCCACTCTGACACTCTCTCTCTCTCTCTCTCTCTCAAATAAATAAATAAGAAAATATTTTCAAAAATATTAGGAATCAATAACAATAAGATATGTAGAAATTGAACAACTCACTTCTTAATAAAACATGGATAGACAAAAAAAAAAAAAAAATCACCAGGAAAATTAGAAAACACTTAGAGCTCTGATAATGAAAATATAACAGATTAAAATTTGTGGGATGCAGTTAAGGTGGTTTTTAGGGGGGATCCCAGAGTTTTAAATATTTATATTAGGAAAGAAAAAAGATGTAAAATTAAGATTCTGACTTAAGAATCTAGAAACAGAGGTGCCTGTGTGGCTCAGTGGGTTAAAGCCTCTGCCTTCAGCTCAGGTCATGATCTCAGGGTCTGGGATAGAGCCCCGCATCAGGCTCTCTGCTCAGCGGGGAGCCCATTTCCCCCTCTTTCTGCCTGCCTCTCTTCCTACTTGTGATCTCTCTCTGTTTCAAATAAATACATAAAATCTTAAAAAAAAAAGAATCTAGAAACAAATCTAGAAACCTAAAGTAAACAAATGGAAGATAATTATAAAGATAAGAGCAGATACAAATGAAATAGGAAAATAACACTAGCTTAAATTAACAAGGCAAAAATTCATTTTTCTGAAAAAAATTAATAAACTGGTAAACACTTAGCAAAGCTGATTGAGAAAATTGTCAATATTTACAATAAATGATCTTACAGACATTAAATGGATAACAGGAGAATGTCATGAACAATCCTATGCCATGATATCCAATAACTTAAATGAAAGAGAAAAATTCCTTGAAAAGCATAATTTGTCCAAATGGAAACAAGATAAAATAGAAACTAGAGTCATTTTATATGTTTTGAAGACGTTGAATTTGCTGTCATAACCTTTCCCTCAAATAGAATTCCAGGACCAAAAAAATTGGCTGATGAGTTCTGTCAAACATTTATTTTTGTGTTTTTTGTTTGTTTGTTTGTTTGTTTTTTGTCAGAGAGAGAGAGAGAGAGCAAGAGCGTGAACACAGGCAAACAGAATGGCAGGCAGAGGCCGAGGGAGAAGCAGACTCCCTGCTGAGCAAGGAGCCGGATGTGGGACTTGATCCCAGGACGCTGGGATCATGACCTGAGCTGAAATCAAGAGTCAGATGCTTAACTGCCCGAGTCACCCAGGTGCCCCACTATCAAACATTGAACAGAGAAATAATAGCAGCCTTATAAAACCCTTTTGGAAAAAAAATATAGATGAGTGAATAATTGCGTCTTTTTTGATGAGGCCAGGAGAAGAATCCTGAAACAAAACATGACAAAGACATAACAGAATAAACAAATGAAAATCACTAAACAATTAACCCTCATAACCTAGATGCAATTTATTTTCCACAAAATATTGTTAATTCAAATCTAGCAATATAGGAAAAGGATAATACATTTTAAACAAGTGAGGATTGTCTCAGAAATGTATATATATATATTTTAAGCAGTTATCAGTCGATGGGATTATCATCATATTAACAGAATCAAGGAGAAAACTATCTCAATAGGTATAGAAAGAACATCTTACAAAATTCAACGTCTCTGTATGTATAAACTCATCAAACCAGAAATAGAAGGAAACCTCTCAATGAAATATTTGATGCTTTCTCCTAAGGTTAAAAACAATGCAAAGATGGCCCATCTTTATTTATTTGTTTACTTATTTATTTTATCTAAAATAAAAAAGAAAGAGCTGTAAATACTTACTCAATCTAGATTGTTGGTTTGCTTTTCTTGGTGGTGTGGGCTAGCAGTTCTGAAATCTTTTTTGGATTCTAGGCTTGAGGAAAGGAACAAATATGTTGAGGATAATGGTGCTGGTCTTCAAGTATGGAAAGTAGAAGAACATGCAATATAGCCTATAGTTCTTAAATAGAATTGCATGTATCAGTTTAAAAACATGGATTTTAACATTGAGAAAAATAAATGTACATGTCTATACCTGCCTATGTTTTTATGGAGATGGCAAGAGATAGAGGTATACAAGCACATATATATCTTCCGCTAAAACGAACGAGGACCCCTTGGAGAAGTGACTGTCAGTTAGTGGGGGAGCCAGGAATGATCAGTTCACATCACATTATTCAGGACTTAGCCTGAAGCAGCCAAATCTGGAACAATCCGAATATTAAAATAACTATTGATAATAACCTATTGAACAATATAAATATCTATGAGGCCATTCTGATAGAAATAGATGAGTGAACAGATACAGAAATGGGGAGGAAGGGGAAATTCTTCCTTACTGCGAAAATCCAAGAAAGGGGGGAGAGGTGGGGAGAGGGAGAAATAGGGAGAGAGGGGAGAGAGTTGGGGAGGGAGAAGGAGAGGAAGAGAGAGAGGGAAAGAAGGAAGGTAGGAAGAAGAATAAAATTAGGAAATCATCAAGTGGTTTACTAATTTTAATTAGTGTGAGAGTTTGGTGAAGAATAAGATATTTACATGCTTTATAATTATTAATTAGGAAGGAAAAATAACTTTATTTTTTAAAAAAGATTTTATTTATTTATTTGCTAGAGAGATAGAGCACAAGTAGGGGGAGCAGCAGGCAGGGAGAGAAGTAGGCTCCCAGCTGAACAAGGAGCCTGATGTAGGACTCGATCTCAGGACCGAGGGATCATGACCTGAGCGGAAGGCAGAGGCTTAACCAGCTGGGCCACCCACATATCCCCAAAATAATAACTTTAAATGGGAAAAATCTGGTGGAACTATCTTATCCTAATGATCAAAATGAACATCACCAGTATTGGAGAAACCAACATCATTTGACCTGATTTGAGAAGGGCACAAGGTAATTTCACTGATACTTCTACTGAAATGTGTAATCTGATTTTTTCAACATATCTAAATAGGCTAATAGAAAGCTGAAATAATACTGCCTATTTAAAAAAACAACGACAATAATTTAGGGGTGCCTGGGTGGCTCAGTAGGTTAAGTGTCTGCCTTCAGCTCAGGTCATGATCCCAGGGTCCTATGATAGAGACCTGCATGTGATGGAGACTTGCCCAGGGTCCTATGATGGAGTCCTATGATGGAGACCTGCTTAGCAGGGAGCCTGCTTCCCCCTCTGCCTCTCCCCCTGCTCCTGCTCTCACCCTCTTGCTCACTCTCTCTCTCAAGTAGATTAAAAAAACAAAAACAAAAAACCAATAACTTATATCTATGTCATTCCAGAAAGGATGTAAGAGGGGTAAAGCATAACTTACTATGTTATATTGTGAAATGATTTTAAACCTAAAATAAGTCTGTACTAGAACAAATTAAAATGCCTCTTAAGGTGAAATATTATTACAGGAACATAGAAAGTTACAAAAATGAAAATTTCTGGAAATAGATTTGCACTCTTTATCTCATTGAATTACCTATATCTAAGAATATCCCTGATATTTTTACAGCCCAAACGGGAATAAGTTTCAGAATTTACAAATGTATTGTTATGCAGGTGTTTGGGGAGGACAAAGACATATTTTTTTTTCCCCTTTTCAATTAGGAGTTAAGCTACTGACCAAAGAAAACCAAACGAGTAGAAGTAGATGCTTTATACAGGTCTCAATTGCCTTTTGAAAGAAAACAATACAAAAAAAAAAAAAAAAAGGAAAGAAAGCAAGAAAACAATATAAACAGCAAAAATCGGAGAAAAGGGGAAAATAATAAAAATACAGTTAATACTTGCACATGCATTTACTACTTACAGGGCACTTTTGTATGTATTTTTTGACCTCGCAACCAACCTTCGAGGTATGTAGGTTTCAGTTTTTCATTCCAATGAGATTTTTATTTCCCAGAAATGCAGAGGATGCCAAGAAAAGTTTGTTCCCAACTCGGTTTCCATGTATTCAGAGAATAAATACACGGCCCGCAAGCTGTTGCACTGGCTAGCTTTCATTCAGAAATAGCCTTAGACATTCCTCAAAACCCCTTCCTTACAGAGGAGACAAAAAAATTTCTGAAATCCGCTTTGGATTCTTCTGGAACTCTTACTGACTAAGCAGCACGTTCTGTTGAGAGAAGTGTCTGTCACACTCTCGTCCTCCCCCGAGCAGCAGACGGGCTGCGGCGGCAGGTGCAGGTGCTCTGCACACCCGGGCTGGCCTGGCGCTGGAACCGCTTGCAGAGCTCGGAGCTTCTCTCTCCCCTGTGCTCCGGCAGGTGGTGGTCGCTGTGCGAGCCGGAGAACTGAGAACTCCTGTTTCTCATGGCCAGTAGGAAACTTCTCCTTTCGCCATCATGCTCACTGCTCTGTTGCATGGTGGTTTTTTTTTTTTAAAGTTTTTATTTATTTGACACAGAGAGAGGGAGAGGAGAGAGAGAGAGAGAGCGAGCGAGAGGCATAAGCAGGGGGAGTGGCTGAGGAGAGGGAGAAGTAGGCTTCCCGCTGAGCGGGGAGCCCAACGTGGGGCTCAATCCCAGGACTCCGGGATCATGACCCCAGCCGAAGCAGATGCTTAGCCAACTGAGCTACCCAGGTGCCCCTATTCTATTGCATGTTTTAAGAGTAATTAGCAAAGGAGTTTGGGAGACTTTGTCCCTCTTCATAACTCTTGCTGCTTTAAAACTGCCTGTGTACGCTTCGGCTTCTCGGCTAACAAGTGTCTATATTTTGGGGGTCAGTTTTGACCTGGGCTTGCGGCACATTTCGGCTCTATCCAGTACCTGTGCTTCTTAAAAGGGTGCTTAAAAGCACCATGTGCTTCTTAAAAGGGTGCGAGGAGCGGGGCCTGGCTGCTTAGCTGGTAGAGCATAGGACTCTTGATCTCAGGGTGGTGAGTTCAAGCCCCACCTTGGGCATGGATCCTACTTTAAAACAAACAAACAGCTCTTTCCCGTCGCGGCTTGTGTGGAGTTAGCTCGTGGGTGTGGGAGATCCAAAAACTGAGATCTTGTTTGCACCCCGACAGCTGCACCCCACAGCTCTGCAGCCGTCACCATGCCACAAAATGAATATATTGAGTTACACTGGAAGCGCTATGGCTATCGTTTGGATTACCATGAGAAAAAGAGAAAGAAAGAAGGTGGAGAGGCTCATGAATGTTCAAAGAAGGCAAAAAAGATGACTGGTCTGAAAGCTAAGCTCTACCATAAACAGCGCCATGCTGAGAAAATACAGATGAAAAAGACTATCAAGATGCATGAAAAGAGAAACACCAAACAAAAGAATGATGAAAAGACTCCACAAGGAGCAGTACCTGCATATCTACTGAACAGGGAGGGACAGTCTCGAGCTAAAGTACTTTCTAATATGATTAAACAAAAACGAAAAGAGAAAGCGGGAAAATGGGAAGTTCCTTTACCCAAAGTTCGAGCCCAGGGAGAAACAGAAGTATTAAAAGTTATTTGAACAGGAAAGAGAAAGAAGAAAGCATGGAAAAGAATGGTTACTAAAGTCTGCTTTGTTGGAGATGGCTTTACTCGAAAACCACCTAAATATGAAATATTCATTAGGCCCATGTAACACATCCTGAATTGAAAGCCACCTTTTGCCTGCCAATACTTGGTGTAAAAAAAATCCTTCATTCCCACTATATACAACTTTGGGTGTTATTACCAAAGGTACTGTAATTGAGGTGAATGTGAGTGAGTTGGGCCTTGTGACACAAGGAGGCAAAGTTATTTGGGGAAAATATGCCCAGGTTACCAACAATCCTGAAAATGATGGATGCATAAATGCAGTCCTGCTGGTTTGACAGCAGTTCGAGACAAGTAATTCCTTATAATTACTGAAGACTACACACCAATCAGGAAAACAACTGTTCCTGTGGTGGTTCTGGATACTACCAAACAGCCTTATGTATCTGCAGTCATCAAGAGAAGCATTTATTCTATTGTGAAAAACATTAAAATAGACATTTATTAAAATAAAAACAAACAAACAAACAAACAAACAAACAAATCCGGGCCTGAAGGAGGCAGGTTCAGCTATGTTGCCTGTGTGCATAAGCCGAGTGCCGGTGAGGGTCCTCAGCTGGATTTTATCGTGAAGAAACACCAGACAAACCCAAACTGAATGACACTGTACAAAAATAAATGGCCTATACTCTTCTGAAATGTCAATATCAATAAACAAAAGGCAGAAAGTAATGTGGCTATCCCACCCGGAAGAAGACTCTTAGAGACCTCATGCAAAGCGCCATGTATGAGCCTGGGCGGGGACAAATTAACTGTAAAGAACATTATCAGGACAACAGATGAAAGTGGAATGCGGACTGTATCTGTGTCTTTGCCCATAGCGATATGAGTCTGGAGAAGGATAGATACTGTAAACAGTGGTTACTTAAGGAAGAGTGGGGGTTGGCAATGAAAGAAAAAAAAAAACACCACAATTTGAAAAAAAAAGCATACAGGATGCAAATAGCATGCAGGATATGATTCCATTTTTGTTAAATGATACGGATGTACGTGTGTAAAATGACTTCTATAAGGATGGCTAACAAAATGTTAAAAGACTATCTTAAGGTGATGGGAATTTGAACAACTTTTACATTTTGTGTATTTGTGTCCAATATATTTTTTCTTTTTTGTAATAAAATAAAAATAATTTTTTTCTTTTTTGTAATAAAATTTTGTAATAAAATAAAATAAAATTTTTTCAATGCACATGCATTATTTTTATGAAAATACCAGAAAAAAAAATATATATATTTTAGTGTTAAAAGGCAAGAAAGGCTCACTTGCAGGCAATTACAAGAATATATTTTTTTTATTAACATATAATGTATTATTCATTTCAGGGGTACAGGTCTGTGATTCATCAGTCTTACACAATTCACAGCTCTCACCATAGCACATACCTCCCCAGTGTCCATCACCCTGCCACTTCCCTCCCCTCCAGCAGCCCTCAGTTTGTTTCCTGAGATGAAAAGTCTTTTATGGTTGTCTCCCTCTGTTTTTGCCTATTATAAGAAAATTTTGGATTATGTTTTTTCTGCATCATCCACTTTTTTCCTATAGTCCTAAGTTTATTACTTTAAACATCTTATGTGTTTTGACCCTTGATGTTCCCAGAGGTGCTGAGCACATGTAAAAATTGCGAGCCAACCCTCTGGGTTGGAAGGGATTAGGGTGTCTGATTTTCTGGAGAATTCTGTTTAATACAGGAGTTTCAGCAGTTACTTCCTGCCATCCTAGAGTTCTCGGAAGAAAGCCCTTTCAGGATGACTTCAAAGTTCTCCTTAGAGGACCTTGTCCCTTTGACCTCCATAGTAAGCACTTCATCCTGGACCGCCCTGGAAGCACTTCATCCTGACCTCAAAAGGTATATAAGATATATAATGTCCTGGATCTGAATGTTCTTTCCTTAAACCATACTTAAGACCATTCTTCCTTTCCGCTACCTGGAGGTAAATTCTGAGAATGACCGAGGTGGGTCTGCGGAATGCTTTGAGCTGCTCGGATGAAAGGACCAAAGCTCTAATCTTGTTAATAACAGAACCTTGTTGTCGGTGGGCCCACTGAGTCAGGTGGAAACAGGGAATCAACGATATCCCCAACAATCCAGGGAGGCCCAGCTTGGTGTTCTGAGTGCCCACGGCAGTGCTGACTAAATCAGCTTCAGAAGGGTTGATCAGGTGTTAAGAAGGTAGAGTAAGGCTCTCAGTTCTCAACTAGCAGCTGCTAGGTTGGTGGGCAAAGGTCAGCTTCCTCACAAACCCCTCGCGCCCCACACCCTGCAGTGGGGAGCTGTGAGGTGGATTCTGCACCACTCCCCAGTGCCCCCTGGAGGGTCTGAGCCTCAGTCCCCTGTGCTGGTAACCTGCTTCATAATGCATGCTCTAGAAGCTTCTTCCCCTCTATTTCACTTCACTGTCACCGGTGTTTTCTGGAATCCCTTCCTAAGTAAACTACTTGCTCTCGAATCTTGTCAGTTCTAGTCCAACTAGAATCGCCATGTGTTTCCCCCACCATTCCCACTGTCCTGAGTTCCTTGCCCCCTTGGTTCTGCATATCCAAATGGCCACAGCCCCCAGCCGCACTTTGAGCAAAGTCTACTCAGCAGGCAGCTAGTCAGACACAGTATACTCTTTTCATTGTGCAGTGGGCTGGAGTAGAAAGGGTTGGAACCCCACACACGTGCCTGGCTGGAGAATCCTGACTTGGTTACTTACTAGCTATGAGCCCCTGGGCACATCACCCCACTTCTCTGAGCTTGTTTACGCCCCTGTGAAATACTGATAAGAATCCTTGCCTCCTTGGATTGTCCTCTGGATCTAGTGAGCTAAATGTCTCAAGAACCAGGATTCTACCTAATAAAGAAGATACTTCCGAAAAGATAGTTATTTTTATCGCATCAGGAAGAAATTCATTATCGACTTTCTACGTGTCTCCATCTTGTTTCTCAAACAAAAAACCTGCTTCTAACCAACAGAGTATGTCAATTTGATATCGCCCTTGTGTGATTACTTATGTTGTATAAGATTCCATCTTGCTAACAAACTTACTCTGGGGACTCTCCATGCTGGCTTGATGAAGTCAGTGGCCATGTTAGGAAAGGGCACATGACAATGAACTCCAGGTGCCCTCCAGGAGCTGACAGCAGTCTCCAGTGGACAGCCAGAAAAAGCCAGGGTCTTCCATCCTACAGCTGCAAGGAAATGAAATCTGCCAGGCCCTGAGTGAGGAAGCTGACACTTTCCTAGCTGAGCCCCCAGATAAAACACAGCCTTGTCAACACCTTGATGGTAGGTTAAGACCCGAAGCAGAGGACCCTACGTCCCTGGACACCTGACCCATAAAAAGTGTGAGATATTAAACTGTTATTGAGTTTCTTAATTTGTGATAATTTGCAACAATACATTACTAATTCACATGTACCACCCAATGTAACAATTTTCCATAGGTTGCCAGTATTGTTTCATCAATATGGTCATGGTTTTGGAGATGGATGGGCTGGAGTATTTTAAAGCACTTGCAAATACTTTAGTGTCTCTAACAGAGAAGGACTTTTTAAAAGTACAACAGTGATACCAGAAAAACTAAGACTTCACTGAGAACCAAGATAGAAGTCTTTTTAAAGCCAGATAGTTGTTGGAGCTAGTATACTAATTGGACACAGGGAGAAAAAGTATGTTCTATACATTGAGTAAGAATAACATCCCCTTGATCCCATGAGCTAAAGAACAGGTAAGCATATGAGACTTTTCACTTGAAATGTCTAAGCTTTGCTAGTTGTTGTCTTTGTCATTTTAAAATACTGCAGTCACAAAGTACTTAATTGTTCCTATCATACGCTCATAGATCATACAAAACCTAAAATCACTGAATCCCGATTCTGATCGTAGGACCCATACCCCTAACCTGCTCTGGAATGGACCCTTGTGAATTCCACTTTTTCCATAACTCCTTATGACTTCATGTCCCACTATAATTGCCATCCTTACCACTTTTCCCTTACTGCAGGAAGTTCTTTCCAACTGATCCCACCCAGTTCTTTTCTACCTTTGACAAGGCTTACCGAGGCAGCGCTTTTTAAAAAAGGAAATTCTCAGGGCTCTGGGTTCAATCTCATCTCCACCACAGGGGCACTCTGAGATCTCTGGCAAGTAGAGCGTTCTCTAAACTGCACACAGTAGTGCCTCGCAGCGTTGCAGCAAAGATCAGATAAAGAATGTGTGTAACGTGTAAAGTACCCAGCCCCGGGAAGCCACAGCCGCCCCCAACCATTCCCTTTGTTAGTTCGCATCTCCAGTCTCCGAGCACCAGAACGCCCCGCACCGCGCCTCTCCCGCTTTCGTCGCGGGGGATGCAGGGATTTGTAGTTTTTTGGTCCCCAAATCGTATTTCCTCTCGGAGCCAGTGGGCGAGAGGAAGAACTACACATCCCAGTGGGCGGCGAAAGGAAAGTGGGGCTCGGAAAACCGAGCGTCCCCGCCCGGGCGCCTTTGCTTTCCGCTGCCCACTGGTTGTTCCCACCACGCGAGGGCTCCGGCCCCGCCGCAAACCCAGCGAGCGCGCGAGCGCACGGGCGGATCGGCCGGGACGGTGGGGCGGGGCGGGCAGGGGAGTCGCGGGCTCTAGAGGAGATCGGTCGGTCCCTCTGCTGCCCTGGGCGCTCGCAGGAGAAAAGGGAGCAATAAAGCGAGTAAATCGCGAGCGCCCGTGTCCGAGAAGTGAGAAAGGGCTGGGGAGGCAGCAACCTCCGCAGAGCCTGGCCGCCACGGGCTTGTCCTCCGGGATGGAGGCAGGGATCCGGGGCCGGAGGGGACCCAGACCGCTCCGCTCTCCCCGCGGGAAACCTGGGAAACGTTCGGGCCCCGAGACCCCGGCCCGCAGCCCTCCTCCCAGACTCAGACCTGCCCCGTACCCCCTCTCCCCATCCCGTCGCCGGGCACCCCTGCCCACTCCCGGGCAGCCCTAGAGCTCCCCGCAAGTCGACCACGCGCCCCGCTGGGGGTTGGAAGAGGACGAGCCGGGGCAGGCCCGGGGAGGGTCACCTCTCCGCGCGGGTTCCTCAGGTCCCCGGGAGCGGCAAGAAGGGCTTTACGTGTAGCAGCGTGAATGTGTGTGTGTGAGTGTGTGTGTGCGCGCGCGCCGAAGCGGCAGCGGCGGCCGGGAATAAACCGGAGAAGCCGGGAGGCGGCGGCCCGAGTCTGCGGGCGAGTGCGCGCCCCGGCCAGCGGGCACCGACCCGAGCCGTCCGCGAGCGATGCCGGCGGGGAGCCCAGCGCCTTCCCCCGGGTAGTGGAGGGGACGGCGCCCGGCCCGCCCGAGGGGCCTGGGGCGGGGACCCCGCGGGGCCGGTGCAGGGCTCCGCGGGCGAAGAGGAGGAGCCGGGCTGGCTCGGCGAGGGCCGCCGCCCACCCGGTTGGGAGGAGGCGGACCCGCTCCGAGCGCCGCGCGCGCGCCGGAGCTGAGCCTTGCAAACAAGTGTCTGTGGCGCTCGCCCCGCGGCCGCGAGACGCGCTCCGCCGCCCCCCCCCGCCCCCGCCCCCGCGGTCCTCCTCGCTCCCCGCCCGGCCCCTATGGGGCAGGAGGGAGCCAGGGATCCGCTGGCCGTGCAGCCCACCAGCCGCCGCCGCGACCCTCTGCCCGGGCGGCCGCGGCAGCCCCGCGCGGGGCCCGCGGTCTGGACTCGGCTGCCAGGCGCGCCGGCGCGGGGTCGCCAAGCGAGCAGCGCCCGGGCTGTCGCCGAGCCCGCTCCTGACAGAAGAACGTGCTCGGTTTCCCCACCCACCCCTGGGAGGGGTTGCCGGTGCCGCGAGCGGCCTCCCAGTTTCCATCGCTCTCTCCTGGGGAGGATCCGCCGCCGGGAGGAAGGATTGGAATAAACCTGGCCGCGGCGCCGAAGTGGCTCCCGAGGAAGCCGGCGCCGGGGCCGCCGCCTCGTGTCCCCTCGGGGCGCAGCGCTCGGGGGTCGACGGGCCGGAGCCGAGGCGCGGCCGGCGGGCCGGGGGCGGCGGGGCCGAGCGAGCGGCGGTGCGAGGGGGCGGGCGCGCGGCGAGCCGGGAACCGGCCGGGCGGCCCCTCGCGCCCCGCGGGGCCCCGGAGCCCCGGTACGCGGGCTGGAAGCGACTGAGGACCGCCGCCGCGGGCTGCAAGCGAGCACCGTCCCTCCCGGAGGGGGACCCGGCTATGACAGCTGGGCTCCCGCAAGGGTTAACCTGGGTGTCCTCGGCAAAGTTGTCGCCGAGCCGGGAGCCGGCGTAGGGGTCGCGGCGCCGCGGCTCGGGAGGCGGCCGGGCGGCCGGCGGCGGTCGTGGCTCGGCGGGGCCCGCGCGGCCGGGGGGCTTCTGGGGGCGTGCGCCCCCCGCCGGCTGCCCTCGTGGATGCCTCCCGGCGGCGGCGGGCCCATGAAAGACTGCGAGTACAGTCAGATCAGCACCCACAGCTCCTCCCCCATGGAGTCGCCCCACAAGAAGAAGAAAATCGCGGCCCGGAGGAAATGGGAGGTTTTCCCGGGAAGAAACAAGTTCTTCTGCAACGGCAGGATCATGATGGCCCGGCAGACGGGCGTCTTCTACCTGACGCTCGTCCTCATCCTGGTCACTAGCGGACTCTTCTTCGCCTTCGAGTAAGTGGCTGCGGAAGCTCCGCGACGCCCCGCTCCCCTCGCCTCCCCCGACCCCTGCCCCTCCTTCCGCTACTTTCGTTTTCTAGAAGCCTTATTTGCTGTACACTGTTATATAATGCAAACCCACTTCTCCCTCTCTTTCTTCGGGAGGTCCGTTTGCTCTTTGGTCCCCAGAGATCAGGCAGCCCTGGGTCGGGCTCCGGGAGGGGAGAGGGGAGAGGGCACGCCGGGAAGGTGTGCCGGCCTCGGTGCTCCCAGGGGTTGGGTGGCACCTCGCAGGTGACTGATTCTTGGTGCTGTCTCGGCTGAGTTTGGAGACGAGCAAGCCAGCCCAGATGTAGCCTTGTGTGCGAAGGGAGGATGAGGCTGACTGCTCAGGCAGTCAGGGGTAAATGCAATGACTCCTTCCTCACCAGCATAGGGCATTTTGTTAATCTCATTTACTAAGTCTTATAGGTACCTTAACTACAGAGTGAAGAATCTTGGTTATTTCAGGGTTCCAAGTGTAGGCCACCCGATGTAGCCTGGAAGGATATTTTCATTTTTTGTTCTCCTTAAATGGTCACTCTTGATCAACAATTTCTGATTTACCGTGAGCTTTCCAAACTCTTTGCTTTTAAAAAAAGTTTCAATAAAAAACGTTGAAAATACACATTTTCCCCTCCCCCCTCCCCCAGTGTTGGGGGAACAGGTGAGAGGAAACTTTCTCAGTCTGTTCAGGAAAAGTATGACACTGCGTGGTAACTTCTGTTTCCGGAACCAGTACTTTGGGACTTTGGGGCTTTTATTTGAAGAAAAGCACATGCAAGTCTTCGCCGTTTTCAGGAAAATCAAGTTGGCCAGTAGCAACTGTCCTCCTGCCAACTCATGAAAGATCTTCTTATTTATGAATAGGTTAGATAAAGTCCTTTAACCACATTCCAGAATCAATTTCAATTGCTTTTATTAGGTCCAACATTTGCAATGTAGCTTCTTATGTAATTGCTGGTATCCTATGTCTGATCAAAGTTGTGGCCACTCCCCCACTACACTCTCCCACCCCCAGAATACATTTATTGGGGTTTTTTTTGCGTGTTCCATATCCTGCTTATTATGGGGCATGGTACCCATTCAGTCTCCATCTTCTGTTGCATAGGGTTAATTAAACCTTTGTGTTTATTTACTTTTGTCTCTGGTAAGTCTTAATAGGCTCTTATTTTGCGCCCAGGGTTTGGTATTCCAAATGCTGTGTCAGTCAGAAATGAATGATCTCTTGACAGTGTAATACCTTTCTTGTAAAGCCCTCTGACTCTGAGGGGAAACATTTTGCGTCTGAACATTGTGCTATGATGAACAGGATTGAGTTAGAGCAGGTGAGGAGAGAGATCTCAGAGGTAAGCCATGCAGTGCCCCCAGGCCTCACACACAACCCCTTCCTTTCTGACTAGGTACATTTCCCAGGTCTCTTCCAGAAATTTAACTTTGGGGCACATTTGCAACTAGGGTGGAGCCTGTTGGGGGCCTTGGGGATGGGAGAGGGAGGGTGTGAAACAGCTTTGGCAATGGCAGGAGAAATGTTCTTTCCCTCCTGTGTTGCTCGCCTTGTCCCCTTCCAGAGGCAGCCACTCGTCCTTACAGACCAGGGTCTGAGTCATGATAGGTTCAGGCCCCGAGGTGAGGATGCCATGTGATTGAACACAGATGCCATGCTTCTAATGGTGGCTTCTATGACAGGTGGCCTTCTAGATAGATAGGCTTCACTATGTTCCTAATGTTAAAAAAGTTTTGAACTGATCTGTATTGGCATTTTTGCTCTCTTTTTAGCCATTTTAAGAGTGGGGGAAAACGGGTTAGTTTTGTGAGCTTCAGCCACAGGTGTGTTTCATCCGGGATGATGAATGTTTCATTTTTTGTGTACACCCAGACCCCCACTGGATGGTTGGAGATCCCCTCTAGTGGTACTTACTGCTATTTTCTTTATTCAAATACTCCTTCGTGCAAACCATCATAAATTCATTTGTGCCTCTTAAGCTCTGTGTATGTTTCTTCCAAGACTTCCCCAAAGTCCTCACTGGTGGGTTGTTAGGGATCCTTCTCTGCATCGGCATTGTGCTAACCAATGGCTGGAGGGATAAACACGTGTGCTGGGATTTTATTAGCTACCATTGGTAGCTTCAGTTTTAGATAAGCTCTTTGTGTGTGTGTGTGTGTGTGTGTGTGTGTGTGTTTGGTCTCCGTGAGTGTTGCTTCAATTAGGCAATTTGAAATTTCAAGAAAATAGGCCAGTCCTGGCCTGATGCCTCAGTTGGGAAAAACCACAGGGCTGTTCAAACTATAGAATATAATGGTTTGGCTAAGAATATTGTCACTGTGTTGCTTTTAAGTTCTTTATCATTGCTAATGACAAAGTGAAATTAAATGACTTCGGCCAAATTAATCTGATAGACTCAGAGAAGCAGTTAGTTCAATTAGAAGCATGCATAGGATATGAAATGCCAACAGCCTAAAAGATATCAAGAGAAAGTGCCAGTTTTGTCTGCTCACTGCCTGCTTTCCTTCTGCCTGTTCTTTACTTATTTATTGAGCACATACTATGTGTTTGCCTACTTGGATTAATTTCATGTCTAGATAATTTTAATATTAGTAGAGTTCGTGTTCAAATATTAGAGTCCATGTTTCCCCATGGGCGAGTACAACATTTGAAAGGAAGTCACAGGGCTTAGCTTCGGACCTCCTTTTCCTGCAACTCTTCACCTGCCCTTCCTCTCAGTCCCAACCTTGAACAGAGGACAAGGAAGTTCGTGCAAGAGAAAGGGACTTACTTATTAGAGCAGAGCAACAGGTGTTGATACTGCCTCTGACCCTGGGCAAACGGCAGGGCGGGAATGACTGTTCCCCCATGGCAGGTGAAGTGACAGAGGCAGAGAGAAGTGAAATAACCAAGGGTCACACACTAACTAGTGGCAGGGCTTCTGACTGCAAAGCCAGTGCCTTTTCTGCCCTCCCAGTGCTGCCCTCCCTCCAAGCATAGATTGGTGCTTAAAGGTATGGACTTTGGAAGGACAGATCCCAAGAGTCTAACCAGAAATATAACCCTGGGCACATAATGTGACTTTTCTAAGTGGCTTCACTCTTGCCCCTTCGGAATGGGAGTCCCGGCAAAAGGTCTGGGACCCCGCCTCCCCTTGTCCAGACCTGAGTGGGAGCACTGAGAAGGCCTCCAAGAAGCCGGGACTGGATTTCATTTCCATTTTCAGACCTACCATCTTAGCACCATGAAGACAGGAAAAAAAGCTACTGGAAGCTACACGATGCAACTCTGCTCGTTTGCAAGTAGGGTGGGGCTGTGTATTTTGGGGTACCTTGTGTTCAGCATATGTACTGATATGTACTGATAGAGAGTGCTAGCATTTTGTTAGCCGTATTCGGGATGGAAGGAAGCTGCTCACAGCGCTGTCCACACTTGTCACCGCTCTTCGCAGTTACTGAGGGCCTGGTTCATCTGAGCCTCACAGCGATGTCCTCGTTCTCACGTCCTCAGAAGCACAATTGGAGAAGATCGGTGAGCTTGATCAATTTCTGTGTCTCTTCTTCTCTGTCATACACATACTTACAGCCTGCTCTTGTTTCGGTGTGAAATTTTGAAAAGAAAAAGTCTTTGGTCTCATCTTGGTCATAGTCTCCGATCCAAGAAGGAAATGAACCAGGAGGCCAGGAGCTTCTGTGAGGTGTGGGGAAGCCCATCCTGATCATGGACTTGATGGTCTCCCAGTTCCATGCTGTGGTCACAGACAGTTCAGAGGTGTGACTGGGGCGGAAACCCTTGGGAATGTGGATGCTTTCTTAAATTTCTCATCACTAGAAGTACACTGATTTTTTAAAAAATGTTTCCTTCTCCTCCTCTCCCTCCCCTTTTCTCCGACCCTCCTTCCCTTTGTTTCTTCTTCCTCCTCCCCCTCCTTCTTTCCTTGGCCGATCCCCTCTGAAATACTTGATGACTAATTGGTCATGGGGTGATGTTTGCTTTGAAGATGGAACAAGGGCCTGTCCCCCATAAACAAAGGTGCTATTTCTAATAATAATTTCTCCCTTATAGATTGGAAATCCTTTATTATTTAGTAGAAGATGCTACCCTTATAACATAGAAGGACCCTCTCTTTTCTCAACTGTCCTATTCAGAACTGCATCAAGTTTTCCCCCATCAAGAAAACCTCGGGGAGGTGTCCTGTCTTCTAGCCAGATGCTGGTCAAGGGATGCATCATAGAACAGTGAGAGGGCATAATGGTACATGATAGTGGATGACCATCAGGATGTTACCCTCAACATTTCCTATTAACCATATAACCTTATTATTGACCTCTTGACTTGAGGGCACTAACCCATTCATTTGTGTGCGAGATCAACACATGTATATTTCATGAGCTTAGGGAATGCGTTAGTTTTGCTCACTGTTGTGCTCCAGTACCTAAAGCAGTATCTGTTACATCGCAGGCTGTCTGTGAATATTTGTAGTTTATAGAATAATGGCAATATGGAAACACTCTGAAAAGATAACTTCCTTGTGCTTTAGTTTTTCATCTTGGAAAGCGGTCAACATTAATAAAATTTATAATTAATAGAGCCTTCTAGAGCACATTTCCCTTAAAAGCTTTGATTATTAGATGTAATTCTTCTGATTTTAGAATCAGGTCTCATCCCCTTTCAAGTGTGTTAATTGAAGCAGAGGAAATAAAAGGTTTTCTTAGTTACTGAGAAACCAGTGATAGAGTTGAGATGTTCACTTGGCTAACTAAGACTTCTTTCAAATTTTTATTTATTTTTTAACTAAATGCTTTAAGCATATGAAGTACTCTGTGTACTTCTGAAGTACACAACTACCACCAGTACCTGGAGTACTGGTGGTACTGAAGTACTCTGAAGTACCCAACTACCACCAGTACCTGGAATAATTTCACATTTGATGGGTTCTTGACTTTGGATACTTGAATTTATTTAATAAAACTCTTAAGGATTCTGTTGACTCTCAGCTAATGGGAAGTGATACCAAGTTATACAGAAAGGATGCCTGTGGGTGCCTGAAATAGGTAATGATGGTCAATTATTTAATGGGTCATATCTACATAACCTGAAGATTTTTCCTTTGCAGAGCAATGTTGCACGTAATTTATTCATTGCAGAGTTGCTCTGTCTTAGCAAGAGAATTTAAATTAAGTGTTTTAATGAAGTGTGTTCATTTCTTCACAGCTGAGGTTGTTGGGAAAGGGAAAACACTGGTAGTCAACAGATACTTCTAATAAGTTATATCCAGGAATTTGGATCTGATAAAAAAAAAAAATGGGCTCAGATAAAGGCTGGGGACCATCTTAATGCTTTTGTTTAGTTCTTTAGTAAATATAAAAGTTGGTCCCAATTCATACTAATTTTTATAAACTGGATGATCTACCTCCTCAATTTCTGCCCTTTAAAAAATGTAAAAAAAAAAAAAAAAAAGAAACCCAAACGTAATATTAGACTCATGCAGAAGAGTCTGTGTACCAGACATGCAAGTTTGGAAATAAACTACTGTAAAGAGTGCCTGTGGAGCTACCACTCAACTCCGGAACTACCTGGATATGGGGGCTTTGAGTCTACTCACACCCTCTGGGTTTCAGCTCTGATCCATCTCCCTGCCCCTCCCTGAGATCTTCAACACTTGTGTTCAGCAATTATTAATGTTTGCCTCTTTTCCCTCTAGGTTTCTTCTTCTTCTTCTTTTTTTTAAAGATTTTATTTATTTTTTTGACAGAGATCACAAGTAGGCAGAGAGGCAGGCAGAGAGAGAGGAGGAAACAGGTTCCCCGCTGAGCAGAGACCCCGATGCGGGGCTCGATCCCAGAACCTTGAGATCATGACCTGAACCGAAGGCAGAGGCTTAACCCACTGAGCCACCCAGGTGCCCCTTCCCTCTAGGTTTCTTAATGTATGCATTCCCAAACAGTAGATTGTTTCTATATAAAAAATATAAAGAAAACATTCTTATATATATAAAGAAGTAAAGGAATCTTTTGTAGAAACCAAAAAAAACCCACAACAAACAACCCCAGCCTCCATCTCTGTTCCTTTCCCTCCCTCTGTCTGGACTGTCAAAGAGTAAACTGCAGACACCATGTCCTTTTATATCCAAAATTTTCAGCATTTAATTCTTAAGAAGAAGACATTCTCTTATGTAAGCACTGTATCATTAAACCTTGAACAATACAAGTGTGAGCTGTGTGGGTCCATTTAAGTATGGATTTTTTTCATAGTACAGTACTGTGAATGTATTTGCTCTTCCTTATGGTTTTCTTCCTTGTTTTTTGTTTTTTTTTTTTTTAAGATTTTATTTCTTTATTTGACAGAGATCACAAGTAGGCAGAGAAGCAGGCAGAGAGAGAGGGGGAAGCAGGATCCCCACTGAGCAGAGAACCCAATGTGGGGCTCAATCCCAGGACCCTGAGATCAGGACCTGAGCCGAAGGCAGAGGCTTAACCCACTGAGCCCCCAGGTGCCCCTCTTTCTTTCTTTCTTTCTTTTTTTCAAGATTTTATTTATTTGACAGAGAGAGACACAGCGAGAGAGGGAACACAGGGAACACAAACAGGGGAGTGGGAGAGGGAAAAGCAGTTTTCCTGCAGAGTGGGGAACCTGATGTCGGACTTGATCCCAGGACTCTGGGATCATGACCTGAGCCAAAGACAAATGCTTAATGACTGAGCCACCCCGGCACCCTCCTTATGGTTTCCTTAATAACATTTTCTTTTTTCTAGCTTACTTTATTGTGGGAATACAGTGTGTAATACATGTAACATACAAAATATGTATTTGGACTATTTATTTTATCTGTAAGGCTGCTGGTCAGTAGGCTATTAGTAGTTAAAGATTTTGAAGGTGTTGAAAGTTATACACCAATTTTCAACTGATGGAGTGGGGGTGGAGTGGGGCTGGCATCCAAACCCGTTTTGTTCAAGAGTCAGCTATGATAATATCAATTTCAGTAAATTTAATGTGGCTACAACAGTCCATATTTAAATTTTACTACATTTAAGTTTATGATCTTGGTATTTGTTTTGTGCTTATCTAATATATATTATTTCTCATTTCTCCTTCTACCTTCATTTAGATGAACTGCATATTTTTAATATACCATTTTATTTTTTAAAAAATATTTAAACTATTTCTTTGTATTTTTTAATAGTTATTTAAGAGATCAGAATATGCATCTTTACCCTGTGATAGTCTACCTCCAAATAGTGATACTATATTTCACAAATAATGTAGAAAAACTAAAACATTATAATTCTACTTACTTCTCCTACCCTTTATAACTCTGTTGTCATATATTATATACTGTGTGTGTGCTATCAACCCATTAATGTTACTGCTTTAAAACTATCAATAGTATGTAAGAGAAACATAAATACATATATCTATATGAAACAAAGATAATTTAAAGTAAAATATATGCCCATATGTAAAAGCTAAAATAATACATTTATACATGTATAAAATAGAGACTATTTTAAATGAGATTTTATATTTATATTTACATATTTACTATTTCTAGTACTATTTATTTCTTCCATCTCTATCATTTCGCTTTGGCAAAAGTACTTTTAGCATTTCTTGATGCAGGTCTGCTGGTGACAAGTTCTTTTAGATTTTGCTTTTTCTGAAAATGGTTGCCTTCATTTTTTAAAAGATAGAAGATATTTTCACTGGATAGGATAATGGCCCATTGTCTTCTGTTCTCTTGTTTCTGATGAGAAGTTAATTTTTTTTTTTTTTTTTTTTTTTTTTTTTTTTTTTTTTTTTTTTTTAGCATTTTCCCCTGTGGCATGATAGGTGAGTTTTTCCCCAGTTGATTTTTCTGTTTATCTTTTGTTTTTAACAGCTGAACTACAACATGCCCAGGTGTAGTTTTCTTTCTACTTACATGACTCAGGGTTTGCTAAGACTTCTGGGATCTGTGGGTTGATATCTTTCATCAGTTTTAGAGCTTCTTCATCCATTATTTCTTCAGTTATTTCTTTTCTCTGTCTCTTGTCCCATTTTTTTAATACTCTATGTGTGTATATGTGTGTATGTGTGTGCATATGCTTCAATTTCAATAATTCCTCTTGGTCTGACTTTATATTTAGTGATTCTTACTTCTGCTGTGTTAAAACATCTATGATGTCAGGCACCTGGGTGGCTCAGATGGTTAAGCCTCTGCCTTTGGCTCTAGGCATGATTGCAGGGTCCTGGGATTGAGTTCCACATTGGGCTCCCTCCTCATTGGGAAGCCTGCTTCTCCCTCCGCCTCTCTCTCTCTCTCTCTGTCTCTCATGAATAAATAAATAAAATCTTTTAAAAAAAATCTGTGAAATTTTTAAAAAATTTTGAGCATTTCTACATTTAAAAAACAGCTTTTTATATAATTAAAACAATAATTTCTATTCTTCTGAAATTCTCCATCCATTCATGTCCATATTTTCCTCTGGATCCCTTAACATATTTTCTTGTAGTTTTTTTATTTTATTATTTTTTAAAGATTTTATTTATTTATTTGACAGAGACAGTGAGAGAGGGAACACAAGCAGGGGGAGTGGGAGAGGGAGAAGCAGTCTTCCTGCTGAGCAGGTAGCCTGATGCAGGGCTTGATCCCAGGACCCTGGGACCATGACCTGAGCTGAAGGCAGGCACTTAACGACCGAGCCATCCTGGTGCCCCGTAGTTATTTTAAACTCCCAGCCTAATGATTCCAACAGCTGTATCATTTCTGGGTCTACTTCTTTTGGCTATTTCTTCTCTTGCCTGTGGGTTGTATTTTCTCTCTTCTTTGTGTGTCTCATAATTTTTGATCGCATGTCAGATATTGTGTGTAAAAGAATTGTAGAGGATGCAGCAATTTAAAAGTGTGTGCCTTTTATCAGGTCACTGGTGTGTGTGCTGAGTCAGTTTAATCTGTTATTGAAATGGGTATGGTCTTTTCTGAAGCTTTAGTTAGACCTGTTTCATCATTGAGTTCAAATGTTTCAAGGGCAGAGACTTTTCCTTTAGCAGGAATTGGGATTTGAATTCTTAAGATTTCTTTATGCTTCATAGCCCAGCACCAGCTTACCCAACTGTGGAAGTTTTCTGAGCCAGTCCATTAGCATTTTGGGTTACTGGGGAGTTTTCTTTGCTTTTAGCCCTGTCCCAGCCTTCTTGATCTCAGCCCATCTCTCTTGGTCTAGATGTCTGGCCTCAGCTTTTGGAGAGCTGCTGAAGTGCCTAGGATGAAGACCCGAAGCACATTAGGGAGATTTTTTTCAGTTTGAATGCTCTGACCCTTCCCTTAGCCTTGGGAAGGTCTCAGAGTCCCCAGGGCAGTTGCTTATGAACTCTCCTGCTCTACCCCCAGCCTTTGGTGTATTCTTGCTGTCTTTTTGGTAAGGATCTATGGGAAAGAGTTGGCTGGTGGTGCAGATTGGCTGGTGGTGCAGACTTACTCTGTGGCTTAGGCTCTTTGTATTCTTACCCATGCAACCACCCATATAGCCATTAAAATTGCCTAAAAATTTGCCTGTTTTCTCCTTACTCCTGGATATGGTGTATTCCTGTTCCTCCTGAGACTTCACTAGGAATGAAAGGAGCTGTTGGCCTTTTATCTTTTGGGAAGGGCTCAATGCATTTAAACTTCTTTGCATCCTCAGCTCCCTGATATATTTTTAAAAAAAACTGCTTTGTAGCTAATCTGGCTTGTTCTCATTGTCAGAGTGGGAGCGATTGCTCTTACAATTTTCAACTTGTATTTTTCTAACTTAATGTGTTCCTCAGATCCATGTATGTTGTTGCATATATATATAATTAACTTTTATTGCTATAATATTTTGTTTGTATAAATACACTAAATTTATTCT
Organism: Mustela lutreola; assembly: GCF_030435805.1. Classification (NCBI taxonomy): domain Eukaryota; kingdom Metazoa; phylum Chordata; class Mammalia; order Carnivora; family Mustelidae; genus Mustela; species Mustela lutreola. The sequence continues at coordinate 9,931,389 of NC_081295.1, read as the reverse complement.
TCATACTATTTCTAATCTTTCTTTTTTGGACTTCTTGCTGATTCTTGGCATTTACTATCATTTTAAGGGGTAGAATATGCAAGGCTGCCTCTTCATAGGTTTTGATTTAAGTGTGTCTTGGCAATGACTATGACATCTCGGTTCAAATGCTTAGGCCTGGGTAACAGAATTTAGCATGAGATTCAGTCTGTTATGCTTTTATATGATGGTGAATTAGTTTTCAAAAGATAAATCATAACTATCATCTAATCATTGAAGTTACATACAATTAAGAGTAAGGTTTATGGAACTATATGTCCTTATCATAAGTGAGATACTTTATCACAAATCTTCATCTGTTTAATTTGATGCTAGTTTTTCATTGATTTTTTTTTTTAAAAAGCTTAACTTTTTATCCCCCACTTATAATACTTTGAGTGTGGAGTCTCTTCTCTGATCCCATGCTAGCTTAGATACAAACCCCCAGGTACTTGTAATGGTCATGAAGGTTTGTTACTGACCTTTTCTCATGTAGCTGGTTTTGGGTGAAAGTCCTGATAGAAGGGATTTATGATTGAACCAGCCAGCCCTCAGCTCTTGTAGACTCTTCAGACTCTGGTCATCTACATGAGAAAGAAAATCTCTTCCTCTGACATGAGCAGTCCCAGAATAAAGGAGACATGACAGGTCTCTGTGTGTGTATTTTTTCCCCCCGACTCCATTCTTCTAATCTGTAGAAGCTGTGCTCTCCTTAATTTAGGCCTATTTTTGCCTCTACTTCCTTGACCCTTCACAGCTGGGAGCCAACACACCATTGGAATAGGCTTCCCTGTCTCCCTCTAGAGATTTTTGAGGTAGACTTTCTTTCAACTGTAATGAGACCCTTTCATTTTAGAATATTTTAAGCACATCTGGACAGAGCACACCATTTTTAAAAATAGGAATGCAGTAATTTCCATATATCCTCAAACGGAGTTTTAAAAATTGCTGACCTCAAAGTCCATGGGAACTTGGTCTTGCTGTTGAAAGCCATCAAGTATGATAAGGCTGGTGGTTGATAGAGAAGGGTGTAGCCAATGGCCATCCGGGGCTGTATGTGGTTTGCCTTGAGGTAGTCTTATCCGTGGAGGAATGGCTGTCTAACTCACTTGGGAAAGGATTTAAGCTCCCTAAGTCTGGTATCTTTGCAGGCACTTCTCAAGAATACAGAGAAAAAGCTTATTTTAACACAATACCCTGGAGTCTATTAGAGGTGTCAGTTCTACTTGCTGAGATGAGAAATTATTGCCTCCCTCGTACAGATAGTAAAAATAAAATGGGTCCCCAAAATGTGTGTTCCTGATTACTTTCTTGACAGAATCTGATATCCTTCTTTCTTGTTTTTATTTTTCCTTTCTCTCAGTGCTGTAGGTGTTTGTGACTACTTTCTCTTTACTGTTTATTTTATTTTATTTTATTTATTTGACACAGAGAGCATGCTCAAGAGAGCACAAGCTGGGGGAGCAGCAGAGGGAGAGGGAGAACCAGGTTACCTGCTGAGCAGGGAGCCTGACATGGGGCTCCATCCCAGGACCCTGGGATTGTGACCTGAGTGGTAGGCAGGCGCTTAACTGACCGGGCCACCCAAGTGTCCCTACTGTCTCTTTACATGAAACTTCTACTTCCTATAGTTTCTAGGATGGTCATCTGCTTCCACTTTCTTTTTCTTTTTCTCCTGTATTATATCTCATTTCCTGCTTGCCCTGAATTCACTTTGCTCATTCCTCTTCTCCCTTTCTTCCTCTCTCGAGCAAGTCTGAATCATCTTGGTGATCACTCTTGCCTCTTCCAAGGTGACTTTTCATCTCTTGCTCTCTTTCTCCTTGCTTAGAGCACTTGTCTTCTAGTCGTAAATTACTCCTGTCTGTGGAGATCTCTTACCCAGGTGTCCTCTGCGGCCCAGGGAGCAAGGTATTGAGCCCCACATGTGCTGTTCCTGGATTCACCACTGTGAGTGAAGAGAACCCCTCCCTGGTCCCCCCAGCACTGCAGTTTCCCCTTTTCTCACGTACTTGAGTCCTTCTTTCTCTACTGATCCTTTCCTTTAATGTCTCTTAGGCTGTACTCTTCTTCTCTTTCCATACTGATGTGGTGGTTTTCAAACATATTCATAACATCTTAAATTCTCTTTCCATTAAGAAATGGAGTCTAATTCTTTACCCTTTGAATATGAGTCTGCCTTAATACTCTGTTCTAAAGAACAGAACATGGCAGAAGTGGTGCTGTGTAATTTCTGAGGCTAGGTTAGACATGTGATGAAACTTTTATCTAGGGCATGATTTCTCTCTCTCTCACTTGGGACATGTACCTTTAGAGCTCTGAGCTACCATGTGAGAAGTCTAGCTACATCACATAGAGACTCCCCATAGTACAGAGACCACATGGAGTGAGTCTGGACCATAGAGAGGTGCCCATGGATCCCCCAGCTCTTCCCACCCAGCTGTTTGAGTCTTCCTGGCACAGCAGCAGACATGCAAGCTAGTTAACCTTCATAAGATTCCGTTCCCCCTCTTCCCCTGGTCTTTGAGCCACCCCAGCGGAAGCCAATGGAGCAGACATGAACTATTCCCACCATGTTCTCTCCACAGTGAGGATTTGTGAATGAACAATGTTGTTGTTTTAAGCCACTACGTTTTTGGGAGGTTTATTACACTGGAAAACTTAACTTTCAGAAATTCTCAAATGAAGTGTTTAGACTGCTCTGGAATATGCAGCAATAAATGTGCCAATAATACTAAAGTTATAGTGCTGTCACTTGAGAAGGAAGAAAATTTTTTCTGGTAACATCAAGGTTAGCTTTTCTCACTCACTGCTTCCATTCCAACGTGTCCTTGAGTAGGAGAGAGAGGAGTTGCTGTTCAATAATGTATCCACAATTGTGCCAAACCCTGGGTCTCCCTTGGGAGAGGTGTTTGTGTTGGTAAAGTAGTTTGAGTTCAGTGGTGTAGGTCCTCACCAGCTCATGCCTGGACCACAGTCCCAGCCTTCTTTCTCGAATTTTCTTCCATGCTGTGCTTGTTACGTTTGTAGTGATAGACTTACACTCCCATTGCATGGAAAAGTAAATCCACACAGAGGTGTTGAAATCAATTGTTCAAGACCTTTCTATTTTTCTCACAACTATTAAGCTAGATGACAATCTCTGTATTCTTTGAGATCTCTGTGTAGAGTTATCCATCTGTTGATTCTGGAAAGGGCTGAATGTGGAAACGTGGGGATGCCTCTTCAATAGTGCGGTGTGCTAGGATGCTCATTCTTCCTGGGATATTGAGACCAGGAACCTGGCTTACCAATCTGCCATACCTTGGACCCACTGAGGCCTTTCTGGTAACAGCCTGTGGTTACTTTGGGTCTGCTGAGCTATGCTTCCCCAGAAGTGGGCAGCTAGAAGGCTAGCGACTCCCAGTGATCTGATCTTTCCTGCAGGCCTCAGATTTGCATAATTGATGCACTTTATCATCTTGAATGGTACTATTTTGGGGTCTTTTAATGCCATGAATTTCCCATACACACATTCTTGATGACAGATAAGAACGTTGTGGACATATAAGCCAAAGTCAAGTTAAATTCTGCAGCTATATATAGCTTATTTGTCTTTCTGACGAGGGAGAAAAATCCTTTGCTTGGCTCTTAGACTTACTAACTCAGATAAATTTTCCTGCTCCTCTGTAAGATAGCAATCCATGCAAATCAAATGCCAGAATGGTCCCTACGTAAATGCAAGTGGTGCTTACAACTCTAGGAGATGTGGGGGTTTGTGTTTCTGTTTCTATTCCATTAGCTTTATGCATGTTTTATGCAGATATTTCAAAAGGTACCATCTTGGATTTATTTTTATTTATTCATTTTTAAAGATGCATTCATTTATTTGAGAGAGAGCATGTGCACGGGGGAGGGCAGAGGGAGAGAATCTTCCAGCTGACTCCCTGCTGAGCGCGGAGCAGGGAGCCTGACCTGGGGCTCGAGCTCAGGACCCAGGAGATCATGACCTGAGCCAAAACCAAGAGTGATGCTCAACCGACTGAGCTGTCCAGGTGCCCCAAAAAGAATGGTCTTGTCTTGTACAGATAAAGAGCTACTGAAAGTTAGAGAAGCCTACTCTTTGTCATTAAATTATTCTTTAATCTGGATTAACATTGAGTAAGATTGTGTACAGGAATTATTTCTTCTCTGGCTCACAACAAAAAAAATAAAGGTGAGAAGTATTATTTTTAAGCTATATGCCTTTACTGAGCTAGAAAACGATTAGCATTCTATTTTTTATTTAAGAGTTGAGGTGGCAACCAATGAAGGGTGCCATTCATTCCTTCCTCTTGGCTGTGGATGGTTATAGTGATACAAGAAATGGTGGGTTTGTTCTCTAGAACATGAGCTTAATATTCTTGACTCTAAAGAGGATGTGAGCTTTTGGGCTTGGTCTGATCACCCAGAGTTGACCCTAGTTGGTATTTTCGAGGAAGATCTCAAGCTTTCCTGAATGCAAGCCCTGATCATGCATAATAGGGAGATTGAAAGTGTAGACATATACAGAATTGTTTTCCTGTCTCCTCATTCTTTCTTTCCTCCGGATAAGTTTTCTATTGCTGCCATAAGGGATTGCCACATACTTTGTGACTTAAAATCACACACATTCATGATCTGATCTACAATTCTGTAGATTAGAAAAGTGGGACATTGGTCCCCCAGAAGGGGCAGGACCTTGGGCCGGATGTCTTTCTCCAGTTACAGATGGCCTTCTGAGAGGGGCTTGGCTGGAAGCGGACCGATGCCAGGATTCCAGCAGCTGGCTGGGGGAGCAAATGCTTCTGTCCTAAAAGAACAGACAGTGGGGTGGAGGTGGGGCGGGGGGCGGGTAATCTGCATGGCCAATGACAGGCTCCACCGCAGGCAGTTTGTGGCGGGGAGAGGGAATCCAGCCGGGCAGGCCACAGATGGGATCAAGGTGGCCCCAGTGACCTGAAGGTGTCAGGCAGCTCTCCAGCTCTGGAGAGCCACAGAACAGAGCCTCAGGGACCTGAGGCATCCAGGGCGGGGATGTGCTGCTGGGAGTGGACACAGTGTGAAGCTGGAGCAGCAGGCCACGGGCAGGAGAGAGTCCCTCCCTGACCCCGGCTCTGTCCCCTCCGGGTCTGCATCTTAGGGCCTGCCAAGCCAGCCTGCATTTGTGTGGAGGAAGGGGAAGGCAAGGCTGGGATTCAGGCTGAACCTGACCTTTCACTAAATTTTCTTCTCGGTGTGAGATAGATCTTTGTCGTCTGAAGATTTTTTTAAAATTTAAATTCATTTAGCCAAGGGGTGCCTGGGTGGCTCAGTGGGCTTAGCCTCTGCCTTCGGCTCAGGTCATGATCTCAGGGTTCTGGGATCAAGCCCCGCCATGGGGCTCTTTGCTCAGCAGGGAGCCTGCTTCCCAACCCCCTCTCTCTGCCTGCCCCTCTGCCTACTTGTGATCTCTCTCTCTCTCTGTCAAATAAATAGATAAAATTAAAAAAAAATTCATTTAACCAACATATAGTACATGATTAATTTCAGATGTAGTATTCAATAATTCATCAGTTGCATGTAACACCCGGTGCTCATCACATCCCGTGCCTCCTTCATGCCCATCACCTGGTTAGCCCAGCCCACCGCCCCCCTCCCCTCCAGTGACCCTCAGTTTGTTTCCCAGAGTTAAGAGTCTCCTGTGGTTTTTCTTCCTCTCTGATGACTTCCCATTCAGTTTGCCCTTCCCTCCCCCATGATCCTCTGTGCTGTTTCCTATAGTCCACATAGGAGTGAAATTGTATGATAATTCTTCCTCTGAAGGACTTTCTCGCTCAGAATAGTACCCTCCAGTTCCATCCATGATGGTGTAAATGGTTAAAGAAGATGTGGGATACACACACACATACAGACACACTCACAATGGAATATTACTCAGCCATCAGAAAGGATGAATGCTTACTGAAGGAGATTTTATAATTGTCATTATTTTCTTCCCTGTCTTCACCAAAGAGAATATGGGAGTAATTAGTGATGCTCTAGAAAAAGCTTAAAGAAGCACTCTCTCTTCTGAATCAGAGGGGAAACTATGGAGATGTTTTATAGGAAACCAGTAGGTTGTATCAAATGGAAGTATTTCTTCTGTGTTTTAGAAGAAATATTGTCATTATTATTTATTTTCCTTTTTTTTTTGTTTTTTTTTGTTTTTTTTTGTTAGGGAAAGCCATTCTCTAGTCCTAATGGTTCTTCTACCAGTAAGGCTGCTCTTGGCAGCAACGCTGACTAGCACAGGGGAAGGGGAAGAGTTTGGCTATGCGTGTGGTAGACATAGAGGGCCTCCTTCGTTCCAGAATCTCTGTAGTCCGTTCAGTTCATTCAGCCTCCGGAGAAAAGTGGTTTTACTTGAAGCATCTGGTGGACTACATTGGTCAATGCAAGGAAGACATCTACCGACCGAGGCGATGTTCTGGAGAGACGCTGAGATGTCTGCTTCCAGACTGCTTGATCAGACTGCGCTTTCCTGATGCCCGCACTTAGACTGAGAGGAAATGCCATCCTTCCGAATGGGGGGACTCCATCCTGTCCCTTTAGGTCATTTGTTTTTTCCAACACTTTCCCCATATCTTTCTTCATGAGATTTTCACTCTTCTTTTACTTCTGCTAATATTTCTTTACTCGAGGAGTATCTGTTGAGTATTTACCACGTGCCAAACACAAGGGCCCCCGTCCGGAGGATTGTATGCATATCACGTGGTGACCCGTGCTGTGAAATTGAGGGGCTGTGCTCTGCTGTCAGGGCCCAGGTCAATATTTTCTGAGCCTCTGAATAAGCACCGGGCCATGAGATAAGAAATAAAGGTGTTTGTAGCATCTGTGAGAAGTATTTGCACGTAAATGCCTTTTCTTCAGACAGGTGGAGAGCTCTTCGTAACTTGTGCCTTTTTCCCTCTTAAGATTCTTGTTTCAAAGGTACAAAAGCAGTTTTTGTTATTATCATTCCTATGGACTCCCCAGAAGGTTAATGGTTTTGTGAAGAAGAAAGATCTGGAACCGGAAACTGCCTTCCACGCTCTTCCTGCTCCGGGAACCGGGCTTCTCTGCTGGGCGGAAGCCAACCCAGACACTAGCTCTCCCCACGTACATTTTTTTGCATGACGCAGCTTTCCTTGAGGCTGTGCCTGATCTTCCCCATGCTTTGTGGACCCCCTCCCAGGGCCCTGATCACGATGCCCACACTGTGCCCACCGTAGGCGCAGGCCTCGGGTGGGCCCCCAGCAGACGGGTCGGGCCATTCTGCAAAAGGGCCCGGGCTGAGGCTGTCTGCTTTAGGGGAATTTTGCTCAGAATCAGTTGGGTCATCACGACCAGGGCTGGATGAAGCCCTTTCAAAAGCTATAAACACAAAGAAGTTTCTGGGCCCAATGCCTTTCCCCAGCACTTTTGGTAACTTATATACAAAACATACTTTTGTATATAAGTATACAAAAAGTATTACCTTTGTAACTTGTATACAAAAATAAATTGCAAATCACAAAACTTACCTCCTAAGAATGGCAGAATTCTGAATAAACTCCCTGAAGTGGGACTCTTCTCATCTGCATGCCCTGGCAGCACCGATGTCCTAAGCCGACCTGTGGTCTGCCCTGGGGGTAATTCATGGAGGTGTCCCCCACGGAGCTGCTGGGCTAGAGCCAGTGTGCCGGCCACAGCCCTGAGCCTTTGTCTGGTCCCACCCAGCCTGTCACGGAACTGCCCCACTGTCTCCAGTCCTGCCGTCACCACCGGGCTCCGTGGAGGGAGGCCTTGGTGTGGACAACGGGGTAGCTCCCAACATTCCCCACACCCTTAACAGCATTGTTTTTAAATATTTTACTTAGTGAATTATTTCAGAAAGAGAGAAAGTGGGCAGAGGGAGAGGGAGAAGCAGACTCCGCAGACTCCGCACTCAGTGTGGAGCCTGACCCAGGATTCCATCTCACAACCCTACATCACGACCTGAGCTGCAATCAGGAGTTGGACCCTTAACCGACTGAGCCACCCAGGCGCCCCTGAACAGGATCTTTTTTTAAACTTTGAGAGCTAGCAGCACATCATAGAGATCCACGCACACACCCACGTCTACACACACTTGCACACATGCTCTCGCCAACAGAAACGGAAATTTCACGTTGAACTATGTGCCGGGAGCTCTCTTCTCATCAACTCTTGTTTTACTCTAGATTATTACAGTAGAAAAACACTTATGACCCTCCAGTTTGATTCAGTGACCCATAACCTGCAAACTGAGAACCCCTGAGCCAGAACCTGGCAGCCAGGGCACATTGCTGCCCACCGAGGCCGGGTCCCCACCCCTCTCCCGTCTTCATCCCCGTGTGTCCTCTGCCCACACTCCTCCCCTCGCTTCCAGCCATGCACCTGTGAGATGTGCAACAACCCATTTTTCCTGGTTTTACTCAAATATACTGTTTCATGCAGCCTTTTTGAAACCCGAGGTGAGGACGTAGCTGTGTGATGGCAGCGCCCTTCTTCCCGTGTCTCTGGCACTGGCTGGTGGCCTTAGCCAGCTGTGCGTGCCTTTCTCCTCTGCTGCTTGTGAGCTCACCAAACCTGTGGCCTGTCCTGCTGCTCTCTGGCTCCTGTGCATTTGAGGCCAGTGTGTGGCACACAGTGGACACCGAATCAATGACTCTGGAACCACATTAAAAGAATGATGCCCTCGAGTGGGAGGGCCAAGCAAAACCTGCTTTTCTGGCCACATATGTCTTCATCCAGATTCCCATACACGATTGCCAACCATCTGCAAGAGCCTTTTCATAAGAGGCAGTGAAATAACCATTCTCAGGAACCCAGTGTCAAGACATAGAGGTTAAAGATGAATAGAAATGCTGGTGTTTCAAATAATGGACTTCAAAAAACTTTTTTTTAGAAGCATGAAAATTTGTGAAAATAGGTGCTTCTTAAAATAATGACTTTTTCATGATCAGTGTTGACTCTTGTCAATCTTTTGGCCAAATGTGTTCTAGAGTTTTGTTGGCTCTATACAGGAATCCTTTTCTCTTACTTTTCATCTTGTAATAGTAGAATGGGTAGAATTTCCCCCCATTTGACAGGTGAGGAACCAGGCCCAGGAGGCTAGGTGATTGGCGGTCACACAGAAGCATCCTGTCAAAGGCAGGGCGAGAATGTGCCCCTTCTGATGGCCGGTGTGAGGCTTCCCCTCTGTGACCTCCCTTTTTGACATCAGGAAGGTAAGGCAGATAGCAAAAGGGAGTGTGATGGTCTTTCTCCGTCCTCCTAACCGTCAATACAACTTGTTTTTGATGTGAAATTCTTCTGACCATTTCTTGTTTCAAACTATTTCTTCCTTGAAAAAGGTGAGAAGTAGGGAGCTATTTCATCTTTATTGGAAGATATTAATATTCTCAAGCTGGTGATGTGTATATGCTATTGCTTTCTGGGCTGGGTGTGTTGCACCGTACAATAAAAAGTCATGCTAGGGGCTCTGGGGTGGCTCAGTCGGTGAAGCGGCCCACTCTTGATCCCAGCTCACCTCCTGATCTTGGGGTCATGAGTTCAAGCCCAGGGTTGGGCTGAAAGTCATGCTCATCTTCACTGGAGTTCATGGATTTGACCTTGGATCTTATATATACAAAGAAACACAAACAGAATTCCCAATGAGCACCCTTGGATGGGAAAGGGGTTTTAATATAATTTCTTTGGTGTGTTCATTTCAGCACATACCATTTTGATTTGTCACAAGCCATAGTGACAGTAAATAACCTTCGAGGTGAGGAGCCAGATTACACTTGGTGAAATCTGTGGTCATCTAGTTGGGTTAGGATGGAGTTGTCACTTATGTTTATTTTCTTCTTCCATTTTTGACCTGCATGCAACCTGTGCACCCGGAAGAAGGAAAGCCAGTTTCTTTCTTCCCTGTACTATACACCCACAGCTCCTAGAACCCAGAATTCCTGTGCTAATATTCCCTTCCTTAAGGAATAAAAGGGGTGTGGGGCCGGCCTGAGAACTCTGCCTTCTTTTGCCACTTTTCTATGGGGAAACGTATTCCCAATTTCAAATGACTTCGGGGGCTGCCTGTTCACCAAAAAAAGAAAGCTCATTTCTCTGGAGCTGATTAGCTAAGCAGAGCTCATTAGCTTAGCTTAGTTTAGCAAGTATGATCTCATTAGCTAATGTGACACCATAACACAGACACTGTCAACCACCAGCGTCGGGGAGAATGAAGGGCGGCCGAGGAAGGCGGCTTGCCCGTTACAGGAGCGCCCATCTCCCCGGCCCTGGGCTCCCGCTAGACCAGCACCAGGCTGCGCCAGGACAGGCGCCCGGACAGATGGCACAGAGCAGCGTTCCGCCTGAGGACATTTCCCAGCGGGGCCTGCCTGGGAGGGCCGGGAGCCCACGAGGGGCTTTTGCGGATCATCTTACTGAATCATCACATTGCCTCGGTAGTAGTTACTGCTGTCAGTCGGGATTACACATGAGAAAACATCCTGTTATGGATCTTTAGAGCATGTTGTGCATAAAAGCTGAAAGTGGCCAATGGGGGTTTTCTAAAAAGAAGTTTATGCTCTCCTGTCCTAATCGGGAGGGCCATTGGTCCGTGTTTGTTGCTTTGTTAAGAAGACATCCCTGTGCTGACCGAAACCTGAGTGGATATTTGTGTGTTGCTTTTTTGAGAGTCTCTCCATTGTTTCCCTCGAAAGTGTAGCTGTCTGGTCCTCAGTTTTGTCCTCTGACAATGGGACGGTGGTAGTTTCTGGCAGTTTCCTGGCAGTGATCCAGGAGGGGAAGGTATGTGGAACCATTCGCACTGTGCGTGGCTCACAGACACTCTTGAAGTTGGCGTCTTTTCTTTGGTTATATAGCTTTTATTTATGTATTTATTTAAGGATTCTTTTTTTTTTTTTTTTGAGATTTTATTTATTTATTTGACAGAGAGAGGAAGAGATCCCAAGTAGGCAGAGAGGCAGGCAGAGAGAGAAGGGGAAGCAGGCTCCCCTATGAGCAGAGAGCCCGATGCGGGGCTTGATCCCAGGACCCTGAGATCATGACACGAGCCGAAGGCAGAGGCTTTAACCCACTGAGCCACCCAGGCACTCTGGTAGCTTGCTTTTAAATACGCTTTTTATTTTAGCGTATTTAAATTTACAGAAAAATGGGGCAAATGGTCTTAGGTAACTTCCTAGCTCATTGGTTCATGGCTCACCTCTTCCTCATATGCTCGTTGCCCTTGATGGATTTTCTCATCAGGAGTTAAGAGTTAATAAATGAATTCCTTAGGCACTACTGACATTTCTGAAAATGAGATATACAAACAAATTAGAAGCAGTGGGTACAAAACCGATTCTCCCAAGTCAGTCAGTGCAGAGTGTTCATACAACTATGGCTTCAGAAAGGGTGGAGTCCAACCTCCGTGAGGCTGAATCTCCAACTTTTATTTGTTTTCCTGGCTTATTAAACAACAGACTCTGAGCGGCTCAGAAATATGTTAGGGTCTGAACCTAGAAACGTGAAACAAGGAGAGATACCCATCTGTGAACATTTTTGATTATTGAGATTCAGTACAAAACCTTCCCCAAGTATGAGGTGCTGGGGTGGCTCAGTTGGTTAAGTGTCTGCCTTCAGCTCAGGTCATGATCTTGGGATCCTGAGATGGAGCCCCACATTGAGCCCTGCATCGGGCTCCCGGCTCACTGGGGAGTCTGCCTCTCCCTCTGCCTCCCCCTGCCCCTTGCTATCTCTTTGTCTCAAATAAATAAATAAAATCTTTTTTTTTTTTTTAAAGGAAAGAAAAACCTTCCCCAAGTAGACTAAAAAAAAGAAAAAAAATTTTTAATGTTCTTTTTTCTTTGGGACTGCGGGAATTTTGCCAGTAAACCGATAGTCTTGAGAGTGATAATGAGGAGAAGGAGGGACATACGTTGTGTTGTTAATGACCATAATATGTACATATTTGCACAAGAAACTGAATTTTGACCATGATTTACTCAAACATAAGCGATGATGATGATGATGATTATTTTTAAGTAGTCTCCACAGCCAGCATGGAGCCCAACGTAAGACGTGAACTCATGGTCCCATGAGATCAGAGTTGGATGCTTAACGGACTGAGCCACCCAGGCGTCTCAACGATTGTTTTTAATAACAACGTGGCATTGCTTACATTTTACAAGCGAGGCCATAGTTCAGTGTTTGGACAGAATGATCGGCCTTATAAATAAAACAGTGTACAAGCAAAGACATTTGGCCATGGTTCTGTAATAAGTCAGTGCTATGGAGAGGGCCATGCACTGCTCGGTGAGGATGAAGGCATCAGTTGAGAATTCCGGATAACTGTTCCCCAGCCCCACCCACCCTGACCACCACCATCTTTTCCTCTTTGCTTCCTCCTTCGGACTGGGATAATAACACCCTTGGTGTCTTTTGTTGAGCTAAGCCTTATCCTTTTGAGGTCACGCTTTTTAAAATAGTAATTGCCCACGGGAGAGATAGTGCATTAGTGTGTATCAAGCCAGCTCAGAGTGTGTATGAGCTTATCGCTTTCTCACCAGGCCTGAGGCTTTAAGCAGGAAGCTGTGTTTGGGGACTTCGAGGGAAGGTAGAGACCGGGATCCAGAGGTTGGGCGTGAGAAGGAGAAAGACGGTTGAAGGGGTTCCACAGTCACAGGGACCCATGTGTCTGTTCAGCCCTTCTTGAACCAGTGACAGTCCATAGGTATTGCTGTAAGTAGGATCATAGTTGTCATGTTGGGTTTATGAAGGTTGACCGCCTAGGACACTGAATTAACATGGCTTTGGTTGAATATGGTTTCAGAAAAATTTTGCTCCAAGAATTAGATGGAATTTGGCTTGCTCAGTTAGGAGAGGGCATAGTTCCAGACTCAGAAGTAGTATCTCTTCTAGCCAGGGGTTCCCCAGTAGAGTCCTGATTGCTTCATCACTAATTCATATGGCACCTTTGTGTAAATTTGAGAGTCTTTCCTTCTTTAAGATGGTTTATTTCCAGCTGTCAGATAATTATCATATAAATATTTTTATGAAAACAAAGATATTTCTCTCTGCTGGAATATTATCAAAATAAAGACATAATTCAATGATGTTTATGATATAAATAGTGCCTCTTACTTGAAATGCTCTTGTTCAGTGCACAAACTGTGTAACTGAACATGCAGCTCTGCTTCCCATTTCTCTAGTTCTTTGCTCTGTCCATCTCTCTGGAAGTGCTCAGTCCCCACTGAATTAACTGCCTGAGGTGCAGAAGGTCTTGCGCCTGTCTGCAAGTCACAAAGGGATACAGGGAGAAAGGAGATGAGTCTTGTTTGTATAGTATCTGAGTATTAGGCATTAATACATGCATTAGCTTTTCATTGTAGCAGTGCCATTCTCAACCTTGGATTAGCTGTGCCCTGGATATATAATAGTATTTCCATAAATGTAATGTGCACTCATTATGGGCCAGGAATTCTGATATCTATCATTAATCCCTGTAACAAGTGGCCTTATAACGTAGGCAGTTCTGTTGCCCAGGGTGGACACCTAGCCTGCAGCCAGCTTTCTAGTAAGTGGCAGAATTGGATGTGAACTCAGACCCCGGGGGCTGCAGAGTTGTTCTCATCCCCTGTGGACCTCAGCCTCCCCACTGCCTCCAGCCAGATCCACAAGTCTGGGCTGCCCTGGGGCTCCCCTCCGACACTGGGGTGGTGCCCTGCCTTCCCCTGCCCCGCTCCCCCTGTGTGTACAGACAGCAGTCCAGGGGTGGTCTCTGGATAGGGAACCTTCTGCCTTATAGGCTCATTTGGATCAACGTTCAGCCATGTTGTATCCTTCCTAGGATTTGCGGGCCTTCATTAAGCCAGAATTGCCTGGAGTCCAGAAAGCTTCCCAGCAATGTACCATGTGAGGAAAGTGAACTCTTAGTGTTCTTTTCATTATGAGATTAAATTCCTCAAATAATGGTAGACCACCCAAACCAAGTCATTTGTCCTCTGAGAAGACACGGTAGCTGTCTCAGCCCTAGCGGAAAAGGAAGGGTGGTCTCCTTTAAAACTTACTCCTGGCGCTTTGGCTGCACGATGATGATGAAATCATTGTGCCTTCACCCTCGAGGAAGGCAGAACGGGGTGCTTCAGCATTCATTTAATCACAGTCTGATGGGCCGGCACTTCTTTTTGCCTGTCGCCATGTCTGTGTTTATTTCAGCTTGATTAGGATGACGTGTGGCCCGAGAGCTGAATAAACTTCGGTTGGGTGAGCCACCTGGCTAAGTAAACTCATTGCTCGCTCTCAGGAGTCAGATCATCAGGAAGCAGGTGGTTTTTATGTGTGTCCTCGATGCTCTTGCAAGTACTGTCATGTTGCTAGGAAATAGCAACATGTTTGTTTGAGAAACGATAAAGGTCAAATGCAGAAATAGGCCCAGGAAGGAGTCAGATGTAGTGATGGTGACCAGTCTTTAGGAAGTCATGTTGTTCTGTGGATGTGATGTGTCAGGTGTATCTCTGTCTTATACATCAGTTTTAGCCAGGATTCGGTCTGCTGTGGGTACAAGAAAGCCCCCACTAACAGTGGGATAATTAAGATAAGAGTTTGTATTTCCCCCATAGAAAATGTCAGAGGTTGGCTGTGCAGGCGGGCACAGTGGCCCCTTGCCACAAGGTCTTCTGAGAGCCCCCCGCCCCCACCTTGCTCATCCATCCTTATTCCCTAGGGTATGACCCCTGTTCTTGGGATCCCGGTGACAGCCAGAGCACCAGCTATTGCATCCAAGTCCCAGGCACAAGGATGGGAGAGAGAAGAAGGGGCAAAGAGGAGCCCTTCCCTGCCTTCTTTAGGAGCCGCTGCATGGCAGCCCGCTTGCATCCCATTTGCCAGGTCAGAGTCCTACCTCGCTGCAAAAGCAATTGAGAAATGAGTCTTTGCTCTGTGCTTCTGCATGACCCGTCAAACCCTCTTGTATTACATAAGAGGAGGCAAACAGTTACTGAGGAACAGCTAGCACTTTCTGCCTCTGTGTCCCCGGGGAGGTGGGTGTGTTGAATCCACACCGAGGGTGGGGGTGCCACCATCTGGGCTGGGCTGGGTGGCACCTGGTGAGGGAAGACGACTCTGTGGCATCGAGGTGACAGCTCATCAGGGATCTGGTTCTGGAAGCTCTGTGTAGACCCACCTTCCAGAGGCAAGCAGCAGTAGGTTATCCCACATGGCGGTTTGTGCAGCGAACCCTGCTCCCTTGGGCTCCTTTCTCTAGAAAGCAGGGCGGGTAGTGTTCTCTGAGGTGACCTGTTCTCTTCTGGGGAGGCTAATGCTAGCTTATGGGAAAGCGTTTGCATCAGGCCCATCCGGTTCTCTCGGGAGTCCTGTGTGATATGGCAGAAGAAGCAAGTGTTGGCTGTACTGTGTCCTGCTTTTAGCAAGGTATTGGAATCCATCTTTAACACCTTGGCCATCCAAATGCCAGGAGAAATGGCCCAGGCCTGTCCACCACAGGTGATAAGGATTCCCTGGGAAGCTTTGTAAAATGCTATCTTTGGGGTCCCCCCTGAGATGTAGTGAATCAGGATCCCAGGCTTGGGTTGGGAGTTGGGAGGGGGTAAATCTCAGGAGAGGCCATTGTTAAAAGCTACCAAAGAGTGAAAGAAGCCAGTTGCCAAAGGTTACATTCTGTCCAATGCCATTTCATATGTGGGAGTCTTCCAATAACAACACTGCAGAGATGGAGACCAGACACCTGGTTGCCAGGGGTTAGGGACCTGGAGGGCAGGTGTGACTGTAACAGGAAGTACCAGCTATTCCTTTGTGCGGCTGCAACAGTTCTGTGTCTTGGTTGATCTGTTTAAGGGATGAAGTGTCATAAAATTATATAGATAGATCAAATAAAAGAATGTGTGCAAAAAATAGTGCAGTGTGAGTAAGGCCTGTGGTTTAGCTCATTGCACTATGCTGACTGTCTTTTAGTTTTGTGTGGTGTCACTCTTGGGGTGGGTTGAGTTATCGGTACATTCTTACGTAGAAAGGAAGACCTGTGCCAAGAAGATTAAAGTTGGAGAGTAAGAAAGGAAAGTAGAGAGACGTGGAAACATCAAATTTTCTCTGCACTATTTTTCCAACTTTTTTTTTGAGCCCAAAACTATTGCAAAAGGAAAAGTTAAGAAGAACTTTCCAGGTACCTCTGATGTGCAGCCACTGGTTGAGATGGCACAGTCTTTGGATGTGTGCGCACTGGGTGCCTGTTGGGGCTCGTGTGGAAGCGGGCAGGGGCGCGCACTCGCGTGGGAAGACTGGCCTGCATCTGAATGCGTTCAGTATTTATCAGCGACTACGTGATGAAGTACACTTGGGAATCAGGATTCTCTCAGCTGGGAGATTCAGGGGGCGGGGCCCGTACAGCTGCCAGGACTTTGGTGATTGGGGGAGGGGAGCGGGCCCAGTGAGATCCACGGTCCAGAGTCAGAGCACAACAACATGTCAGATTTTTTTTTTAAAAAAAGATTTTATTTATTTATTTGACAGTTAGAGATCACAATCAGGCAGAGAAGCAGGCAGAGAGAGGGGGAAGGAGGCTCCCTGCTGAGCAGAGAGCCCGATTCGGGGCTCAGTCCAAGTACTCTGGGATCATGACCCCAGCCAAAGGCAGAGGATTTAACCCACTGAGCCACCCAGGCGCCCCAATGTGTCAGATTTTAGACAGGCAGTTCTGCAAGTGACCTTGAAGGAGAGCACCCAGCACCCTCAAGGACTTGAAGAATCAGATCTAGAGGAAGGACAGGGGCTACAGATAGCAGCTTTCAGATGTATGGGTTTGAGAGAGCCCACGGGGGTAGCTATTTGGGATTGTCACCAAAGTGAAAGGTGGTTAGCTCACACTTCTGAATGACAGATTGAAGTGGGACTTGAGATCAGCCTTGGAAGGGTGACAGTGAATGAGGGCGAGTGATAAGCCATCTCAGAGGCTGCGAACAGAGGCTGGTCCAGCAAGGAGACACATTACATGTTTGTAGAACAATGTGGACTCGGGACCCTAGTGGCCGATCACTTTCCCATCTCTCTGCCTATCAGGTCAAGACATCATCTTTATGATCTCGCTCATGGGGAGGCCAGCTCTCTAAGCCACAGAGGTTTTGCTTATGAGATGCCCCTAAAGACGGCTGTTTCAAGAAGGCTGACGAACAGCACCTCTCATTCCATTTGGTGTGCGTGGTGCTCACAGTTTCTCTGACTCTGTTTTAACCAGTACGCAGAGGCGTGATGTCACTGCCTTAGACAATTTGCCTCGGGAAGGGGAATTTCTTATTTCATGGTTTTAAAATTACCTGAAGCAACAGACAGCATTCTTTCAGAATGATGATTTTTTTTTTCTTTTTAAGGTATCTCTCTTTTAGAGCATTTTTTTAAGTCAGAAGGCAGCCAAAAATTTCTCACATTCAGATACTTAGTGGGAAGGATGCATGTGTGCTAAAAATCTTTCTGCACTGCATTTTCTAAAATGTCTTTTTCTGTCTAAAGCAAGTCTCCATGGAACCTCAAAACTCTTCTGAACCCATGGTGTATTCTTTTCTTTCTCTAGAAATATTGTTCGGGCTTCCACCTGTGTCTCATGGGCCCTCCTTCTGCTATGGGTTACAAGTTGTCTACTAAATGCCAATGTATTTCTTCCACTCCAGAAAGGTAGTGTGGAGAACACTGAAAAGGGTACCCAATGCATTTCTTTCTGTACTTACTTACTATTCATAGAAGTTAGTGCATCACTCATGTTGGAACAGGCTAGATTGCACTGTGACTTCCTGCCAGTCACTTGGGAACTTGCCCTAACTCAGTGACTGCCTTGAGAATTTACTCAGTATTTTATGTCAATATAGGTGACACTAAGTAAGGAGCATAAAATCAATAAGAGATTCTGGATGTGTTTGTCTTCTATGTTCCTTCAAAAATTATATATTAATTGATTCTTTCATTTATTCCGCAAATATGCATTCAGCATGGCTGCATTAGGTGTTGGAAACTAACTGGCGACCCAAGCAGACAAGGTTCCTGCACTTGTGGGGCTTCTCGTTTGAGGGTTTTGTTAGTTTGGGTCTTTGGAGAAGAGATGTGAAGGGCTCAGATGTGCAAGGATTTTATTAGGGGAAATGCCCTAAGAGGGAAGAAGATGGGGAGGAAATTGGAAACTTGGGGAGAGCCTTTATACCATGCAGATCGACCCCCAGTGAAGGTGAGAGGGAGAGAAGTTTGTATAGAAGCATCCTGCATGGTCTAGGGAGGTTTGGCAAAGCTGTTGGGAATCCTTGAGTCAAATTCAGAGGACAGAGACAGAGTGCCTGGGACAGTCAGAGGAACGGGTGTGTCTGAGTATTTTCGCTGCATTCAGTCATTGACTAGACAGCCCTCTCGGAGCCATGGCTTCCAGCGTGCACAGGCACGGAAATGGAAATCCATCCACCCTCTGGGGCTTGCCTCTGTCCATTATGCTCCCTGTAGCAGGGGGTGTGGGAAGCGCATTCTCATGTCTGACATAGCAGTAGGGATGGGCGAAGATATTAACCAGAAAATCACATGAGCAACTATAAAATTAGAGCTGTGAAGACCTCTAATAAATGCCAAGTATACAGTGCTAGGAGAGCATAGTGAGGCGATCTTCCCTGCCTGCAGGGAACAGGTCAGGGCAGGCTTCTCCAGGGGGCTGAGGTCTGAGGACTGTGGAGGAATGAAGTAGGCAGATTCGGGGTGAGGGGAGGCTCTCCTGGTGGCACTGGAGAAGGGGGTGTGCAGGCCTTTATGTAGGCAGCAGGCTGCCCTCAGATGGGCGATAGAGCACTATTGGAAGTGTGCTTTGCAGTGGTGATTCTGGTTTAAGGATGGGGAGCTGAGTAGAGGGGGCAGGAGTTGGGGGGCAGAATTAGGAGCCTTTTGAGGAAGACCCGGTGGCATATGGACCAGGCGCGGCAGCAGAGATTGTGAGAAGTGGACAGTGTGAGACACCTTGGAGAAGATAGAGCTGACTGTGCTTAGGCTGCATTCAGGTTGGGGTGAAGGACGGTCGTGGATGACTCCTGGGTTCTTGGTTTGCAGCGTCGAATTGGGGGGGTAGGGGAGGGAGGAGGAGAGAGAGCAACTATGGGCTTGCTTGGACTTGTTGAGTTTGAGGAGCTTCTCTCAGACCTTGTGAGTTCTCTGTGCATTACAAGCAGGCATTGCATCTAAAGAGAGAGTTTAGGATGAAGGAGAAGCCTCCAGGGACACATAGAGGCAGGGCAGAGGAGGATGTCACATATACGGAGAAGTGGCAGAGAGCGAGAAGGAGTAGGACTGCTGGCAGGGCACAGACAGTGGATCGGGTAGGGCGGTAGGCAGAATTGAACGCCATCGCTAAAAAGGACTGCTGGATTTGGTGACATGGAGGTCATTGGTGACCTTGATGGGGGCCAGTGTGGTGGAGGACGCCAGATTGGAGTAAGCTGAGGAAAGAGTGGTAGTAGGCAGGAAGTGACCAACTCTTTAAGAGTTTGGCCAGGAGGGAAGGAACAGGTCAGGCAGCGGGGTATGAGGCTGGGAGGCCTTTTTCTTTTCTTTTAAAAATTTTTAAAACATTTTTATTTTATTTTATTTTTTTCAGTATTCCAAAATTCATTGTTTATGTACCACACCCACTGCTCCACGCCTTTTAAAAAAGTAGACGCCTAAGTAAATTTCCAAGGATCTGGTTGACTCTAAGAGAAAGTTTATTTGACAGTGCAGGGTTCTTGAGAAGGCAGCAAGGGTGGGTTCTACAGCCCAGGCGGAGGGCTTGGCCTTGGGATAGGGAATCCTTCTCCACGTGGCCTGTGGGGGAACCTGGGGAGAGGGGAAGGCAGGTTCTCCATATGGAAGTCCAGAATGTAGCCGGCCGTGGTCAAAATGCTTACTTGAAAATTCCTGATGTTCTCATTTGACCTCTCTGGATTTTGGCTTGCATAGTGATATCATATCTTTTTTAGTACTTCAGACCCCACTGCTTATGGGTAAACTATCCTAGGCTTTTTGGGGGACTTCCATAAGTAAACAGTATTTCCCGAAGCATTTAACATTGGTGATGATGTGTTAGACAAAATTAAACTCCACAGCTAGATCTTTAAACAGTGTTTACAAGGACGGGGCACATAAGACAAAGGAGAAAAAAAAGAATGTCGTCAACCCTGTCAGGCGACTGAGCGAAGAGAGCAGAAACACTGAGAAGGAACATCTGTTTTCATCGGTAATTTCTCTCTCCACCAGCCCGGTTTGAAGCCAGCGGAGCCCGCAGGTGGGGGTCCCTGTTGAGTTTTCAATGAACCCGGTGCGGAGGCTGAATTTCCCTCACACCTGCTAGAATCTTCTCCTGTGAAGGAATTCCATGCAGGTGCTGCCCATAATGGCAGCCAGGCCCCATCCACTGCCTTTGGCAAGGGTCTTCTTTGTGGAAACAGCCAGTCCTGTTCTCCTGGGATGGCTCGCCTGAATGACGAGAAGTGGTCACCCGGGAGGCAAGCCACCAGCTGCCTCGATCAGCCCAGTGATTTCCAAGACCTGGGTTGTCAAGAGGACAGGACTTTGAGCTGTACTTCTTGGCCTTCGTTCACAAGTAAGGGAGAAGGTCTGAAGTTTATTTGGTAAGTCGGATGGCAAGCCACTGTGCATGAAACACGGAGTGTCTGGTTTCTCTGACAAAATCCAAAGTGAATTTCAACACTCGGGTGTCGGGAGCATAACAGGTTCATGGAGAGAACCCTGGGCTCTGGTCGTCCCTCTGCTGCTCTTGAACTGTGTGCCTTTGGCCAGCTCCCTTTCCCTCTCTGGGCTCTCCTTTCTCCACCTGTAACACTGCTGAATGACCTCAAAGCTTTCCTCCAGCCCCGACGTTCCGAGAATCTAGAAAATGCGGCTAGCCAGCTTCTTTGGTGACTGGAGCCAGTTTCTCCTGCTGCCAGTTCTTCTCTTCCCAGCTTTGAAATGAAACCCAAGTGGGTATTTTGCACTGGTTCGTGTTCTGCTGGGGAGCTGGGGTAATCCTTTGGGAAGGGCTGAGACTGCTGGTTTGAGTTACTGGGAAGACGATTTATGGCAGTGAAAGGCTACTGGGCTGCGGTTGGAGCCTGAAATTTCCAGCCAGGCTGAGGAGCCCACGGGCTGTATCTGCGAGGATGATTGTACCCAACCTCCAGAAACCACTCAGCGTCCGCACTGGTCAGTTGGCGGTATTTCTTTCGGCGTTCAGCTGACACCCATATGAAATTCCTTCACGACTTCTTTCCATTGTTAACATGCTGTTTGGGAAGACTCCGTTCATGTCTCCGTCCCTCTGGGTCAAGCGCACAGCTTGTTCATACATCTCTGAACTGCCTGACCGAATCCTGAATTCTTTTCATTCTTCTTATCAGAGCCACAAGTTTTGTCTGTGACTTGATAACATTCGACTGGCTTCCCCTCATTTCTGTACTTTGGTTTGGCTCTCTAGTTACAGCACCCAAATTGCTCTTGTGGGGATTCAAGGACAGAAGGGCCAGGCTCCGTGGAGAGGATAAGAGGAGGTGTGGGCAGAGACGGTGGGGTGCTGGTCTGGCCCCACTCACTGCCAAGAGAATGATACCGGTGATGTTTCGGACTCATCCAGATCTTCCATTAATACGCAATTCACTGAATTACTACGCAATTCACTGAATTACTACTTTTATTTTATTTTTTTATTTAAGGGAGAGAAATCACGAGCAGGCAGAGAGGAGGCAGAAAAGGTGGGTGGGGGGGGAAGCAGGCTTCCCACTGAGCAGAGAGCCCGACACGGGGCTCGATCCCAGGACCCTGGGCTTCGGCTCAGGAGCTGAGCCGAAGGCAGGGGCTTAACCCACTGAGCTGCCCAGGTGCCCCACTACTTTTATTTTTAAAGCCCTTCTTTGTTCTGGTCTGTGCTAGGCCCTAGAGAGCTTTAAGTAATATTAGTAAGCAACACTGTTGTAACAGTTCATTGATACCGTCTTGATGGCCAGTATGTCAAAGAGCTTTGCAAGGGATAGGAAAGTATTAGAAAAACAACAACAACAAAACAATCACACGCTCAGACGAACTGACAGAAGCCGGAAGCATAGGGTAGTGTTATGTAAGAAGATGCTTCATGAGAGCAAAGCTTATTAGAAAAGAGCCCAGAAATATGATGTCCATTCTTACGATATGTTGATATGCTTTAGGGTCGATTAAAAGTTGGTGGCAGCCTTCCCTGGTGAGAGAGAGAGAGAGCGAGAGAGAGCAAGTGGGATAAAGGGCAGAGGGAGAAGCAGACTCCCACTAAGCAAGGAGCGCAATGCGGGGTTCAATCCCGGGACTCCAGGATCATGACCTGAGCTGAAGGCAACCGCTTAACTGACTGAGCCACCCAGGCACCCTGATGTTGGGGGTCTCCCATGTTACCATTTTGGTGACCTCATTCTGTATGCATATACCTTAAGGTGTCATATTTCTGTTTTTTGGTTCAAAATATTTTGTTTTCTATTAAAAAAAAATTGGTGGCAGGAAGAACTCCAAGGAGGTATAATTTTTTAACCTGAAACATTACCAAGACAACATATTCTTTCTGTCAGAATCTGAGACAATGGGCCAGGAGGGGAGGCTGTTCCGGTCCCCAGGGAGCCTGCATCTGGGCCCCACAGGGCGGTGGGGGCAAGAGCTGAAAACCTCAGGCCCTGGCAGGGTGGATGATGGGGCGGTTAAAAGGAAGTGTGTTTTGCTATTGCTTTTCATTCTTCCCAATGCCTCTTCCCCTCTTTAACGTTAAAAACATTCTTGTTTCCCTGGGAGAGGTTTTTTCTTTATATATATTTAGGTACACGATTTTCAGTTTTTCAGAACTGTTTATTTTCCTTGGATCACTCAAAGGTACTGTGAGGAGTCAGGTCAGCGCTTTGTACCGCGAACCTAGATAAAGCCTGAAAGTAGGTCACTCTGGTGTGTCTGGACGGCGCTGCCTGCCTTTTCTGATATGGAAATCATTGATCTAGAAGGACTCAAGAAGAGTTTTAAGGATTGTTTCTTCTCTTTTCAAAGATCCTGTAAGTTAAATAATTCCACTTGGATGGGAGATGGAGTGATAGGAGAGGGGAAGGGCTCAGGGGATAGAGCTTTCAAATGAGCTCCCTTGAGCCTCGGCCCCCATTCTCAGACTATGGTGAGGGAAGCAGTTCTTGCCTGCTAGGATTTTGATGCTAAAACCAATGCCAGAAAACCCAAAACCTGTTCTGAGCTCCATGCAAAGTGGAATGTGTGGCCCAGAGAACTCGCCTCTCTGCCTTGTCTCCTCTCCCTCTGTGCACCACTGTGGAACCTGCTGGAATCCTGGTGCTCCAGAAGACTGAGCCTACAGCTCCCCAGGCAGTACATGTTTGAGAGACAGTGTCTTGGAGAAGGGCAGACCTTCTGCACTCGGCACTGGGGTGGGGTGGGGGGGTTGGGTAGCGGGTTATTTGCTTGTCATGTGGCCAGGGCCATTCATTTAAAGGAATAAGTGAGATGGTGGTGCCCAGCTGTGCCAGGTGACGGGACTATTCAGGCTGATTTATGCATTGAGCATCTATTATTATCATAATTATGACTTTTACTACCACTGTCTCCACCTGGACCAACTGGAAACAGTGCCTGATTACCTCTGTTTGGTAACTGAGGAGATCCAGGCTCACACTGTCCCACAGGAGCTCATCCCATTTCCAGGGCTTGTGGGGGGCAGGATCAGAACCCCCTTATGGATTTCTCTCCCCCCAAAATACCACACCCGGTGCCGGCTTCCAGGGAACCACAGGGAACAAAACAAGTGCTGGCCGCCAGTGGACCAGGGTAGGGTAGTGGAAGCTGATGGAGATGCAGACACGTGAACAGGGCCGCCAGTGACACAGCGGTGGGCGGGGCAGGGGCGGGGCAGTGAAATAGCGATGGGAGGGGGCAGCTCCAGGGAGGAGGAAACAAGCAAGGGAAGGCGCCGAGTCAGTATCTGGAGACCAGGTATAGTGTCAAAGGAGATGAGAGAGAGTCTCAGGACCCAAGAGACTCATCAGAAAGCCTCAGTCAGCCAAGTCCCCTACAAAGTGGGGACCACAGCCTCCCCAAAGCACAGCGTTTCTGGAATGTTACTTCACATTGGGATGAGACTACTTTTTTGGTAGTGAGTTGAACCACAGGTCTTTCTGTTTAATAACGACACTGGTACATAATTCAACATTGGTATCTCTGCTGAGTGAATATAGTTATAAATGCCCCATGTATAAGCTAGGCTCCAAAAGTAAGTCTGGAAAGATAATAAAACTGGATTTTCTTAAAGTTATTCTTTTTTTTAAAAGATTTTATTTATTTGACAGAGATTGCAAGTAGGCAGAGAGGCAGGCAGAGAGAGAGGAAGGAAGCAGGCTCCCCGCTGAGCAGAGAGCCCGATGCGGGGCTTGATCCCAGAACCCTGGGATCATGACCGCAGCAGAAGGCAGAGACTTTAACCCACTGAGCCACCCATGCGCCCCTCTTAAAGTTATTCTTAAAATATTATAGGCAGCTCTGGTTTCGCAGCGATTCACAGAGGTGTGGATCGTTGGGAAGACTTATATTTGGCTTTAGGCTATCTCTGTGTGCATTTGGACTGTCTATTTTAAATTTATTTTGCTCAGGCTATATGACAATGAGTTTATAGTTCCCTAATTCATACTGACAGCCAGTAGCTAGGAAGATGATAAGGTTTTAGAGGAAATGGAGCAAGAGGGCTAAAAAGCAAACATCTTTTTGGGGCTAACCTACAAATCAGACATAAAGTTTAACTTGGATGAATTTCTAGGCGTCAGTTTTGTTATATGTATATTTTCCATTTGAATTTCTGTGAATCGTCTGAATTTTTTTTGCTCTTTTTGAAAGTATTTTTCATCTTAATTTAAGAAATTTTAAGAGTAATTCATCCTGTGCTGAAAATCCAGACAGTACAGAGACTATTAAGTGAAAACTAGCTCACCTCCGTTTGCTGCCCTGCCAGCAGCCGTAACCATTACCAATTTCACAGTGTCTTCCAGAAACTTCTATGCAAGCGTGTGTGTGTGCATGCATATATAGAAAATATGTATGTGTGTATATATTATGCAGATGAGATCATGTCATTTACACACCATTCTGTACCTTTTTTGTTCAACTAATCTTATACCTTGGGTATCTTAACATATTACCACATACAGAGCCTCTCTCTCTTTTTAGGGGCTGCACTATGTTCCATACTATGGATGGGCCATGATTTACTGAGCCAGGATGAACTTTTAGGTTTCCAGGTTTTAGCTGTTACTAACTAGGCAGCAGTAAACATTCTTGTACACACATGTTGACATAAACATGTGATTTTAGCTGTAGAGTTGTATCGGATGACTTCGGCTGTAAGTTACAGACAATGGTGACCTACACTGGGCTTATATGATAAAGACACTATCTCTGCAGGAGAAGCCCAAGGTCAGGCAGGCTCCGGGAAGTGCTGGTTCATGAACTCAGGTCTCGAGGCCACAGGTCCTTTCCTCCCTTGTACTCACTGTCAGTGTGGTCACAGGTTGACCCTACAGAATCCTGGGGGCACGTCAGGCCTGACAACATCCGGGAGAAGAATGAGACCACTGCTTTCGGCATGTCCTTCCCAGAAGACGCCCTCGCCTGTCCTGTTACTCATTCTGAAACCACTCATGGGCCAGTGGTGGAATGTATGTTGAGAAGTCAACTTTCATACTTGCTAAAAGGATAAAGCCCCACAAATGGGGTTACTGGGTCAGCAGTTATAAAGTTGAACTTTAAAATTTGCAGTTCATTCCCAGATTGCCTTATGGAGATCTAGCACCAGGTTGTAATTCTGTAGGCATGAATGGGAAAGGAGTGTTGAGCAGTTGTTCCAGAAATGACTTGGAGGCTGACCGTGTTGCACTTTGCTTTTGGGGCTGGTTAATGGGGCATAAGATGGGTGTGTGTGTACGTTGTCTAGAAGGTATGATCAAGGCAGTGGAGAAAACAGTAGGTTTAAAAAAGTAGGGCTGCAACGGTGAGTAGAGAGGACTTGTTCGTGTTTTGAGGGCAGAAAGAGGCTTTTAAATGATGAAGTTGCTTCATGACTTTGTGCCTTTTTACTCACAGTGAAAACCAGAGAATTGGGTCTTGCTCCCCGCCACCTACCCTACCTCCCAGAAGCATTTAGTGAATGTGTGTGCTGCCAAACTTCTTCAAAGTGATCTCTTTCCAAATAATTTCGCAGGTGTGCGTTTCCTTGTCAGACCGAGTCTGACACATATGGACCAAGAGGGAAGCACTGGGTGAGACCTTTGGTGATCAGATTACTGCAGTGGACTCTTGAGGAATTTGAGTAATTGGACTACGAACCGCCCCAGTGTCAGACATAGCGTAGTCCTTGCGCTAAATTTAAAGTGTTCTCATGGGGATGGAGGCCAATTTGTGGAGCAGCAGGCTTGGAACAGGACTGGAGATTCAAGTGTGTCTCTGCTTAGGGGCCAAGGGCTCTCCAGGTGGGCCAAAGTAAGGGGCTTTGATTTTTTGATTCCTTCCTCTTGGGGTTGTTCCTCTGATCTCTGGCCTTGTTGATAGGGCAGTACGTTTGTTACAGCTGGTCAGCCGACCTGCCTGTCTTAACACATTATTTTTAACCAAAGTCTGCCGTGTATTTTGGGGTTCCCCTTTTGTGCTATGCTGGTCTGTGGATTGTGACAAATGCACAGCGTCACACACCCGCCGTGACCGTCCCCTTCGGTAGTTCTTGCTGCTCCCACTGTAGAGCCCAGGGTAGAAACTGAGACTTTTACCAACAATTTGAGTCCAAAAGTGAAATCGAGATTAAAAACAACTGCCTGCTTAGTGAACTGTGAATTACCGGAGTACTGTGTGCTTTGAGAACCTTGATGGAAAAGTATGAAAAGAATAATAATAAGTAACATTTGGGATATATGTTTGGCATACTTATCTCATCTGAGAATTCAGTCCGTGTTCATTGAACCCCTTCCAGGTTTCAGGGGCCTCATTACACAACCTTTGGAGGCCGATACAACCTGTATCTCGATTGGGCAGGTAAGAAAATTGACAAGAACTAGGAGTACCTTGAACCCGTGTGTCTGGTTCAGTAAAGAGCCCTTTCCAATGGGTCACACCGTAGCCTCATAGTAAGAGTGTTTCCCGGGCATGTGGGGACTCCCCTCGGGTATAGTTCCTTTGGCTTCCTTAATCAAAGGGTCAGCAATAGCACAGGAATGTGGAATGGGAGTGGAGCTCAGTGAACTCCATGTTGTGAAGATAAATGTCGGTCCAAGTGTTCCCAGCAGAGAAGCCATGCAAACTCTGTTTTTTGTCTTCCAGAGGTTTCCCATACCTGTCCTGTGAGTATCCACACTTTTCAAAACCCCATCCTGATGTCCGGATTCTCTGCCTCCATCCTACCCACCCCAGATTTAAATGAGTTAGAGGGGACCAGTCTGTCCTTGTGGAGCTAAGCTCATTTATCATTTGGTGCAGGGTTACCCGGGCAGGCAGTTAGAGCTCATCGTATGGTAGAAAGATGATCAATGGAGGGTTACTAGCCTTTAAAAAATATATATATATTTATTTATCTTTATTTATTTATAGAGAGTGTGTGAGTAGGGGGAGGAGTAGAGGGGGAGGGGGAGAGAGAATCTCAAGCAGACTCCTCACTGAACCTGATGTGGGGCTTGATCTCATGACCCTGAGATCATGACCTGAGCTGAAATCAAGAGTCGGACACTCAACCAGCTGAGCCACCCAGATGCCCCAAAGGTTACTAGACTTAATAAAACCCAGGTTAATTGAAAATTTCTCATGGGTCATTAATATTTGGGAATAGTGTAAATTCCATTTTCATTTCATGGCTTTTAAAGATGCCTCATGTTTTTAAGGGACACCTCCCACCCCCTTGATCAGGACAGGCAGGGTAAGCACTCGTCATCATAGCCAGGGAAAAGACAGTATGTGTAAGGCATTTGCATAGACTTACTCTGTGCTTTTTTTTAGTATTTTTAGTATGTACCTTTTAATTCTGTATTTTGCATATTTCCTTGCAAAACAGTAGTTCTTTCCACAATATGACTACCCCGTGGCCTTTTGTATTCAGGAGCCGAGATCTGTGTAGTTACAGGAAAAACAGCTTAAATGAGTGTACTTTGTTTACTTTTCTTCTTTTAAAAAAGCCGTTAATGCACTCTTCTGTACGCATTCTGCTTCTCAGTGGATAAGGAGAATGTTTTCCAAGGCCAAACAACTAGACTGTGAGATTATGTGTTTGTAGAGAGCCACATGTACGTTCCCTCAAGGCAGCTGGTACTTAAGTGGGTAGGATTTACTGCAATTGACATTCCTTTGTTTAATAAGGTCCTGAAGATAACATTGACCTTGAATTATATGGACTTTTTTTTTTAGGCCTTAGTTTTTCTATCTCAAAAATGTGCTAACTGAAGCCCACTGACAAGCATGGATTTTGAAGGAACTGAGAGTGACAGTTAAGTTTTAGAGGCTTTTCATTTTAGATATAGGATGACTTTTGAAACTCTATTTCCTTTTATTGAGAGTCTGTGATAATTTGTGTAGGGTCTTGGAAGACTCAGTGTTTTCTTTTTTCATAGATCGCGTAAATGAAACAGGGTCACCATGATCCATAGGGAAGTATATGAAAAATTTAAAAGAGCAGACTATTTCCAAACCCCTGAAGCTTGTTTACCCTTTGAAATTGAAAGTAATAAACCTGCTTATGTTTTTTAAATCTCATCATTAAAGTTTCCCTTTTATTTAATCCAAATTGGTGAGGTTTCACTGAGTATTGCAGGATTTTGTCAGTATGGATTTTTTTTTTAAATTTTATTTATTTATTTGTCAGAGAGAGAGCACAAGGCAGGGGAGCCACAGGGAGAGGGAGAAGCAGGCTCAATGTGGTACTCGATCCCAGGACCCCGGGATCATGACCTGAACCAAAGGCAGATGCTTAACCGACCGAGCCACCCAGGCACCCTAAATTTTTTTTTAAAGCAAATATAACATCTGGATTAGATTGGGATGGGGTATTCTGACCTCCAGATGTTTGAAGTCTGAAGAGACTCTGAAAAACATTCACTGGTTGCAGCTGAGGGTCATTGACGTAAGATAGCGGCAAAGTCTCTGTTTCATAAATCAGGAGAATGCGTCCCAATCTGCAGGTTAACTCTAGAGAAATGTAGCTTGGGAGTTGCCGAGCTCATTGAAACTCTTGCTCCCCTTCAGTGCCATCTGTGCACTTGTAGGATGGCATGACCCGGGAGCCATTAAAAATGCAGACTCTCAGGCCCCAGCCTCCACCTGCAGACCAGACTGAAGTAAGACCCCGGGCAGTCTGGTTCAGGGCAAGTTTCAAAGCCCTGGTTCGGCGAGCACCTCACTCGAGCTTTGTGTAGACACTGCAGAAAAGCTAAGCCGGGTCTACACTGGTCCCACCCAAAGCACTGGCTTATTTCACCTGAGTTTTAACAGACCCATGCCTTGTACCAAAAGCAAACACCCTTCTTTTTCATATCAAACAATGCATTCACTGAAATCGTTTCTGTCAAGCTTCGAGAGGCGAGCACTGTGTGACATATTTAAACTCACTTTGTTCTGTTTGAAAATCCGTTGGAAGGATTTCTGGACAGGGGAGAAAGCCAACCTCAGGGGGAAGCAGCCACTGACAGAACGTCAGGCCATGGAGGTGAGGGGTTTTTTTTTGACCGTGAGGGATTTGTTTGTTTGTTAAATATGAAATTCAGGATTCTGCGGGGACATTGTCCAGCCCCAGCTAAATCAACACCGAGTCTGCTTAGGTCAAACTCTAACATCATCATTGCCCTATTTTTTTTTTCTCGCACAGTTTTGAATCACAGGGGGAAAAGAAGCATCAGGAGGGAAAGAACAAGGGTCAGCAGGCTTTCTGAAGCTGAAACCGTTCTGTCCACCAAAGATCTGTGCCTAACACCTAATTAATGGAGTCAGGAAGCAACATTGGTATTTCACTTTGCTCTGACCAAACAGCTGGATAACAAGCCTTTGTGGGAGGCCTTGCCAAATCCCTTGCCCAGCCCCTAGCCCAGAAACACTGCATGAACAGTGATTTTAGGAAAGAGGGGGAATCCGTTGGTCAGAGGTTTGATTCACTATTAAATATACAAACCTGAAACCAGGAGCCATCATTGGAGAACTCTCTCTCATCTCCCAGGTCCAGCCAGCCACCATGTCTTATGAATTTCACCAAGTAAGTATCTCTCAAATGCATGCCTTTCTCGTAATTCCAGCCCCAGACCCCTGGCCAGGCCCTGGGCCCGGCTCTCTTAGCTCTCACTGGGGACCACTGCCACAGCCTGGCTGGTCCCCCAGCCCCCTCCACTTTCACTCTTTAATGCACGGCTACACGGCAGCCAGAGGGATCCTTTCATTAGGAACTCTAAGACAAGACTGTCCTGAGTATTTTAAAAAATCGCATTATTTTTATTGGGATTACACTAACATTTATAGATTAGATTAGGAACAATCGACATCATTATATTGTTGAACCTTCCTGCCCATAGACTTTACAAGCTCTTCCCCTGCATCTTGCCGGTTAATTTAAATTTTCTTCCTATGGCTCTTGTCCAGTTCTTGTTACATTTATTCTTAACAATTTCACTCTGTTGTTCCTTTTATAGAGGGAGGCCTTTTCTTCTAATACGTCTTTTAACTGGTTATTGTTTATATACAAGCTAGTTATTGATTTCTTTTTTTTTTTTCAGATTTTATTTATTTTTTTGACAGAGAGAGAAATCACAAGTAGGCAGGGAGGCAGGCAGAGAGAGAGGGGGAAGCAGGCTCCCTGCTGAGCAGAGAGCCCGATGCAGGGCTCAATCCCAGGACCCTGGGATCATGACCTGAGCTGAAAGCAGGGGCTTTAACTCACTGAGCCCCACAGGCACCCCAAGTTATTGATTTCTACATAGGAGTTTTCTCCTACCACTTTAGTGAATTCTCTTATGGTTTGCATAGTTTCTTAATGGATTCTTGAGAGTTTTTTTTATCTGTATGAGAATATCATATGCAAATAGTGACAGTTTTACCTCTTTTGTTTTGTTTGTTTGTTTTTTTAGAGAGAGAGAGAATATGCATGCGTGCCTGGGGAGGCTCCGTGCCCAGCACAGAGCTTGATGCAGGCTCTGTCTCACTACCCTGAGATCATGACCTCTAAGCCGAAATGAAGAACCAGACATTCAACCGATTGAGCCACCCCCATGCCCCTTTACCTCTTTTTGCTGATTTTTAAATCTCTAACTTCTTTCTTTGACTCAAGTGTATTTGCCATCTCTTCAAAGAACCATGACAGTGGACATCGTCTTACTCCTGAGTAGCAAAATGTTTCTAGAGTTCCTGTTATAAATGCTGTTTTCCGTTTAGTGAGATCTGTTTTATCACGTTGGGAAGTATCCATCATTGCTTCACTAATTAGCATTTTTTACAGAGGGATTTTGTAAAAATTCAGACCTGATCATGTCACCCCCGGCTTCTCATTGCTTTGAAGTGGGAACTGTCCTCACCTGCGTCCCAAGGTCCCAGGCGGTCTTACCCCTGGTCTTCCTCCGCCTCAGGTGAGACTATGTTTTGCTTCCTGGTTCCAGCCACACTGGCTTCTAGAGCATGCCATGCCCCTTCCCTCCTTAGCACGCTGGACACCTGCCCCTTCTGTCCCTTTGTCACTCCGCCTCCCCCTCCACTCCAAATGGCCTTCCCTGGGCAGCCCCTACTCTTTCCGAGCTCTTCTTCATGGGAGGCTCCTTGACCCCTTGACCAGAGTGGATCTCCACCCAGTGTCCTGCTTCTTCTTAGAGAGCCAGGAAAAGTCAGACTGCAAGGTGCCAAGGCTGTGAATCCCAGGTGGCCAGACCAGGCACAGAAGGTCCAAAGGAGGCCCTCGGCCTGGTTCATGTTCAAGTGATGAGAACCAGGTGTCAGATGATGGTCCCAGGGTTAGGAAGTAGGGAAGATACACAAGCGACATTATGTAGGTAAAAGCTCTATGGCTTGACCACTGAGTGGAGGTAGGGGGTGAGAGACCCGAAAGGAACATGGAGGGTGCTCTGAGGGGGCACCCTTCTTGGGTGGTTTGCTGGTACCATTCATTGAGGTGGGGATTCCAGAAAGAGGAGCAAGTTTGAGGGCCGGGGTGGGGGAAGCAATTAATTTGGCTCGGGACTTTCATTTAGCCATCATTTATGGAAAAAGGAGATGATGGGGACGGGGAATCCATGTGACAAGGAGGGGGTTTCAGGAATCGGGGAGTGGGAGCCAGAGTCAGAGCTCACAGAGGTGGTAAGTGAGAAGAGGATTGAAATGGTTTACTGTGTTTGGCAATTTGGGGCTCATTGGACCCCCAAACAAGAACGTTGAACAAGACCCTTGAACAGGAGCATTTTTAGTAGAAGTGAGGATATCAGTGGAGGAGGTTGATGAGTAAAAGCTGTGTTTCGAGGGGGCGGAAGTGTAGACTTCCTATGCTGTAGACTTCCTGTTCATGAACCAGAAGGAGAAATTAAGTCATCTGTATTTGGGGGCGCCTGGGTGGCTCAGTGGGTTAAAGCCTCTTCCTTTGTCTCAGGTCATGATCTCAGTGTCCTGGGATCGAGCCCCACGTCGGGCTCTCTGCTCAGTGGGGAGCCTGTTTCCCCCTCTTTCTCTCTGCCTGCCTCTCTGCCTACTTGTGATCTCTGTCTGTCAAATAAATAAATAAATAAATAAATCTTTTAAAAAAATAGACAGTATCTGGAGGAGAAGATATGGGAATAGTCAGTCTACAGAGAAAGGTAGAAAATATTAGTGAGAAAGGGAGTTGTTAGGGAGAGGCGTCCCAAGAAGGAAAGGAGGGACACGTTAGCCTTATATAGGGCAGCACCACCTGCCACGTGACATGGGGAAACAGAGAAAGGAGAAAGGCGGGGTGGAAAGGCAACTGAGGGGCACTCTCTCCTGATTGCCTTGATCTTCTCGGTGTTGTCAGAGGCCAAATGAGAAGACATGGGAGGGTTGAGAGTTCAAGGTTTACAGGTGTTACTCTGTGAAGTAGGAAGTGAACCTGTCTACGGGGTGAGGCAGGATTCCTGAGTCTCTGGGACAGGAGACCATTCATGTCTCGGAAAATCTGCTCCCTGCTCTGTGCTTTCCCACAGCAGGGCTTCAGAGCGTTGAGCTGGTGGGTCACTGGGCATGGTTGGCTCCATTCATTCAAGGTGGAGATTCAGAAGGGAAAAATGCGGAACCTGGTGGCTGGAAAGCCAAAGCCAATGGTAAGAGAGAAACCAGTGGTGAACCAGGGGGTCCAGGCTTGTAGAGGGAGATGAGAGCTGGGGGTCCACGGGCATGGGGAGGATGCGTGGTGGGCTATCACAGTGAGGGCTGCCTTGGATTGTACTTCAGAGGAAGTATATCTCCCAGGGTTTTTAATCCTGTAGGAGTAAGAGACAAAAATAAGATATGATGTTGATCTCCCTTCCTTTGAATATGGTAACAACTCTTTTTTTTCTTTTTTTTTTTGGTAACAGTTCTTAATCAGGATTCTGTTTATGACTTTGGCCTCTAAGGACAATAGTTGATGGGCCTCTAGGCTTCATCTTTTCTCTCTGGCCTTGCCGGCTCTTCTGTCATAGGAATCTGCCAGGGGGAGTGGACTGGGTTGGCAAAGCAGGGTGGTGTTTTTCCAAACTAGCGATCTGTGAATTGGTATCAGACTAAAATTAGCCTGTGGAAAGATAAGCTTTAATATGTGTCATTAGGTGGGATGACAAGTAATCGAGGGTGAAATTTCCCATTTTTACAGCAAGTCTCTGTGCAGATTAGGCACTCCTACGTACAGGGATGCCGTGACCGTCTCAGCTGCTGCTCGCAGCGTGCCCTCTGCCACTGGCTGATGGCCGTGGCCCCATGGGTGAGCTTGGGAGGAGGCCCAGCCCCTGCCCACTGGCCCTTCAGCGAGGGCTTGCTGGGTACTGAGACCAGATCTTCCACAGGTTCACTAGCAACCTTCCTGAGTATGCTGGGGGATCACCGAAGTTAGTCCCAGCACATTCTTAGTCCTGTGGTGTTCTGTTCAAGTGTTTCTAGTGCTTCTCCTCACCTCAGATCTCGCCTGCTTACTTGGTTCTGTGTGGACGTCCAGAGGCCTCAGCACCCAGCCCGTGCTGTCCTCTGTGGCTCTGTACTCCTTGCTGTGGTCTCACTTGAGTGACATTCTTAGCCACGTACCTGGCTGACAGGAGCAGTGAGTCACAGTCTTCCACATTCGGTACCACCTATTCCTTCCCTTCGAGGGGCAAAGAGATTGTGTGTGTGCACTTGGGAGAGGCGTGGGGGAGGTGGGTGACTGTTATTATCAAAATGCCTGGAATCTAAATGTTGAATCTGAGTCATCTTAGCCTGTGTGGATGGTGGTGGGCCGGAGAAAAGAACGGTCTGGGGTTGACTAATGCCTTGAGGAAGTTTCTGAGGATGGGCCTCCTTGGATCTGTACGCCGAGCATCCAGGTACAGGTGCGAAGACTTCCGGCTCATCATTTTCCAGACCGACAGGTGTAATCGATTACTAGGTCATGAAACAATTTAATAGATTGCTGGTCAGAATTTAGAGTAGAATAGAATACAATAGAATACAATAGAATGTCGAGTACATCTCCTTTGGCAAGTTTAATTATTGTTTTGTAGAATTTTTTTTTCAGTTGTATGTGTATGTGTGTGCATTTTAGACTGTGATGCAAATATGCATTTGTTGCAAATATGGGTAATGGTATACAAAGTTTGAAAAACACTGCTCTAGGTGGGTGGGGAGTCTTTAATGAACTCTTTGGGTAAGAGCTGAGGACTCTTTATTCATTCCTGTATTCCCCTGTCCCTCGCAGTATGTACCATCGGTATTAGGTGCTTGATAGCTATTTGTGGAAGGCAGGCAGGCAGGGAGGAAAGAGGGAGGGCGGGAGAGAGGGAAGGAAGAGAAAGGGAGGGAGGAGAGGGGGAGGGTGGGCCGCAGGAGGGCAGGTGATACTTCATTTCTCATCATCAACATCGTCCAGGATCCCAAAAACCATCTCTCCGTTTCCAAAAGAGCTTCCTGAATGATTTGGAAAGTGAAATCAGTGAAGACACCCCTAAGACAGATAGAGGTAACCAACTTCAAACCAAAAAGGTCGGAATGGTAGAGACTCCTCATGGGTAAAGGAGAGTGTCTGAGAGAATGCTCTCCTGAAGGGTTTGTGTGGTCTCTGCTCAGAAGATCTCGATGGGGTGATACGGGATATCAGACTTCTATTGCCACTGCACCAAAATCACCACAAATGGAGTGGTTTGAAGGAGCTCAAATTATTATCTTACAGTTCTAGAGGTCAGGAGTCCAAAATGGGTGTTGCTGGGCTAAATTAAGATGTTGGCAGGCTTTAGTCCTTCTGGAACTCCTCAGGGAGAATGTTTCTTTGACCTCTCCAGTGTCTAGAGGCTGTCCTTGGCTTATGGTCCCTTCCTGTATTTTTGGAGCTAGCAACATTGGACCTAGTCCTTCTAGTGCTGCCTCCTCTCTGCTTCTCTTTTCTGATTTTCCCTTCCACTTCTAAGGACCTTTTAGATTACCTTGGGTCCACTGGGATAATCCAGGATAATCTCCCTAGTTTAAGGTCAGCTGATTAGCAACCTTAATCCTGTCTGCAGTCTTCATTCCCCATTGCCACATAACCTAACGGGTCACGGGGCATGGACATCCTGTGGAGCCATCATTCTGTCCACCACATGTGGCTTATTCTAAGATTGCCAATCATTAGTAGCCTCTGCTAAAATTTTGGTATTTGTAGAGTACAGTTGGGCAGGGCGTGTGTGCTGTGACTATCTCATGGATATGATAAATCATTCCATTTATACTGAGCTGGGTAGTGGTCCCAGGAGGAAGACTGACCTAACAGCTGGTCTGGCAAGGTTAATTGGACACCCAGGTTGCGCTGCGCTCTTGTGTGGTACTTCTGCAGAGCTGTTGTCATGTTGCTGATCTACTTGATGAAGTTGTCTGTAAATAGCAGCTGTCTTCAGCTGGCTTACCTACTCCCATCTACCAGATTATATATGGAACAGAGGCTGAAAGGAGTGTGAGCATGGGTAGTAGTGACTGAGTGCCTGCATCAGGCTCTGTGTAGTATTATCTGAATTTAATCTTCAGAACGGCTGTCCGAGGGAGGTGTCATTACTATTCCTGTCTAGAGTTGAAGCAAGCAAGGCTGGGGGCGGGGGCAAGCAATTTGTCCAACAGATGACTCAGCTGGTCTAACAGGCAGAGCCTGGATTCCAGCCCCGAGTTCCCCTCTCAGGAACCACGCAGAGAGGGGAGATCAGTGCCAGGGCCCCAGTACTGGATGAGAATTTTTGTTGAGTCAGCTGTGTGCTCAGGTTTCTCACCTCCGCAACCAAGATGGTAGCACCAGAATCCACATCCAGTGCGAGGGCATGTGTCAGTGATAGGAAAGAGCAAAGAAGCTGCTCTGTGGACGAGGATTCTGTTTTCATGATTGGGGATTAATGATCTTAGTATATCTGTTGGGATTAGAGAGCAAGTTTCTACATTATTACTAGTGTGAGTTATGTTGAAATCTCTTAACTATTGAAGTTATCCAAGGTTACTTCAACTCCTTAGGAAATTTAGTCTGAACTGCTGGTCACAATAAATCAAACCAGTTACCTGACACATTCCCTTTGGCTTTTTAAAGAAATGTTGCTTTAATTTTTTTTTTTTTTTAACCCCTTGGACTTCTGGAAATGCTCAGCCGGTAACAATCTGCTGAAGTAAAGGACCTCATGAGTTGGCCTCATAAAAGTCCATGGAAAGGAGCAGAGTTCACTACAGCTTCTTAGTATATTTTTTTCTTTTTGGTGAAATTTGTGTAAGATGCACCGTGAGCTCTCTTCCGCTGCATATATTTAATTTTTTAAGTAAGTAGAAAACATGTCATGCAAACAAAAGAACTTCATCTTACTCATCTTGGTATCTTCAGTACCTGATAGAGTGGATGCTCGGCAATTGTGTTTAATGAATAATAAGATTATGCATTCCTTTATTAATAAAACGTCATTTAAGTAAGAGACTGTGTGGAGCAAAAGAGAACAGGATAGAGTCCTCACTTCAGGGAGCTTCTGGTCTAGCAGATGCATTTGCCCAATGCTTTTTCCTAAGGATGTTAGTAGTTGCATAGGAGGTGTGAAGCTTACGGAAGAGTTCCTAAGTCAGCTGATTCACCTGCACTGCTGCGAAAGCTCCTGAGTATTTATTTTCTTTGGGAGCCTTCCAATAGGAGGTAGAGTCCTGGATAATTCCCATTATCATTTAATTTAAAATTTGACTTCCTCTGAGATAGAATAAAAGGTGTTAAGATTGCACGGAAGCAGACCTGTTTTGTACTAGAAATCTAATTAGAGCTATTTCCACATGATTTTATGAATGAAAAAATGGCTTTCATGCCACCAAAGCCACTGACATGAGCCAACTGTTTCAACCTATGGTGACTCAAATAATGTAGAATAATGTAGTAGGAAAAGCAGCTTTTCTGCGCATCTTGAAGTTGCTATATAGTCTTGACATTTAAGCATGTGCAATTTCGGGGAACCGTTTTTTATGTTTTCGGATCCAGATGGTTGTTCCAAAAGGAGCACTGTCCCTGCTGATCAAGTGGGAAGTAAAGAAAAAAGTTTCCTTCTACAGTCGGGCTCCCTGCTCAGCGGGAAGCCGGCTTCTCCCTCTCCCACTCCCCCTGCTTGTGTTCCCTCTCTTGCTTTGTCTCTCTGTCAAATAAATAAATACAATCTTTTTTTTTTTTTTTTTTAAGTTTCCTTCTGCATAAGAATCCACTTTGGAGGGTAGCCCTACTGTTGCTGTCATGGGGCTGGAATTCCTCACCTCCCAAGACGCAGTGCGTCTGTCCTGATGAAGATTTTAAATGGCCTGTGGTCACTTTTCTTTGAAAACCTTGTCATGTGCCTTGGCAGGTGGCAGGTTTGCATTTGCGCATGAAATCTAACACACTGCTGGCAAGTTCCCTCTATTTCTTGAGACTTACTTGGGTAATAAGAATTTATAATTGAATTAAGTTGGCCCTCAGAACTAATAATTTTAATTTTACGTGAGCACATGGTTGCAAACTAAATACCAAATACCGTTATGTGTCTTTCCTGATACTGGAGAGGAGGCTAGTTTTCTTGGAATAATGATAGCCCCTCTTGGATAAGGCTTATTTGCCTAAACACAGAAACTCATAGAGGTTTTCTGAATAAAGAAAGAAAAGGTTTAAAAGTCATGGATAAGGCAAGAATCCTTTGGCTCCCCGAGAGGTTGGCCAGGCTGAGCTGTTCCGGAACCGCTGTTCAACCGCAGACTCCCGGACAAACCGCTTAACCTCCTTGGGAATATTTTGTTTTGGTTTCGAAGTGGGAGGGTGGGAGGGTGAGGGGAGGTGACAGGTGAGCACCGGTCCTGGAGAGTCTCCCTTTGCGTGACTGTGCCACTTGGAAGGACAGACTCTGGTAACAGCAGCCGGACGGAGTGGCTGGCATGTGCAAACACGTGCACAGATGCCCCTGCTCATGACTCAGAGCACAGCTGGTGGCCCTCGGTGACCTTGACAAGTGTCCTTTTCCGATGGAGATGTTAACAGACTGTGACATGACATGGGCTGTGGAGATGGAGGGTGCTTTGATGTCTTCCAGTCGGCTGGCTCACATCTTTCCTGAGGGAGCACTGGATTTTTGGGCAAAGGAAATAGCAGGGACTTGGGAAAACCAGATCCAGTCCTCTGCACACCTGCGCTCTGTTCCCAGTAATTATAGCAGCGTGTGACTGGGCCGTGGACGCCATCATAAATAGCCGTGAGCCCAGTGATGCCAGGGGTGATGCCACGGCATGTGGCTTTTGCCACTGCTGGAAGATAAGCCAAAGGAATATTAAAAAAAAAAAAAATCCAGCTCTGAGATTTCATAGCTTTGAAGAACAAAAAGAAAATTGGAAAGAAAAGCAGTATTATGTCTACTATGTAATTAATCCCTGGTCACCTAAAAGTTAGAGAAGCTTGCTTATAAATTGTGTATTTCTATACAGTAGTTCCATTGCATTTGAGTTCAGGGTCAGGGTGCTCTTCCGGTGCTCTAAACAGAGGCTGGAGGGCATGAACAGTCGCTCCTATGGGGGCCCCCTGGCTGGTAAGAACCCCACTGGGAGCTGACACCTGTTCTCACAGGGCTGGTTGGTGTATTGTTTCAGCCCCATCCATGGCTGGAGTGACCCCAGCATGCTCCTTTCTCCCGCTCTGAAAGTCCCCATGAGGACTTCATGTGATACGATCATTTCAGCTTGGTGGCGACCTCCTACTAGTGTCCCTTGTAACGCTTCTAGGTGCCCTGAAACATTGTATTTGGGTCACTGAAAACACAACTCTATGAATCATTTAGGCCACAGTAATAGCAGTAATCACATTTTCTTTTACTATCCTCTGGGTGCTTTCAAAATGGATCTCTCACCCAATTTTATCTGGTTTATCAAACTTTTGCCTGTGTGGCATGGGCCCTGAGAGGACAACCACTCACCAGGCTTTACATTATAGGGAGGAGCTAGGTTACAGAAGAAAGGCAGCTTGGGTCTCCCTCACTTGTTGTGGGCATGGAGCTAGCATTTGCCTGATGAAACTGACCCGCCCTGTGATGAAGAGAATCTTGGTGTGACATGTGTCGTGAGAGCCCTGTCTGGGTTGGCCATGGTCTCGGGAGAGGGGACCAGCTCAGGACATCCATTCCTGGGCTGCCGGCAGAGCCTTTAGAGAACAAGCTTCGGGGTTTCTCCCACAGCTTATTTGTTTTGACCGTCACCTAGAGACATGCTGCAAGCCATTGGACTCTCACTGAGCACCGACGACCCCTGCCACCAAGCTGGGAGTAGTTCGTGGTCCCACAGGAAGGTCCTCAGGGGTTGGAGACTTTGATCCCACTTAATCCTCATGTTGACCTTAAGTACTTTATGGGTGGAGGAGCTGAGGCTCTGGGAAGTCACCAGTTACACCTAGGGGTGTGCCAATGCACGTCCTGCCTGTGGGGTGCTGCCTCCTAGTCCAGGGTAAGCGTGTGCATTGGAAAGAAGGCAAGAGTGAAGGGGCACCATGGGGAAAATGCTAGCATGCGGAGGTGTGAGGGATCGGGGGGTAAGGGGACGGCGTGTTCTGGAAAGTTTTCATGGAGTAGATGACACTGTAATGAACACCGAGGAAAGGTTGAGATATAAACAAATACATGCTTGCTTTCTTCTTCTTTTTTTTAAGAGATAGGGGCAAGGGCAGAGGGAGGGGGAGAGAGAGAATCTTAAGCAGGTTCAGGGCTCAGCATGGAGCCTGACATAGGGCTTGTCTCATGACTCTGAGATCATGACCCTGAGAGCATGACCTGGACTGAAATCAAGAGTCGGTTGCTTAACCGACCGCGCCGCCCAGGCACTCCAAATGTGTGCTTTCGTGACCAGTGTCTGTCTCTGGTACCAGACGGCAAGCTGAATAGGGCAGGGGCCTCCCCTTTCCTTCCCATCTGTTCCCTTTTTCCATTTTTCGATGCACCCAGAGGACTGGCAGAGTGGCTGAGAGTCTGGCCCGCGGCAGATGTGTGCTCGGTGTGCGCTGTTTGAACGGATGCTTGGGCGAGGTGTGGATTTGGAGATACACGAGGCAGTGAGAATAGCATGGGTGCAAAGGACCGGGCCAGGGTCTTGGGCAAGGAGTGGTAGCCAACAAGGCAGGACAGGCTGGTGGCACCGTGGGAGGCCTCTGGACACTAGGCAAAGGGACTGAAGAGGCCTGGTGTTAGCTGTGGGGCCTTGGCTCACTTGTGCACTATTTCTGTCCTCAAATGGAGATTATGAAGGTGTAACCTTCTGAGATCGCTTGGGAGAGGAATGTGAGACCTGTCGAGGGTTCAGCATTGTGCTGGTAACTCAAGGGCCTCGTGCCGTCTCGCTCGCACCATTCTTAATTTGCTAGCCCCGGGGACAGTGTGGCTCTCCTGTGGGGAAGGGTGAAATTGGGCTGAGCTTTTAGGTAAATTAATCTGGCGGCAGTAGGATAGTTTGGAGTGGAGGCAGAGACCCCCGGGAGGTGCCAGGAGGGGTGAGCAGGTTCTGGGGCACGCAGGTGAGCGGTTGTGAGGACTTGAGCTGGGGGCGGTGGCAAGTACGTCGTGGTGGGCCCAGGTGCCAGGCAGCTCACGGAGGCTGGGTCTGCAGGCCTCCGTGACTCTCTAAAGGGGAGGGGAAGGGTTTGAATCTGAGCTCCTAAGGGCATCACTTTCTGTTCCTGGGAAAGGGGGAGAGAGGCAGGTCTGCTTTGGAAAAATGATGAGCTCAGTGTGGGTTGTGTTGATTCCATGGGCCTGTGGAATTTCCAGATGGAGAAGTTCTAGTGAGTTTGGAGACTGCATTCTAGAACTCTGGAGGGAAGTCAGGCAGGCGAGTCCCCCGGAACAGAGCACCCGCACAGAGCCGTCCGGAGGGAGGGCAGAGAGGGGGCAGAAGACTAAGCTGGCAAGGAGGAGCCGGTGTGGCAGGTGGTGGGCTTGGGGGAGGCAGAGGAGGCTTCCCCTGCCCCGGGAGTTTCGTAATGAGATGTGGCAGCTGCCGACAAAGAGCAGGGAGCTGTGGCCATGCGTGGGACGTGGCAACCGCAGCTGGCCCCGCGTGGTGGCCCTGCCCTGGAACCGCAGGTCTTCCTGGGGTTCCCTAGCTCTTTCCCATAAAAGCTGTGGTCGGAAAGAGGGTCAGGGAGCCTGGGGCGCTGCACCAGGGGCCTTTTGCTGAAGGCTCATTGGTTGTCAGGCCCACAAAGCCCTCCTCCGGACAGCGCCTTGTCGTTTTCAAACGGCGCAGATGGAGGCAGTGCCGGAATGATGAATTAGGTTAATGGATGTGTCCTTTTATAAGGAGGCCACGTGTCCTCTAGAGGATACCGGGGTTCTCTGGATGGTGGTGTCGGGAGAATGAACGGCGGGCGTCGTGCTGTGCTCACGAGCCTTGAGGACAGGCTCCTTCTGTGCTTGCCCCAGGCCTCAATGGGCTGTCTCTAAAGTGAGGTTTAGGTCCTTCATCATTTTGAAAGGAAGGTCGTCAGCCCTCTTCCCAGAAAAATCCCTGCTTATGTTTATGAACAGCTCTTGGGTCAGTTCAGTGCTAAATGGATCCCCGGAAGCCCTCAGGTTAAGAATCCTCCCCTTAAAGGCTCAGCCTGAGAGCTTTCCTCTTATTAATAAAATGACCTTCTATGTCAAGATGAAATCTCTTCAGATATGTAGGCTGCTAGCTCTTCTTGGTAACTATATACTTTTAAAATTAATTTTTTATTAACATGTAATGTATTATCTGTTTCAGAATCGGTAACTATATTATTGATTGCTGTAGGACAACAAATTTCTGTCTTTAAAACTGGGAAAAAAACAGTCCTGTGAATGCTAGGATTCATTCTTTCCCATAGGAAATTATGGGGTCATATAGGTCAGATTTTTGTAGAAGAAGGGAAAGCACAAGTTGATTAAATTTACAGATGTTCCTGTTGCTGTGGGATGGAAGAATAAAATAAGAAATACATGCAGGTCTGTTTTTTCTTTACCATTTGTTTGATTTTCTAAATAGGGATTTAGCT
Organism: Mustela lutreola; assembly: GCF_030435805.1. Lineage (NCBI taxonomy): Eukaryota > Metazoa > Chordata > Mammalia > Carnivora > Mustelidae > Mustela > Mustela lutreola. Next base: position 9,888,665 of record NC_081295.1, on the reverse strand, counting down.
AGTTAGAAGTTATGTGTACTCAACTATCAGGTAATCTTTGAATTGAGGTGAAATAGAATTACAAAATGTTCCATTTTAAGTGTACAGTTCCAGATCCGAGACATTATCCTTAATGTATCCTTAATGTATCTCATGTAGTTTTAACTACGCCCATGGTGCAAAATTTCTAAATCTCCAAAAAGAAATGAGAAAGCACAAAAGACTGTAAGAAAGTATTTACCTGGAAAGATATAATTCTTGAACTAAATTCCAAGGTGTCTCAAATTGGGGCTTTCCTGGGCAAGAAGACCATAGGCATTTAACAATGCTTTCTGGAAAGTTCTCATAGGTTTTAGCAGCAGAATTTTTAAAAAAATAAGGTGATTATTTTTATTTTGCTAGAGGACTCAGGAAATCCACAAGGTAGCCAGATTCAGAGAATCTTAGAGACGGTATGATTAAAATATGGACTTTGAGTTGCATTTGCAGAGTTTGGAAAATCAACAAGACCCTTAAAAGCAAGTGTCAGGTATAGACCGAGCTCTGTATTTTCCATTAGCTGAAGTTAACATATTTTCACACGTACCTGCAGTGCAACACGTTGCTAACATCTCATGTGGATTTGCAAATGGGAGCATCACCATAGTAACATCTATGTTAACCTTTACATTTAACATTGTTATCAAAAGACGTTTGTGCCTTTGTGAAAAGCATTTTCTCCCGGAATAAAACGATATTTTTCTTTCTGTTATGCCACAGGATGTTCCTCCTTTGTCCCAGGCATTGTTTTTGAAATTCAAAAGTCTGGATGTCATATTAGAAGCAGCCAAAATATTAGTGTTGGTGTCAGGAAGTTAGAATACTATTTCTAAAAGCAGTTTGAGCCAAAGCTGTGGAATTTATGGATGTACTTGGCTACAGGGGATCAGAGGGAAGGCTTTGGACAAATGTATCTTATAAGTAATAAATTCAGGGTATTGTCCAGACTGTGGTGAGTTCCAGGGGCCGAATTCATCTAGAATTGGGCATTCATGCTGACTTAGCCGCTTCACTGCTTAGAGAATCATATTGTCAGACAAAGGGTCTTTGTGGCAGTGAGGGCGAGGGTCGCTGAGTGACTTGAACACTCTGTCACTTCGGGTTGGGATGGTCCCCTGGCCAAAGGAAACGTCATTGCCCCCCGTCTCGTGCAGCCATTTCCATGTCTTATTTCCTAATAAAACATTTCCTTTCTTCATTCCCAAAATATATGGGGGCCCTTCAGAAACTGACAGCTACCACTGCAGAGCGCGTGCAAATAGTTTTGAGAACTGGAAGAAGATAGGGGAGGATTTCTAAAGACTGGGTGAGGCGTTGATTTATGGCTTCGGATTAGAGCAATACACCATTTACACGCAGGCAGGAAGTACCCAGGGTCCCGAGGCAGGACCACCAGGGCTCCAGGAGGGGCTGAAGGGGCCGACCGAGCAAGCCTGTCTTAGGAGCAGCTTGTAGACATTCATCTCAGAAAGTGCTGCTCGCTGGACGAGGCCTTGTGGAAGCAGCAGGAAAAGTGAAAGCAGGAGCCTCTCCTAGTCCGCCCACGGAGCCGTTAGAGAACAAGGTATCCACGCACGAGCGCTTAAGTGATGACAGCTAACCTCCGTGAGATCAGACAGAGCCACGTGAGAAGGAGAAGCAGGAGTCCACTCGGGGTTCATTAGGTGTTTCTAGAGAGGCAAGAGGAGGAGTGGTGAGGGGTATGAGCTCTGCCGCCAGGCTGCCTGGGTTCAAATCCCACCTTTCTCGCTTACCAGTTGTGTGATTTCAGGTGACCTACTTAACCTCTCTGTGCCTCAGTTTCCCATATGGAACCTGGAGATGATGAAGGGCATCTGGGGAGCTCAGTTGGTTGAGTGTCCGACTCTTGGTTTTTGGCTCAGGTCACGTTCTCATGGGTGGTGAGATTGAGCCCCGTGTCTGGCTCCTTGCTCTGTGAAGAGCCCGCTTGAAGGCTCTCTCCCTCTACCCCACCTCCCACTAGCTCGCTCACTCACTTTCTCTAGAATAAATAAATAAATCTTTTTAAAAATAAGAAATAAAATGGAGAGATGATAGGATGTACCTAAGAGGGATGTTGAGGGGTTAGGTCATACATGTAAAGTACTTGGCTCATAGTATGTGGTGTATAAACGTTTGTTGCTATGACATCGTGTTGATCAGGAAATCCTGACCACCTGCCTAAGAGTCCCTGTTACTAGGAGAGTGTTTAGCTTATTGGACTTCGGGGTTCAGGGGCTTCTCCCAGAGAACCTCTGCAGATCTTGGCTCCAAGTAGATGGAGGGGCCCCGAGAAACCTGTCACTGAGGGTTTGCTCCCCAAACGCCTCTTTGCCAGATAGGAGTTATTTTGTTTCTTGAGGGGTAGTCTCTTGTGCCTCGCGTTTGCACAGAGGAAGAGCTGTCCAAGTGGGCAAGCTGCATCAGAGCAAGCGAGCCCATGCCCTTCTCTCTGCCCCCGCCTTTCCCGTCCTCCACAGGTGCTGCGATCTGGCTGGTGACTGAGAGTGTAGCTTCTGGAATCCCACTGATTACTAGCTGTGTGATGCAGAGCAAGTCATCTAACTGCTATGAACCTTAGTTGCTTTATCTGTGCGAAGGGGCCAGTAGGGATATTTGCCTCATAAAATGTGATGATTAAAAAAGATAAGGCTTGAAAACGATGTTACCATTGGGAGAAACAGGGTGAAATGGACTTGGAACCTCTTTCTACACTTTTTGCACCTTCCTGTGAGCCTATGATTGTTTTTTATTTTATTCTTTATTTTTAAAGATTTTATTTATTTATTTGAGAGAGAGCGAGCACAAGTAGGCAGAGTGGTGGCAGAGGCAGAGAGAGAAGCAGGCTCCCCGCCGAGCAAGGAGCCCAACTTGGGACTTGATCCCATGACCCTGGAATCATGACCTGGGCCGAAGGCAAATGCTCAACTGACGGAGCTACCCAGGCGCCCCAGACTATTTTTTCTAAAGTGAAAATAAAAGCACACAAAGAGCTTAGCCTTGCTCCTGGCCCACAAATGCTGAGAAATTTACTGAGTATGTGTACAAACTAGTGAGTACAGGTGGCCTCTATTAAATATTTTATATGCACAAATTGATTTCATCCTCAGAACACTGCTCTGAGGTGCATCTGAGGGTTAGCCCCATTTTACAGATAGAGGATCTGAGTCTCGGAGAGACTAAGCCGCTTATCCCGAGTCCCCCTCATATCAGCACCAGAGCTGCGGGTCTGCCGCAGGGCCCCACGCTTTAAGCACAGTGCTGTGCCTGCTTCTCCCAGTGGAAGCTCAGAGCAGGGGTAGAGCCCTCCATTTCAGCAGCTCTGCTGAGCCTCGTTTGTGTAATTCCTGAAGGCGAAGAGAGCCTTTCTCCGTGCCCTAGAATTTGTGCCCTCAATGACTAGTATTATTTAATGTATTTTGGGTAGCCTAGATGCCTAAAGGTGAGTCTACTTGTGACATTTACAGATAACACCAAATTTGGTGCGTTAGAACGATGCAAACATTGAGAACCATGTCTTAGAAACTTCCATCAGAAGAGCAGAGGCTGGACAGAGACTGCACACACCTGTCCTACATGGGGAGACAGCCATGGTCATCGTCAAGGGTGCTTGGGAGATCTGGGCATCTCCCTAGATGCAGAGGGTACGACTGTGGCATAGCCTTGAAACAGGCAGGCTTTCACGGCGGCGGGATATGGCCAGACCAGGGAGTTAGCTACTCGCTGGCTGTTTATCAGACGCCTGTCCGAATACTGTGTCCACGTTTGCTGTTCCATTTCAGAGGTAACATGGAATTGTCTGGAGCTAGCCCTCATGGCCGGGGGCCCTGGAGGCCTGCTTTTTCTCTGGGGTGTGAAGACTTTTTCAGTTCATGCCTTGAGCTTTTCTAGAAAAGAAAAACAAAGTTTTCCTTTAAAGAGCATCTTAGTGTTGGCAACACTGTCCCTTGAGATTGTAGTTATCTTGAAGTTTGGCCTGTAGAAGGATCCTCCCTGTTTCTCGGGGCTCATCATCAGGCTGCTGTATCTGCAAACGTGGGCTGTGATCAGGGGTCATTTCTAGCAGCCTCTATGGCATTCATGGCTGCCCAGGTCTGAGCGTGACTCTCACAGTGCCCACTTTGTACACGAGGAAAGGGATTCCCAGGTGCCTTACCCATCTCCATGTCTCCAGACGGCCTTTCCCACGATTAAATTCCGGCACACGCTCCGGTCCCAGCTTTGGAGAGTGATGGCTGATTGGTTCCCCTCATGTACTTGTGCTACTTTGCCCGTGTTAGAGAACGTGCACGTGTCTGTGATGGGACGGTATTCCCCACCTCCATGGCCACCTCACCCCCAGGCCTGCACCGTCATTCCTGTCATTACCTCCCATTACCACGGTCATTACCTCCCGATGTCATTACCTCCTGATGGGGCTCCCGGCTCTCCGCACCCCACGTCCAACCCTGTTGTCAACACAGTGATGAGTTAGAGTGATCTTTTCGGACAGAAGTCAGGTCATGCCCCTGAGGGCTGGGAAGCCTTGCGTGAGCTTAGCTGTCTGACCTGCCCCAATCGGCCTAAGCTCCCCCCGCCCTTGTTCCTTTACATGGGCTTCCCTGGCTTCCTAGCTGCTCCTCCAACACTGGGCCACTCTTCCACATGGTCTGGGCACTTGCTGTTCCCTTTGTGGGGTATTCTTTTCCCCCAGATGTACACGCAGCTGGCTTATTCCCTCTCTTCCTTCACGTGTGAGTCAGGGCCCACCTCTGGTTATGCCCAAATCCTAAGGCTGTCCCATCTAAAGTGGAAATTCCATATACTTTGTAACCTCCCTTCTTTACTTTGTTTTTGTTTTTCAAAGATTTATTTTCTTATTTTAGAGCATGAGCTGGGGAGAGGGCCAAGGGAGAGGGTGAGCAGCAAGCACTTCACACTCAACCTTGCTGAGTGTGAAGCCCAACATGGGGCTCGATCTCAGGACTCTGAGATCATGACCTGAGCCAAAACCAAGAGTCCCATGTTTAACCAACTGAGCCACCCAGGTGCCACTCCCTCCTCTGTTTTAATCCTTTCCTCTGAATACTAATACATGTTTTACTTTCTAATCCTGCTTATAACCTCTTTCTTCCATTAAAGTGTATGTTTCTTGAGGGCAGAATTTTATCTTTTTTTTTTTTTTTTTTTAGATCTTATTTCCTTATCCATCAGATAGAGAGAGAGCACAAGCAGGGGGAACAGCAGAGGGGGAGAGAGAGAAGCAGGTTCCCTCCTGAGCAGGGAGCCCGATGCAGAACTCGATCCCAGGATCCTAGGACCATGACCTGAGCTGAAGGAAGACACTTAACAACTGAGCCACCCAGGCATCCCTTGAGAGCAGAATTTTAAAGTATGTTTTATCCTCTACTGGAATCTTCAGGGTCAAGAATAGGGTCTAGGTAGGGGCATTGAGGGTGACTCAGTGAAGCGACAACCTTCAGCTCAGGTCATGATCCTGAGGTCCTCAAATCGAGCCCCACGTTGGGTTCCCTGCTCAGCAGGGAGTCTCCCTCTCCCTTGGGTCCTCCCCATTCCCTCCTCCTCTCTCTCCCTCAGGCCCTCCCCTCTGCTTGTGTGCTCTCTCTCTCTCTCAAATAAATAAAATCTTTAAAACAAAGAATAGGTTCTAGGTATAGTAGGTGCTTAATAAATATTTGTTGAATGAATGAATGATGAGTAATACTGCTCAGAATCAGTCTAAGTTCTCGGAAGGCTGGGCATACAGTCTGTCCTCAATAAAATATTTGGTATCCTCAAACTGCAAGCAGGAGAGCGAATCTCCTATTTCAGAAGTTGAACCGTTTGCAGGGAGAGAAGTGGCTGTGTAACCTATTAAGGTCTTTTCTAGAAGACTCTAGAGTCTCCAGCCATTTCTGTGCTAACACGGAGCAAACCTAACAGTTCCCCAGATTTCTATTTCTGCCTCTTTTTTGTATCTGTAGTAATTTTGTGTCTGCAAGGAAGTCACTAGCAGAAGTCGAAAAGAGGGGCCTAGCTCACCTTTTAGGAGGTGGAGGTCAAGGCGGAGATGGCAAATGGATGTTACACTTGTCTAGAAGGATTGCATGTGGCTCGGATCTTCCCAGAATTTGCAAATCCTGCGTTCTGTCCCGGCAGGTTTCTAATCTTTGAGAAGAGAGCTCTTTAGCTGCGGGTTGTTTCCAGGCTGACACCAAATACTTGTTCGTATTTCCAAAGTTCTGTTAATTTGGTTATTTGTTCTCTGAAGCTGTAGCCTCCTCGTGGCTCACTGCGTCTGTAAGTGTTAGATTGGCAGATGTGTTGCGTGGGAGTAAGGAAGGAAAATTTCCTATGTTAATTTCTCTCTGACAAGCACATGGGCAAATGAAGACACAGTCTCTTGTATAAAAAAGTACAGGATAAAAGAGGAAGAAAAGAAGTGTCCATTCTTTAGTGTGTGTGTGTGTGTGCTATTTCCATATAGGAAAGACCCCTTGTTTCTTGGAAACCCACATTCAAAATATGGATGGGTTTCATTTACTTCTTCCTCCCGTGTAGGATTTAATTAGGAAGAGAAAGTCCTGCAATATCTCAGCCACAGGAGTTTATTTATGAATGGAGTCCACTCACTGAAGTAAAACTGTTAAATGAGAAGTGAGGTGAATCCGCTGTCCCTGATGGTCACGGGCACAGATGAGTGAGACTCCAGAATGCAGTTCTGAGTTCTTGCTCAGCGCAGGATCCAGGTCTGAAGCTTTGTGTGCTTGTCTCCCTTCTTCCTCAGGACCAGCCAGTGAGATCCATGTTCTCAGATGGAGACTCTGAGGCTCGGAGAGGGTTTGCTCAAACTCCCCTCCCCCCCCACCGAGTGGTAGACCCAGGAGTTCAGACCAGACGATCTGATTTCGGAGGCTGGGTTCTTTACTGCACTCCACTGCCTCTCCAGGAGATCGAGGGCAGAGCCCGAGTGGTGTACTTGGGCACATCTCTCCCTCTGCCTCCTCAGCCTCCTCTACCCCCTGCACACCTAAATGCAGATAGTAATAATACTGAGTACTCTGCGTGAAAGTGAAATCACCTTGGACAGCAGTGAAATTTTATGTAGTTTACAGCTGGCCTGACATGGGTCCTGGCATACGTGTGGTACCTAGTAAATGCTTACAGGATGAATTTTTGCAGGAATGAGGTTTGATACTGGCTGAATACCAGAATGTCCAGATTCAACTAGAAAGGAACTCAGATGCCTCAATTTGATTTAGCGTAGATCAGTCCCAACAATCCAGCAGTGGGCCTGTTTAAAGAATATCTTAAATCCAGGACACCTGGGTGGCTCAGTGGGTTAAAGCCTCTGCCTTCAGCTCAGGTCATGATCCCAGGGTCCTGGGATCGAGCCCCGCATCAGGCTCTCTGCTCAGTGGGGAGCCTGCTTCCTCCTCTCTCTCTCTGCCTGCCTCTCTGCCTACTTGTGATTTGTCTGTCAAATAAATAAATAAAAATCTTTAAGAAAAAAAAGAATATCTTAAATCCAAATATATATCAGTTATTGACCATCATTAAGTCCTGATGACTGTCTGATTTTCTGTGTGATTGAAAATAGCCCAAGCATGTTGATTGTCACTGTTGGTCACCACATTTGTATGTGCAGGGAAGTCGAAGATCAAACCCACTAGTTATGCAACTTGGATGACAAAGGGCAGGGTATTAAGTTTGCTACTCTAACACACAATTCCAGACATTTTGTGGCTTTCAACAATCAGTGGCTTGCTCAGATAGCATGGGTCTGCTCTTTAGGCTACGGGCCCTGCGTGGATGGGTTTTCCCTTCCCTGGAGGAGCAGTGGTGTGGACATGCTGTTCTCCTGGTAGAAGGCAGAAGCGAGACTGCACTGAACCACAGTGTTGAATGCAAAGCTTCTCTGATGTGGCAGGTGTCTCATTTGTTCACACTGGCCACGGCCACTTCCATGGCCAGTTTGGACAGTGGGGCTGGAGGTCTACTGAGGCTACCAGGACCCATTGCAGGTCACATGACAAAGGGCAAGAGTGTGTGGGCTTTTTTGGGGTTGGGCATGGTGGGAGGTGGGAGTCCACCTCTGGAGAAGCCGGAGGTCTAACCTCTGTCTTGGGGCCATGTAAGATAAGAAAGGACGATCTGTATAGTGGCGTCACCACTGTTGACATGGTGACATCACTACCACTAACGTCAAGTATGTTAGGTATTTGATCTTGGTTTGCAAATATGCTCTGTGCAACCAAGTTTGCAATTCCTTGCTCTCACTTCCAGTGCTGAACCGTCTCTGGGGACTGCTGTAGGAACCATAGGAAACGGCAAAATGGTTGATTCTCTTGTGTAAGAAGCTCTGAGAACTGTCTTGACTTGAGCAGTGTGACCATGACTTTCAGAGTTGTTGGGCTTGTGTTTTTGGACAAGTGCGCTCTCCCATCACATGGCCCTGAGCTAAGAGAGAGGCCAGAGGCTGGGTAAAGGGAGGTGACAGTGGGTTGACAGGAGTGTCCATGAGCACCTGCCTGGACAGAGGCTCTTGGCTGCCAAGCAGGGTCCATGGCCGTGATGTAGGATCTCTGTGTCACATTCGCGGTACTGAAGTTCATCAGGTCACTGATAGCCACAGGATTAAATAGGGAGGGTGGGAAGTGAGCGCATCCTAGGAGTCACGGCCCTGGTGTGTGGATCTTGGTTGCAGATTTTGTGGGGAATAAAGCTGCAAGGCACATTGCTATTTAACTTCAGATAAATTTTTTAGAGATATTTGGAGACACCTTCTTATTTAAAAAAATGTTAATAGCATCATTTATTCAACAGGTACTAGATTCACAATGTTCAAAATTTGAAACAAAAGTCTCCATTCTCACCCTGACTCATGACTTCAGCTCTGCTTAAGAGGCCTTTGTTAGTTTCTTGTGGGTCTGTCCTTCTGCAGACCCTCCCTGCATAGTGTAAGACACATCCTTTGTTGCTGGAACACTTGGAAGACTTCCTACAGAATGAAAACTAAATTAGAAATTACTTGTGCTGGGGGTGACTGGGTGGCTCAGTCAGTTAAGTGTCTGACTTGATTCGGGCTAAGGTCACGATCTCAGGGTCCTGAATCCAGCCCCAAGTTGGGTGTGTGCCAGGTGCGGAGCCTGCTTAACATTCTCCCGCTCGCTCTACCTCTGCCTCTCCCTGCCCTTCCCTTCTCTCTTAAAACAAAAAATAAATTGTGCTTCAAACTTATTTGGAATCTTCCAATAGGTGTTACATTTGAACGTGTTTGTTCCTCAGTATATGTTTTTTTTTTAAAGATTTTATTTTTTTATTTGACAGAGAGAGAGAGAGAGAGATCGATCGATCACAAGTAGGCAGAGAGGCAGGCAGAGAGAGAGAGAGAGAGGAGGAAGCAGGCTCCCCACTGAGCAGAGAGCCCTATATGGGGCTCGATCCCAGGACCCTGGGATCACGACCTGAGCCGAAGGCAGAGTCTTTAACCCACTGAGCCACCCAGGTGCCCCAGTATATAAGATTTTTATCACTCAGTATCCTATAGGAAAAGTATTTTTTGTCAGTATAATTGTCTTTGCTCTCAAGTTGAATATTTTAAGAAGAGAAAGGCGTTTTTTTTTTTTTTTAAGATTTTATTTATGTATTTGACAGAGAGATCACAAGTAGGTGGGGGGAGAGGTGGGGGGAGTGGAAAGCAGGCTCCCTGCTGAGCAGAGAGCCTGATGCAGGGCTTGATCCCAGGACCCTGAGATCATGACCTGAGCTGAAAGCAGAGGCTTAACCCACTGAGTCACCTAGGCACCCCAAAGAGAAAGTTTTTAAAGGGAGTTAGTATAGGTCCAAGTACTGGGTATTTTAAAATTTAGCATTAGCAATACAGTTAACTCATTACAGAAATCTTTTCATTTTTTGCTGTTGAACTTCTTTTAAATTTATTTTTGTATCATTTTATTTTTTTCGTCATGACGGTGCACTCTCTAGTCCCCATCCCCTGTTGCCTCCCCCCCTCCCCCGCCACCCTCGGTGACCTTATCAGTTCGTTCTCTATAGTTAAGAGTCTGTTTCTTGGAGTACCTGGGGGGCTCCGTCAGTTAAACACCTGACTCTTGATCTCAACTCAGGTCTTGATCTCAGGGTCATGAGTTCAAACCCCACACTGGGCACCACACTGGGTGTGGAGCCTGCTTGAAAAAAAAAAAAAAGAGTTTGTTTCTTGGTTTGTCTCTCTCTCTTCTTTTTTCCTTCATTTGTTTTATTTTTTAAATTCCACATATGAATGAGATCATACGACGTTTGTCTTTCTCTGACTGACTTATTTTACTGAGCATTATACTCTCTAGCTCCATCCATGTTGTTGCAAATGGCAAGATTTCCTTTTTAACGGCTGAATAATATTCTACCGTGTACCCACCCCTATACCACATCTTCTTTATCCATTTATCTATCTCTGGACTTAGGCTACATGGGGATGCATGTATCCTTCTGAGTTAGCATTTTGTATTTTGGGGGTAAATACCCAGTAGTGTGGATTTCCAGATCATAGGGTAATTCTAGATTTAACTTTCTGAGGACCCTCCGTACTGTTTTCCAGAGCGGCCGCACCAGCGCGCATTCCCACCAACAGTACACGAGCAGTCCCCTTTCTCCAGATCCTCGCCAACACCTGTTGTTTCTTTATGATGCAAATCTTTTATCCTCATGGTGCTTCAGCTTTATTAATTAGAAAATTGATAGATGGATGCTTATTATCCAGCCTCAGAATAGTAGAAGCTGCGCTCTATGGAAGGCACACAAATATTCACAAAGTTATCTGAAAACTTCTGCCCCAGCTGTTGTTACAGAATGAGCTGGCAGAAGGAAGAGTAGATCAGTAGCAGAGTAGGAGAGCCCTCTTTCCCCGGCTTTCAGAACTTGTCTCAGGCATCTAAGCCCCTTTCTCTGAGAGCGCCTGTTTGTCGGTGGCTAAGTAAATATTATTTCCATTAACCAAAGAGAAAGAAAAAAATGTTTGCAATACATCATTTCCCTGGCAGTTTGCCTAGGGCTCTTTTTTTCCCCGAAGCAGAAAGCGTCCCTGGTGGGCACCGAACAATATGCTTGTGCTGCCTGCAGATGTAGCTCGTTGCCCAAGCCCGAGGCCCTGGCCACATGCCTCCCGAAGAGTCACAGCCCCCCTTTCTGCCTTTTACGCAGCAGGCGAGCCCTTGGAGGCGCCCTCTGCCACGGGCAGTGCTCTGGGTGGGGTTTTCGTTTTTTTTTAAAGCAACAATCCTAGGACGTTTTCCCAGGAAGATGTATCCAGAATTCGATCAAAGAACATCATTAACAAAACCGAGGCAGTCATTTCCTGTTAGTAGTCTGAAGCCAACTTAGGTTTGTTTGTCCCCAGGTCACTTGGGTTGGGGGCCCCCCTGCCAGAGAGAAGGGGGAGCACTGGGGTCGTGCCTGGGTGATCCTGTCCCTGACCCCACCGCTTCCACTCTGCTCCAGGCCCCTGTGCCTGAACCTAGGAATTCACTGGAGGAAGAAGAAAGACCCCAGGATTCGGACTTCCAGTAAGACCAAAAACAGCAGCCGGAGAACCACCGAAGCTGTTCTTCATTGACCCACAGTGACTGCTGTCCTTGGGGGTGAAGCTCGTCTATGTGCCGGGGATTAGCACCCCTGTGAGCCACCCAGGCACCCCGTGCGAAGTTTTTATGTGATATCTCATTTGTTCCTTGCAATGATCTCGTGAGCTTCGTATTTTAGGAGTAAGGAGAATGAGGACCAGGCACTTGTCCAAAGTCCGTTAAAAAGTTAAAAGTCAGTTAAAAAATAAAAGTTTCAACTTTATTCTGTCTGGTTCCAAATTCTGCACTTCCACAATATTATTACAGACAGTCTGCACGACCACGGTGAAGCCCACCATGGGTAAGCATGACATAGGTAACGGCCGGATCCCAGGCTCTAGGTTCAAATTCCACCTTGTGTCACGGCATTTGATATTTGCTTGTGGACTCTGGGAAACTACTGTTGTTGGTCAAGAAATTTTGAGGATGGAAGAAGCTCTAAGATAACCCTCTAGTAAGATGACCTTTTTTTTTTTTTTTTTCCCCCTTTCTAAATCTAAGAAAGTCAGTGAGAAGTTTTCTACTTCAGTTGCAGGAGACATTTCGTGGGCAGCCTTTGACATAAAGTCATTCATAGGCCATCACTTCCCCCACTGAGAGGCTGGGCAGAGGGTCTGCCAGAGTGTGGTCAGTCGATCAAGGCCATCCGTGGTCAGAGGACGGTGAGGCAGGACAACCTGTGGAATGACCAAGGCAAATTCTGAAGTGAACACGTGGCCAGAAGTTGGATTCAGTGTGGAGGGAACAAGGACCGCAGTGGGGAGAGTCTCCGTGGAAGCCAGAGTTGGGGGCAGCAACTCTGAGTCTGCTGACAGGGCTGGGGGCTGGGCTGGGGGGTCCCAGGGACATTCCCAGTGACTCCTAGGGAAGGGTTTTAGCCTTGTCACCCCTGCCCACAGTTTGTATACATCGTTTGTGTAAATCTGTGAAACCACTGGAAATATTAACTCCGAATTAGTGGAGACAAACCAATATTACCCAAAGGGACAGAAGGATTCTAGGAGTTAATTTTGCCTGTCTTCTGCCTGCTGCTTGTGGCATTTTTGATTAGACAAGGGTCGTCATAGTTTATTAAAAATAAACTAGAAATAGATGGAACCTTGTCCTGCCCCTGTCTTCTTCCTGTTACATCTCCATTTCATGTGGTTGTCTGGCCAGAACAGTGTCTATTTTTAAAGCAACAGAGAATGCTTTCAGGCTTGGGTGAGAAAGGCCGGCGTTAGTGAACCTCGCTTCGGCCCAGCGGCTCCTCGCAGTGAGTCACAAATCTCTTCCACCATCTTGGGATGGTGACTGGGCCACAAGGGAGCAGGACCGGGGAGACGTCCTTCTAACCTTTTGTACAAGTTATTGGGGGAATAGAATAGAATAGAATCTGGTCTGAAAGGGAAACATCCCCCTTCCATGTTTTTTCATTCCAGGCCTTTAATGCTGTTGTTGTTGTTTTTTTTTTTTAAACTATATTTAGATCCAGAAACAAAACAAAACAGAACACCCAACTGAAGCGAGATGGTTTTAATTTGGAAAAAGCCTGAGAGAGAGAAAGGTGGTGGTGGGGTAGGGGGCTAGGGTGTCAAACTAAATGATTCCAAATGCCAAGAGTTGAATCGTTATAAAACCAAGATGTCAGAGTTCATATTCTCTGCACCCCGGTTGCCTCCACTCAGAGCCCTGTCTGGGGCCCGCGCCTTTCCACCCGCTCAGGCACGGCTCACAGTGTCAGCCCGAAAGAGTGAGTCACTCAGTGGCACGGAGGGCACTGGGCCAATTGCAGGTTTTAGCAATTCCCTGTGATTTTAATTTGATCATATTTCTCTGTTTATAACCTTTTTCTAAAAAGAATTCCAAGTGCCCATGCTTCCCTCTTATTTCCGGCAAGCAGAGCTGTATTTGGTGATATTATCTTAGGGACACTTGGCGGCTAGGTCTGTTCTTCCCTGGATCTAGATATTTTCTCTTCTAGACACCACCTCCAGAAAGTCCTCTCTTAATACTTCACGCACACAGGGCCTCCTTCCAGCCTCCTCTTTGCAGCCATATGCACCGCTTCTAAAACCCCAACTCGGGGGGCACCTACGTGGCTCAGTGGGTTAAAGCGTCTGCCTTCAGCTTAGGTCATGATCCCAGGGTTCTGGGGGCTTGATCCTCAAGCTGAGCTTGAGGCTGAGTCCTGGGCTGAGCTCTCTGCTCAGCGGGAAGCCTGCTTCCTCCTCTCTCTCTCTCTGCCTGCCTCTCTGCCTGCTTGTGATCTCTGTCTGTCAAATAAATAAATAAAATCTTAAAAAAAAAAATAAAAATAAAACCCCAGCTCAGTTCCTGCCCCATCCCAAATGTTTTCCTTGACCCTTCATTTAGTCTGTGTCTCTTCCTTTTCTGACTCTTCTTTGACACATTCTCTGTATCACAGGGTTAGTAACTCGCTACATACGAGTCAGACGCTGGTATGTTTGTGTATGTGTGTATTATATGTACGTATGCACACGTAGGTATATGCATTTATGAATCTGTGTTGTCGGAATGTAATACTGTTTTATCCATCGAAGGTTTAGTCATACATTTAGCTTCCAGTGTAGACAAGAGAGTCCCAGTTCTGGGCTTTACGGGGCCTTGTTCAGGTCCTTCCATTGCTGTGTCTCCCCATGGGGCCAAATGGACTCACCTCTGCCTTCTTATAGGCTTTGCTCTGGGTACCTGAGACTCAGAATTCCTTGTCCAAATGACCCCAAACCCACGTACAGAGGCTGTGCAGGTTCTTGCCTGTGTTTGTGGGGCTGTGCACTCCAGGCCTGAGGGAAGGGATAGGGAACCGAGGCAGGGTGGGAAGGCCAGGGCTGAGGTCTGGGTGCAGAATGCTGGGGAGTCCAAGAATCCTATATAGAACTTGGCCTTCCAAGCCCTTATGGAATACATTTTGTCAAGGAAGTGGGATGGGGTCATGCCTGGCCCACTCAGTCTGGAGAGCATGCAACTCTTGATCTTAGGGCTGTGAGTTCGAACCCTATGTTGTGTGTAGAGATTGCTAAAAATAAAATCTTTTTTTTTTTTTTTTTTTTTTTTTTTTTTAAGGAGGGGATAAACCCATTTTGTTTAAGTTTTTACCTTGATTCATGACGTTTACATATGTAGGTTAGGGTAAGTGGCCTCTTTTGTCCTCTTGCCCTCATGCCACAAAGTTTGGGGCTTTTGTCCCCAGCACAACTATTCATGTCTTGTCAGCAGTGTTTCAAAAATATTTTTGTTTGATTTCTTTGTAACTGGGGTGCTTAAGTCTGACTTTGAGTAGCTGAAAGGATATATTTTGGTTAATTACGAAACTTTGTTCTACCATGAAGCTTATCCCTGTACCAAGTGAATATTTTTCCTGCCTGTAACATGTATGGGGGTGGATAACATATCTACTAAATGAGTGAAGTTGAATATACAACCCCACAAATAATCGTAAAAAATAATTTATGGCAACAAATACTATTTTTTTCATCTATATTGCATTCACCCCCTACCCGCATGTACCAAGCCTCCCCTTCTTCCCTTCTATTGTTAATTGTCCAGAAATCGTTATTGAGTGTGCTGAGCCTGTGGCCAGGCACAATGAAAAATACATGAGGTCCCTATAGAAATTCTGTGCTTGGAACAAAGAAAGGACAAATAAGAAACTCTAATAAAACTTCAGATTTTATGGCTTTAACCGCAAGTGCTATGGTAGGCTGTTGGTGTCTTGAAGAGAATATTTTCCTATTTTTAAAAAATGAGACCTTTTTGGCATTTTAAAATAATAAAAATGGAAGTGCTTTCATTTATCAGTAGCCCTTTTAGTTCTCATAATGTACTGGAAGGCAGACATGATCATTCCCATTTTACAAAGGAGAAAATCAGGCTCAGAGAAGTTCAGTGACTTCCCCAAGGCTACTCAGCTGTGACCCAGAAGGGCCAGGCTTAGTGAAGCTGCTTTGTGCGTATCTGGCACCTTCCAGACACCCAGGATCTTATCACAGTCACAAACAGTTGTCATTTAGAGCAGGATACATTGCCTGTGGGGTGAGATCAGGTTTGTGAAGAAATGAGAAGCTTCAAAGCATGAAAGATTTTGGTTCTTCAAATACAAATTTCCCACTGAGTATAGGTTTATCTGAAAGATTTAAAAAAAGGAAAAGAGAGGGATGCCTGCGTGGCTCAGTTGGCTGGGCGTCTGCCTTCGGCTCAGCCATTGGGCTCCTTGCTCAGCAGGGAGCCTGCTTCTCCCTCTCCCTCTGCCTGCTTGTGTTCTCTCCCTCTCTCTCTCTCTGCCAAATGAATAAGTAAGATCTTTTAAAAAATGGAATAGAGAGGAGCGCCTGGGTGGCTCAGTGGGTTAAAGCTTCTGCCTTCGGCTCAGTCATGATCCCAGGGTCCTGGGTTCGAGCCCCGCATAGGGCTCTCTGCTCAGCAGGGAGTCTGCTTCCTCCTCTCTCTCTGCTTGCCTCTCTGCCTGCCTGTGATCTCTGTCTGTCAAATAAATAAATAAAATCTTTTAAAAAAATGGAATAGAGAGTATCCATTGTATATTATATGAGTATTATTCAATTTCTTTTAAAGTCACTTTAAAATAATCAGATTTTTTGAGGTATAATTGACAGAAAATAAAATTCACCTGTGTTAACTGTGCCATGGGATGAGTTGGACAGATGTGTTCAGTCGTGAAAACATCTCCACTGTCATAATAAGGAACTGCTCCGATCCTCCGGGCCGCTTTGCTGTCACCAGTTTCTGGCAACCACAGATCTGCTGTCATGATAGTTGGGTTTTTCCTAGTATTTCATATAAATGGAATCATACGGTTTGTAGTCTTCTGTGTCCGGCTTCTTTTATTTACTTTGGGCCCACTTTTAATTATTTCTGCTTTTCCTCTTTCAGTCCTCAGGGCACACGAACGAGGCTTTACTCTCCAAGTGAAATCATGTGGTTCCCTAATTCCCTGCGACTTACTGTTGATGGGATGATTCACTCATAGACTTGGGCACCCCAGGGCAAACCACCGCTCTGAAATTTCCCACCCTTACTTTAATTGGCTTTAACTGGGCATCGACCCCGATGGCTTGAATGGCAGCTTTTCTGCTTTCTAACTATGTGATCTTGAGCTGATGTACTTTCTCCCCAGTTTTCTCACCATGGAGTGGGGATGATAACTGGATACCCCTCATTGGCTCGTTTGGGCCAAGTGAGATTTTACATGGAACAGACTTGTATCTGACCTTTTGTGAGAAATTAATAAGGACGATGATTCTTGAGGTATGGCTCCTACTTCTGCTTTCTTTCTAATTAGAGGCCTGTGCTAGGGACCCACGAGGTAGGATGAAGGGCTTTACCCATTTATGGTATTTTCAAGCCAAACTAATCTTGCAGATTTTTCTGTAACGGATCATGGTGATCCTTATCTGATGGTGCCTTTGAGACACATGGTAACAACTTCAGTAAATATTTATAAATGTCAGCAAATAAGTGTATTTAAGGAGGAATATTTCCAAGCCCATGGAATACACAGCGTTCAGAACTAAAGAGAAGTAAATCACCAAACTGTTTCATGAACCAGGGAATTCCTGGATACTCAATTTTCTTCTTTCACTTTTGCGTAGAGTATTTTCTTTGCAAGCTGAAGGGCCTGGAACTAACCAGCCCTTGAATGGATCAATTTTATGACTTCAAGAGATAAATAAAAAGCCAAACCTGTTTCTGAAAAGGTCATGTCTTTATTGCAAATCTATTATGCCTTTTGACAATTGAATTTTAGCACCCCTCCTCGAATCTATAAATTGGGCTCCAGTCAGCTAAGGCAGGTGTGCACATGGCAATAAAGCAGGAGACAGCTTGTGCTTCCCAGAAATATTAACAAGTTGATTCCCAAGTCAGATTTCCTCAAGGTGTGTGTCCATACTCAGCATTTTGTCCCGATTTTAACTTCTTTTTTTAAAAAAATATTTTATTTATTTGACAGAGGTCACAAGTAGGCAGAGAGGTAGGCGGTTGGGGTGGGGAAGCAGGCTCCCTGCTGAGCAGAGAGCCCAATGTGGAGCTCTATCCCAGGACCCTGAGATCATGACCTGAGCCCAAGGCAGAGGCTTAAACCACGGAGCCATCCAGGCGATTTTAACTTCTTACAATTTATAGATCTCTACAAACAGAAACACGTTGGTGTTTTTAAGTAATAATTGTTGCTAACTGTGGGACAGGTTTGAATGTCAAAAATCTCGTCTTGTGTTTATGCACATTTGCAGAGGCTGGTTGTGTCCTTCTGGATGGGCGAGATCTGACCCCTGTCAGGGTGGAAGGTTGAGATGGAAGGACAGGCATGCCTACACTACGCTTCTGATTTTCAAAGAAGCCAATTAACCTTTGCTATGATCTTGACCTTCATCAGAGCTTACAAATGTTAATCCTCGCCACATCTTCCTTTGATAAATTTAGCACAAATCAATATCAGAAATAATAACAAGTTTTGAGGTATTTGGAGAAGTGGCCAATGGAAGAACGATGACCTTGCACATTGTCCATGTCACGTGTTGCTGTCTGGGACAGAGAAAGGTGAAGTCTGGACCTGCTCCTTAGAGATCAGAGCAGAGTCATTCTATATGAGTCGGGCTATAAGCTCAAAAAAGCAGGGTAGCCTCAGCACAATGCCTGGCACATGATAGGTCTTCTACTCAATAAACATATAGGGAATAAATTTGTATTCCTTCAATAAGCATCTGCTAATAAATGAATACATGGGATACTGAAATAATAGGTTAATCTACTTCTAGACTATGGTAAAAAGAATCATGTAAGAGAGCATTTGGTTCAGACAGATCAAATTCGATTTTGGGGGGGGGGGTAAAAGCATTTTATAGACATTAAAACACAAAAACCTCTCTTACTCGGATTATTTTCCTGGAAGCCTTGTTTCCTAGATATTACTTATTGCAGATGGCATGTACTTTAAGGGGAAACAAAAAAACAGGGAACAGAGAGTGCCTGTTGAGGTCTCAAGGGATACACGGGTCCCCAGGATTGTGGAGGATGATAGTCTTGTGGTCCTATGAGCTCTGGAGAGTGGCCCAGAAAGATGGGATGGCCCGGGGTGCTGGCCTGACTTAGTGCTGTACTGATACTGGTCTGCGAGTTCTGAGGCTGAGGTCATGGTACCCTGCCAGCCTGTCCCTCCACCCAAACCTGACCTTGGACTGGACAGATTTCCTGTCTCTGACCTAGGTTTTATGTTTCTGAACTGCCTGCCACGTGGACTATTAATTTCCAAATGTGCTTAGTATTTTTTTTTTTTTTTTTTTTTTACAAGTGGACTTACTTGAAAGGACTTAAGTTTGTCCATGAACCACTTAAACCATCTGCTTTCTGAGTTACCCTTTGGGGGACACTGGCTTACCCATTTATAGCCTGAAATAGATCACCTTTGCTTATACTCCTTTGTCTCCAAGCAGTAAAATTGCCCAGGTAGGAATTTTTGTGAAGGAGGGGGGAGTGTGTGTGTGTGTGTGTGTGTGTGTGTTGTGTATGTTTGGTATGAAATTGCCTAATACAATTAAGGATTTTTAAAAAATACTCAGAGCCTGATGGCTAATGATGATGAACATTTTTTCATGTGTCTGTTAGCCATTTGTATGTCTTTTTTGGAGAAGTGTCTGTTCACGTCTTCTGCCCATTTTTTGACATGATTATCTGTTTTTTGGATGTTGACTTTGAGGAGTTCTTTATAGATCTTGCATATGAGCCTTTGTACTGTCGTTTGCGAATATCTTCTCCCATTCCGTGGATTTCCTCTTTGTTTTGTTGACTGTTTCCTTTGCTGTGAAGAAGCTTTTGATCTTGACAAAGTCCCAAAAGTTTATTTTCACTTTTGTTTCCTTTGCCTTTGGAGACATATTTTAAAAGAAGTTGCTGTGGCTGATGTCGAAGAGGTTACTGCCTATGTTCTCCTCTAGGATTTTGATAGATTCCTGCCTCCTGTTGAGGTCTTTTATCCATTTCGAGTTTGTCTTTGTGTATGGTGTAAGAGAATGGTAGAGTTTCATTCTTCTATACATAGCTGTCCAATTTTCCCAGCACCATTTTTTGAAGAGACTGTCTTTTTTCTGCTGGATATTTTTTTCTACTTTGCTGAAGATTATTTGACCACAGAGTTGCAGGTCCATATCTGGACTCTCTACTCTATTCCACTGGTGTGTGTGTCTGTTTTGTGCTAGTACCATGCTGTCTTGGTGATCACAGCTTTGTAGTAAAGCTTGAAATCAGGTAACATGATGCCCCCAGTTTTGTTTTTCTTTTTCAACATTTCCTTAGCAATTCGGGTTCTCTTCTGGTTCCATACAAATTTTAGGATTGTTTGTTTTAGCACTTATACAGTGGAACACTGGGCAGCCATCAGAAAGGATGAATACCCAACTTTTGTATCAACATGGACAGGACTGGAGGAGATTATGCTGAGAGAAATAAGTCAAGCAGAGAGAGTCAATTATCATATGCTTCCACTTACTTGTGGAGCATAAGGAATAACATGGGGGACATTAGGAGAAGGAAAGGAAAGGTGAATTGGGGGGAATCAGACAGGGAGATGAACCATGAGAGACTGTGGACTCTGGAGAAACAAACCGAGGGTTTTGGGGGTGTTGGGGGGTTAGGAGGGCCTGGTGGTGGGTATTAAGGAGGGCACGTATTGCATGGAGCACTGGGTGTGGTGCATAAACAATGAATCTAGGAATACTGAAAAAATAAAATTAAATGAAAAAAATAAAAATACTCAGAACCTTACTCTTAATTTTAAAATCTGGTAGGCCCCATGTTCTGCTCAATTCTATAATTTCAACCTTTGCCTTTAATAGACCTTATGACACCTTAATTTTCTGTACTGTCACGGAAAGTTGGGCTTAGATTTTATAATATAAGTTAGAAAGAAAGATGTTTGACAAATCTAAAGATCACTAAGACATGGGTAATGTTCTTTTTAATCAAGAAACTGTGGTTGATCCTCTAGAGGAGGGTAATAAATACACTATCCTTGTTTTTCATCCACCCCCACTACCTGTTACATTTAGCTCTTTTACATGATAGAAGTCTCCCATCTGACAAAACTTCTGCTCTGAGCTGGATTGATTTAGGATGACTGTCATTGTTATGGATCTTGGTATTTCCAGATTCTCCGCAGCATTTTCTTCAGACAGGAATTCCAAAGGGATCTCTACTTTTCACCTCTGTTCTTTAGATTCAAAAGACATTCTGTGTGTTGATCTTTTATCTTGAAGCTTTATGAAATTGGAATGACAGTGTATCAATACCCAACAACCCTGAATCCTAAATTCACTCTTCTCAGATCCTGCAGAATAAAGCGTTACCTTCTCATGCATGAACTCTTACATTTTCTTCTCTCTCGTGCCTCTCTACAGCAAAACTGGAGCCATCAAAGGGACTTAATTCTAAGACACATTTTCTACACAAACTTGAGAGTCTCTCATTTTATTATTTTGTTCTATACTAAAAAGGATATCCTTTAATAATCGGACCCTGCACATAGGTTGAGCTGCTATCCTGACTTTAAATTCATTTATTCATAGGTGTTTATTGAACTTTCTTGACTTTAATGTCATTCATTCATTCGGTAGGTATTTACTGACCATCTACTCTGTCCCAAAATCAATGTGAGGGGCAAGGGATGCAGCATCTTTCCTCCAGAGACCAGACCAGATGGGTGACTGGCTGGTCCACCTGAACTTGTATTAGATCTCATTCATTCTAAGGCCTTTTTTTTTTTTTTTTTTTTTTGTTTCGGACCACACACGACCCCACATATATACTTACTTCTGGTGGCAAATGCATTTCTTTTGTTTCTGCCTCTGCAAATAGCTCTGCTTATTCGTTGGTAGCTGTCATTCCAAACCTTATGCTTATTTCAAGTGCTTTAGTTATGGGGTATATAACTTAGGTCAAGGTTTCTTGGAGAGCAATAGGAAAAACTATCCTCTACTTAGACAAACATCTCTTACAGGATAGGACTGGTGTGACAGTATTGCTCCTCAGAGTTCTCAAGGCCGCAGGCTCCTTTTTGTCACTAGCTGTAGCTGGCCTACATTTCCAAGATTACCTCATAGTCCAGAATGGCTGCTCTAGCTCCAGCCATCATATCTGCATTTCAGCCACCCAAAAGGTCAAAGGACGAAGAAATAAGGTTAAAAGATTTGCATCAGATGTTCTTTAAACATTGTATACTTAGGTTTCCAGTCCTGTCCTCAAGCGTTGATACTTGTGAATGCACTTTTCTTCTAATATGAAAGAGTAAATCTCTGTCATCTCTCTAAATACTTTATGGTAATGGATCATGCTCTTTAATTCCAGAAGATCCCTGGCTGTGAAACGTGTTTACCCATAAAAGAAAGAGGAAAAGCACAGCACAACACTACTGATTTTAAAAATGCTTCTAATGCATCTTTAAAAATGAACTCACAAAATTAAAAGCAAATAGAGATTAATGCTCCTATTCTTCTTCCGGCACGTTAAAAAGCCTCTGAAAGCAGTGATGGTTTTCTCCATATTCACAAAGGAGTATTTGATTGCACCTGTGGGCCCAGGGAGCGCTCACTCTTGTTAATTCTGTATATGACGTTGACATCACATCTGAATGCCCCCTAAGCCACAGTGTAAGCACAATATCGATTTCCATCAGACAAGGAGCATCCCTCTGTGAGTGCCTTTGACAGCCCTGGGAACTGTGCTGTTGGGTACCTCAGGCCGAGAACAGGCCTCCATTCGGCTGTCGTGCATTTTAACAGTGTTACTTACTGCAAATGAAGAGCTTCTTCCATGCTTTTTTCCAGCAGCACGTCTGTGGCCTAACATTTCTTGGGAGGTGCTGCCAGGCCACTTTGAAAGGCAGCAGTAAGCCTCTAGAAGTCAGCTGAGCTAAGCATTTACTGCAGTATGATTTCTCCCCCAAGTTCTCCAAGCATTTCCCAGTCTGCATCGCAGGATGGGGGAGGCCCATAGGTGTAGCAGTGGCTACTTGATACAGTCTGGATCTTTCTGAAGATGCGGCGTCTACATGGGCAGCGGAATGTGTGTCAGAGGTGCCTGAAGAGGGCCAAGTGACGGATCATCGTGTCCCAGGGGAGAAGAGCTCTGGAACAAAAACAGACAAAAGCCAGGGAGAAAAGCCCAAAGGCCTCCAAGGGCTATGTTAGCATGGAAGGTTCGTGGTGAGCTGCAGCCCCATCTCAGTCCTGCCCTCCTCCCAAATGAAGCAAGTAAACCCCACCTGAGATCTGCAGTGGGCTGGTGGTAGACCCAGAAGCTTTTTCTTAAATCCGGAGGCCTCAGTGATGCTGCTGGGTTTTGTGGGCTTTTGTTCCGTCCTGCAGCTCCTGGAGTTTGGGTGAAGTGGGTGGGGTCAGGATCTAAGAGCCCCTGGGTTGCAGGCTCGGACACCGCCTTTTCTACAGGACTCGGGCCACGGAGGGACCATTGTCATTTTCTTCATGAGGCACAGAATGGAATCTTTCTTCCAGTCAGCTGCGGATACAAGCGGCTCTTGTTAGAAAGCAAATGCTGTGGGACATGGCGTTTCCCCTCAGAGAAGGCGGTTCATTTTCCACGGGGAATCGGAGAAACACGTTGGCCCATTGTGTGCCTGAGCAGCGCTCTCCTGGCACTGATCTCAGTGTCAAGTGACACTCTTTGACAGCTGCCACGTACTGCCACGCCCACTTAATCTGACTTGGGGGACAGAGGCGAAGGAGCTGTTGGCATCAGAGAGGGAACAGAGGAAATGGGAGTTTTGCTTTTTTTGGCAATGGCTTGGTTTCATTGGAGCTGGTTGATGTTTGCAGACTGCTGCCACCGACGTGAAAACACATGGCCTGTGGGAGACCGGCTGCCGGCTTCTGCTGACTCCTGCTCCCCGAGGACACCGGGCAGGCGTGTGGCCCCCATGCCCAATGGGGGGGCTGAGTCAGGGCTCTGCAAAGACCCTTCTGAAAGCGTGTCTGGCCTCCGAGCCTTTCGATGTTGTAGTTTCAAAGACCTAAAAATAATCTTGATGTTTTCAGTTGCTCAAACACAGGCTGCATTGGGCAGTTAGTGGCCCAGGTGGCCGTCTCCCTGCTTGTCCCGCAGTTGGAAGAGTGGCAGGTGGACCAGCAGGCCAAGCCACTCCAGCCTGGGCTCTCCTGAGTCAGGGCCACAAAACTGGGTGTCAGTTCCCACACCATGGAAACTTGGACTTTGAGAAGTGGGGAAGGACTGTAGCTGTCTCATGCGGTGCCCAGCTGTTTCAGGTGTGCCATGATGTGACTTATTTGAGGGTACTTTTAAAATAGTAAGGAATTGGGGCACCTGGGTGGTTTAGTGGGTTAAAGCCTCTGCCTTTGGCTCAGGTCATGGTCTCAGGGTCCTGGGATCGGGCCCCGCATTGGGCTCTCTGCTTGGTGGGGAGCCTGCTTCCCTTCCTCTCTCTCTGTCTGCCTCTCTGCCTACTTGTGAATGAATAGATAAAATCTTTAAAAAATAATAGTAAGGAATTAAAGGCAAAGCCCCATCATCCCTCCCCTTGGCAGTTTGTGCTTCTGTGGTATACAGATGTGGGTCCACAAAGGCAAGGATCCCTATCAGGCTGCGCTTTTAATCTATCTATCTATCGTCCTTCCTTTCTTTCTTTTTTAATTTGGAACTTTGCCAAGGAAGGGTGAGGTTTCAGAGGAGTTTTGCAGTTATTCAGAGAGTTTGCCTAACCATTTGGTGCTTTCCACCTCTACTTTAAATTGCTGTGAAATGACGTCATCATCAGCAATCTGTTCCACATCCTGAGCTGTCACGGACACTGATCTGGCCCCTGAGTTGGCCCGATCAAGTTGGCCCACCAAGTCGGGACTTGGTGGTGAGGTGTTCATCACGACTCAGTCTTGGCTTCCAGGGGACTTCATTTGTTTGCCTGCAGCAAACAGATGCGGTCCAGAGTCATTCCTGGAGCTTAGAGCAGGAATGTTAGTTGGTATGGTTTTGTGGATTGGGTTGCTGCAAGTCACTTGGGAATGGTATTCTGTGCAACCGGAATATGAAATGGGCAACCTGGTCCAAGAAGTCTGGAGAGGAACTATTCTATCATGTCTTAAAATGGACAATAATGCCCGTGCCATTCTCCGTTTTGCCCTTGCCTTTGTCAGTGAGTAAGAATACATGGAAATTAAGATATCCCATTGTTCTCTGGAAGCTTTACCAGTCAATTCAGTGTTATGTTCTTTGTTTTCTTCACAAATCTGAAATTACAGAAATGTGGTTTTTCTGTCAACTGCTGATCCGTGATATCCACGTTAGAGGTGATGCCTGGAAGTGAGTTGCCCTGGGCACGGGAATCTCTCTGAGATCTGAGCTGTCGGTTCGGCATAGATTCTGTGTTCTCAGTTTTGGTTGCTCCGAGGGGGGTCTCATCCAGCCACCACTGCCTGGCCCCTTCGGTTTCATCTCAACAAAAGGCAACATTGAGAGTCCACCCCCACCCCCATGCCAGCCTCGACTGCCAAGCTGAGGTTTTCGCTGTGGGCTGATTGTTTCGTCCTGGTGGCAAAGAAGAACTAGTTTGGACAAATTAAGACCAAAGAAACCAACACATAAAACAGCCACAAGGACATGGGCTTACACTGGCTTTGCAGACAAGATGAATAAACAGCTGCTTCTGTTTCCCCACCCCTACCTCACGCACTTGAGGCTGTTTCTTCTCAATCTGTAGTAAGGATCTATGAGAGTTAGGTTATTGACATTTATTTATGTTTAAGCCTAGAGGAGTGTTTTTGTCGGGGGATAGGATGAGGGAGGATTATTCAGGGTAATTTTATGTGATTGCTAACAAAAGTCTTTTTTTTTACTCTTCATAGTTCCCATGGTGATTTTTTTCATTTGGCGCAGCATTGATCTTGTGGGTTTTAATTAGACTGTAAGAGCCACTCGGAGCAGCAAGTGTGGTGATTCGTTAGTATCTTCTCTTGTTTAATGTTTGTTGATGGTTAGACAACAAAAAGTGGTGCAAAATCTATTCTGTTGCTATCAATTTCATTGCTTGATACCATAATAGGAATATAAAGGTGTCATGAAAGGGAGAAAAAATTAACAGTAAATGCTTTTGCCTTTTTTCCTCTTGACAGTGTGAACTCAAAATTCCTTTGAAATCACCTGGTAAAATTATGGTTTTCAGAATTCACAGAAGTGGTTAGACCCCAGAGGTTCTGAGTCTGAGGGCCTTGGCCTAGGGGAGGCTTGTGGTGGCGGGGTCACAGCAAGGGGTCAAGAAACCAGTACAGTTTGTGGATAGTAAGTAGCACACCTTATGTATAATGTTATGTTATGAGTTTTTCAAGTGTGTGTAGATGCTGTTGTGACTAATCAAACATAAATTCAATTTAAAAGCATAGCTGAGGGGCGCCTGGGTGGTTCAGTGGGTTAAGCCTCTGCCTTCAGCTCAGGTCATATTCCCAGGGTCCTGGGATCGAACCCCGCATCGGGCTCTCTGCTCAGCAGAGAGCTGGCTTCCTCCTCTCTCTCTGCCTGTCTCTCTGCCTACTTGTGATCTCTGTCTGTCAAATAAATAAATAAAATCTTAAAAAAAAAAGCATAGCTGAATTCACGATAGCCTTCTGTCATTAGTATTTTCTCAATAATCAAAAGATATGAAGTACAACTACTTCCACACAGGGATGCACATGATTTTTTTTAATTTAAATTCAGTTAGCCACAGTATGAGCACACTATTAGTTTTTGATATAATGTTCAATGATCCATTAGCACATAATTTTTTAACATTAAAAAATAGTCCCTATCTTTGAAATGGACAGGGACCACTGTTCTGAACGATTTATCAGAGTAGTGTTGATCCATTTATGAACATATATGTTGATAAAGGTATTCCTCCAAAAGTGTCTATGAAAGAACTTTCTGGAAAACAGATGACTGACATTCATTACAATGTAGAAAATGTGTCCTATAGCTTCTGCCATTTCTCAGTGATAACACTCCGAATTACTGTTTGATGGTGACACCAGCCTTAGGAACAGAATAAGTCAGCCTCCCTTTGGCTTCTCTCTATATCCCCTTCCCTTTTAGCCTTTACAGTTTCCTCAGCTGTTAGGAAGGGGATGAATTCATTGCTTCTGTGTCGGTGGCTGGAAATTTGGGAACACTGTTGGAGAGGCACTGTGAATTGCAGAATAGGACACCTTCCATTCTGTGACCATGAAGTTTGGCCAAGGTTTTACTATGTCTAGGTGCCACTCACTAATGAACACTGCCTGTCAGCTGACATGGGAAGGGTTGGGGTTTCTGGGGAGCTCAAATAGAGGCACATGAAGAGAGCCTCAGGATTAGAATCTCCTAGATGAGTAAGCCTAAAGAGCCCGGCGGGGGTTGCTGGGAAAGGGGCACAGTTGACAAACAAATTCTCTACTTCCTTCCTCTCAGTTTCTGGGTCTACATGGAACTGGGATGTCTTCCCGTGTCTACTTCCCCAGAGATCATTGTTGATACCTACATAGCAATTCTTGAATTTCCATGATGGGGAGTTTTGAAGAAACGTGCTTCTGAGGAAAAAAGAAACTCTCTGAATTAGAGACATCAGTAGAAGTCTTAGACATCACTGATCCCAATTTCCCACTCCATGCAAGAATCCTTTTATAGAGAAGCTTCCTAGAAGTCTAGAATACAAGAGTTCTGGTCATCTGGAATCAAGAGTGCTGGCCGGTTCTTACTTGCACACTTAAATTATATGGAGGCAGAAAATAAGACGGCTAACCTGAGCCTGTGTGTAAACATCCCATTTGGCAGTGAGTGCAGATGTGTTAAGGGGAAGGAGCAAGGTAGGGTTGCAAAGGGCAGTGGCGGGTGGGGTGGGGGGTAGCAGAAATGCATGCAGGGACATGGAGTGCTTGCATGTGACTTCTGACCACAGTCTCCTGGTCTATTGTGTTTCTCCCCAGCACAGGTTGGTAACCACAGGAGCTAAGCAAATAATTCCTGTATCTATTTTTTCCTGTTTGGACAATGAATGCAATGTTTGTGTGCTCAAAAAGGCCCCTTTTCCTGCCTGCTAGCCACAGTGATCTGCTTAGGAAGAAGCAAAGTTAAGAGCCGGTTAAAATGCACATGCACTTTGCCGTGGAGCACCTGACATCATTGCTGGGTACTTTCGGTTTTGGAGTCTGAAATAACACACACATTCCAGGGGCCTGGGAAATTCCCGGGTGGCCATTGCCATAGAAGTCATCTCATTGAATCTCATTAAATTGTGGTGGAGGTCCCAGGCTTCTAATCTTGAATGGTTCAAAGGGAAAAAAGAGGTCTCTGTGGGGAAAGATGCCTTTGAAAGGCAGTCCACCTGTGGGCAGAGTCTCCTGTGCCTTTATGAATACTTCTAATGTTCTCTTTCTCCTCCTTAAATAATGACTGCTACTAAAAATAGCTTTCAGAAGGATATCAGAATATAGCTGTGCATAGCAGGACCTAGGCATCAGACAGATCACCGTCGAGTTTGGAACTTTGATTTCCCACACTCTTATGTGCAGGTCATTACCAGCCCAAGCCTCGTTGCCCATGTAATTCCCAAAGGCAAAGGCATTTGGATGATAACAAGCATGTTTCCTAGACATGCATCCTAGTTCCTACTTATTTTTGCCACAGTAGCTATATTTTGGGTTCAGGTCTTTACATTAGTAGCTGCCATTCCCACCCTTCCAGACACTTCATCCTTCTGGATGAAATTAAAATGACGATGCTTAGCCAAAGTCTAAGGGCATGGCAGGGAAACACTGGCCATGGGTGGGTGAACATCCCCCGCTGTGAAAGATGGATAAGGGGAGCAGAGGTGGAGGAACAGAGAGGGGCAGTGGTGGGTGGGGTGAGCAGATACTCCATGATCCTGTCCTCTACCTGGTAAAGAGGATGCTGGGCAGTGCAGTTCCAGCACTTTCTTATTACCATTGTCGGGACTTCTGGAATTAGCAATTTGTCACTTTGGGAAGGCATCCATTGGAGCACCCAGCCCATGACAGAGGTAGAGCAGTCTGCGTCTTGAGGTCCTCACGTGTGAAGAGCCTGCCCTTAATTTAGGATCATTTTCCTGCTCTGGAAAAAATTTAAAAAAGCCCTGTTGTGTCAGATCCTGGTCCAGCAGGCGGCATGACACCAAATGAGGTTCTGTGGGTGGGCACTGGGCAGCCTCATTTCCCTAGATACAAGTCCCACATTTATTGCAGCACTGCTCACAACAGCCAAGATGGAGACACAACCCAGGTGTCCACCAATGGATGAATGAATGAACAAGAAAATGTAGTATATACACGTGATGGAACATTATTCTGCCACCAAAAAGAAAGAAATCCTGCCATCTGGCAACAACACTGATGAAATTGGAGGCCATTATACTACAAGAAATAAGAGGGTCATGTCCAACAGGTATCACCTGACACTGCATATATGAAGAATCTAAAGAAATAGTTGAACTTCGAGAAGCAGAGAGAAGCCTGGTGGTTGCCAGGGGCTGGGAGGAGGAGGGAATGGGGAGTCGTTCTTCACCATATCAAGTTTCAGTCTTGCAGGATGAATGAGTTCTAGAAGTCCGCTGTGCAGAGTGGTTCAGCGGGAAGCTCATGTGTTGTGTTCCTACCACAAATAAAAAAAGAAAATCAGACAAAAACAAAAACAAAAACAAAAAAACAAAAAACACCAAGATGCAACTCACTGTCCAGCCACGACTTTAAACCTTCTCTGAGCTTCCTTGGAGTTTTCTGCCTGTTCTGGCCCCTTTGGCACGAGTCTCAGGGTTTTTCTGCCACCGTGTGAAGCGAGCTCTTCCTTCTGTTTCTCCAAATGTACCTCCTTCAGCTCCAAGTGGCCTCCTCAGCTCTGTGACTGCGGAGGAGATGGGCAGGCCTGTTCGACCTTTCTGTGCTTTTCCCTACCCTGTGTTCTGGCGCCGTTCACCCTAGGTTTCCTCAAGATCTCTGTGGTTACACGGGCAGCCGTGGCTCCTCTCAGAACTTCCACAGCCAAATCCCCTCAAAGCCAGAAGCCCGGGTTATATCCGGACTTCAAGGCCGACTGTGATTTCCGTTCCCTTTGCTGTTGCTGCTCTGTTCTACCCGAGCAGGGGAAAAGCCGGGCCGCCTCCTGTTCTCGCAGCTTTTCCTGACCAGGTGCAGAGTCCCAGGACTTTTTTGTGTAAGTCTCTGGCTCTTTTTGGTGAGGGAAAGCAGCGTCGTAGCCTCTGGCTTGGAAAGATCTCTCGGAGGAGAACGCCTCTGGAGGATAAGCATGTCCTTGTGTCGCCGCGCATTGCAAGTCTCAGAAACAGAAGTGGCTGTGGTTGTAACTCACCCCTGGGTGTCGTTCTCTGACTCCGCCCCTCACAAAAGGGAGAGAAGAGGAGGCACCCAGGCTCTAGGGCTTAGTTCCGGGCCCGCCAGCCCTGCCCTGCTCTGGGGAGGCCTCCCTCCCCACCCGCCATTCCTCCCCTAGCGGGTTCAAGCTGGCGTCGCCCACGGAGAAGGGCCGGCTGGGCGTCGTACAGAACGGCTTCGGCTGGTGCTGTCTCGGCTGTTTAACTGTGACCCTCACACAATTATTAAGAAGAAAATGGC
Organism: Mustela lutreola; assembly: GCF_030435805.1. Classification (NCBI taxonomy): domain Eukaryota; kingdom Metazoa; phylum Chordata; class Mammalia; order Carnivora; family Mustelidae; genus Mustela; species Mustela lutreola. Next base: position 9,858,421 of record NC_081295.1, on the reverse strand, counting down.
CTCATTTCATTACTAATGAAATTTCCTGAAAGCCCATAGAAACAGGGGCTTGAGGGGAGCCACGTCTGCTTGTGTGAGAGCCGAACTGCAGGGCGTAAGCGCGCCTGACGCGATGGGGCGTGTCTCACGTGCATCCGGGAGTCGCGGACATGCGCAGAGAGCACGTGGGGGGCTGCAGACCCGCCCGGAAGTGCTTAGTTTGGAACGTCGACGCCCAAGGCAGTAAGAAAACAAGAAGAGGTCACAGTCCGGTGCTTCTCTTGTCTCTTGGGTGTTTGCGATGTGGCCGAGGCGGGGATGTTGACTGCTGGAAGCTGTTTCTGGAGCCCACAGCCTCGGTCTTACTCCTGTGAGTATTGACAGTGATGTGTTACTAGACACCCCCCGCCCCCCGCCGGCACCTTACCAGAGGGAACAGACACTGAGCCTGGAGGGAGGATCATGTCAAAGGAAAACAACCCAGCGGGTCCACCCAGCCCTCCCGCTCAAGAAGGTCCTTCCAGGTGAAGACGGCCATTGACTGATCTACTCTTTGATGTAAAACAATCCTCAAAAAGTGAGATTTGCTGAGGTTTGTCCCACTGTCCACTCCCCACAGCTCTGATTGATCGGATTTAAAAATGATACTGATATAAAATTTTAAAAATGATAGTAAGTAAAGGTTCCTTCTTCTTCTTCTTTCTTTTTCCTTCTTTCTTCTTCTTCTTCCTCCTCCTCCTTCCTCCTTCTCCTCCTCTTCTTCTTCTTTTCTTTTCTTTTAAAAAAACAGTAATAGAGAGACACCAGGGTGACTCACTCAGTGAAGCGCCCCACTCCTGATCTCTGCTCAGTTCTTGATCTCAGGATAGTGAGTGCAAGCCCCGCGTTGGGCTCCACACCCAATTTAAAAACCAAATAAATAAAATAAAATTAAAAAGTATTAATTAATTTTAAAAAACTGTAATAGAAATTCAGTCCATGCTTAAGTATTTCATTGCTCTAGCCATAAATACATGTTGAAAACCCTTCCTTAACGTGGAGGTTTGGAAGTCCTAAAGAGTGATGAGAATCATTACCTGCTGTTGAGAAGATTGCAACCTGGAATATTCTGTTTGTGTGTTTATTTTAGTACATGTAGTGTTGTAACATTGTTCTTCTGTATATGTGCTGAGTAATTCCTTTCACTGTAGGACTTTGAACTAATTCATTTCTGTGCCCTTTTCTACTCCTATGACTGCAGATAGTTCATTCAGGCCAGAAATTGTTAAATAGTTTTTCTGATTAGATACTTCACATCTTAGTTTTATATGTAACGGGTGTTTAATAAACACTTGACTAATTTAATGGTTACTTCTGGTCTTCGAATGACATCTGTAAGTTATGAAGTAGATTTTGGGGTGAATATGAGGAACTATCATTTGTCCAAATTCACCATTTTTTCCTTTTATTGTAAATTAAGTAATTATAAAATTACTACATGAAGGATTATGAAAAATAATCGCATTCTCTTTTCCTGCCTGTTGCAAGAATCTGTTCTCCTTTAAGAAACCATCCCAAAACTTAGGGCTCAACACATATTTCAGCGTACCATCGCGTGGTTCTTTGGGTTGACTTGGTTCAGCTGGCAGTTTTGGGTCAGGGTGTTCTGGGTTAGGGTGTGATGCTGACTGGGCTAGGAGACATGGCTTCTTCACATGTGTAAACGGCTCCTTTGTGAGCGTGGCTGGAGTTGAGAAGGCTAGCTGAGCATCTCGTCTTTCTGTGTGGTTAACTTTGGCTTCCTCATAGCATGGGGTCCTGGGTGTTCCAGAGAAGCAAGGCTAAAGCTGTAAGACTTTTTTGAGCTAGTCTTGGAAATTCCAGAATAGCACTTGGGTCACGTTTACTCAGGCAAGTCACTAAGATCAGCCCAGATTCAAGCGGAGGGTACTTAGATTGAATTTCTCAGTGGTAGGAGTAGCAAGGAATCTGCAGCCATCTTTAATCTGCCACATGACGTATTAAAAAGTAGCCTTTTTTTTTTTTAACATTTAAAGATTGCTTATTGAGTTGGACCCATTAATAAAGAGAGACTTATTTTTGTTTTAGAAAAGCACAGATATGGTCAGTTCTCTCACTGAGCAATTAAATTTTAGATGATGGTAATTTTATATTCTCCCTAAGTTGTCATAGGCCAAGTAGAGTATACTGTAGGTGCCCACTTGGAAACTGGTACCAGCATATCAGTTCTGAGGTCCTGATTCACTGGTCTTCATGAGGGCCTCTCTGAGAATGTTCTTGAGAACAGAACTTCTGGGGGAACAGAACGTCACAACAACCGCAGGACAAATACCCAAGCCCATTAAGACAATAACCACCCTTGTAACAAAACATTTTCCCCGGGAACCATGAACATTGTGAAATTAAATAAAACAGGCTAGTTCGAGCCCTTTCCGGGGGGAGCTGCTTTGAACCACAACAGCCAGACAGAGTCATTCTGTTTAACAAGAGAGGGTAAGAAAAACAGACATTTCCCAAGGTTGGCCCACTTCACAAAGTGCCATGAGACTCTCGTTAAAATGTGATGTACTGAGATCCCCGAGGGCAGGTTGGCCTCTGTGCATCAGCCTGGCTCCAGAAGCCTGCGCTGGGGCATTCAGGCTTGTTCTGCCCTGGTCTGGTCTCACGGCCACCTCTGAGTACACTCGGGCCTCTCTTAGGAAGACCTGAGACCCCACAGGGAGGGTCCTGCGCCAGCTTCCGGGCCACCAGCCCCATCTACCTGTGTGTTTTGCCAATGCTGGTTCCCATGGCAACTCAGGGTCTCAGTTTGCCATGCTCTTGGGAGCTCAGTGTACTTGGTACAGCCCCATTGGCCCCACAATAGCACCGTCTGCACAGAAAGAAAGGGAGCTGCTTCCTTGAGGCCCCGACGCTGGGATGGTGCTTGGCACACAGTAGGCTTTCGGGCAGCATTTGTTGACTCAGCAGTGAAAGGCAGAAGTCAGTCTGTGCTTTTTCAAAATATTGAATTAGTTACAGACACCGAAATAGGGAAATTTCGATGACGACTCAAGTGTTTGGCTTTTCCTGAAAACCGTGGAAAACCTGGTGATATTGGGCCCAAAGGGCAGTAATTGGAGGGAGCAGTATGGCTGTCCTCTCCAGGTCGGCGTGTTTTCTAGGGGCCAGTGGCCACCTGCCGCCAGCCACATGTTCACCCACCTCTTCCCTCCTTGAGCCCTGGAAAGCATATCCCACAAGGCTTGTCATCTCTGACTTGCAAACACTCTCATGGTGTTTCAGAAATTCCTGTACCTGGAGGTTTGTTGTTGTTGTTGTTGTTGTTGTTTTTAAATAATTGCCTTGTTGAGATATAATTCACATATCGTGAGAGTTATCCTTTTAAGGCCTACAAACCAGTGGCTTTTAGTCTGTTCAGAGCGGGGTGTTCATCAGAACTAATTTTGGAACATTTTCATCACCCCCAAGAGAAACCCACTGCCCATCAGCCTTCACTCCCCATGTCTTGCCTAGTCCAGGCCCAGGGAACCGCTCATCTGCTTTCTCTCCCTATAGACTGGCCTATTCTGGATACTTTGGATCAGTGGGGTAATATAATTTGTGACCTTTTGTGCCTCCCTTCTCTCATTTAGGGTACGTTTTAAAGGCTCATCCTATTGTAGCCTGTGTCTGTGTTTCTCCACTGAATCATATTCCATTGTCTGGAGAGGCCCCATTGTGTTTATTCATTCTTAGGTTGATGGATGTTGGATTGTTTCCCTTTGGTGGCTGTTACAAATAATGTCCAGAAGATTGTCAACCCCACTAAGTAACTACGTTATGCAGCACATCAGAGATGAGAGGGGAAAACTCCACACCGGAAAAACAAGGATGGGTTATCAACGTACCAAAAACTTTGGAAAACCACTCTTGTAAGAAGGAAGGATATAGTGTAGCGGCTCCTGAGTTCCTGAGAGCAAAGGGCATGCCCGGGAAAGTGTGGTGGTGGCAGAGTGGTGGCTGTTGAGAGGGTGATCCTCACCAGGAGGCACAGTGAGCGGGGCCAGAGGCCACGTGTGACCTGCAGAGGCCTCTCCGAGCTAAGTCACCTGGGGAAGCTGTCTGGTGCCAGTGGAAAGGACTTGCCTGCGCTGTCGTTGCCAGCTGAAAACAGACTCTGTCTTTTAGGGCAACTGAGGTCAGGGAAGCCTCTGGCCATCAGGGAGCTGTCCAAGGGCAGCATTGTTTGCTGTAGTAGCCAATATCAAGGCCATGTAGCTTGCAGGCCTGGATAAAAACCAGTGGTGCCAGTGGAAAGGACTCGCCTGCGCTGTCGTTGCCAGCTCTGGTCATCTGCTGTCACGGCCTGCTCAGGTTGGGGGCCTGCCTGGGGAGGAAGAGGGTTTTTATCCAGGCCTGCAAGCTACATGGCCTTGATATTGGCTACTACAGCAAATAATGCTGCCCTTGGACAGTTCCCTGATGGCCAGAGGCTTCCCTGACCTCAGTTGCCCTAAAAGACAGAGTCTGTTTTCAGAGTGACTGGTTTTAAGATAAAGCCAGTTGAAGGAGGCCTTGCCCTTCTGGGACTTCATTTTGCTAAACTAGTGGGAGGATTCTGCCCATTTTCCTGTGTTCTGAAGAGGATGAGCCTGGGAGGAAACTTGCTTCATAATAAAAACAATAGGTACAGTGTATTGAAGACCTACTGTGTTGTAAGTCCATTCTTCCTCTTTTAATTAGCCCAGCATCTTATGAAAATGTTTTTATTCCCATTTCCTAGATGAGAATTTGATGCTCAGATACAGAAAAGAACCAAGGTCATTTGACTTGGAGTAACAGCTTGTATCTGAGCCCTGGACAGATAATGCCAGGTCTCTGTTCCCCTGAGACCATCTTTCCAGAAGGTAGTAGTTTGGGGAGGGAAGACTTTTTTTTTTAAGATTTTATTTATTTGTGAGAGAGTGAGCAGGGGGAGAGGCAGAGGAACCGAGAGAGAGAGCTCGGAGTGGGAGAAGTAGAGGGAGAGGGAGAGAGAATCCCAAGAACATTCCCTGCTGAGCAGGTAGCAGAGGCGGGGCTCAATCCCAAGACCCTGAGATCATGACCTGAGCTGAAATCAAGGGCCAGACGATCAACTGACTGAGCCCCACAGATGTCCCGGGAAGAGGTTTCACTATGAATGACAGCTCGTGTCTTTCTAGGGCACACTTGTTTGGTAGGTGAGTCTGACAGCAAGGTCTACCCCTTTTGGCCAATTAGCCAGTGCTCTCCTCCGCAGCAACCTGAGCCTGTCCTCTGTCCGGCACCCCCAGCTCCCAGGCTTTCTTCACCCCGCCGCCCTCACCCCATACGGCGCACAAAGCGCTGCCCTCCCTTGTGCGAGCTGACAGGCCTATGTCTGGAAAGGTGCGAATGCCCCGGGGGTGGCTCACAGTGTTAGCTTCACTCCGGCCCCCCACCCTACCCCATGAAGTCCTTCTCAGTCGGTTTTTCAGGCTGTGCTTCTGTCTAGGCCAGGATAAGTGAGCTTATGCTAAGGTAACAAATAGCTTCAAAGTCTTGGTGACTTGTGACAACAAAAGTATATTTCCTGCTCAAGCTGCGGGAGCGCTGATGCCCGCTGGGGATTCTGCCCAGAATAAGCATCTCAGTCGGGGACCTGGGATGAAGGAGTAACATCCCCTCACTTGTTGACACCATCAATTAGATGTTCTGACCTGGAAGTGATGCAGGACTGCCACTCAACAGCCCACTGGCTCCATCCAACCTTAGGGGCCAGAGGGACGGTCCCTCCAGGTGCCTGGAAGTGGGGGAGAGCTGGAAACGACAGGCAAACAGCGCCGATGTCCACCACACATGTCTTGGTGCCCTCGTCCCTGGCCCCTCCCCCCCCAATCATGAATTACAACAGGGGTGGGCCTTCGGCCCCCACTCCACATTGAGACCCAGACCCCCCCACTCTGTACACTGGAGAGTAACATTACTTTTAAGTGTGTTAAGAGGATTAGGTGGGCCGGCACACAGTAGGTGTTTGGTAAATGACAACTTGTAAGATGCTATGTAGAAAAAGTTAGTTTTTCAATAGCTAAAAAAAGGGGGTGGGCTGATATTCCACTGTCTTTCAATTCTGTTTTCCTTAGATAAGCCAATGTTTGGGATTCTAGTCTAAGGGTAGGAAGAAAACACATTTTTAAAAATGCTATTATTTATACTTTTGAAGAACTGGTAGGAATCCAAATTAAACATTCAACCATAAGAGAATGATTAAGTAAATAATGACACCTAGACTTCACAAAATGTAATGCAGCCACAAAAATAATAGGAGAAATTATATAACAAGATGGAAATTGCTCAGGATAGTATATTGGTCGAAAATGTGTTACGATGTTGTAGATATTCATCAAGCATAACTGCGTTCAAATAAGTACAGATGAAAAAAGATTGGAAATGAAAATATTCAAAATGACAGTTCTGTTAGAGTTGTAGAATTATGAATATTTTTCAGTGTTGCTTATGTTGTTTAAAAAACTATTACCTTACAGATAGAAAAACTTCAGAAAAATATCCTAAATGCATTTTTTTGGTATGTTAGTCACCATACAGTACATCATTAGTTTTTGATGTAGTGTTCCAGGATTCATTGTTTATGTATAAGCCCAGTGCTCCATGCAGTGCATGCCCTCCTGAATACCCATCACCAGGCTCACCAAACCCCCAACACCCTTCCCTTCCAAAACTCTCAGTTTGTTTCTCAGAGTCCACAGTCTCTCTTGGTTCGTCTCCCCCCTCCGATTTCCCCCAACTCACCTTTCCTTTCCTTCTCCCAATGTCCTCCATGTCATTCCTTACGTTCCACAAGTAAGTGAAACCGTATGATGATTGACTTTCTGTGCTTGACTTTTTTCACTCAGCATAATCCCCTCCAATTCCGTGCATGTCGATGCAAATGGTGGGTGTTCATCTTTTATGATGGCTGAGTAATACTCCATTGTATATATGGACCACATCTTCTTTATCCATTCGTCTGTTGAAGGGCATCTTGGTTCTTTCCACAGTTTGGCTATTGTAGCCATTGCTGCTATGAACATTGAGGTACAGATGGTCCTTCTTTTCACTACATCTGTATCTTTGGGGTAAATACTCAGTGGTACAGTTGCTGGGTCATAGGGTATCTCTATTTTTAATTTTTTGAGGAATCTCCACACTGTTTTCCAAAGCGGCTGCACCAACTTGCATTCCCATCAGTAGTGTAAGAGGGTTGATTCCCCTTTCTCCACGTCCTCTCTGACACTTGTTGTTTCTTGCCTTTAATTTTTGCCATTCTAACTGGTATAAGGTGGTATTTCAATGTGTTTTTGATTTGAATTTCCCTGATGGCTAATGATGATGAATATTTTTCCATATGTCTGTTAGCCATTCTTATGTCGTCATTGGAGAAATGTCTATTAAATGCATTTGTTGATCTACTCAGAGTCTATGAAGAAATTTTCAAGTTAGAAACATTAGTATCTTAGTGGACATAGATGAAAATACTACATAGATGATCTCTGGTTCACAAACCCAGTGGAAGAAATTGGGCCCGAGGTAAAGGAAGATGTTTTTAGAAAACAAAAACCATAGAATGTCTCAGGAAAGCGTGCACACACAGATATTATGATGCCTTCCAAATATGAGTGGGACTTGTCAAGTTTGCAACCCGCAGAATTCTTGAGGAGTAGGAAACTCCCCAGACCGTGCCTGGAGAGCTGGTTTAGCAGCCCACCACTTGGCTTCCATACTTAGTTGTGGGTGGCCATGTCAGCTCCCACTGCACACACACCCCTGACCTGTGAAGGCCTTATATGTCAGAAATGTGTCTTTTCTATTTCTATAATGGGTGGGTCTGTTTCAGCACCTAACCCAGGGTTGCTCCATGGTCTTCAGAATCTCCAGGTCCTTGTTTAAAGCTCAGCTTCCTGTATCCCTACCCCCAGGAGTTTGATTCTGAAGGTCTGGAGTGGAGCCCAGGAATCTGCTTCCTTGCTCTCCGGGCCTTCCGAAGCAGGTGCCTGAGGACGATACTATGTCGTTCCCTGATGCCACCCCCCAGGAGGCCTCTGAGATATGTTCGTAAGATGAACAAACTAACAAGACTTGTGAGGGGTCCAGCTTTAAATACAGTCTGCAGCTCTATTCTTGCATTTTCCTGGCGATTTCTGTGTCAATGGACTCCCAGCCTCTGAGCTTCCCCTGCCAGGAACCCCCACCCCCGGACGCACCTGCTTCTCCCCTGGGGCTCCCTGCAGAAAGGGGTTTATACCGCACAACTGGCCTCCATGGAGGGTTCCGCGTGTGCTCAGAAGTGGTTTGTGTTGGTAACTGCCGTCTTAGAAGAGAAGGAAGCGATTATCACAGGAGGGAGTTGTCTAAGATGAAGAGTGTGCGGGCTGGAAATAGCTGGGAAAGTGGCTGCCTTTGTGGAGGAAACTGAACCTGTTTTGCTGAGCACAGTGGTTATTAGGCAGCCGGGGAGAGAAGATGGTCTTGGAAGGCGGAAAGGGAGGAATGAAACAGAAGTTTCCTTGTTTCCGCTTTGAGAGCGCCGTCTGGCCCGATGCAGGAGAGCTTATCTTGGAGATAGGCAAGAGGCCTCTGTGTCTGTTCCCTCATCTGTAAAATGGGCTTCATGGTGGGGTCCACTTCATGGCTTGGCATGAGAGTTAAATGAAAGGCCGTAGATAAAAGGCTCAGGTTGGTACTAGGATGTTCTCATGGGAGAGCACGTGTGGCCTTCTCGCAGGTGGGCATGGTCTCCACCAGCAGGAAGGAGCCTCTGGTCACAGCAGCTGCTGTCTGCAGCTGGGGAGGGTGGGCGTCAGGAGGTGGGACATAAGTGTATGTCCCCGGCAGCCTTGGAGGAGGGGGCCCGGGGAGAGGTTAATACAAGGCCTTGAAATCATCGTCACTTTACCTAGGGGTGTGGAGAGCATGGGGAGGGGACCCAGTCGGACCTCACGCGGAGAGGTGAATATTTATTGAGTAGTTGCGTGTGTTTCCAGGACCAAGAGCTGTGGTTCCTGCTTTGACATCAGACTCCGCTGCTTGGCCCTTCAAACAAGTAGAGTGGGGGCTTGCTTCTGGGAATAGAAAACACAGCTTTACCTGCATCGGGCTCTCTGCTCAGTGGGGAGCCTGCTACCCTCTCTCTCTCTGCCTGCCTCTCTGCCTACTTGTGATCTCTCTCTCTGTCAAATAAATAAATAAAATCTTTAAAAAAAAAAAAAAAAAAGAAAGAAAACACAGCTTTAATGCCTGAATCCACATTTACCCTGTGAATGAAAAAGGAAATCAGTGTAGAGGTGATTTTCTCCTTTTGTCATTCCCAGTACTTTTCTCTGAAAGACAATCATAAACACACACTTTCTGGCCATTGTCTGTTACACAAACGTCTTACAGGAAAGTGCTGAAGGCTCTGATTGGAGACAGCTTACCTGGTTCTTAACAGGTGTACACAAAGGGCAGCTTTGCTCTTAGGCACTTACCGAGCTTCTAGCCCTTACCAGACCATGGACAGACCAAGCCTGGGCACCCTTTGTGCCTCACAGCACTGATTGGAGGCACTGTATCACGCTACATGTCCCTTTTCTAAACAAAATCAGTATTTGGGGGGCGCTGTGCTTTGAAGAGTAAAAAGGACAAGATAATTGGTGCTTTTGAATATCTGTGGCTCATTTTAAGCATGGTAGTCACTTTTGATTTTTGATTATATTTCCATGAATCCATAAATGCAGAAACGCCCCCAAACCATTTGTGTTTTGTTTTCCTTGACTGATGCTGGGGAAGTCTCTGGTATTTTGTTCAATCCATACACGTCTTTTTCTTTTAAATGTATCATTATAAGAAAAATTGATTTGGCTCAATGGTCTTTATTAGGCTTCCATTGGCAAAGATCAGTTACAAAGAAGATAACTTTCTAGTAATTACTTGACATTTGTCTCACTTTCAGGCCTGCGTGGAACCGTACAGCACAGCCCTGGGTCACACAGCTGTGCCGTTTATTTCCATGTAGGGAGTTGTAACACTGTGTTTTGTCTCTAGGATCTTTGTCATTTATTTATGTTGCTGGAACAAAAGAATAAGAAAGGCTTTTCCCGCTGTTTTCATGAATATGTTAGGACCTTTATCATACTGTTGTATGAATGAGGGTATCTTTCTTTAGACGTATGCAAGATAATTAGCAATTTCTGGCAGCATTTTGGTACTAGGGTTTTTATCCGGGTAGACTTTAATTAAATGCCCTTTACTGTTCAGTTAATACTACTGTCTATTTAACTCATTTGGACTTTAACACAGAGCTGCTGGGTAATTAAAACAGTTCATTGCCACATCCTGGATGGAATGAGAAGGTCCCTATTTCGGAGCACACGCTGGAGAACTTCACATTAATGTGTGCTCAGGAGTTTGCTACAGTAAGTTTTCAGTAACATCTACTTGGAAGCAATCATGAGTTAGAAGAGTCTGACAATCATAGAGTTTTGTGACGATCATAGAGTTTGTATTATTTGGGGGCATGTCTGTAAATTAGGAACCCGAGGGATACGGTGACCATTCAGAAACAGATCAGGAGATCTAAGAACTGGGACGAGCCTCACACCTCACAAGCTTGCTTATTTCCTTCCCCCAGACTTCACCACAAGACTAATTTTGTGGTTGGTTTGTCGTCATTGTTGTTGTTGCTGCTGTTTTTTAAGAAGGTAATTGTAGATTTGGGTTTGAGTCTCCTGTTCTCACATTTCATTCTCCCCTTGTCCGAATCATTTCGCTGAAAGCAACCTTCCATGACATCAGGTATACTCATCTTGTTTGGGCTGGTTTTCCCTGGCCGCCCCACAAGTGACACAGCCAGAGGGGTCCCTTCGCTGTGTCTCGAGAGGTTTCCCCAGGACACCAGCAGTCCAGGTGCAGTGATGCTCCTGTCTACCCAAGTTGGCTGTTAGTCACTGTTCAAAGTATCTGAACCACCAGAAAGTGTATCTTTGTATCCCTAACCCTTAGACTAGTGCTTGTGGCTCGGTACATGCTCAGGAAATGTTTGTTATATTTAATCATTTAGGAAATGCCCTTAGGAAAAATTTAGGTAGAACATCATTTTCTTTTTTATTTTAATTTTATCTATTGACAGAGAGAGGTCACAAGTAGGCAGAGAGGCAGGCAGAGAGAGGGGGGAAGCAGTCTCCCCGCTGAGCAAAGAGCCCAGTGAGGGGCTTGATCCCAGAACCCTGGGATCACTACCTGAGCTGAAGGCAGAGGCTTAACCCACTGAGCCACCCAGGCGCCCCAGAAGATCATTTCAATATCCTCTCATTTAAGAGCAGCTTTGGCGGGGCACCTGGGTGGCCAGTTAGTGAAGCGATGACTCTTGCTTTCAGCTGAGATTGTGGTCTTGGGGTCATGAGATGGAGCCCAGTGTCGGCCTCCACGTTCAGTGCAGAGTCCGCTTGAGATGTTCTCTTCCTCTCCCTCTGCCCCTCCCCCGGGTGTGTGCGCACTCTCTCTCTGTAACAGATCTTTTTAAAAAATCAGTTTTAGCATTTGAAATCAAATATACATATATGTATATGTGTATATATATATATATATATATATATATATATATGTTATACTATATATATATATGAAACAATGAATTCTAAAGGCTCTAGCGAGTGAGTCAGATCCACGACCCTCCCAACCCAGCGGCACCGGGGGATGGTATAATGGCCCTGAGCTGGAGATCTCTTCTTTGGTAAATCCTGCATAATCCGCCTGTCAGAAAGGTAGCATGGTGTTGGGATTAAGAACACGGACCTTGGAGCACAACTTCCCAGGTTCAGGTCCTTTCTTTGCTACTAACCAGCTCTGTGATCTCGGGCAAATGACCTGTCTGTGCCCTTGTTTCCTCTCATGGGGAATGGGGATACAGCACCTGCCTCAGAGGGTGTTTGAGGATTAAGTGAGTACAGGGGCTCCTGGTTGGCACAGCTGGTTAAGCATCTGACTCTTGGTTTCTGCTCAGGTTGTGATCTCAGGGTTGCGAGATCGAGCCCTGAGTCAGGCTCTGCGCTCAGCATGGAGTCTGCTGGAGACACTCTCTCCCTCTCCCTCTGCCCCTTCTTGAGAGCTCATGCTCTCTCTCTTTCTCAGATAAGCAAATAAATCTTAAAAAACAGAAAATGAATGAGTACAGGTAGGTAAAACTCTCAGAAGAGTGACTGACCTGTCATAAGGGCAGTGAAAGGAATTGGCTATGACTCTGTGTACCTCAAGACTTTTTTTAAAAACGTACTCACATTTTTAGTTGGCCGTCACCAGTCTTTAGGAGCTGGCCTCCTCACGCCCACCCCCCCGGGGGGAATGGAGGGGTTCTTTATTTCTGGCAGCCGCGGGGGCCTTTCGCAGGGCGCCGGCGGGCCTTCCTACACACTCCAGCGTAAGGAATTTGCTTCTCTCTTGCTCTTTCAGGGAAGGCCCCTCAGAGTTGAAATAGATTTTTAGCTACTGCTTTCACCTAAGGCTTCTGAGCTCATAGAAGGTTGGGTTTTGTTTTTGAAGATGTGAACAGAAGTGGCAAAGAGATGTTTGCCTTTGAACCCGAGCACCTCGTCGTGAGGGCAACTCCTCAAGGAGAGGGTTCACTCACGCCCAAATACGTTAAGTAGATCGCACCGGGCCTGCAGAGCTGGGCGCCTCGGCCTCTCCCGCCCAGCCCAGACTGGGCAGGAAGCTCAGCGGCCGGGAGGCTGTAGAGTAAGTTTGGGGATTTCGACAGGAGTCTGATAAGCAGAGCTTTGCCCGCCCACCCCCCCCCCCACCATGAGAGAGAGTAGACAGGCCCCTAGCAAGTGCTCACGAGAGGAGAAGAAAAGAGAAGCAGCGGTGTTAGGGAGGGGTCCAGGGAGTTTGGCTTTGCTGACAGCTGCAGAACTCTTCCCCCCTCCCCCAACCACCACCAACCTGGGCAGGTGCAGCCTGGCTCCTGCGGGCCAGAAGCAGCAAGAAATGGCAGTGGGAAGGCCACCTGGACCTGCCCTGATGCCCCGGGGCTGCACGAGGGAGCACCTTCTCCCAGGGGCCAGCACTGTGGCATCCTGCTTGATAGAGAGCCAGCGAGGTGTGGTGGGAGAAGCCACGGCAGGAGTCTGCGGCTCCCAGCTTGCGGACGCACCTGCTTTGGGACCCGGAGCAAGCCTCTCGCAGCCTGTGGCTCGGTCAGATGGGGTTTGTTCTGAAGCCTCCTTCTCTGCCTCTGTCACAGATCGTGTGAAGAGCCAATGAACTATTTTATTATTATTTTTTAAGATTTTATTTATTTATTTGACAGACAGAGATCACAAGTGGGCAGAGAGGCAGGCAGAAAGAGAGGAGGAAGCAGGCCACAGAGGTGCCCCACAAATGAACTATTTTAAAAGTGACAGGCTCTTGGGGCACCTGGGTGGCTCAGTGGGTTAAGCCGCTGCCTTCGGCTCAGGTCATGATCTCAGGGTCCTGGGATCGAGTCCCGCATCGGGCTCTCTGCTCGGCAGGGAGCCTGCTTCCCTCCCTCTCTCTCTCTGCCTGCCTCTCCATCTACTTGTGATTTCTCTCTGTCAAATAAGTAAATAAAATCTTTAAAAAAAAAAAAAAAGTGACAGGCTCTTGAGTTCCGTGGTGCACCAAGGTTGGGCATCGGGAGAGTCCCAAGGAAGGGGAGCTTTTAGCACGGACACTCTCGAATTGTCTGCACTGGGTGCTGCTGGACAGCGGACAGACTTTGGGTTTAGGCTAGGGGTGATTTTAGATTTCTCTCTGATGATGAATCTGCCTGTGGCCTCACTCCCGTGAGGACTGCCAGGTTTGTGGCCACCCTCCTGCCATTCCCCGAGGTTCACCCCGAGGTTTGGCTCAGCGGTTCTGGAGGAACCCTTTTTGGGTCGTGAGCCCTCTCTGAGGGGAGTGGTACTGTCATGGGCCACATCGGCTCTCTCAGAATGCAGACGGCCCACTTGGTACTTCTGATGCTACATTAGGTGCTCTGATACAGGAGACTCATGTTTGAACAGGCTTCCCCATCACTTTTGTGAGATAAAATAGACCACTGTCATAGTACAAGAAGAAAGGTGTAAATATCATGTCATTCTTATCCTCAGGCTTGAAAACAAACATTTCCTGGGGGTTCTAACATACCTGTTTTGCACTGTTCATTTTTATCGGTTAGATTGTTAGGAAAGAGAGAGGATCGTGAACTTGTTCTGTGTGAGGTCCAAGAGGCTGGTGAAGGACTCTGGCAGGGGAGTGTTCCGTCGGCGGCATTCTTGTCTGTCTCTGCCTGGAGCTCACCCATCTCATTCCCAAACACCCGCTCTGAAATCCTGTGTGTGCACAGGCCTCAGCTCTCCCACTAAGTCTTTCTGTGTAAACTATGGAGAGAGAGAGTTGATATTTTTATTGTGTTTTTGGAAATGAGAGGCAATAGTTTCTGTAGATGAGCAGCTTGTGTCTCTTAAGATAGTGTTTTTTTTATCTTACTTTTCCTCCTTGTTTCTGGAAAGTCTGCAGAGAATGGACAGTCAGCTAGAGGGAGGTTGAGGAGCTATAAGCGAGTTCCACGGTGAAGTGCTGTTCGGGGACAGGGCCAGGCCTGCCTCCTGCCCTTCCGTCCTGCACTCCCACAGACCCCTTGGGGGTTCCCATCACTGCATGGTGAACACTCGTACCTTCCCACCTTTGCTCATGCTGTTCCTGCGTCCAGAACCGTTTCTTCTATCGCTTTCCTTTTCCTGCCCAAACCTCGCTACCTCCATCTGCAGAAATTTACCTCTAGTAATTATACCCAACACAAATGTCACTTCTTCCAGGAAGTCCTTACTACTCCCTCCAGTCGAGAGTCAGTGAACGTAACTCATCCCTGATACTCCTTTATTACCTATTTTTTTTTTCTTTTGTACCATTCTTAAAGCACTGAGTACCCAGTGCTTGGAATCGTTACCATCATATCCATCTATCATCTGTGTCTGTTTCCTTTATGCTTGTCGGTCCGACTGTCTCTCTTATGAGATCATCAGCACTGAGAGGGGCATAGCATGGTCCTAGAAGAGTTATCCTTGATAACTCTGGGACAGGACTGGGGCATGCCTAGCAGCAGGTGTCCAGTCTAAGGGATCCTGCGGGAGTTGCTGCTAGCTTCTAATCCAGAGTAAAAGCAGCAGAGCCTATAGGAACCCTGGGGGACAGGCAGGCAGGACCCAAGTCCACAGGGTGTGGATGAACTTCTCAGGGGTTGGTAGCTGCACTCAGACAGGTGGGGAGAAAGCACTCATGCCAGGGAGTCAAAATGATTTGGGGTGTCCCCAGTAGGTGTCAGCCGCAGTGGCTTTTCTCTTGGGGCAGCTCAGGGTGTTGTGGTTTCCCATCCATACCTGACCTCTGTGCCTTCTGCCTTAGTGCCTGTCCCTTCATACGGCACCTGACGGCAGGTCTGCTGTGGATGAGCGAGGGGCCTCGGGTCTTAGCGGAGGCCTCAGTGTCTGGCTCTTTCCCATCCCAGGCAGCTGGGCTTTGGGAAAGCTCCCCTGTCCTACTTCTTCCCATAACTCCGTGACCTCTAGCGCAGTTCCTCGTAACCGGTAGGAATTCAGGCACGGGCTAGTTGAGTTACTACGTTTGCTTACTGGATTGGCACATTTGTCTCTGAGGCGTGTCTTAGATTCTGTTAACTGTGATTGCTCGTCACCACAGTACCTTGTGCTGTAGGTTTAACTCTGAGCCACCTTGTCACGGAAGAAACAGTTTTCATTCCCTTTGCTTCTCTCCTGTTTGTGTATTCATGTGTCTTCCTTCGCAATAATGGTCCAGGCTGGGTGGGGTTCTAATTATGAAGAAGATCCAGGTCCCTGATGGTCCCCTGAGCACAGTCAGCAGGCTTTACACTCTCTTGGGTGTCATCTCTGGGTCCTTTCTTGTCCCGTCCTGCTGGGTGGCCCTCACTGGCAGTGTCCCTCTCTGTGAACCCCTCATCTGAGGGCAAGGGGAGGCCAGATTGTGCATATGGGTTCAGAGGGCTGCCCCTTGATGAAAGCCACTGGGCTGGAGAACCTCCAGAACATTACCTACTGGAGCCAACTGTGGGTGACTTATGGGTGACCCCTTTCTGCTCTTTTTGGATGAAGTGAAATGCATTTTGAAGGTTGATGGTGGCTTATTGGGGGTAATGACAAGTGACTGTCTCTCCAGGACAGGCAGGGAAACTTTGGGAATGTTTGGTCTCTGGCCTTGACTTCCGATGGAACCACCTCCTCTTCCTACACTGTATCAGCACATGCGTTCCTGTCCTGCTGCTGTCCTCTGCCCTTGAGCCTGGCGCCACGATTCCTTGGGGTACCAGACATGTCCGCACATCCTTGAGGCTCTTGTGTGGACCTGTCTTTCCACACAGCATTATTTCGAGTGCTATTCAAATGGCTTTTAATGAATCTCATTGTTTTAAAATAAGAGGGGTGGGAAGAACCATGTTCCCAGGTTTGGCATAAGGTTTATATGGCTTGTGCAAGTGAGGGCTGCCCGTCACGGAATTCTCCTGCCTTTTTAATTTCCCGTTGTGCAAGTTGGCTATTCCCAGTCACTTCCGTCATTGTAATTGAACTAGTCCTCTAGGTCACTTGTTGGGACCCTGTGAGGGCGAGGACCTTATTTGTCTTATCCATTGTTTCAGGGCCAGTCCCTGGGACTGTGTCTGCCATAGGATGGGGGCCCCCAAAATATTCTGTGACTACATGTATAAATGAGTTGGCCATGAAGCATCCTTTTAAAGGGGGTTGGTGTCCTGTTTTTGGTAACGCTCAGACGGCGGTGAAGCTGGCTCGCTGGCCAAGAAGGGCACCGCCTTATAACCAGCGTCCTGGGATCAGGTGACCATAACCTGGCCAGCTCCTGCCCTGTGACATTCCCATGGATGCTGCTTCACATAGAGAAGACTCACAGAAAAGTGGTCTCACCATCTTCCTGTTCTGGCAGTTCGTTGAGGTTTCCTGGGAAACTATGGCCCCCTATAAACTTGGCCTCTGATAGTGGCCAGTTGGAAACGTCCAGTTCAAACACCTGAACTAGAGGGAGGATGTCTCACAAATGGAGAACATTCTAATGTCTGCACGCCGCTTGCTGTTTCTCCCTTCAAATAATCTACCTTACGTTCAAGCTAATCAACACGCTCTTCACAGCTCTTCAGCGCCCCAGCTTAATTGGCCTGAATTGTTGCTCTCAGTGTGAACAGTTGGCTCTGTTCTCCAGGCTGGGTCTGATGACATCTAATTATCCTCGCAGCGCAGCCAGGCAAGACGAGGCGGAGGGCGTGAATGGCTGCAGCCGGCTGCCATCAGCGTGCTGATTGCGTGTGCTGTCACCCTCTGCTCCCCCGGGCAGCATTGCCGGTGTGACTGTCCTCCGGGGCCCACCCAGCCGTCCTGAGATCCAGTGTGTTGTTGCACAGAAGCAAGGCAAAGCGTGCCATCTCAGCCCTTCTCCTGTCAACTCGGTTCTAGAAATGCCCCTTTTCCACCTGCTGACGCTTTGCAAGCATTTCGGTGGAAACCTTGTTCTTTACAGGGGATCTTGCTTAACAAAACATCGGTTCTGATATGCGGCATCTGGCTGGGAGCTGTGGGTAGTATATTATATTTGTAGGGTATTATCTTCATAGGAGAAAGACCCTTAAAATCAGATGAAATGTGTTCTGCAAACTTCTTTTTTCTTACCTAGTAATTTACTTTCTTTTTATACAAAATCAGTGGGAAAATGCCAAAGAGAATGGAAGCTCATTATTTGTAATAATAATGATGCCGGACCTTGATGGAAAGCTTTAGTACAATCTGTGAACCATTTTGTGATTGTTGCCAGCTAATGTCTAGCTCTCCTTCTGCTGTAGGGTGATTATTACCGTTCCTGCCAGCATGACCTAGAAGAAGGTGGGTCAGGAGGTGAGGCTGTGGGTAAAGCCTTGTGCGTCCCCTTCCGCTTCCGTGTGTGTGTGGGTGACACACGTGCTCCACCAGGAGGCCAGCCTTCCTCATTTTGGAGGATTTTAAGATGCCTGATTCAGGGTTCTCTTTATTTATGTCTCTTTGTAATCTGCTGCAGTCTTTCTGTGTCATGAAAAATACAACGACATCCAAGGACTTCCGGGGTACAGGCACAATTGCACGAAACTGTGGCCAGAAACCCTCCCTTTGAAGATTTCCCATGATATGAAGATTAGGGAAAGTGAAGCTGATAGAAGGGGAGGATTTGGTTTATTTTGAAGTAAGGTAGGTTTTGGAATCATAGACTCTCGGACCCAGTGGTGAATGTGAGGCCCTCACACCTGACCGATGGTGACCTTGTTCCATAGCACTGGGGAGTTTGGGCCGGGGCAGACCCCGGGGCCGGAGTACTGCAGCGTGACCTCTGTTTGTCGAAGGATTTCTACGAGGAAATAGAGGAGAAAGAAAGTTTGGAAAATCATTTCCCTTGCCCTGCTGGTATCTTACCTTTTATTTAAAAGCTTCCTTTCTGAGCTTTGGCCAAAGTGTTATTTCTTTGTACTTTTATCACTCATTTATGTGGCTAGGTTTTTGGTTTTGTTTTTGTTTTTTTTAAGTTTTTTTTTTAAGATTTTATTTATTTGTCAGAGAGAGAGCGCGAGCGAAAGTGAGCACAGGCAGACAGAGTGGAAGGCAGAGTCAGAGGGAGAAGCAGGCTCCCTGCGGAGCAAGGAGCCGGATGTGGGACTCGATCCCAGGACGCTGGGATCATGACCTGAGCCGAAGGCAGCTGCTTAACCAACTGAGCCACCCAGGCGTCCCTTTTGGTTTTGTTTTAGTTCTGCGTTTCTGGCTCTCCCTGGCCTGTCCTGAACTGAAACACATGTTTGTCCCACATCGATTTCGTGTCTCTGGCTGTGACGTACACGGCTTCAGCAACTGAATATTCAAAAGCAAAACCTTTTTAAAAAATTGTAATTTAAAAATCCACACCTGTATTTCTCTCCTGTTTCTTTCTTTCTTTTTTTAAAAGATTTTATTTATTTATTTGACAGAGAGAGAGATCACAAGGAGGCAGAGATGCAGGCAGAGAGAGAGAGAGGGGGAAGCAGGCTCCCTGCTGAGCAGAGAGCCCTATGCTCAGGGCTCCATCCCAGGACCCTGGAACCATGATTCCAGCCGAAGGCAGAAGCTTTAATCCACTGAGCCACCCAGGTACCCCTACTCTCCTGTTTCTGATGTTATTTCCATTTCAGTGCTTAGGAAATGAGGGGACTCTATTTGTATTCCAGTCCATGGTATTGATTCCTGGGTCCCATCAGTTATGTGAGTGGCCGGGGTCTGTGCCTCCCAGTATGTCCTTGGTGACGCTGGAAGAAAACATAGCTTTGCTGTGTAAGAGAGTCATTACATCACTGTACCCCATGACGTCACTAAGCTCGTGCCCCCATGGCCACATAAGGATACTCAGCTGTTTCTTGAGTATTCCCTGTCCTGGTTAATCTTGCCAGACCAAGGATCGCCTACCTGCGTTATCTTGGGCAGCTGGCAAACTGTGATTGACATCCCTTCACTTCAAATGAAGGCAACGGCCAAGGTGAATATGCATATTCCTTCCAGCTCTGAAATCCTGTGATTCTGATCATCGTTCCTGTATGTTTCAGGTCTCCGACTGAGAGCCTGAGTCCCTTATGTAAGTTTCCGTTCTCGCCTCAGCGAGCACACAGAGAGTGCTTATGAAGTGCTAAGAACTGGTGTCCAGAAATGGGAGATGCCCACTGTGCTCTTAAGAACACAGTCCAGTGGTGGAGATGGGAGCAAAAATCTCTAGAATAAGGCCATATAGTCAGTCTTCGGAGAGTGGTGTGCAGTGGACGCTCTGGGACTCCCAGGGAGCTGGATGCCCAGAGGAGCTCGTGCTAGAGAGGAATCTTGAAAGAGAAATATGATTCAGCCCCACAGACGGTAGTACAGGGGTGGGAGGGGTGGGGAAGACTCAAGGGACAGGATACATAAATGGGAGAAAACAGGGGAGATGCGGGGTGCTGGGGAGTTGTTCCCATTTCTGGGTGAGGTGACCATGGGCCAATGGCAGAAGATGGGGCTGGGAAGTGGTCCTAACGTGGCTGCTATTTACTGCACTCCTTGGCCAAGTTAAATCGGTGTTAGCATCTTTTCTGCAAGTGAAGACGTAGAAGTAACTTTCAGAAGGGCACATAAGCAGTAAGTTAAAAAAAAAAAAAAAAAGCAAAATTTGAACGTAGGTCATTGTGAAACCAAACGTCAAGCTCTTCCCTCCGTGCAAACTTCTGCTGCTGCTCTCTCTGATGGGGGATGCCGAAACACCCCGCTGCCCTGCTGCCGAGCGTGCGTTTCATCCCGGAGGTGATGGGCTTGAGCTCAGAAGGACTTCAGGTGGGAGGGCAACACGATTCGGTGCGGAGGTTGACGGGAAAATGGCAGCCGATCTGGGTCGGCTGGTCCCTCCGTTTCAGCACCACCCTGGGCCATCACGAGTGGCCGCTGGAGTCCCACAGACCCGGTCTTCTGTCTCCCTTTCATTGTTAGCCTTTCTCGTGACATTGGACCTGAGTTTCTTTGCAAACCTGTGAAGGTTAAAGAAAATCCAAAGTAAAAATTAAAAAAAAAAAGTAATATCCACTTGCAGTTATTGAACCTTTACTGCCTGCCTTTGCTAAGCCTCTCGCTGTTTGAACGTCACCGGGCTCCAAGAGGCAGAAAGGACCAGCATCCCCAGCCTATAGACCCGGGCTAGCCTAAGGCCACACAGTTTGTAAATGGTGGAGCCGGGAATACGCCCCAATCAGAGCGTTTGAACTCAAAACCTACTGTTTCCTAGACGTTCAGTTCCTGGTGCGTGGTTGGGAGTCAGGTATGGTTATAGTGGTTTATTGTGTTAATTACTCTCAGACAGGGCCTGGGAGCCAGGCAGGAGCTGAAGGAAGACGGCAGAACCCAGGCCCACAGGCTTGGGACTTGATGTATTTCCCTGAGCCCTCTCCCAGCCAGGCGGGTGCACAGAGGCTGTTTTCCCCACCCCATTGCGGCTCTCAGAGGCTCTCGCAGGCCTGAGCTGTACCAACTCCCTGGAACCCTTTCCTCTGTCAGTGAGATTCCCTGGGTCTCACGCAGCCCCGAGATGCCCTGAGCAGGGGCCACGTGCTGGAGGCCCATCGCTTCTGCTTCCTGGTGGACTTACCCACATGGGGTCTGAGAAACTACACCATCCCTTCTAGGGGGAGGCAGCTAGCCCCAGCGTGCCTCCCCCTCCCACTTCCAGGGGCCCTCAGCACCCAATCCCGTTTTAACAGCCAGACCCTGCCTGGCCTTTGTAGCTGACTTGGATCTTGATTTCTGGGGAAAGGAGTGAGGTTTTGCTTTGGAGACAACATTCACTGACCTTTGCTTTAGTGGAATATGACTTCAGGCCTGGGAGTCTCCTACCTGAGACCCCACGGGGCCAGGCTCTGCCTTGACTTGAAATCATAGTCAAGGATTTCAGGACATTTGCATCTGAAATCCACTTTCCCTGGGATTCAAACCTCCCCCCCACCAACTTTGTGTTGGGTCTGAGAGAGGGTGTGGAACCCGAGTGTTTATTTCTTTGGTATTGTCACCCTGTAGACAAAGCCAGAAAGTTTTCTCTGAACCTCAAGCTGTCAGAATAGCGTACCTTTTTAGGGGGACTTAAGAGCTTTAATTTCAAATGCTGGGTCATGTTTTCCCTGGCCTTCCTTCTATGGGGCTTTCTGTATTCACTGTGGTGCCGTTGTTAGCTGTCTGTAGGCAGAGCACGACTGTCCACAGGGTTCACTGGACCTGGGGTACATTCGTTACCTGGGTTGTGCTTTAAAAATAGCCCACACTTGTGCCTGGACGGACTTGTCTGCCGGGCTCAGGGCAGCTCCTCCCCTGCCTGGAAGTTTGCATTCTGAGCATCTGGGTGGAAGCGCCTTCTTGTGGCTGGTGCAACAGCAGCAACTATGTCACCTGTTTCACTCCCATAAATTGAGGATGTGTATTTTGTGAGTGTGGGAGGAATAACTGCTCCTTTCTTTTATGAGGTAACCTGCATCCGCATTCAGTGGTAGTTCTGTGGTGGTTGCGCAAGAGGGTGGACTTGCTGTCTGCAGAAGTCTGTCTCAGATGCTCAAGATGTCTACCAACACAGCCGGCTTCATCCAGTTACAACGCTTTCTGCAAACTTGGCGGGAATCTCACATTGCTCTTTCTACTTTTTTTCTTACTCTTCTCAAGGAGGAATATTTAGAGTTGAAATTTTAAGAAAATGAACAGGTTGTTGGAGACAAGTTGTAACATTAACCTGGTACATGGAGTGCACTCAAGTGTAACTGCTTTCTTTGTAAAAGTGGTCATAGCTTAAAGCTACAAGGAGCAACCCCCCACCCCCACCCCATCAGGAAGTGTTGGTTTTGAAATTTGCACGAAGACTATGGGCAGGTTTTTACCCCCACCCCCCCACCACTTCAATTGCTCTCATTGAATAGTTTAAAAACGTTGTAACCTTATTCTCGTTTCTTAGACTTTTCCCCTTTAAATAGCGTTTTCAGGATGAGTCTTGTGAAGGCATCCGAGTACTGGTGCCCTCTGGATTTTAAAACGGAGAGTGGTGTTTATTCTTACAGAGGGGGATAAATTTGGTAAGACTAGAACCCAGAGCCCTGCCTAGTTAAGCCAGACTCCACCAGGCACGCAAGAGTGCTTTGCGATGTAAAGGCAGTGCGTATTTCCAAGCATTGTCCCAGACAGTTTTTCTCCAGTCCTTATAACATCCTTGTGAAGCTGACAGAGCAGATGTCTCTGTTCTGCTTGTCTGTGTACCAGATCTCTGGCTCAAAGACGCTCGATTGCTTGCTTATACTCCCCAGCACAAGAAGTCACAAAGCTTGGGCACACGGGTGCTTTTCCCACATTCATTCAACGAACATGTATGGAGCATTTGGTATGCCGGGAAGTGGGCTTGTAAACAAAGTGGGCCTGTCAGAAAATAATGAGTCCCAGGGATGAAGAGTACAGCCTAGGGAATATAGGTGGTAATACTGTGCGAGGGCTGTAGGGTGTCCGATGGGGACAGCACAGATCATGGTGAGCACTGCGGAGCGTATGAACTGTCGAACCACTCTGTTGTGCACCTGAAACTAATATGACACTGCGTGTCAACTAAACTTCACTAATTAAAAAAGGAAGAAAGACTATGTGGGTCTGTCTAAAATTGGGTCTGGAGGTTACAGTCTAGTGAGCAAGTAAGCCAACACAATGTTAGACTGTGAGGAAGGAAGCTCACTGGGCATTGAGATGGAGAAAAATATGTGGGGGGGGCACCTCGGATAATCGGATAATCAATGGATGATCGGATAATCCATGAGAAAGACCTGAAGCCCACAGGAGGAGAGGGGGCCGGGCAATGTGTGGCTGGGGTGGGGGAGGGGATAGGAGATGAAGATTTGTGAGGGTCTCAAAAATTACTTTCAGAGTTTCTGTAATCATTGCACATTCAGTTTTCCAATCCTGTTTTATTTATTTATTTATTTATTTATTTATTTATTTTTTAAGATTTTATTTATTTATTTGTCAGAGAGAGAGAGAGTGAGAGCGAGCACAGGCAGACAGAGTGGAAGGCAGAGGCAGAGGGAGAAGCAGGCTCCCTGCGGAGCAAGGAGCCCGATGTGGGACTCGATCCCAGGACGCTGGGATCATGACCTGAGCCGAAGGCAGCTGCTTAACCAACTGAGCCACCCAGGCGTCCCTCCAATCCTGTTTTAATGCTTGATTTTGAATTAGGAAAATTACTTGGGTAATTTTATCCATGTACTATTCTGTCTCGGGATTCGTGTCATTATTCAGTAGATTGGGGTCTGTGCGTAATAAAAAAGCAGCAAATATGATCCTTGGCCTTCAAAAGCTTTCAATTTAATTAGGAAGACAAGGTGTATCTCCATGAAACCAACAAGTAATTGCCACTTGTAGTTATCTAGAAAATTCTAAAGGCAGCATATAATCAAGCCTGTAATGTAACATGAATTATATAAAAAATGTTGCAAGAACACACAGAGGATGGTTTCAGGCACATTCATGAAGTCAAGAAGAGTCTCTCAGAAGAGTTGTCGGGAGTTGGACCCTGAAGGAAGTGTTGGCTGTTGCCTCGTACCAGAGCACCAGAAAGATAAGACACTTGGATGGGGCTGTATAGACCAGAGCGAAAGTGCATGAATAAAGCCACAGAGGAGAGGAACAAGCCAAAGGGAGGGTAGGAATGGTGAAAATAATACCAATAACTACCGGTTATCGAATTCCTATGAAGAACAAGCACTTTGGTGGGAGCCTTACAAAAATTGTCTTATTTAAGTCTTTTCCTTTCCTTTCCTTTTTCCTTCTTTCCTCCTTTCTTTTTCCTGCCTTCCTGCCTTTCTTTCTTTCTTTCTTTCTTTCTTTCTTTCTTTCTTTCGTAGGAGTGGGTGTAGGAGAAGAGGGAGAGGGAAAGAGAGAATCCCAAGCAAGCTCTGCCCTGAGCTTGCAACCTGACTCAAGGCTCGATCTCATAACCCTGAGATCACGACCTGAGCCAACATCAAGAGCTGGACTCTTAACTGACTGAGCCACTCAGACACCCCAGTCAGCTTCATAAATTTTTTTTGATTTTTAATTTTTAATTTTTAAAAAACATTATAATATATTTTTATCCCCCGGGGTACAGGTCTGTGAATCGCCAGGTTTACACACTTCACAGCACTCACCATAGCACATACCCTCCCCAATGTCCATAACCCCACCCCCCTTCTTCCAAACCCCCTCCCCCCAGCAACCCTCAGTTTGTTTTGTGAGATTAAGAGTCACTTATGGTTTGTCTCCCTCCCAACCCCATCTTGTTTCATTGATTGTTCTCCTACCCCCTTAACCCCCCATGTTGCATCACCACTTCCTCATTTCATAATTTTTTTAAAATAAGTTTTCTTTTTTTTTATTTTTGAAGATTATCTATTTATTTATTTATTTGACACAGAGAGAGAGATCACAAGTAGGCAGAGAGGCAGGCGGAGCAGGGGTGACGGTGTGGGGAGAGAAGCAGGCACCCCGCTGAGCAGAGAACCCGATGCAGGGCTCCATCCCTGGACCCTGAGCTCATGACCTGAGTCGAAAGCAGAGGCTTAACCCACTGAGCCACCCAGGTACCCCCAGCTTCATTCTTAAGGTCAGAACATTCTCAATAAATTTAAGAGCAAAACACAGATGTTCCTGTGAGCATTACCACTTAAAATTCTTCTGGAGGTGATAACCTGTTCAATTAAATGGGAACATAAAGGTATGTTATAGAGGAAAGAAGATGCAAAATTACCTTGATTTGCCAACATGTGATTGTCTGCCTTTTTCCAGGAAGAGAAAGAAAACTCAGGAGAACCAAAAGTATTAGAAATAATGTAAGAGCTATCTCAGACAGAGCATTACAGATTTTTTAAAAAATGCTTTCTCAGGACAATGACCAACTGAAACTATAATAAAAATCATTCAGATTTTTAACCCAATACCTAAGTAGTTCACACGTAGGAATAAAGTTTAAGGAAATATGCGGTATTCATAGGGAAAAAGTATAAGACTGAGAGATACAAAACTTTTTTTAATAAATGGAAGATCATGTTAAATATCTAGATAGAAAATGCAATATAGTAAAGATGTCTATCCTACCCCAAATTAGTTTATAAATTTAACACAATTCTGGCTGAATTATAGTTGTGATTTTTGGGGAGAAAGTTTTGAAATAACTCGAGTTCATCTGAAAGAAAAAAGTATGTGTATATTTGGTAAAACTGTGAAAAGTAAATAATGAGGGGTGGGAGGATGAGGCATTTTTGTTTATAAATAATAAATTATTGGGACGCCTGGGTGGCTCAGTCAGATAAGTGTCTGTCCTCCAGGTCATTGTCTCAGGGTTCCGGGGTAGAGCCCTGCACCAGGCTCCTTGCTCCTGCGTCTCTCTCTGCCTGCCACTCCCCCTGCTTGTGCACACACACATACTCTCTCTCTCTCTGACAAGTAAATAAAAATCTTTAAAAAAATAAGTTATTAATTTAATAATAATTAAAGCTGTGTGTGTCCTGATCCCAGGACAGCCAGAGGAGTTAATAACACAGAATAAGACCTAAGACTATATAAGAATTTAATGTACTATGTACTTATATGGATCTTTGAGAAACTTTACGTCAAATCTAGACAGATTGATACTTTAAATAAGTGATCATGTAAAAGCAGTAGAGAAATGTCTGTGGCTGTTATAAAATTGGGTGAAGAAGGCACTCACAAGCATCCCACAAAAAGCCAGGAAAGTTTGGTAGATGACCCAAATTCAAAATTGGGTCAAAGCAAAGCCTCTTAAATTTAAAGACCACAAAGATGGAAAAGTATTTGCAAGGTACTTGTTACACAAAAGATTAATACAGAACAAAGGACAAAAATATTGACTCAGTAGAAAGGCAAGTTTAAGAACATGTATGGATAATTCACAAAAGAAGAAATATAAATGATAAACAGCGGAAACTAACCTCATTCACTTCCCTTTCTGTAAATAAAATGGTGCGGCTCTTTTGGTGAGCAGTTCGGCAATGTAAATAAAAAGTTACTGGCAAAAAAAGAAAGAAAAAGCATCTCCTTGACCCTAATGTTCTTTTCCAGGAATTTACCCTTAGAAAAATACTGTAATTTGATGAGTGAGCAAAGAGATGCGGACAAGTCTTTTCACTGAAGTATTACTGTTCATAGTAGTAAAAATGCCTCCAAAGTCCAAACCCTGGTCTGGTATTTAAATTGTAAGTTCAAGAGCAATATAGACAGTGTGACCCCCTGCTGGGTTTCCTCCATGTTTCTGAAAGTCTCTTTGCCTGGTGCCCGCCTCTATCCTGGAGCCCCCAGCGGGGAACCTGCCCAAGGCAGTCCTCTGTAAATGGTAGCGGAGCAAACCCTGCTTGGGCTGGCCAGGCCCTTCGGTGCCAGGCACTGAGTGTGGCTGCTCCTTGAAATCATGTTTATGCTGTTGGCAGGCCTGCAGCTCCCTGCCTCTCCCCCGCCCCCACCCCTCCCTGCTTTATCACCCCGCAGTAGTGGCCGGTTCCCCTGGTCTTTTAGCACTTTGTTGGAACCTGCCTTGCTCAGGTTCCAAAAAGATGGATGGGTGAGGCAGGAATTAGGGATTTGTGAGGGGAGAGGTGGGATGGGCGAGAGGAGGCTGGGGGCGAGGGACAGGGGAGGGGCAGGGCATTCCCGGAGCGTGTGTCCTGAGGGTCAGAGCCACTCTCAGCCATGACCTTGGTCACGGTCATTCGCAGTGAGGGTGCCAGGTCACCATAGTCCCATCAGAATGTCTCCCCGTCCACGCCCCATCCTCCCTGACGCCTTCAGGACTGCAGGGGGATGTGTGAATGCATGGAGGACCAGGACACAGAGGGTCCTGTCACCTCTTCTCGGTGAGTTTTTATCTTGTGAGTGTAGGGTCCACGTGTGCAGCTTTTTCTATGTTCCTCGAGTCAAGGGCGGGAAGCACATTCATTCTCTGATCCCCCCCAGCACCTGGCCCACTGCTCCACGTCTAGTGGGGATTCACTAAAATGTTCCGGTGTGTTGATTCAAAAGTTGGGTATTCATCCTTTATGCTGAGTGAAGTAAGTCAAGCAGAGAGAGTCAATTATCATATGGTTTCACTTACTTGTGGAGCATAAGGAATAACACGGGGGACACTAGGAGAAGGAAAGGAAAAGTAAATTGGGGAGAAATCAGATGGGGAGATGAAGCATGAGAGACTGTGGACTCCGGGAAACAAACTGAAGGTTTTGGAGGGGAGGGAGGTTGGGGGTTGGATGAGCCTGGTGGTGGGTATTAAGGAGGGCACGGATGGCATGGAGCACTGGGTGGTTGGAGCATAAACTGAATCTTGGATCACTGAAAAGATAAAATAAAATTTAAAAAATGTATGGTGTGGTGGATTGGACTAGGTTAGTGTCCCTGGAAATGGAAAGAAGATGAATTGAGAGACTTTGTAAATGGAAAGACTAGGACGTGATTAATACATTTCCAATGAGATCATATAGGTTTCCTCTTTTACTTTTTAAAATCAAGTTCTACAAATGAGCCGAATGTATAATTCTGTATTCAAATTTAATTTGTTGAACTGAGAAACCAAAGGCTCCAAGCCACCGGGTTGGTGGGGCATCCCCAGGCCTCGGGCCCCCGTCATCTGGCCCCAGTTTGGTAGCAAGGCGCCTTAGGGACATGTGGCCTTCGCTGTCACCCCTTTAACAGTTCTGACTCCATAAACTGGCAGCTAGAAGGGAGTGGAATGGACCAGGAAGAGGCTGCGAGGGATTGTAATGATAGAGTCGCTAAGTGACTAGCATTTCAATTGTAATCCTGAGGATTAATTATTTTGATTATCGAATTATCTCTTGTGCTGATTTGCCATTTTCAGAAGCGCCCGGAGCTCACCCGCTCGCACAGGCGCAGAGGCTCCCCGTCTGAGCACAGGGGCTGCCTCAGAGAAGTCGGGGCGCTCCTCCCTGCCTGAACCACCCTCCCCTTTGTCATAATCCTAGGGCGCTCTGGGCTGGGGGCCACCTCCCCCCATCACACGGCTCTCCAGGCCGGTAGCAGCATAACCCCACTTCACTGGAGCAAAAACCCGGCCCCTGGCTTCCCTCCTCGCCCACCACCTTCGTCTAAACCACCACCACCTCCTTCCCAAGCACAGGTGCCCCCTACACCCACCCTGGGGCCAGACAGGTTCTTTCCACATGAAGCCCAACCTGTCACTGCCCAGCTCAGAACCAGCAATGGCTCTTCCTGAGAGGGGCCAGGTCCCTCCTGGGGCCCCTCTGCAGCCTCCTACTGCCCCCTACCCTCACTCTGAGCTCCAGCACTGCCTCCCACCCCCCCATCCATCTTGTGTTTCAGAAACACAAGTCAAGCTTCCGGCTTGACTGCCCACCCTGCTTGTCCCCTGCCCTGCGGCTGTCCCCTCCCAGGGAGGCACGGCCAGTTCTGGATTTGAGGGAATGGGCTTGGGGGGCAGATTCTGCTCTTTGTGTGTGGGGGTAGCTGACACATAGAGGTGCTGTCATTTCTCCCTGGTTCTAGGGCGTCAGCTGCAGGGGAACAGGGGCTCTGCCCCCCTCACTGCAGTCTTCCCAGCAGCTGGAGCAGCCCGAACATCACAGACACTCAGCGCATAAATTAAGTGCATGAACAATGGGTAAAGCAAGTGAGAAGCTTAAGAGTCGGGGTCGGGAGACTTGTATTTTAGCTCACGAAAAGGCATGTGGGAGGCCTCAAGTATGGACCTCTGTGGCGTGGGGGCATGGTCTGGGGAAGACATTCTGGGCACAGTGCTTTGTCGGAACAAAGGCCTAGCAAGGAAGGCAGTGGGAAGGGCAGCAGTGGGGGTGATGGGGGCGGTAAAAGGACAGAGGACATTATGGCAGAAGAGGGCCCTGTGGGTCAGAGGTTTGGTTTGGGATTTTATTCTGAGTGGGATGGGAAGCTGTCAGAGGATTTTAAGCAGAGGGAGTTACCTTGCAGGCTTTAAAGGTCCCACCATTCCTGCACTTGTAAAGGGCAGAAGCAGGAGATTGACTGAGGTGCTACTGCACCAGTCCAGGCAAAGATGGCAGTACTTGGACCAGGCCCTGTTGGGGGAAGCGCAGAAGGGCTCAGACCTGAGATGGGGCTCTGATTAGGGACTGGATGTGGAGGAGAGGAGTCCAGGAGGACAGGAATCCAGATCAATGTTTGATCATTTCAGTCTTTCATCTGGAAACAAGCCTTCGTAGAGAAGGTGCTCAGCCCCCTGTTCCCCGAGCCTCCTGGTCTGGGTGACTTCCTTGGTTTCACCCTCTGAAGAAAACATGCCTTTCCTTGGGGTGTTTATTGCAGGGTTTGTTCCTCTGTTAATTAGTGTGATTACTTGATGAAGTCACCAAGCTCGTCAGAGCGGAGGCTCCTCCGCTACTGCTACTGCCTTCTCTCCTCCTCCCCTCCCCTCCTCCTCCTCGACCTCTCCCCTTCCTTCCCCCTCCCTCTTCCTCCCTTCCTTCCCTTCCGTCCTCCCCCCTCCTCCCCCCTCCTCCTCCTCTTTCTTTCCTCCTCTCCCCTCTCCCTCCCCTCCCCTTCTCCTTTCCTGTTCCTCATCTTTCTCTCCTCCTCTTCTCACCTCCTTTCTCCGCCCCCCACACCCTCCTTCATGGCCTGGCTTTATCTCTAGTGCCCAAAGCAGTGTTAGGCCCATAGTAGGAATATAGCTTATGCCTGAATGAATGAATGAATCAATGAAACCAAGAGAGGTGAAGGATTTCACCCAAGTCACATATCTGGTCAGTGGCTTTTGACACCACGATTCACCCAGGGAGCTCTCCTTCCCTCCCAGTCATGCTTCAGCGGTGGGACCTCCACGTTCCACAGATACTCTCTCCACCTCCCCTCCCCCCTCCCTCCTTCCCCCATGTCCGCCCCTCCCCCCAGGTTATTTTCTGGAACTCGAATGACGAATGACGGCGGTGTTTGTATTCCTGTGTCACTTTGTGACGTGCGATTGCTCTCTGCTTTCAGGAAATCTGTCTTGTGTGTCATGAGCCTGTCAGGGTTGGAGCCTGAATTAGACCTTCCAGCTGTGTTTGGGTCTCAGGCACATCCGTGGCTCCTCCTGTTCCTTTTGCTCCATGTTGGAGAGAGGAATTGGCTTTCCTGAACTCTCAGTGTATGGACCTCTCCCTGTTTCTCTTACCCCTCCGAGGACAGGATCACAACCTTGGGGAACTAGAACACCCATTGTCAGGGGAGGGGTCCACAGAAGGTGACAAGCAGGGAGGAAGCTCATTGTCAGGGTGAGTGAACCAGCCCTGCAGCAGAGATCATGCAGGGGGAGGCAGGGGGAGGCGGGAGGTGGGCACCAGAACCCTCGGGGGAGGACCCATGTGCGAGCAGGTGGAGAATAATCTTCCAGCACCCCTGGACTGAGAGGACAGGCTGGGGCCTGCTGGGACGCGGTCAGGGCCAAGAGACAATGGAATCGGACCTGTGACCCCGAGTGGGGAGTTCTGGAGGCCCAGGCGCAGGGGAGGAGGAGCTTTGCCCTGTGTGCCTTAGGGTCACCATTCTCTTCAAGCAACTGATGGCTTCAAAGACCGCGGAAGCCAAAAGCAAGCCCATCAGGCATGTTTACTGGGGCAGACAGTCAACAGTCCTGACAGACCTCAGACCCCGTGGGCCCACAGCTGTGAGAGATGGCCCAGAAGAGCTGGGGCTGTGGTCGTGACCCCGTGCCTGAGGAGTGCTGTGGAGTGCTGTGGGGGCGTGGCTCTGGAAGTTCACGGCCTTCTGTCAGGAACTCACCTCCAGCCTAGTGACGTTGTCCTGCGGGTCTTGGGCACTGGGGGTGGAAAAGCCTCTCCCTGGAGGTGGCCTCTTGGTCCCAGCTGTGCAGGAGACGAGCACACCGCATGGTAGACCCCTGCCCTCCAGCTGGTGGCTTCCACAAGCTATCCTTGTCCCTGCACCTCTCTGTGACACCAGTGGCTCCCCTTAGCCAGCTGTGGCAACCCGCTTAGATGGCAAAGCTTTTGGGACTGGAAAAGCATGGCATTGAGGAGCACTGCATGTGGCTTTGCTTGCCCTTGTTTGTAAAGAAGCGTGGTTCCCGGAGGGGTCCCGCAGGGTCCTGGCTCAGCCACTGACTCTCGGTTGTCCTTGGGCATTTATTTCCTTGGTTGCTTCAGCTTTACCACAAGGGGGTTGAACTTGGTCCTCTCTGAGGTACCATAAAGTCCCTAAGCTTTTGAAAGGTCGGGGCCAGAGGGAGATCACTTTCGGGCCATTTGACTGTGGAGAGCCGGGCTCTGCCTGCGAGCTGTGTGATGCAAGATGGGGGGAGCCTGTCGCTGGATGCCCACCCCACCCTCGGCCTCCCTGCCCCGTCCATGCGGACTCCTCAAGGCTAGACATCCTGATGGCAATGACAGCAATGACGGGCCTGTCCTCTGTCATCTGGATCTATCAGTCTGGAGGGGGAGATTATTTGCATTGGAAAGACGGTGACCTGAATTTGAGGGGACAGCCAGGCAACACGTGGATTGTCTAATCCCAGGCTCCCGCAGTGCCTTCCGTGTCCACGCAAGAGACGGAAGACTGTAGGTGGATTCTTATAAAGACGAACATAACACTTTTCTTGGAGATTGTGGCCCTTCTGAGGAAACCCATTCTCATAAAATCTTTCATTCCAGGGTAGTTCACTTTGCTTCATTAAGGCAGTTTAAAAAGAAATAACGCTCTAAAAATCTAATAAATTCAAAGAGAGAAAAATGTTAAATTGCATTCTGTAGGCTCTAAGGTCTCAAATCCATTTCATTTCCTGAATGTGTAATCTCAAATCCGTTGCATATCCTGAATACATATTCTACATTTAAACAACACCAGAGACAGCCAAACCAATAGGCAAGTGATAAAATGCTCATTGACAACCTCGAGGTTTCTTCTTATCTTCTTGGCCATAAGCAGACTGCATTTTCCTGCCTCATGTTTCTCTAGAAACGACGGCACTTGGAAGGGAGAATCTTTCTGTTAAAGCAGTTTTAGGCTATGAAATGGGAATAGGGCCTCCTAAGTGCCTCTTTGGGTTTGTTTTTCATTCCTTTTAACATAGATGGAGAAAAGCACGCCCCAAGGAGACAGAGTTTTTGCAAAGCTCTCCCCTCAAAGCTTCCATTTGTAGATTCCTTGCCAAGCACTGAACACATGCAAGCTTCCATATTTTGGAGCATTTAAATAAGCTCTAATTTTGTTGTCCCATGTAACTGAAATTTTTTTTTTAAACTAGTCCAAAATTGTAATGGAATACAAGCCTTCGGCACTTCCTGTTTCATTCACTTAACCAGCATTTATGATGTACGGGGACGGAGGTGTGGTGTTTGCGGAGGTAGACAGTGGACATGCGCTCACAGGGGTCTCAGGATTTTATCAGGGGGAGGAAGCAGCAAAGGACAGCAGTGATGAGGGCAGAGGGAAGACTATGCAAAGCACTTGAGGGAAATGTTGAGGGGTTCACGTTAAGGATTACACCTTAATTGTGTGCACAGTACTGGGAAGCAAGTGGGGTATAAGAAAAGCCAAGGAGGGGTGCCTGGGTGGCTCAGTTGGTTAAGCAACTGCCTTCGGCTCAGGTCATGAGCATAGGGTCCTGGGATCGAGCCCCACTTCGGGCTCTCTGCTCAGCGGGGAGTCTGTTTCTCCCTCTGCCTGCAGCTCCCGCTGCTTGTGTTCTCTCTCTCTGAAAAATAACTGAATAAAATCTTTAAAAAAAAAATGTCTTACTTGGGGTGAGCTCTAAGTTTGCATTATTATTATAAACTTTCTATAGTGAATCCACAAAGCGATGTTTGAATGGCTTCATCTTAATTTGCATATGGTGAGTGGATATGCAATAGATGTCTATTGAGTTTTTTAATATGAGGTATTTTAAGAACAATTTACATTTATCGGCATCTTTCAGCAAGCTTGCACGATCTCAGCAAAAAAAATACCGAACATTCTTATTATTAACATCTGTAATATTCTTACGCTCGTAAAGACCGCACTTTGAGAAGACGGAACAAGCTTGGGGCTCTCTCCTTGCCATTTGGACAGTTCCCCACCAGCCAGGCAGTGTGTAGGAGGAGGATGTTTTAGACATTCCTACTCACAGCAGGGTGTGTTGACAAGAGGGAAGAAGCCACACGGATCACCACGATGCCCACTGACTCGGAACGATGCAGTGAGGGACAGTATAGGATGGCTTCGGTATGAGGGCAGGAGCTAACAGCTGGACCAGGCCAAGGATAAGGACACATGCAAAACCACTGCGGTCCTTTCACGGCTACACCTTTCACGTTCTCCTGATAAAGCCAACTCCTCCTCCTGCCATATTTTCTCTTAGTTGCTAAGAGCTTCTGGGACTCCCGGGCCTCCAGCTCCATCTCCCCAGTATAGTTCGGAGAGAAGAAAGGTCAAGTCAAGCACGGTGGCTACATGGACTCACCTAAGATGATGTCGAGGGCCTGGGTAGGTAGACCTTGTGTGGTTCATACAGTCTGTGAGTATAAGAGTTCTGTCAAGGGCTGGTCCACTGCCCCCCTGGAAAGTAAGGCATCCTTTCCCATGCTCTTGCGGTTGAATTGTGCCCCCCCCCCCCGCAAAAAGGTATATTGAAGTCCTAACTCTCAGAACATGATCTTATTTGGCAATAGGGTTTTCATAAAGATAATCAAGTGAGGATTGAGACATTAGCATGAGGGCTAATCCACTGTGATTGGTATCCTAGAAAGGGGACATTTGGACACTGATACAAACATACACAGAGTGTAGGCTGTGTGAAAGTATACAAGGGTCTATGGTCTGTTTGTTGCCCCACTCTACCCAAATTCCCGTGTTAAAATCTTAACATTTATTGTAATAGTAGTAGAAGGTAGAGCTTTGGGCAGATATGTAGGACTTGAAGGTAGAACCTTCATGAATGGGATTGGTGCCCTTATAAAAGGCTCCAGGGAGCTCCCGAGTCCCTTCTACCATGTGTAGACAGCAACAAGGTGCAATCCATGAGCCAGGAAGCGGGTCCCCACTAGAGTGTGCCCGTGCTGGCACCTTGATCCTGGACTTCCCAGCCTCCAGAGCCTTGAGAAATACATTTCTGTTGATGATAAGGTACTTTTTGTTCTAGAAGCCCAAAGAGACTGAGACACAGGGAGAAGGTGCCATCGGAGGGTAGAGACGCATCTCCAAGCCGAGCAAACCCAAGGATAGCTGGCAGACACCAGAAGTATTCTCTCCTAGAACATTCAGAGAAAGCATGGCCCTTCTAGTTCCTGAATGTCAGACTTCTAGTGTCCAGACCGCCAGACAAGACATTTCTGGTTTTTTCTGTCACCTGGCTTGTGCTACTTTGTTATGTCAGCTCAGGAAACAGCTACCCACGCCAACTTGCATAACAAGGCTTCAGAGGAGTTCCTTCCACACAGGTCACAGAAACCAGACTCGTGATTTCCCTCCTTCATCACTTCCTCTTGATCTCTTCTACTTATCTGCCCTTCTTGTGAACACAGTGACGAAACGAAATGTTCTGTGGGTGTCGAGGGAGGGTGGTGTAGCAGAGCAGAGATCCCAGGACTATTCTGTCTGCTCTGGGTGGGATGGATTGGAGAAAGGGGGGAAGGTTTCTGGAAGCCTGTGCCTCAGGGAGACCAGGCACTAGGGACCGTGGCAGATGGAGGCCAGGCGGAGGGAACATGGGAGGAAACCATGTTCGTCTTGAGCAGGATAAGGAAGGGGATTGAGGGCAAAATACAAAATGACTTGAAGATTTTGAGCTTCAAGCCTCTCTGATTTTGAGAATTACTCCTTGCTTGAGAGAGTGAGTGTGGCGGCTAGGATGAGATGAGTAGGAAGGAGTTTTCATTTTAGGAATACCTCTAGGTTCCACTGCCAGCGTGATCAGCTTCAGTAATTGGGAAAGGTGGAATCTTGGGGGTTCTCTGGCAGTTCAGTTGTTCTAGATTGCTTGGAAAGTATGGCCCTGAAGAGACAGTGAAATGTTGGCATTCACAGATTCGGACTAAGAGTTTTACTGTTCTATGCGTATTCCCCAAGGGCTGTGGTCTACACGAAGGGCTGGTGGGTCTAATAACACCACCTCATGTCAAATGTGGTGAGGGTCCCATGTGTAATGCGTGTCCCACAACATGAATCCCGTGAAGATTTGGTTCCAGTGGACACATGGCAGCCTAGAAGCTCTAGCACATTTACAAGAGTACTTGAATTGGGGGACTTGACAACTTGGGATTTGTGATACTGGCAGAAGGAGTCAACCAAGGGGAAGCCATGTCTGTGGGCATGTTGCTCACGAATTCTAGGACCAGAGGGTTAACACTAGCATTCAACCCAAACCCTTCAGTTCAGCAGCTGGGGGATCTGAATGGAATCTCAGTGACTTGCCACCAATCAGACAACTGAAGATAGTGAGTCAGCACCAGAATCCCATTCTCCTTGTTTCTCTCCAGTATCCCAGTCAACAAGTATCTTAAAGTAATGATCATTTGTCCAGCGCTGTGAGGCATACCCGCCTTCTTCTTCTCATAGCCTGTAATCGACCAGACGAACCCAATGTCCTAGCATTGTTTGATGAAGCAGGGAAGTGGAAGGCCTCAGGGCCTCCTGTGGGTCCTTGAACTTGGAATACTCCCCTTTTCTTCATCCATGTCCTGGAATAATAATATTAAGAATATTTGTGGGGCACCTGGGTGGCTCAGTGGGTTACCTCTGCCTTTGGCTCAGGTGATGGTCCCAGGGTTCCAGGGTCCTGCATCACGCTCTCTGCTCGGTGGGGAG
This sequence comes from Mustela lutreola, assembly GCF_030435805.1. Classification (NCBI taxonomy): domain Eukaryota; kingdom Metazoa; phylum Chordata; class Mammalia; order Carnivora; family Mustelidae; genus Mustela; species Mustela lutreola. The sequence goes on along the minus strand of NC_081295.1, from coordinate 9,822,023 downwards.
CCTGCTCCCCCGACCCTTGCCTGCTTCTCTGCCTATTCGTGATCTCTGTCAAATAAATAAATAAAATGTTAAAAAAAAAAAAAAGAATATTTGTCTTCTGAACAAGTTATGTGAAAATATTTTGAAGACCATAAGGCACACTACAAAGGGAGTGTTAGAAGCAATGAGGAGTTTGGACGTGAGAGATTAAGGTAGATTTGCTGAAGGGAAGACTGAGAAGAGCCCCCGTAGGGGGTAGAACATTGACAGAGACACTGGTAGCTGAAGTGCATGTCCAGGAAGAAGGGAGCATGAGCAGAGGTGGGAAAGTGTGACTCAGGGGCAGATTGGTCCCAGGGGCTAGGATGGGAACTTGTTATGTCTCCTCCAGCCCATATTTGGGGTCAAGTCCAAACCTGGGTGGCTCAAGGGATTTGGTGCAGGCAAGTATCAATATAGATATCATTGTGCAGATATTATTATTTTTATTTTGGGGAGGCCTTTAAGGCACATTATCTCTGGAATCTGCTAGCAAATGTCTATCCCATTGAGCAGAGAGGAAAAAGCAGCTTATTGGAACAGATGTTAGCACTTTATTCATTCTCCCTTTTGTCCCATTTAGTGTATTTCTTTTGCCTATATAAAAGTTAAAATAAAAACCAGCAGATTCAGATAAAGGTGGTAGTGTGTCCAAAAAGTGATTCCCAAACATCTGTTCACTTAAACTTAGGACTTTTTTAATAGATTAAAGCCACCCATCATTTCTGTCTGTGTCTACTTGACATTGATTTCCACGGCTCTTACTCAGGAAGAACCGAGCAGATTTTGACCCCCTCTGCTTAATATTAATTCCATTCCTATGGGCTCCTAATGGCTTTGGTAAAGCAGAACCGTGTTTAATGTTATTTTTGTTTGGGGTTAGATGATATATTCTATTCTGAAAACTGGAATGAAAAAAAAGCAAACGGAAAATGCTGACAATATGCCTGATTTTAATCCCACTCGCTTTCTGCAGCGCATAAAACTCTTAGCTTCTACAGGGGATCAGAGAACATTTTTGGTGTGTGGCCCCTGCTGTGGTGTCTGCCGTAGAGCAGCACTTGGTCTTCCTCCATCCATCCAGACCTACCTCACTAGGAGGGGTAAGTTCCTGACATTTCCCAAGGACAGCTTTGAGGTGGGCTCATGGGATGAGAGCGACAGGAAGATTGTGCCCATGTTATACCAAGTACTGGTTTTGCTACTTGGATCCTCCTAAGCATATAATTTCCATCATAATTATGGTTTAATATAATGTTTAAGAAGTAGGGATTTGTTAGGTCTGCACTTTTTAGGAAACCAATGAATCCGTTCATGTATTCATTCAACAAACATTTGATGAGGATTGGGATTGTTCTAGCAATGAATAATGTAATGTCTCTGCCTTCAATGAACCTACATTCTAATAGGGAGAACAGACCATAAACAAAGCCACAAATACGTGTGTAATGTAATATCACATGATAATTCCGACTGTTGGGAGAAAACTGAGAAGGATAAGGCTGGAGATCTGGGGAGATTATGCTGTTTCGTTTATTTATTTATTTTTTTACATTTGAATGTAGTTGACACAATGTGACATTAGTTTCTGGTGTACAACTTAATGATTTGACAAGTTTATGCATTGCGCTGTGTTTACTGTAAGTATAGCTACTGTCTGCCCTATTACATCGATTTATAATATCAGTGTATTCCTCCTTATGCTCTGCTTTCTTTCCTGTGACTCACTCACTCCATAACCAGAGGTTGGTATCTCCCACTCCCCTTCACCCATTTGGCCCAAGCCTCCCCCCTCCCTCCTGGCAGCCATCAAGTTTTGTTCTCTGTATTTATGGTTCTGACTCTGCTTTTTTTTGTTTGCTCATTCAGATTGTTTGTCTTTGTGGTGTTGAGTTGTGTAAGTTCTTTATATATATTTGGATGTCAACCCCTTATTGGATCTGGCATTTGCTGATATCTTCTCCCATTCAGTAGGTCATCTTTTTTGTTTTTTTTGTTTTGTTTTTTTTTTTTAATTTCTTTTCAGTGTAACAGTATTCATTGTTTATGCACCACACCCAGTACTCCATGCAGTACGTACCCTCCTTAATACTCACCATCTTTTTGTTTTCTTGATGGTTTCCTTTGCAGTTTTTTCTTTTTGGTCTATTTTTGATATTATCTTTGGTTTATTTTTGGTCTATTCCCATTAGTTTATTTTTGCTTTTGTTTTCTTTGCCTCAGGAGACATATCTAGAAGAATATTGCTATGGCTGATGTTAGAGAAATTACCATGTCTTCTCTCTTCTAGGATGTTTATGGTTTCGGGTCTCAGGTTAGATTGTTTATCCATTTTGAGTTTATTTTTGTGGCTGGTGTGAGAAGGTGGTCCAGTTTCCTGTCCAGTGTTCCCAGCACCATTTGTTGATGAGGTTGTCTTTTTCCCATTTTCATCTTGCCTCCTTTGTCATAGATTAATTGACCATATATATGTGGATTTAATTCTGGGCTCTCTACTCTGCTCTATTGATCTATGAGTCTGTTTTTGTGCCAGTACCATGCTGTTTGGCTTGAAATCTGGAATTGTAGTACCTCTGATTTTGTTCTTCCTCAAGATTGCTTTGGCTGTTTGGGGTCTTCTGTGTGTCCCTAAAATTTTAGTATTATTTTTTCTAGTTTTGTGAAAAATGCTATTGATATTTTGATAGGGATTTCATTGAATCTGCAGATTGCTTTGGGCAGTATGGACACTTTGACATTGTTAATTTTTCCAGTCCATGATCATTGAATCTCTTTCCATTTATTTGTGTTATTTTCAGGTGCTTTTATCAGTGTTTTATAGTTTTCAGAGTACAGGTTATTTATTTCTTTGGTTATGTTTATTCCTAAGTATTGAGATTAGGTTGTCTTAGGCAACATATTAGGAAAGGCATCTTTGAAGAGATGACACCTCTTTCTGCTTTGAAGAGTGGAAATATGAAAGAAGCAAGGAACTGAGGCTTCCAAATATCTGGTAAAATGCGTTTGTGGGGAGAGAGATCAGCTAGTACAAAAGCCCTGTGGTAGGATGAAATTGGCCTATTTGAGGAATGGTAAGAAGTGTGGTGTGACTGGAGTGCATTGAACAAGAGGAAAAATGGTAGCAGATGAGGCCAGCGAGATAGCCAGGCACCAGATCAGGCAAGCCTCATAGACTACATTGAGGGCATTAGATTATGTTCTAAGTACAACAGGAAGTCACTTTTACATAATCACTTTAGCAGTGGTAGGCAGAATGGAATGTTAGAACATGGGAGCAAGTAGAGAAATGCAGAAGTCATTTCCAGATACGGACTAGTGTGGATCAGATTGGGGTCATTAATGGACTCATAGGAAGCAACTAGGATGAACAGGAATTTGACAGTTGATGTGATTTGCTAATGGGTGAATTTGGGATGTGGCTATCAGGGGAATAGCTCTGTTCCTATTTTCCAGTTAGAGATGCCCATAGGTCACTGTCACTAACCCCAACCCTGGCCCCGTCACCCCAGAATGAATGTGACCCGTGGCAGCGGAGTCCATGGCCCCTTCATGAAGGTGAAGAACCATCAAAACCTTAAATGGTTTTCATAATTTAGAATACAAGTTTAAATTTTAAATGTGCTGCATTTTTTGGTGAAGAATAGGATAAAGAAGTCGCTTGCTTTGTATCACCTTTTCTTAAACCCTTCTTAGCAACCTTTCAAAACCATAGCAGATGTTCCTTAGAAAAATAAACTAAATTGCAGCTTCCAGCAAAAAAAAGACCCATTATCATGGGTTCATTACGAACTTCATTATTTAGTGTATTGGAAAGATGTGGCTTAATTTACAGTTTCTTCTGTAGGAGAAGATGCTAGACAAAATCAGTACAGTTAATGGTGGAAAGAAGGCAAACAATAAAAATTCAGGGTTTCCTCTTCTCAGTGCTGGTATTTGAAATTTTAACTAATTTTCTTGTAGAAATAATACTCAGGGTTGGGTAGACTCATTTTGGTTCTTCTGTTTGCTTTCCTTGTGTTGTGCTATCATTTTTTACTTCCTCTAAGGCTATTTACCAGATTTTTCCCCTGCAAAAAAAAAAAAAAAAAAAAAAAATAGTTCGACATACTTTGTATGGTGTCTAATTTTTTCTAAGGCAATTATGCTATTGCAACTAGGATATTGCTGTAAAAAATTGTGCAAAATTGGAATAATGTGATTTTTGGGGGGTGTCAATCATTTCTCGATCTTTTCCTGAACTAAATAATTATTCCAGGAATCTGTTCTACTCTAAATTAGCTGTATTACTGGGTATTTTCTTGTTCTCTAAGATTACATTTAGAGCCTGTGATTAGTATTGCATTTCACTCAAATTTAAACTTTGATATTAAAACTGTGTCAGCTCTTGTTTTGTGTCTATGAGCACACGAAGTTATTAAAAAGTGTATTCATGTTCAGAGTGTTTCTACATTTCTAAAGCCAGTATGGTTTTATTTTGGAATACAAAAACAAGACCATCACCCTGGTGACTGATTTCCTCCTATGAAGATGAAACGTTTCGCTGGTTCGTGGAACCGGTAGCAGTGTCAGTGGTTGGTTTTACAGTTTGATAATAAGACCCTCACTCTTCACAAGTTGCTCTGCTTCTCCCTTATTGATAAGGATATGATAACATTTTCCTTCTCCCCAAAGGGAGAAGTTTTCTAGACTCTTTAGGATATAGGACTCTCCTGTTCCAGGCTGGAAGAGATTCTGTGGCTAAAAGGCACCTTTGGACCACACGGCGTCATCCTGAATGTTGGGCATTTGTGCACTTAACCCAACGTCATTAACAGTAATGGCTGCCAGTTGTCAACCACGTGATATGCACTGTCATCATCCAATCAGCGGTCTTGCAGTGTTGTTCTTGTAACAAAGAAGGAAACTGAGATCAGAGATGGCTGTCTCAGGGCGCACCGGTTGAAGTAACAGAAAGCCAGGTGCAGACTGGTTTAAGCAACAAGGAAATTTATCAGTTTGCCTAAGTTGGCACCTTGAGTCAGAGTGGATCAGTGTTGGTTCACCTGGCAGCTCAGCAGTGTGATCAAGGACCCGGGCTGTTCCATCTGTCTGCTCTGCCTTCCATGACGATAACGTCGTTCTACCATCGTCCTCCTTGTGGACTTAGGACGACTGCTGTTTGTGGACCTGCCTGCTGCCTCCCTCACTTCTAGGGTCAGCCAAATCCTGGCTTGCTGTGCTGCCTGTAAGAATAGGGAAGGATCTTCCCAGAAGCCTCTGGTGGGCCTTTCTTTGCCTCTTTTTAAACAGATTTCACACTGCCAGTCCTGCGCCCCTAACCGGCCGGAGAGTTTTCCCTTCTATCGTGCGTACCTACCTTCTAAGCTGAGCTCAAGTCCCCCAGCCACAGGCTGCTGATTAGTGTGGGCAGAGTTTAATGACCTGCAGAGCCAAAGTATCTATTATCTCTATTACCTAGGACTCAGAACCACCCGTGTTTTGTAAGATACTGTGCGTCTTCTTTTCCAACCCCTTCCCTCTCCCAAGCAGGATTTGGGGCCGGTGAATAGTTTGACACTCAGTGCTACAAAATGAATTGCGTAAAATTATTAGGAGCCAGGTGGTAGACAATCTGAAAACATGAAAACATGCTCAGCCTCATTAGTAATCAGGGAAATGTAAATTAGGATCACAATGACATACTATTCTACTCCCACTAAACTTGAAAGGATTTAAGACATCTGACAGCACAAGTGTCAGGGGTAATGGGTGTATGGAAACAGGACTTTTCAGGCACTGCTGGGGGGGTGGGGGGTCATTTGGTCTCAACACTTGGATAAAAAGTTGGTATTATCTTGTAAAGCAGAACATGCCTACACCCTTCAAAGCAAGAAAAATATGTATTTTATGAGTTCTTCAAGAGACATGCTTGAGAATGTTCTTGATAATAATGTTCATTGTAACAAAAACCTGGAGACAATCTTAATGTCCTATAACAGAATAAATACACTGGTGTATTTGCACAATGGATGGCCATACAGCAGTGAAAATGGAGGAACTACAGCCACACACAATGACATGGATATATCTTCAAAACTGAATATTCAATTTAAGGAAAAAAAAGCAAGTTTGGGCACCTGGGTGGCTCAGTGGGTTAAGCCTCTGCCTTCGGCTCAGGTCATGATCCCAGGGTCCTGGGATCGAGCCCCACATTGGGCTCCCTGCTCAGCCGGGAGCCTGCTTCCTCCTCTCTCTCTGCCTGTCTCTCTGCCTGCTTGTGATCTCCATCTGTCAAATAAATAAAATCTTTATTAAAAAAAAAAAAAGCAAGTTCCCGAAGACCACATACAGTAAAATGCCATGTTTATGAATCTCAAAAGCAAGTAGATTAAAACAATATATTGTTAGGACGCATCCATATATGGTAAACATACATGTTTAAAAGCAAGGGTGGTTGGGGTGCCTGTGTGGCACATTAAGTTAAGCATCCGACTCTTGATTTCAGCTTAGGTCATGATCTTACAGTCGTGAGATCACACCTCGAGTCAGGCTCCGCACTCAGTGGGAAGTCTGCTTGGGGTTCTTTCTCTCCCTCTCTCTCTGCTCCTCCCCCCACTCTCTCTCTCCCATGTAAATAAATAAAATCTTTAAAATCAAGAGTGTTTATCTAGGGAGGGTTAGTCTAGAAGGCGGGATCAGGGAAAAGCACCAAGTTGACTCCAGTGATAATCAGTAATAAGTTCTGATGTTTATTTGGATGGTAGGGTTGGGTTGGGAGGGATGTTTTCTTTGGGCCCTCATAACCTGTCTATCCACCCATAACCCATATCAAATACCACATGATAATTTTTAAAGTAGAGGCTCACTGAGCTCTTAAGTGAATGTGACTCATTGCCTTTGGGTGACAAAGTAACAGGATTCTTGTAAGAGGAAGCTGTGTCAGATGGATCAATTAATATCCCATCAGGGAACAAATCATCATATGGTTGGGGGAACTAGTGGCTGAAATCTATTTAGACCTTGAAAAAGTCTCTGATTAACGACTCTATTGAAAGTTATTAAAACCCTGACGTCATTGTGGCTTGGGGAAATATTTCCTCATGGATAGGGAGGCAGCCATCAGAAGTGATACGTGAATAGGAGTTCAGTGAGCCTTCATCTATGTGGAGAGGTGTAACCTTGTCATGTCTGTAGTGATTGGGCAATATTTGCCTCATCGCATATTTTTAATGAGTGATTTGGAAAAGGCACGCACCAGCAAGAGAATCCCCTGGTGAGAGGGAATGCCATGAGCACATGAGGTTGAAGGTCAAGATCAGGACTTGTGTGACTCAGAAACACAGCGGAGGAGCTTTAGTGTAGACTGCACACCTGTTTGGTGATTTCCACCTCTGGTTACATTCCCCTCTGGGCATTGATGCTTGGTGGGAAGACCTGGTTGCTCCTGTAATTACTTTTGTGATAAAGGGAGGACTTCTGGTGTCATTTGCTTGATTCAGCATAATCTTTTAAAGCCCCATGAGAAACTTGCTGTGTCTCACTCAAAACGTAAAGACAGACAGAGCCCAGTATGGAACCACCAGTGACTACATTGAACAATTGTGATTTTGTCAGCCTCTTTCAGTTTCTGCTTTCATAAAAGGAAAAGGTGAAGAGTTCTGATGTCTCTTTCAGATCCCATGTTCTGTGACTCTGGGCGTCTCTTCATAAAGAACCACTTGTGCCTGCCCTCTGACTTACACTGTTACTTGTGCTTCAGTTGGGTGGGAACCCCCAGTCTGTGAGTTATAATGCAAACCTCTACAATACCCTACAACCTTATTTCTCAGTTGTATTATATTCCAGGTACCTCTTTCCAGACCATGCAAAGGATAGTAAACTTAGCAATGACAAGCTAGAACTTTCCAGAGTCTTTCCAGGACAAATTAGATATAGTCCTTAGATGGTGTGTGAAAAAGCCCACACCATCTCATTTTAGTGAGCTCACTTATGCAAAACTTATCAATAGATACGTCTTACACGGGTCTGAGGGAAATGTTAGCATGAGCTATTGACTACAGCTAAGGGAGAACCACCTCTCTGGATATTGTGGAATGGATACCACTGTGTCTGCCCAGAGCTTCCTAAACACGGATCTTAGACCCAGAGCGAGTGAGGCCATTGAGGTCTGGTCTGCCCTGGGTAGCCTACTCTTCAAAAGTCCCCATTTCTCCCTGTCCAAAGTCCTGCAGGTCTGGGCACGAACCCACACACAGGCATGGATCTGCTGAACCAATTTTCTTTCTTCGTCCCCCTCCGGATACCGCTAGGCCACATGTAAGGTAACCCCTCAGCCTTGACAGTCAGTAGAGACACTGCCCTGCTCCGGAACTTTCTCCTCTTGGCTTTCTGCTGTTGGATTCTCTTCCTACTTTCTGATTCCTCTTCCGTAGGCAGTTCTCATCTTCCCGCAACACCTGCCTTCCGGGGTCTGCTGTTCCTCGGCCACAGGCCCTCTCTGCAGTCTGCAAGAGGAGGAGAACATGTACCTGTTCAGAAGGGGCCTCGCCTGAAGTGCGGATGAGCAGGAGGTGCTCATCTACAACATGACTTGGAGCGCTGTCAAGTGGCCACGCCCATCTGTGGGCGGGGCCACCAGATTCTACAGGTGTTTTGGGGGCTTTGGTTCCACCCCTAGGCTGCCGCCTGCTGCTGTTTTGCCATTTCCTTGAAAACTTTCTCTCCTTGCTGTATTTTTCAAAAATGCTACAAATAAGGGGACACCTGGGTGGCTCAGGTCATGATCCCAGCCAGGGTTCTGGGATGGAGTACCCCATTGGGCTCCCTGCTCTGTGGAGAGCCTGCATCTCCCTCTGGCTGCTGCTCCCCCTGCTTATGCGCTGTCTCTCTGACAAATAAATAAATAAAATCTTTTATAAATGATACAAATAAAATAAATTTTTTTAAATCAAAAGTGACCTTTATGGTTTAGAAATAAAAGCATGGAAAGCCATTGTCTCTAATTCCACCCTGGCCAATCCCAGTCTCCCCTCAGTGCCAAGGCCATTTGCCTCTTTTAAAGCAAAGTTGTCTATGTCTGTTTCTAAAGTGCAGATTCTTTGTGTGTCTGAGTTCCAGAGCCACAGCGTGGGGACAAATGGCCAGGATTGCTTACCTCATGTTTCCACCTGGAAGGTGGTTCCGTGTTTTGCTGGAGTCAGAAAGGATTTTTCAGGTGCAAAGCAGGGAGAGGAATCGCCCTGGGCCTGCTACTTGTCTCAGGATATTTGCTTCACCGTGTCATTCTCTGTGAAATACAGCCAACCGTTGAGGAGAGTGGATCAGCTTGTGGGGACTAGTGGTGGGGGCGGGCGTGCACCGGGAGAGGATTTTCACGTAAACGACGTCCGCTTGCTCATACGGTCAGTGCCTAGCAGGTTTCGTTTCCGTGTTGGTTTAGCACCTGTCCTGAGTGTTGTTGTCCTTTATCCCGTACTGTGCATAAACAAATGATACTTAATGATGCTTATGCTGTTGATTGGATCATGAGAACTGGTAGAGAAGGTATCAGTTTTGCCTTTTAGTCATCTTGATTTACTAGAAACAGATGCATAGACAGCAAGCTCTAGATCAGGGAGTGGTGAACTAGAGTGTTTCCAAAGGTAATGATAAGCTACCTTGAATAAGAAAGTGACAGACACTATCCCAATGCCCCGTGCGTGTGAAATAGTGCCCGGATAATAATACACTGCTCCTTCCTGCAGCTATTACCTTCATTTCAGAGTAGACCCAAGCAGGGGGAGGTTAAGGAATTTGAAGTCACATAGCAAGTAAGCATCCAGCAGGATGTTAATGGAGGCGTGCGGACGCGAGGTCCAGGCCACTGGCCGCCAGCCATCTCAAGGGGGCTCGTGGCCAGGCCACCTTGCCCATTCCAGAGCCTTCTCCACTCACAGCTCTCCATCCCTCTGGAATGTCAGTGGCTCTGCTCCTGATCTGGTCATTTCCTCCTTCAGGATCTCTGTGACCTGCCTTTCAAAGACAGTGCCATGTTCCTGCTCGACGTGGGACACAGTCTGTGTGGTTCATAACACTCCCAAGCACATACACACCATGGGCTTCCTTGGGGGAACGAGAGCAATAATAAATAAATGGCTTATTTAGAAATGAGTGAACTTTTTGGAACAGATGAAAACATAGCTGTCTCTCAGTACTTCTATTTTCTAATTCCTAAGCTCATCAGAATTTAGGACTGGGCTACTCTTAAGTATTCTTGAAACATTCTTCTCCTCTTTATTGAAGAATGAAATACTTTACGTATGCCAGTTAAACATTTTTCCTTACCTCAGGAAAAGTTTGTGTTTCTGCCTTTGTAAGCAATTACTATTTTTTTTTTAGATTTTTATTTATTTATTTGAGAGAGAGAGAGAGCACAAGCAGGATGAGGGATGAGGGGGAAAGAGAGAAAATCTCAAACAGATTCCACATTAAGTGTGGAACTTGATAGGGGACTCGATCTTACGACCCTGAGATTGTGACCTGAGCTAAAGTCAAGAGGCAGACACTTAACTGACTGAGCTCCCCCAGGTACCCCCTGTATGAACTGGTAGGTCGTTAACAGTGAGAGAAAGCTCAAAAGAACCCAGGAGAGAAATGAAATCCTAATACTGGAGAACATTGAACAAGACATGTGTGTACCCGTCAGATCAGTGTCCTAAAATTGTTTCTGCCGTACTTCGTTAAACAAAGCAGCCACTTCTAAATGAAGTGTGGCTGGTGCTGTTATCCTTAAGGACATCCTTCAGCCGAGGACGTCAGGAGAGACACCCCAGCTGGCTGGTTACATTGCGCTCTTAAGCACAGATTGCTCTTAATGGCTCAGTGTTCTCTGTAAGATGTAAACAAAATTGACTATTCAGCACCATTCTCCTCTCTTTCTGGCATTAGCTTCCATAAATGCGCACTAAAACCTCAGGAGTTGTCATCCATGTGCCTATAGACGAGATGTTTCGCAGCTGTGAGTGCGGTGGGAGCTCGCCGGAACTTGCTAGTTAAGGCTGGAGATGGTCGTTTGAAGAGTCGGGGTTGGATCGGGTGGTAATTCAGTCGTTTCTGAACATCTCGCACCCTTACCTAAGCCGCTACCGTTCCTCACAGCAGACTGTGTCTCATCTGGGCTTCTGTGAATGGAAATGCAGACTAACACTCTTTTTTTTTTTTGCTATTTATTTTTTACTTTTTTTTTTTTTTTTTTGCTATTTATTATTTACGCGGAAGGGATGCCTGACTTAATGCTGCACGTACATTTACTTCACTTGTATTATTCTTATTATTTTTGTTTATTATATACCATATCATCATTCTTTATGATTGGCATCATGTTATTATGGGATGATTATTACTGTGGTTTTACACATTAACAAACAGAGGCTGAGAGAGGCTGGGTAACTTGCCTGAGTCACACAGCTAGTGGTGAAATTAGAGATCAGAATCCAGGCCTGATCTGAAGAAGAGGCTGCTTAGCCACTCATCGTGGATCTTGAAGGGAACTTAGAAACATTGATTTCCAGCCCCTCATTTTATGGCTGAGCAAGTTGCAGCTCAGAGAGGGGGACTGACCCACCCAGGGGCTCAGTGCCGTCAGTGGTCTTCAGCCCACTATGCTCCTCCTACTATGACCGTGACTGTGACCCACGGCCTCTCAGTCCTCACCCTTCCTCTCTGACAGTGGCTGATGACTCACATAGGTCGTCCTGAATGAGTTTACTTGCCTGAAATTGGTTCTGTCTAGAGAAACAAAATGAGTTGAGTTTTCATTAGCAAGTTTGTGAAATGTAGATTCAGAGATTGAAAGAAAAAGACAGCCAGGAAAAGACATGTTGAAGGCAAGCAGGTAGAGATTCTGGGCTCTCCAGTTCCCCTTGGGATGAGCAAACCAGCAAGCTCAGGGCCAAGCACTGCCTGCCACTGTCCTGCCATGCCGGGGGTCAGCATGGAATCACTGGCCTGAGCAAGGAGGTGCCCCTTGCCATGTCCTAGAGGGATTCACTTCCACATCCAAAAGTCTGGTATGACATGAATTTTCCTTCCTCTCCTTGCACACCTGTGGTCACTGTCAGCTGTGCAGAGAGCAGGCCCCAGACCAAAACTAAAATACAGTAGTCCCCCCTCCTTATCCACGGGGAACACCTTCCAAAACCTCCCCTGTGGCTGTCAGGCTCTGGGGTTCCTATCAGTAGCAGGAATGTAAGACTCTGCTGAAGGGGACAATAGAGCAAAAATGTCCCCCGATGAGACTGTTGTTTGGTATTTAGACCTCATCAAGGCGTAGGATCAGGAAGGGTCCCCAGGACCCCCAGTGTAGACAGTAGTCTCCCCTTATCTGCAGTCTCAATTACCTGAGTTCAGCTGGGGTCTAAAAGCAGACAATCCTCCTTCTGACCTGTCATCAAGGTCAATGGTAGCCCAACACTACATCACAATGCCTACAGCGGTCCCTGCATGTCACCTCATCATGGAGGCATTTGATTCTCTCCCGTTATCATCATCAGGAGAGTATAGTACAAGAGGATAGTCTGAGAGAACAGAACACATTCACATAACCTGTGTTACAGTATATGGTTGCTATTTTCCTCTTTGATTATTGTTGTTAATTTCTTACTGTGCCTAATTTATAAAATTAAACTTGATCGCAGGTAGAAAGGATAGGAGAAAACATAGTATATGCCGGGGTCAACCCACAGTTGAGGTGGAACCCCTGTACTTCACTTGTGTGTTAATTAGTGGGCAGCGAGGAAGGACAGAGAGGAGCGAGTTAAGACAGATGTCACACAACTTGAAGGAACCCCCGAGACAAGGAACAGACCACTAATTCTGACTGATCCCTGAAGCCTCTTGCCTCCTGGAAAGTCTTGCTGGCCTTGACCTCCGGAAGGCCAACCAGGCTCTCTTCCTATGGTACAGGCACTGAACACATGCCCAAGTAGCCCATTCCAAGAGCATGGGAGATCTGGGGCTGTGGGTCAGGGGAACTGCGCTCTGGGGGTGCTCCTGCAGTTCAAGGTCTAGTTCCCAACTTGGCAAGTGCAGGGACTCAGTGTTGTCCCAGTGTTTTCCGAAGTGTTTGTAGCGGGGGCCTTGCAGGTGTCTGCAGTAGGATGTGGGTGGGTTTAGTGCAGCCATTTTGTAGTGACCAGAATATTATTTTTGCAACTCTAGGTTGTCCTGGGCTGGGGAGATTCGATTTGTGGTTGGAAGGCTGTTTGTGAGTGGGGAACAAGAATGAAGGGAGAAATGACCTTAAACGACATGTCAGCTGAGAATGGCAAGGCCTGATGAATCACCCACAGTTGAGCGTATCTCTAGTAGCCAGAATATTCCTGCCTTCCTGATGGAGCACCTCTCTGGGGGATGGTGAGGACAGACACTACAAACTTGTCCCTCTCCAAATCTTTTTCACTATCTTTTGAGCAGAGCACAGTGTGACTGATCACATTCTGGCTTATATGATTATAATCACATTTAGGCCTTCTTTTCTGAGCTCATGCCAAATCATGCATGATGAACTGGGAGCAGCCCAGGTTTCTTGAGCTGCACATTTCCAGACATTGTACATTTCCAGACATTGTGTCCTACACTCACCCCTGCACATATATATGTACCTTTCATTGATATATAACATATACAGAAAGAGGTACAGGGTGCCTGGGTGGTTAAGCGTCTGCCTTCAGCTCAGGTCATGATCTCCAGGTCCTGGGATCGAGCCCCGAACCGGGCTCCCTGCTCAGCGGGGAGTCGGCTTCACCCCCTGCCCCTGCCCCACCACAAGTACACTTTTTCTCTCTCCTTCTCTCTTTCCCTCCCCCTACCTCTCAAATAAAAAATAAAATCTTTTTTTAAAAGTGTACAAATTATGGATACAGCTTGATAAATTTTCACAGATTTATTGGAGCCATGAAGCCGGCACTCAGAGGAAGAAATAGAGCCTAGCCAGCCCCCCATGATCCCCCTTTAAGCCACCAGCCCCTCAAAAGGAACTGCTGTCCTCTAACGTTATAGGTTTTAACTTGGCCTGTTTTTGAGCTTTATATAAATGAAACTCACAGTGTACTTTCTGCTTCACATTAGATTTGTAAGATGTGTGTATGTTGTATGCAGCAAATACTACCTTTTTATATTATATATATTATATTATATTATATTATATTATACAGTGCTGTATAATATTCCATTATAGTAATGAATAATTTATTAATACATTCTACTTGTGATGACATTTGGCTTGTTTTCAGTTTCGCACTATTCTAAGTAGTGCTGCTTGAACATCTTGTATACGGTGTTAGGTATATTTTGAATCAGCTACATTTTGAATCTCTCTAGGTTTGCTCTCTTAAGACAATCTGCTGTCAGAGTTCTGGGAGTATGTCCTTGTCGTTCCCATGGACAGGCAGGCTCTAGGACCCCGAGGGCACAGTCTGTGCTCTTTCTGTCATACCGGGATGTTATTTGCGGACTTGGCCAATCTTCTTTAGCCCCACTGTAAATCCACCTGCTAAGTAATCCATATTTATTAGTGGATTGAATGTAGTGATAAGGGACGGGAACCAAGATTTTGGGACTGCAGTCATATATAAAATTGTGCAAGGAGGGACAAAGGTTGCAGACAGAAGGTCAAGTCTGAGATGAAATCAAATGAGAACTGAAGGGCTAGTAAATGCCGACCCTCTGTGGTCCTTCCTGGGCGTGTTTGTCGCTAGACACAATGAGATGCATTCCGTTGATAAATATGTAAACCATTCCAGCTGCATCTGTCATTTTCCAGAAGAAACCTGTTCTCACCGCGCCCATCTCATCTGTAGTACCTAGACTCTGCACCATGGCTGCACCGAGGGGAGGGGCAGGGGCAGGGTTTCTTCTGTGTTCCTTTTGGAAAGCTCTAGCAAAGCAGTGAGAACAAGTACTGAGAGTTCCGATGGGAAGGTAGTGGGATATCTGGCCACAGCACTGAAGTGAGCGTCAGGCCCGTGGACATCTTTGTTGCCTTGACCGTTCCTCCACTGAACCCTTCCTTCCTCAGGAGCCATGAACTCTTCCCCAAAATGGGAGAACTGGTTTTCCTAGTGGAGTTGGCTACTTTCTTTTCTTCTTATTTTTTATTTAAAAAGAAAATTTTTTTTTTGAGATTTATTTGTTTGGGAGAAAAAGAGAGAGGGAGCATAAGCAGGGGAGGGGCAGAAGGAGAGAGAGAATCTCCGCTGAGCACAGAGCCTGCTGCGGGCTCGATCCCAGGAACCCAGGATCATGACATGAGCCAAAACCAAGAGCTTAATTGGCTGAGCCACCCAGCCCCTGGCTGCTTTCTCCACAGTGTGTGGGGGATGGGTGTGCCCCAGAGAACCTTCCACCCTGAGCATCTCCCCAGCAGTCAGCCACACGGGGCATCTGAACACTGCCAGGTACACCCAGACTGCTCCCGAGCTCAGACAGCAGCTTGGCTCACAGCTGAATGAGGGCCGGTCGGGAGCGTCTGCCTTACCCCAGGCCGGATCCTTGGTCCACGGAGCTGCCTGTGGTCTTGGTCCTTACTGCGTTTCAAAAGCAGTGCTGGCATTTGCTTTTCCTTTTTTATTTATCAAGAACATAATGTCATCACCAAGAGAGGGTGGATTTTTTGAAGTGTTGCTGGAGGCAGTGCCTGTGTTCTTTATCAAAGCCCCATGTCGGCCACTGCTTCAGCTGGTGGCTGAGAAAGGGTCAGCGGGGTGAGTTGCCTGTGAACAACTTGAAAAGGAGTGTGTGTGCACACATGTATTGTGCAAGCATATGTGTATACCGCGTGTGTGCACTTGTGTGTATGTGTGAGCATGCGCGTGTGTAATGTGTGTGTGCACATGTGTGAGAACACGCACATATGCCTGTGTGAGCACGCATGTGCGCACGTGTGAGCATGTGTGTATGTGTGAATGCATGCATGTACACATGTGAGCATGGACGTGCATGTGTGTACAAGTGCACACATGTGTGTGTGCACCCAAGCACCTGTGGGTGTGGACACACAGCCAGGCAGGAGGATGGCAAAGGCAGAGACCCTGCTGGCTTCTTCACACAGGGCAGGCTGCCCGCAGCTCTGTTTGTTTTCCTGCAGTCTGAGGCTGGGGCCGGATCCCCGTGCGGAGGCCTACAGCAACAAAGACCACCCACCTGCCATCGCAGTTTCTTTCTTTTCTTTTTTTTTTTTTTAAATCTCCAGAAACCCTGAGTCTAGTTGTGCTTCAGTGTGAAAGAAGTGGCACTTGGGGTGCCTGGGGGAGTTATTCCGTTGAGCGTCTGCCTTCAGCTCCCGTCATGATCTCAGGGTCCTAGGATCGAGGCCCGTGTTGGGCTCCCTGCTCAGCAGGAAGCCTAGTTCTCCCTCACCCTCTGCCTGCTGCTCACCCTGCTTGTAATCTCTCTCTGCCAAATAAAATCTTTAAAAAAAAAGAAAGAAAGAAAGAAAGAAAGGAGGAGGAGAAGAAGGAAAAGAGAAGAAGAAGCGGCACTTGCTAGATCTTCCCCAGGCCACGGTGATGTTTGTCACTAGTTAAGTTTGGGACTCAAGCAAGTGGTTCCTAACAGCAGTAACTTACAAGCAACAGAAGGCCAGGTGTGTGGTCGCGAGCTTCTTGGGGCAGCAGGGACTTAGGGTGTGTTTGACAAACACCCCGAAACAAGCTGGTGGTGGGCTCAGTGCCTGGGGAGTAAAGGCTGGCAAAGCCGTGACGAGGAATGAGCTACAACTCACAGGAGGCGCGGAAAAGGAACTAGAGGCATCACAGCTGCTGAGAGGCCCTCCCGTGTGTGCTCTTGTGCCCCGGCCCCCAGCTCTGCAAACCCGTCCCCTGTCTCTCCTGCTGTCCCTTCCATCTCCAGTTCCAGGCCCCAAACCTCCTCCCATCCCCGGGCTTCTCCCCTGTGGCTGCTGGGGACTTTGGAATCTGCCTCCACACGCATGTCCTGGGGCTTGGGTGGGAGCCCGAGACACCTGGCATTCGCACCCCACCCCCACCCTGTACTGGTCCCCCTAGTTATTTCCACAGAAGACTCCAGGCCCGAGCTCTGTGATCGGCGCAGTCATTTCACTCCGGTGGCCTGGGCCCTCCCCTGCACTTGGGGGACACTTACCAGGAGGTATGCTACTGGCCACCCTGTAGCTGTTATGAGCCAACCCAGACAGGTGACAGCCATGGTGGGAGAGGGAGAGCCACGTAGAAGTCACTGCTGTTGCTCTGTGGAGACCCCAGCCCCCCTGCGGGGCCCCTGGTGTTTGGTGCTGGGTTCTGGAGGGTTCGCACGATTCGCTCATGCTGCTAGCCACAAGAGCATGAGCCCTCCCAGAGTCATCGTGGAACGGGGAGCTGGTTTTTGATTTTTGTCCTGGAGCATAGGGATCCAAACACAGAGAAGTAGCAACTAAGCTTCAGGCCTATCGTATATATTGCATTTTTCCAACCCTGGTATTAAAGGTATGATAATGTCTTCAGGTTAGAAGCAAAGAGACAAAGTTTGGTATTTATTTATTCATTCATTCATTCATGCATGCATGCATGCGTGCATGCTTTGAAGCAACTGCAGGGAATAATACATAATTTTAATAAACCCAAAGGCAAGTAGGACATCACATGGAAAAAACGAGATACTTTCCTTATGTGACTACTTATCTTAAGATGCTCAGTGTGTGCCCAGCGGCGGGTATCTTCTTGTCCAGAGAGGTGTGCTCATGGGGAAGAGAAGGTCTAAGTGAAATAACTTTCTAAAAGGCGCAGGCTTGGTGGTTCTAGAAGCACAATTGCCTTATAAGGTTTCTGGAAGCAATGTAAGCTTCCCACATGATGCATGTCCCAGATGACCGGCAGGTAAGGGCCTTGGAGCCTTGAGTCCTAGTCTCAGTGCTGGCCCTCGGGAGCTGTGTGGCCCTGGGCAAGTCCCTTCCCTCTTGGCTCTTCCCCTGCAGAAGGAAAGGGTTCAGCTGGTTGGCTTTGTCTGGCAGACATCTATAGTGTGGCCCCTGGAGTTTGTTCGCTTTGCTAGGTCCTGGGAATAAAAAGCTGACCAGCTGGTCACTGTCCCCAAGGGACTCAGTGTCCCTTTGAGTAAGAGGAGTGACAAAACCCGCAATTGGAGCCCAGCAGGGGAGTGAACGGATGCGCAGGGTGCTTGGGTGACACAGAGGTAGACACTAAAGGGCTGGGAGGGTAGCTCAGGAAGGACTTCTCGGGAGTGGGTGGCACTTGAGCCAAGTAGAGAGGAAGGGAAGGGCATTTGCAGGACAAGCGATGATTTCCAGGGTCACTTCCAGATCTAAAGGTTGAGTCTAACTGGAGTGCATGATTTATGCCGAACTCTGGGCAGATGGGTTTCTGTTTGCATCCCAGCTGTGTCCTTGCCTGGGGCAGTGGCCCTGGAAAGAGTCCCTTTCCCATTATGACTGGTGGCGGAACCTGCAGGGAGACTCGGCTGTTTCCCCCCTGCATTCCTGCCTTTACGCACTTTGGCTGCCCATGCTTCTAGGTCTTTCTTCCCCAGCTGTCATGGCACAGAAGTTCTACTGGAACATATTTATTTATTTATTTTTAAAGATTTTATTTATTTATTTGACAGAGAGAGATCACAAGTAGGCAGAGAGGCAGGCAGAGAGAGAGAGGAGGAAGCAGGCTCCCCGCTGAGCAGAGAGCCCGATGCAGGGCTCAATCCCAGGACCCTGAGATCATGACCTGAGCCGAAGACAGAGGCTTAACCCACTGAGCCACCCAGGCGCCACTACTGGAACATATTTAATTAGAGATTACCTGGTAGTCTTAGTTTATGCAAGAAGCAAGTTCCTGAAGATCTCATATGAGTTAAAACACATAATCTGAGACTAGTTTTCCTTAGAAGTAAGTTTATAGAAAGGAGGATGTGCTCTTCAAAGACATAATCTGCAACCATTAAAAGGATATTTGTGCTTATTTTGAGCAAAATGTTTGAAAAGCATAATTATACACACATAATAGTGTTTTACAATCTTTCTTTCCAAAGTTATTACATTTTTAGTGTTTTCCAGTATCAGCACTAGCACTTACCTCTTAATGATCACGTCAATGACATTTCTATAGGACATTTTCCAAAGATTTTAAATTATGTCCAGTAGATATTTAAATAACACAATCGTCACTAAAATCCTGTACATGTGTTCTGAGACACGGAGCAAAAGTGTTGGCCATAGGATGCTGGTACAAGGGATGGCTGGTGTGTCCACTGACCTGGGGAATAGCACTGAATACTCCTTCTTATGAGGGGACTGAGACAGTAGTGTGACATAGTTGACCATTCACTTCTTGCTATTGGTTGACAATTCACTTTAAAATGACATGGTTCTTGATAATTCCTTTAATTCAGAGGGCTTTGGAGTTTTGCACATAAAATGGAGCTTTATCAATACTTCTATAATCTTACTATTTCCAATTCACATAAATTGAAATCATATAAAATGTAGCTGTATTCTGCCAATATGTCTGTGGGGGAGGAAAGGTGAAATGGGCGTACAGATACGTATTTAAAACCATGGAATGTTCGAGCTGAAAGGCTCATTTGGGGGTTTAATCCAACTTCATTGACAGATGATGAAATAGGGACCCAGGTAGGTAGAGTCAGGAGTTTACACAAGTGAGTCAGATCTTTGCTTTGCATTATAGTTTGGAGTCTGACATATTAGCTAACTCTGAACTCCGACTCAGTGCCCATCATGTAATTTAGCTCAGAAAATTCTGGAGGTCAGCCTTGAATAATGGACTCCTGCATTTTCCGCTCTGAACCTTAGCTTTAGAGCAAGGGGTTACTTGGGGATCGGGAGAGGCCTGTCTGTTTCCTGGAAGGACAGTGCTCAGGAGCAGCGGGGGAGGGAAGGTGCCGACCCTAAATTCCTGGCTGGGCCTCCGGACCCCCAGCCACAGCCCTCCCCTATCAGCAGCACAAGGAGCAGCTTTGATTCTTTCATTGAGGGTTGATGGCATCAAGCCTCCCAGTCCACAGGGAGGAGCATAAGGCCCCAGAATATAGGGGCAGCCTTTGAGATGGTTGCCTTAATTAACCTAATGAACCTGTAAATTGCTCAAGTATGTAATAAATTGTGTTTAAAAAGCCACAAAGCCAGGCTGCACAAAGATACCCAACTCTGGCCTGAAGGGGTCCTAGATTTGCCCTTTACACTCACTGCTTGGATGACCTTTGCCAGGTTGCTTAAGCAGCTCTGTGTGTTCCTCTGGTCCAGCAGCTACCACGGGATTGTCGGAAGATTGGGTGCGGACTTTGTTTCAGGCCCCTGGACCTATCCATGCAGCTCGTTCCTGCCAGGCTTTATAAATGCAGATGTTATGTCAAAAGCCAAACAGATAAAAATGGCTTTCACAACGAAAAAGGGGAAATTCTGCCATCACATAATTAGAGTTAAGACTCGATGCATCCTCTCAAATTCAATTCAGACATTAGCGAGAAGCTCGTAAATCTGAGTCACAGACAGGAATGGATTTGACAGTGTGTCACTGGTTTTCACACTGACTCTTCCATTAAGTGTGGGGGTGTTGGCTTGTTTATGGGCCTGTTGGCTTCCCCTCCCCCATTTCCTGCCCCTGAGATCTTGAGGAAGTAACTGGCACAGGAAGCATGGGCATAGGAAACGAGATTCCAGGAGTCTACTTCCTAGTGGTATGGATTTTAAGGAAATTATTTCTTTTCTGGTCCCCAAAAGTTACCAAACCTATTTTTTTTTAAAGATTTATTTATTTATTTGAGAGAGCGAGAGAGTGTGAGCGAGCATAGAGGGAGAGAATCTCAAGTGGACCCCCTGCTGAGCGAGGAGCCCGCTTTGGGGGCTCCTGACCCTGAGATCACAAGCCTGAGATCCTGAGCGGAAACCAGGAGTCAGACGCTTAGATGCTCCCGAAAACCGTTTTTAGTCATTATTTTTTTATTTGACAAGTTATTTAAAAGTAATTTTTAATGATTTTTAGAAATCTCACTGTAAATTCTGTTTTTCTTTTCTTCCCTTTATTCTTTTCCTTTCCTTTCCTCCCTCCACCCGCTTCCTTCTCTCCAGACAGACCAGGTTTAAAAGAGCTGAGGCCTTACACCATCAGGCTCTGGCCCTGGCAGGACCGCTGGCCTGCTGTCTGTCGTCCCAGGGGCAGACAGGGGGTGGGGGGGGATGGATAGTTCTGCCCGCCTTCTCCCAGGCTCGCTCTCTCTTTCTCTTTCTCTCTTGAGCCTTGGGGGCGTTTGTCAATATGAATCTACAAATGGTATTTTCAATTTGCCCTTCTTCCATCACTAGTGAGATTGATGCCATCTTCATTTCTTCTGTGTTAAGGTCTTTCCCTGCCCTTTGGGGGTGGGGGCATCTGCTTTGTTTGCTTTCACGGCTTATGTAATAGGTGACGTGTGATCTAGAAATGCCTTTCTCGGCTTGTCCTCATCCACGGTATGTTAATGGAACCCCCTGGACTTTGGCCCGTGCTGTTCCTCTCTTGAATCTTCACTGCCTTTGACATTCTTGTGCTTCTTGTGGTGTCCCTGTGGGGGTTCTAGTGGGAGGCTGGGACCAGGGATACCAGACATGTCTGGTCAGTGGCTATGCAGACCCCACCAAGAGACTTCTGACTTTAAATTTTTTTTTTATTTTTTATTTTTTTTAAAAGATTTTATTTATTTATTTGACAGAGAGATTACAAGTAGGCAGAGAGGCAGGCAGAGAGAGAGAGGAGGAAGCAGGCTCCCTGCTGAGCAGAGAGCCCAATGCAGGACTCGATCCCAGGACCCTGAGATCATGACCTGAGCCGAAGGCAGCAGCTTAACCCACTGAGCCACCCAGGCGCCCCCTGACTTTAAATTTTATGCCTCTCACAGTCCTGTCAAACTCCGGGGGCACAAAGGTTGGCATAGTCAGATTCCAGAAAAAATATTCTTTGAACTTATTAAGAAACAAAGACTCATTGGTAAATGTGTATCCCTTACAATTTTGTATAAAAGATGGAACTAAAATGGGGAGGGAAACAAAATGTTTGGTGATCTGTAGCACTGCAGTTTTTTCCCCACATCCCAAGGGAGTCCCGAATATCACTCAGCCAGTCAGACAAAATCTCAGGTTGGAAGGATTTCAGGATTTATTCCATTAAGTGATTCTGTTCTAGTCACTCTAGGAAGAAGAATATTCCATTTTATTCGGCAGATGTAACTTCTGAATATAGTGTGTGCCTGATGGAGCTCTGTGTGTGTGAGTGAGCTATTGCTGTGTAACTATCATCCCATAGTTTTGTAGCTTAGAACAACAAACATTTATTATCTCGAAGCATCTGGGTCAGAAATCCCACACAGCTTAGCTGTGGCCTCTGGCTCAGGTGTCCCGCCAGGTTGCGGTCATCTCAGGGCTCAGCTGGGGGCAGACCTGCCTCTAAGTTCACTCCTGGGCCCGTTGGCCAGTGGCCCCCTTTGTGAACCTTGTCCCCGGAGCCTCTCCATAGACTGCTCACAGCATGACACCAGCCAGGCCTCCCCACAAGAGAGCGAGAAAGTGAGCAAGAGGGAAGTCGCCATCTTTTTTTGTGACCTAATCTTGGAAGTGAGAACTCATCACTTCTCTGGCCATTTTCCAGAAGTCACCAAGGCCAGCCTCCACTCCAGGTGGGGCTGAACACCAGGAGGCCAGGATCGCCAGAGCCATCTGGTTGGCTGCCCACCGTCCTGTGAAAGGACTTTCTTCTATGGTGTTGCAATTGAATGATTTGGGGCATCCAACAGCATGACAGCCGAACCTCCTTTGGTCCCATTGCTGTTCCATGGCTGTGGGGGACCGGTCTTCATAGCCAGCGAATCGCACAGAGCCAGTTCCTGGTTTCAACCTCCATTCTCCACCACACTTCTCTTTCACAGACTGCTTACTCACCCTCTTTTCCAGTGGCTTCCGATCACTTCTTGAGTTCCTCTCCGAGCTTTGAAGCCATACTTCTTCCCAACTCGCTGGCCTCTGAAACAAACACACAACCTCATGGGCTTTAACTTTAAACCGCAGGGAGGCCACTGGACCAGACTCAAACCAGGAACAACAAGGAAGTATGGAAAATTACGAGAAATCCACACAAGTGCCAGACTAGCTCCTGTAGGAGGAATGGAATAATATTAAGGGAGTACACAGTATATATCCAGGGCTTTGTGGAAGGTCTTCCAAACAGTAACCTGCCAGCTCTCAAGCCAGCACTACACTGGGCATGTCAGTACCTGTAATTTACAATTGTTCCAGCTCAAACAGGTGGAAACGAAGACTCAGCAAGAATGAGTAGCTTCCTCAAGTTCATAGACTAAGTGCCAGATTTAAGATTTGAAGGCACTTGTTCTGATTCCAGTACCTAAGGCCTTCCCGCATACCATGCAACTTGTCACATGGCCCTCTGGACCCAGTCCTCGGATTCTGGGGTAGAAGTGAATCAGGTTCTTATCTTAACTGTCAGTCTACTTGGTCTTGTCAGGGTGAAGTTCTCAGACGCCAGACAAGGCTAGGGATAAGATGGTACCCCTCCTCAGTCTCTTCTAGAACCTTCTTACACTCCTGCATTTGCCAAAGGTGAAGTATTTTATCATTCAGGCATCTTGCCCACCTTTGGCCTTGTGAATGAGGAAGGAGCTTCACTGCTTGTCCCCACATTGGCACTAACCTTGAAGTGGCCCCCGTGTCTCCCCCCACTTCAGAATTTGTGAACCCGTCTTCCGCTGGACCAATGTGTATGCGCCAAGTGTCAGTTGGTCAGGCTGGTTCCACTCTTCAGACCTGTGGGCAGAGCTGATAACCATGTAATTTACCAACTGCCGGAGCAAGACTTGGAGGACTATAACATGGGCAGACATTAGCTTTATTTCCTGGCTCATGGAGAGGTTTGCAGGGTGTGGGGAGAAGGGCTAAGGTGGTGAATGGTGGCTGGGGAACACAGAGACACTTGGGAAGCATTTTTAGCAGTGCAGAAATGTACTTTCTGTGTAGGTACATGGGTTTATATCTCCCTTCCTAGTAATTTGAAATACTTTGGGGGTCACAAACCCCTTAAAGAACCCACAGATCTTCTCCTAGTAGACTGCGAAGCCCATAACCTCCAGATTAAGACATGGCTGAAGGTACGGCTTGGCCTCTTCCTGACCACCTGAGAGCAGGTTCCCATGGGCAGGCCTGGCTCCCTGAGAGCCCCTACTCCCTTCCAGACTTATGGCTCCCCTTAAGGAGAGGCAGACTTCTCAGCTCACTTATAGAACAGCACTGATTAATACTCCTTGTCCAGTTTACCCATTCTCCTAGGTTCCGACCCAGATGTCCTATCCAATAACTCCTCTCTTTGAAAAAACAGTTTTGCAAAGCTTGCTGTTATATTTAGACAACATTAAAGTCCTGTCTTCTTGCTCAGGGCAGCAGCAGACACACATTCTTCTGAGGAAGAAGGAGAGGGGAAACCCAAACTGATGGAAACTTCTGCTTGAAAAAGTCTTCCTCAAGAACTGTCCAGAATGAGCCTTAGAGCCACAAGATTTTGTCACTGAGCCCACAGACACAGCTAGAGCATCAGGGGCCAGCTGGGTGGACGTCTGCTTCTTGACATCATAGAGTCTCACAAGTGCTTAAAACATGAAGTGGTTTTCCTTGGCAGTCACATGACCGCCCTCTCAGGTAGTTGTTTCTGGAAATGTAAAAGGTCACCCTCCAGACATGGCAGTTCTTTGGACTTCTTTAATCCTACAGACTGTTTGAACCAAGTGAATGATGCCTGGCCCAAGCCCCAGATGAATGAGCACTCGGTTCCGTGGGAGACGCTTTCTGATCTCTCCCCCAGTCTTCTGTATCGTTCTCCAGCTTCCTGGTTGGATCTCCAGCTTTGCCATCTGCTCAGCAAAATTCAAGGAATGTGTGGCAGTGATTTAATTTATTGTGCTTTTCATGACAGTAACACTTTCCAAAAATTCCATCCGGATAGCCAGGCATAACTTCCTTTGCCTAAACCCGTGTTGTTGGGCTCTCGTTAAATATGCTTTTCCCAGATGTCTTCCCATCATATGCTATAAGGTTATTTCTGTGATTTTCTCTAGAACTACTGAACACCATTTGCCTTTTGACCTCCCCTTTTAAGAAATTAAGAGTCATGTTTGCCACCGGGCTGTCCTTAGGAACCTGTTCTATTTTGAAATGAACTGAGAAGATCCTTATCTCAGAAGTGCACAGCTGGAAAGAGACAGCATGAAAGTTGAGCCACAGAAGAACACAGAAGAAAGTTGAGCCATAGAAATGAACAAGGGGTCTAATGGAGTGGTTGAGGCATTAATTGGTCAATACGATATTTTTCAGTTTTTTTTCCAGTGAGTTCAAAGAGTTTCATAAAAAGTCCATCACTGTACTCAGCACTGTACTCAGTAATGTAAAGTACTATACTCAGTACTATCTAGTAAGAATATCCAGGCTCCTGGGTGATACCTGGCACCTTCCACCTGTTCTCACCTGAGGTTCATTGTCTTGTCTGCTTGACAGAAGTCTAAATCAGAGCCTTAGACTCAGTCCCACTCTGGCTTCTGGGAAGTAGGGGCTCTGGACTTTCTGTACCCCATCCTCTTCTTAAGAGAAGCAAGTTACTCCTTGGGTATAGCCTGGGAACTTTAGGAAGCTTTGCTTTTTTTCATAAATGAGAGTTTTGCTTTAGCACTATACCCCTCAGAATCCCCCAATACTGAGGCAGTACTAACCAGGGCTGTGTGTGTATGGCACAAGTAGAAATAGCAGGAGTGTTTTCACCATTCGGTGTCAAAGCCTGTTTCACAGGGACTCTGGGGATACAGGCACTCTTCTAGGCAGAAATTATGGAGCTGGTTACATATCAATGGAACTGAGAAGCAGAGCCCAAGAGCAGTGTTCTTGACCTTGGAGCAGTAAGATTCTCTCCCTCATTAGTCTTCCCTGAAGCTTAGGGGGCACCCTAAGCAGTTAAAGATCTGTGTGTCCGAAATATGGCTGTACCCCTTTCCCGTGTCCCACGCATTAGTGGCTCTGGCTCTCCGCCCCCTCACAGCGGCCCTCTTCACCCCACGGTTTGGGCCTCCAGCCAGTGCTCACAGCACAGGATCCTGGGCTCAGCTGCCTTTTTGGCAGGTCTGTGAATTGTTTCCTTTCCTATCCATCTGCTGGTGATCCATCATTGGGAGGTGCTGTCTCTCATGACCTGGGCCTCTCCTCTCTCCAAATGGGGCAAGGCACCTACCAGCGGAACCAAGTTTCAGGTTTTCTAGGCATTCTTAATTGCACATGATCAGGGTAATTGGGATCATGATAAGAAGGTAAAAACAAGTACAACAGTTACTATATCTTACTAAGAAGGCATAGAGGGTGCAGATCAGAACTGGAAGTAGCCAGGGCAGGGGGGCAGTAGGGTTGGGGTGAGGGGTTGGGTGAAATAGATGAAGGGGATTACGAGGTACCATCTTCCAGTTATAAAAGAAAGAAGACAAGGCAATGTGATGTGCAGCATAGGGAACATAGTCAATAATATTGCAATAACTTTGGTGACCAAAGGTAACTAGTCTTATTGTAGTGATCATTTTGAAATACAGATAAATATCAAATCACACTGTTTTACACCAGAAACCAATACAATATTGTATGTCAATTATTCTTAGATTAAAAATAAAAAAATGCAGACCTCATGGTGGTGTAATTGAGAGAATGTGCCCTGGGCATGTGGGCTTTGAAGACAGCATCATCTGATATGATTTCTTGTTCTGAAATGTATGGGCTGGATGTCTTCAGTCAATTCCGTGAACCTCTTATGACTTAGTTTCCTCATCTGTAAAATGCCAAGGTCATAGACTTTTCATAGGGAGTTCATGAAATATGATATGCGAGACTGTTTGAAATGTAGGTTCTCGATCAAAAACTGGAAACTTCCATCCTCTCCCTGCAGTCTCCCTCCCTAGCTGACTGTTCCTTTAAAAGCCCTGTGACCACATCTGTGTGCCTTGCAAGGGCGGACTTCCCCTCTGTATCTGTCTGATCTGACCTCGCCTTCTAACGGGCTGGATAATTACATGGTAGGAGTCTTCCCCACCATCAAGGAAGAGAGAAGCCTTCACCATTTTTTTAGTGGAAAAGCACTTTATACAGTAGAATAACCAGTAGCATGGGCAGTGTTTAGGGGGTAGCAAAAGAAATCGTCTGTTCATGAACAGTAAGTGCTGTCCCTTTAGACTAGGGAAAAATTAATCTGCAGCCCCCAACAGCACCCCGTATCCAAAAACTATTGGTAAATTGCATTTTGCCCATTTTAAATTTCATTTTGTTTTTATTTCTACCAAATATGTCCTTCTAAAATTGTCCTTACCCAATGGGCTCCCATTTGGTGTCAAAATGTTCATGGGCTTGTTAAGTTGGTTACCTTGCTTTGTTGTTATTTCTCTCTTTTGGGGAAATAGAACTTTTTTCCTTAAATACATGTGTGGACTTTTTCTTCTCCCCTCAAAAACACCGTATTTCCATTCTGAGTAAGTGTCATGTACTCTTTTTCAAACAATGGTGTCTGCTATGGACAAGAACATCGTTCTATAAGTGCATGAGTGAAGTTGCTTTGCCATCCAAAGTCATGTGCATTCTTGGTCCCAATGATTGGCGATTTCTCAACTGTATTTATCCTCCATTGTCTTACTTCTGAGGCATTTATAAGGATGGGTATGTTAAAAACCAAATCTTCTCTCCTTGATCTTAGAGAAATACTATAAAGGAAATTTGCTTGGTAATTCTTCTGCAAAAGGAAGCATGTGGCCCTCCTTCTCCCCTCGGGAATAGGAGAAAATTAACTGTGACATCTGGGTGAGTGGAACGTTAGCAGGATAGGAGAGAGCTGTCAGCAGAAGTAGGGAATATATCGAGATGGAGGTCTGCTCATCTTCACGCATGGTTTCCTTAACATTGAACTCCATGACTCCATGAACATTGAACTCTTTGCGATACCTTGCTTTGCAGCTCCAGCCACAGTGTGGACCTCGAGCTTGCGGGTTTGCTCTGATGATTCTATTAAACTCAATTTGGCAAATACTTGCAGAGTGCCTGCCCTGTGGCGGGAAGTGTCTGGGGTACTGGGAATAGAGGAGTGGACCAATAGCCTGCAAAGGCCCCTTCCTGCTGGACTTGTCCCTGCAGGGGAGTCCAGTCCAGGTAGGTCTTAGAAGGCCCCACCTTCTTGCTTGGTGGTCGACCACGGAAGGCCAGGATACAGTGAACACAGTTGGGGGTTCTGTGGCTCCAAGTTCTTGTAGGTGCTATTCTAACCTTTGCTTAGCTTAGCTGTCAATACCCACTCTTCGCCAGTCCTATCCAGGCCCAGGTCAGCTGGTCCCTTTCAGTGTTCCCCCAACGTACTCTGTACTGCTGTCACCAGACTTGCTATTGTGTGTGTAGTTACCTAATTTGGGGGTCTGTCTCGAGAGCAAGGATCTGGTCTTGATTTTCTTGTATCCCTGGCATTTGGCCTCGTGTGTTGGCATGTAGTATGGGCTCACTGCAAGTGTGAGGAGCGATTGGATGAAAGAAGGTGACGTAGGACGTCCCACAGTATCCACAGGGCTTGCTCTCCATCTGTAGAAACTTCCTGAAACTCACACAAAGGTCGAATGGTTATGGTTCTGAGGTGGTCTTCATAACACTCAAGTCCACTTTTCTATATCAGTGGCTTCTAGAGTCTGGAAGGAGATGCCATTCCCCAGTGTAATGGAGGTTGGGGCCACACTGTGGCAGAGGTCTCAGTGCTATGCTTCCTGATTTCACATACCCCGGGGTGGGGTTGCTGCGGACAAGGGCTAGCAGGAGGGAGGAGAGAACAGACCACATAAACAACAATTATATGCTGAGTGGTACCATCAGGCATCGTAGGGTCACTTTCCAGCAGAGAACCCGACGTTCCCCAGTGTCTTGGGAAAGAAGACAAGGCCCATTGGTGTCCACCGTGCAGTCTAAAACAAGGCAGAGAATTTTCATCCTGGGAAAGGTTCTCCTGAACATATAATGATTACACTAAATTGTGTTCTGTTGAAAATGTCTCTGTGTTGAACGGTCTGTTCAGCCATGATGCTTCTAACAGAGCCGTCCGCCATTTGGGTTTAACTCCAAGAACATGGCCAGTGTATGAAAAATTTAATTTACTAGCTTTTCATCCCTTCTCATTCCAGAAGGCCTCTTTCCCCGTCCTGCCATCCTCGGACCCAGCCCCAACCCAAGAATAGGAAGAGGTACATGACAATGAGTCCGGGACCCCAGATCCCCAGAGGGCTTACCGGGCCATGATGGCGCCCGTGTCCCGGTGCACATGGGTCTACACCTCCAGCCTCCTTCTCAGCTGTCTCTTGGGTTTGGTTTTGTTTCTCACTGTGACATAGGAAGACCAGGGCATAGTTGTCTCTGCTGTTGATATATAAATGTTCAGTTTAAGGTGAAAACCCATGAGGGCAAGAAAAGGAGAACTTTCTTCTGTCACATGCCTGTGACAGTCTGTACAGAGCAGTGATGTGAGGCTCTTGTATCTTTAAATAGATGCTACCCCGTACCTCGTACCACACTGACCTCATTAGATGTACCTGCAGAAATCAGGGGCTTTAGCCATTTGAGGTTTTGCTCTAACCTCGAATATGCATTATTGTCAAGCATCTTCTTTATAGATAGTTGGAGTTTTTTTTTTTTATGACAGCAGAGAAAGATTTTAATATTTGACAATTCCCCCTTTTTTTCAGTTCAAGGAGAATTTATGCATTTATTTTTAATCATCTATTTTCTACTGCAAAAATAAGCCATGTTTACAAACTTAAGTTTAGAAACTCCTAGGATCTGAGCAGCCACACTGGCATTCTGGGTAGGGCCAGGGCGGAGGCTAACTGTCCTCCAGCCACCTGGTCTAAGTCCCCACGTCCCACTGTGGCTCTCAGCATGTCACCGGGGCAGATAGCTTCCTCTCTGGTCTTGTCATTTCTTCTGGCCTAGGACACAAGGGGAGCTCGGCGATGGCGTTACCGTGGCCTGGTACTTTAGTAACCATACTCTGCCCGAAAATGACAGGTCATCTGAGTTAGTACTCTAACAGAAAACTGGGATGTATAGTCGCCTTGCCTAAGTAATCACGTGGGTCATGAAAGAGCCGGTCTTTAGGGCAGAGAAATCCTGGCTTTCCTCCCTGTGGTTCACACACTAGCCCGAAGCCTTCGACTTCCTGGAATTTTAAATCAAATTCAAAATCACTCAGCAGAAACTTCGAAATGCCACCATTCTCCCGACAAGCTCTTGACCTTCTCAACAGAGGCGCAGGTGACGGGCTGCTTATACCCTGTGCATTGAAACCTCCATTTTAAACTACAGACTCCCACGTTCTGGGTCTATAATTTGACCTCTTAGGGTACCGGGGGAGGCCCTTTTAGAATCATGAAACAGATTTTGTCACCAAGGAGCTGTAGAGGCTTTAGGGACGACGGTGCTATCTGGGGACATCTAGGCAGAGACACACCCGGCTGGGAGGCCAGCAGGAAGAAGGCAGCCAGGTTCCTCAGGGACTGTCCTCTTCTTGGTCTCTGGGTTTCACCTGCCTCCTACCCCTCAGAAAGCCTGAAAGCTTCAGTTCTCAGATCAGAAAGTAGACACATGTCAGAATGAGCCTGCGGGGACTCTGATGACTCTGTGAGCCACATTTAAAGTTGACAAATGTGTGTGTGGATTTCTCCTCTCTCCCAGCCTTTCTCTCTGGCTTTGAGCTTTTCCTCCCAGTTTTCTCTTGTTATGTGCACCCCCTTTGTCCCTGGATTCATTTAATTAAATTCCCTCCTTCCAAGGATGCTTGGATGGCTCAGTCGGTTAAGCATCTGCCTTTGGCTCAGGTCATGATCCCAGGGTCCTGGGATCGAGCCCCACATCGGGACCCTGCTCAGGGGGAAATCTACTTCTCCCTCTGCCTCTCCCCCTGCTTATGCATTTGCACCCTCTCTCTCTCTCTCTCTCTCTTGCTGTCAAATAATTGAATAAAATAATCTTTTTTTTTTAATATGCTTTGAGGTTTTTGGGGGGGCTTTTTTGTTTTTTTAGATTTTGTTTATTTATTTGACAGACAGAGATCACAAGTAGCCAGAGAGGCAGGCAGAGAGAGAAGAGGGGAAGCAGGCTCCCTGCTGAGCAGAGAGCCTGATGCAGGGCTTGATCCCAGGACCCTGGGATCACAACCTGAGCCGAAGGCAGATGCTTTAAACCACTGAGCCACCCAGGCACCCCTGAATAAAATCTTTTTTTTTTTTTTTAAGATTTTCTTTACTTTTTTGACAGAGAGAGATACACAGCAAGAGAGGGAACATAAGCAGGGCGAGTGGGAGAAGGAGAAGCAGGCTTTCCACCAAGCAGGGAGCCCCATGCAGGACTCAATCCCAGGACCCTGGGATCATGACCTGAGCCGAAGGCAGACGCTTAACGACTATGCCACCCAGGTGTCCCTGAATAAAATTCTTTAAAAAAAAAAAAAAAACTCCCTCCTTCCAGATCATATTATGTGCAATGAGCAAGTAGGGGGCTTTCTAGACCTGGAGTTCTCTTACAGGGAAATGATAGTCTTAAGGGTTAATGAAATCATCACTTTTCCCCCATTCTAGAGTTGTGAGCGGATGTTATTTCTGAATCCACTTTTTTCTCTATTTGTCTCTAGGTAATGTGCTTATCTTTGCCCTGTGGTGGTCCATT
Source organism: Mustela lutreola (assembly GCF_030435805.1). NCBI lineage: Eukaryota > Metazoa > Chordata > Mammalia > Carnivora > Mustelidae > Mustela > Mustela lutreola. Next base: position 9,790,264 of record NC_081295.1, on the reverse strand, counting down.
TACTTCTAAGTAGGTGATTAAGGAACAAATCATACAATTAATGGTGTTTATGTCCCTGCCTATAAATGAAGACTACACTTCTTTTACAGTGACTCATATGAAGAGGAAAAGATCATTTTTATCACAACCCTCGCGACCTCCATTCCTCATAAGGCTACTCTGTCATTATTTCAGACATGTGAGTCATTGGCTCAGATTATTTCATTTTATGATCATTTGCCCTAGCTATCCATTACCAAAATGCATTGCAATCAGGGTTCTGGAATGTAAAATAATAGGTTCACTTTGTGATTTCCGAAACACAGAAATGTCTTTTGTTGGTGTATAGCGTCACAGAGCCAAGGCTGTCTCCCCCCTCCTGTATGGACTTTCACGGTGGGCCTCATTTCTCTGTAAAGAATAGTGATTCTGGTGTTTACTTGTCCATACGTACAGGACAGGACGCAAACATCAAATGTAGGCTGTGTTGTGTCGGGGTCACGAGCCACAAAACAGAATTTCTTTTTTGTTTTCCTGTGTATGTGTACCCATTTACAAGTGAAAAATTAAAAGATGACTCAAATTGCTTTGATATAAGAAAAGATTCTTTACTTTCTGTTCCAAAGGCCACCTGGTTTTAATGCCTTTGCCACATCTTGTTAATATTTTATTTTGTTTTGTTTTTCTTTTTAAGTAAAGCTAATCTCCGCCCACCTGCCCACCCCGCCACTGCCCAAAAAATGTCCCGTGGAGAAACAGAGAAATCTGGCTACCCAGTAATGAAATCCAGATTTCCTCTCTGAAATGTCTCTGAAACTAACATGGCCCAAGGAGTTTTGTCCAAGGAATTGGTTGTATGTCACATTCAAACCGGTGAGCCATCCTCTAAGTAGGAATGCTGAATTAAGGACGGCACTGATTCTGGGATGTCAGTATCTGTTTGATGATAAAACAATGTTGTAGGAATTAAGGTATGGGCTCGGGTAACAAGAGCACCCAGAAAACTACCCTATCCCATCAATAAACACCAAAGAACAAGTCATTATTTTGTATACAGATTTGAGAAGATTGCTGGTAGAATTGAAAACATTCTTTCTCGGGGCACCTGGGTGGCTCAGTCAGTTGAGCATCTGACTCTTGATTTCAGCCCAAGTTGTGATGGAGTTTGCTTAGGATTCTTTCTCTCTCTTCCTCCATTTGGGATTCTCTTTCTCCCTCTCCCCCTACTGCTCTCCCTCTCTCTTTTAAAGATTTTATTCATTTATTTAAGAGAGAGAAACGGAGATAATAACAGAGAGCACGAATGGGGAGAAGTGGGAGAAGCAGCCTCCCCGCTGAGCAGAGAGCCTGGTGCAGGGCTTGATCCCAGGACCCTAGGATCATGACCTGAGCTGAAGGCTCAGGTCATTTAACCAACTGAGCCACCCGGGCATCCCTCTCTCAGGAAGGAAGGAGGGAAGGAAGAATAGGAGGGAGAAAGGGAGGAAAGAAAAGAAGGAAGGAGGGAGAGAAAAATATCCCTTTTACCTTTTTGATAATGCTACATTTTCTAATTTTTACCTGGAAAAATTTTACCTCTGGCATCCAACGAGGTAACAGTCTGTTGTGGGTATTCATTCACCACAAGCCAGAGCCTACCGACCACCACTGACGCGCACCATTGAGGGGGAAGGGCCCTGGCATGGCTTCTTATCAGGTTATCATTTCTTTGGTCTGGTGCTAAATTAGCTCATTACTTTCATGTTATGAAAACACATGCTTTCAGATTCTTTGCAATTTTTTTCCCCTTTCCTGACACTTTCCCATTGAGCTTTATGAAGACTAAATCGCTTAGAGCCTGTTTTCCACAGGCCCTGGGCTGTATGTAGGTCACAATTTGGCTAGAGAGAGGCCTCCATTTAGGTTTGTGTCTTTGGCAGCTGCATCATCTTGTATCAGATCCAGGCCCTCGGGGGAAGGAGTCTTCCTCCTCACAGATGGCTCTCAGAGTTGGAGATCCCAGCCACAGTTGCTCAGAAATGTGAAGGAAACATTTTCCAGTTGTCTGAGCTCGGGCTAAGAATTTTCTCTGCTCCTTGCCGTGGCTGGGCTATGAAGCCGTGCTGGCCAAGGGGGCTTGGCTGGGATTTCCCGTTAGCCTTGCCTCCTTCCGGAGGGAGGTCTAGCGAGCTCTGTCGGGGGCGGGGTCTGCTGATTGCCTTGTCTTTACCAGAGGGACTTCATACGTTCTCCACTCTCTCCAAGCAGCAGTGGGAAGGTGCCCTGATCTTGTCGTGCACTTAGGGGTGTGAATTCTGCTGCTTCTTATAAAGAGTGTTGTCCAAGATTTCAAAGAGAAACTGGACATTGTGCTTTGTCTCACAGAGGTAGGTTGGACAGGGAGATGGTCTGTCCAAAGTTGTACCAAAATAAGGAGTTTTATCTGCTAGGACTTCAGGCTGTGAAGGGGTTAGAGGTTCTAGTTAATGTTCACAGGTGCAAACCTATTTCACACTCAGCTCTGTGAACTGGGGAGAACCTACCCTTCTCCTGGCCAGGGAAGCTTCCTGGGTGAAATCTTCTCAGCACCTGTTAGGAGGAAATTAAGCTCGTACCTAGCAGGCTTAGAAGACAGAGGATCTCTCTGACCTTTGAATGTCACGTGTTAGCCAATGAGGGCAGTGGGCATCGTTGGCGGGAGATGAGGAGAGGCAGGTGGAGGTAAGGGGAGGCTTCTGGAGCTGTCAGCCTGGAGAAGTGGCCAGAAGTGTCCCGTAAAGATACCAGTGCACTTGGGACAACAAGAAACTTTTTAGGACATGGCTTACTCATCAGTGGCATCTTGCTCGAAGGAGGCAATCCGTGAGACCTGGAGCACATCAAGTTTGAGGTCAAGCAAGTAAAAGGAAAGACAAGTACACTGTCACCTAAGATCAACTAAACCACCTTTGCAAGGGGGTTTCCAGCAGGACTGAAGTAGGCTCCAACCTTGGAGAAGCCAGAGGGACCTAAATACATCACAGCTCATGACACCCATTAAGATCATGTCCTACTGCCCGGTCTGCCCCAACATCCTGTCCAGCTCTGCCCTGGGTGCTGCTGCGTAATGACTCTTCCAACTCTTTCCTATCCAAACTCATTAATGATGAGAAAGAGGAGAAAACTTGGCCTGCACTTTGAATTCTGGGAAATCATCTTCTATACAATCATTTCTCTAACCATTTTTATGAAATACATACACACACACAAACACACACACATTCACACACACACAGAGTCCACCTAGAGTAGATTCTTTTAGGCTACAAAAAATATTTTAGGGCTACTGATTGAAAGGGGACATGCCCCTGATATTTATTGCAATGTTACTAACAGTAGCCAAATTATGGTAAGAGCCCAAATGTCCATCAACAGATGAATGAATAAAGATGATGTATGTGTACACACACACACACAGAGTAATACTACTCAGCTATCAAAAAAAATAAAATCTTGCCATTTGCAGTGACATGGATGTAGCTAGAGGGTTTCATGCTAAATGAAATGAGTTGGTCAGAGAAAGACAAATACGTATGATCTCACTCTTATGTGGGAATATGTGGGATTAAGAAACAAAACAGATGGACATAGGGGAAGGGGAAGAAAAAGAGAGAGAGAAGCAAACCATAAAAGACTCCTAGTGATAGGGGTTGATGGAGGGAAGAAGTGGGGATGGGCTAGAGGGGCAACAGGCATTAAGGAGGGCACAGGATGTGATGCGCACGGGTGTTGTATGTAAAGGATGAATCACTAAGTTCTACATCTGACACCAATTTTACCATATATGTTAACTAACTAGAATTTAAATAAAAACTTGAAAAAAATATTTTAAGACTATTATAAATAGAGGTCTATTAGGACTAAGGTCAGTTTTATGCCTTCAATAGGGACTGTGTTTATTTCTGATTGTGGTACCTAACGCATTTTCAAGTTTTAATACAATGGGGGAGGTTATTTTTTATTTGATAATAAGTGTAGTAAAGATAACGTCATTTTTATGACACAAATACCTTTTAAGGACCCTCTGGAGTCTACGTTCCTTGCTCTTAGCTCCAGGTTAATGTGACAGATTTACTCGGCAGACTTGCAGCAATGAATTTTTATTACAAGTTCTTCACAGAAGCTTCACATCACAGTCCAAATGTGCCAAACGTAACATCGTAGACATGAGGTGCCCAAGAGGCACCCGTCCCCAGAGCCCATCGCACCACCCTGTACCATGAGCTGGGATTCAGCCCCATACAAACATTAGGATTCCAACTTTGATTCCGTCGTTAATGTGATTTTGATTGTCACTTTATACTGAATCCCTCAGTGGGGCCATCTTTTAAAACCTTCTAATTGTTTAAATCTTATTGCAAGAAAATGTTCCCTTCACAATCCAGGATTAGACAGTAAGTGCCATTTACCAGATTATGGTGTCCCCAGTCTCTTAAATGTTTGTTTATTTGACCTGAAGCTTTTCACATTTTCTAAGGAAAACTGGAACCCCATTAAAGGGTATTAATTATGTCAGGATTTGCCAGACTACACTTGAGGAGCAACGTTGGTTTGTTTTTTTTTTAATTTAATGCAGAGCAAAATCAGTTGGATTAAAAACATCCTTTCCATTATTTAACGGAATACTTCCACCAAGTGGATGTCTTTAGGTTAGACGGTCTTGTATTCCTTTTTTCCACAGCAAGTTCTTTATATCTGCTGGCTTTTTTTTTTTTTTTTTTTTTTCCAAATTCGCTTTCCTACAAGAAACCCTGAGGATGTTTAAAAAGGCTCTAAGTGTCTGGGAGTTTGGACAGGGTCATAGTGATGCAGGAAGGACAATGGACTGTTTTCCCGTGAGTCCCATGAAGGGAAGTCACAATGACAACCCAGCAAGTTAAGTGTGACATGATATCGGTGATGGTGGTTTTGTTCTGTTTCTGCAGAGCAGTTGGTGTGGGAGAGATGAAAGAGATATTAGAAATGTCATATATTTTGTTCCCAGGTGATTTTCCTGGAGGCCACGGGCCTAGTCCTGTTGGGGGTCACTCCTCTACCTTCTTAAAGTTGTAGGAAATTCTGTGGGTTCCTTTCAAACAGGGCACTCTGGAGAGGCCTTTGGTCTTCAGATCGCAGTAACCGTCCCACAGAGACCTGTCCAATTTTCTAGAAGACCAGATGTTCTCACGGGCCTGAGGCTGACCATCATGCCTGAGGCCATCATGCCCTGTGGTCTTTGAGTCCTGGGACTCTTGGCGAGATCCCCTTACCAACCTGTCAGTGACCTTACCATTTGCTCTGCAAACACTGCACAGGAATGGGGTGCTGGTCGCTAGCATTCCCAGGATGGAGCCCCTTGTCTTGACCAGATCTTTCCACCCCACTCCCTCTCTTTGTTTCTTCTCGAGTATGGACACGAGCATCGGCCAACGGGGTGGACCATCTTGGAGGTGCTTCCCATTCCAGATATGACAATTCTTTGATTCCATCTTGTGTCCCTTGGTGCCCATGATGTGACTGAACGTGGTGACAACAGACTGATCGTGGTCATGGCAGATCCCACTCAGCTCACTCACCTCCAGGCATCGAGGTCATTCTCACTCTGCTTCTCGCCACCTCCGTGGAATCAAGGGACCTTGACAGTGGGCCCGGCGCTTGAAGCTGTCCCGGAGCCCACTGGCACAGATGTTAGTCTGCCCGACTCATCCCAGTCCTCGCTGCACATCAGCTCCCAGGACTGAAGGACAGTGAGGACGTTTTGTAGAACTGAGTTGGGCCATGTTCTTTAGTTGGTAGCTCACATGCCTTCTGGAAAGCAGGAGTGTATCATATCCCAGCTGCCTAAATCCTTTTAGCCTCTTCAGACGCCTGCTTGCAAGTTCATTTCCATTGCTCATTAACCTCTTTGGGAGAGATTAGTTCCAAAAGATTGAAAAATGTTTTCTTGCCTTTGAAGGATGAATTTACCATTCTTAGCTTTTTCATGCCATGAAGGTGTTTGACTCAGGAAGGAGAGGCTGGGTCTGTTGAAGATGGCTCTAAGCTGGTGTCTTCTTTTACGATGCAGTTCCAGGGGAGGGCAGGCAGGTCACACAGATTCACGTGCTATATTGACCACAAAGCATCCAAGCCCAACATGTCCTATGATGATTACGGAGCACAGTGACTGTCCCTTGCCTGCCCGTGTCTTTCCCAAGGAGCACCATGGGAGCAGAGGGCCTGGGTTACTGCGGCTGGAAAGGGAGGGTTCGATTATCCACAAGAGAGAACTGTGGACCTCCCCAAATGGAAATGCTTAACATAGATGAATTTTTAATGGAAATAAATTTTGCTCCTCTAATAAGCCTTTCGGCTTCTTGGAAGATACAGACCGTGCCCTGTTGATTACTGACATTGTATTTCCTTTCTTTTCCCCCTCCCTGCTTCCCCTCCTGGCCTTTCCAACCTGTTGGCAGCTGCCCGTATCTAGCAGTGAAAATCACCCCCGCCATCCCCGTGGTTGGTGGCATCCTCTTCTTCTTTGTGATGGGGACCCTGCTTCGCACCAGCTTCAGTGACCCAGGAGTCCTTCCGCGAGCCACGCCCGATGAAGCCGCTGACCTAGAGCGACAAATAGGTAACCTTGATGGGCTGCCCTTAGCCTTGGGTCCCTTCCCACTGGGGCTCAGCTGCCATGTGGGAGGACAGGCCCAGGTGCCGGTGCAGGACGGGCACTGGACAGTGGCGCGTAACCAGGGAGGCGTCCGGGAAGTCCTCTCCTCGGTGGCAGGACGGGCTGAGTAGGAGGTGGGATGTGAAGTGGTTGGAGGTCAGCCCAGGGGCTGGTGGTGCCACCAAGCAGCGGTGCCTCCCTCATGATGCTCTGGGTCCTGATGTGTCTTTGAAACCCAAGCCCGGCTGAGGAAGAGCCTCTGTCCTGTAAGACCCGTCGTTATTAGGGGCAACTCTCTGTTCCCTTTACGAGCGTCCTTCTTGTTCCTGGTTTCCCAGAAGCCTGGGGAGGTTACGTCTTCCCCTGCTGTCTCATTGATCCAGCCTAGGACCCAGAACTTTCTTTATTAAGGCAACAAAGATATATGTTCATGGTATATGCGAAGATGAAGAGCTTTCATTTTTCCTTAGATATTGGAACCCTGTATTGAAATGTAAAAAGTTTACAGGGACCCGTTTTAAACATATTAAAACAAATCCTAATCCCCTGCAGGGTAAACTTTTAATGTTCCCTTTTTAGTTAAAAAGAGAACTTCTCGCTCTTAAAAGTTTGCATTTGTGAATTCGTAGCTTTGCAGTGACACTATGATAATTTGACAAGTGTGGCTGAGGGGTTGTGGTGACTCTGTGTGAATGTAAAGCTTAGCATGAAAACCCATCTGAAACTTCCCTCCTGCTGTTCCTCTTACCCTGTGGGCTTCTCTTCCCAGCCTCACTCAGCCAAAAGCCCCGGCTTTCCGGTGTCAAGAGATAGGAGCGTGGGTTCTGAGAGGCAACATGTGCTGTGGACTGCCCTCTCCAGGTACCAAAGCATGGCTATGTCCTCTGGGCATCTGCCTCCATCCTTCATTCCGGCTGTGCAGAAGGGGAGCAGTAAAGGAGTTCATGACGGGAGTGTATGGTGGTGGTCCTCTGTCTGCAGCCTTCTTGTGTCCCGAGGCAGGCAAGCAGAGGAAGGAAGAATCAGCAGTGGAGAGACAGTCTCTTTCTTAGCCAGTGCATCTTGGGATTTCAAGACATTAATTATATATTAATTCATAATTTAAAGGCTTACATTTATAGCATGTAAATCCTCTGTAAAGGCCATCCACAGTTATCACTGAATTAACCATACCCAAGTAAGTTTGGGAAGAAGATTTGATTATGACATTCATTTTGCAAATAAGGAAACGGAGAGCCCCATGGAGGTTAACTGGAAGGAAGTGGCAGAGCCAGAGGCTTGAACCCAGGTCTCCTGGGTCTCAGCCTTTATTCTTTCCAGGGTGTCATGTCTTGGGGAGGAGACTGGTCCAGTTTCCTTCAGAAACAGAACTGGGCCTCTGGAAACTGCATAGCCTGTACCCACATCACCTTAGCACACAGCTTGAAAACCCTCTACTCAAGCAGTGTGTTGAGTACCTTGGTCTTTACACTGGCCTTGAAGCATTTTCCTGCTGCAATCCTATTTTCTTTCCCACCTCTCAGATAGTGCAAGGAGCATCTGTGAAATCAGCAAGATTGGGAACTGGGGATGACAAGGAGTGCCACTGAAATTCTCTATCATAAATGCAGATTCTAAGAGGCACAGAGTTTCTGTTCATCCCTGTTAATATTGAGGAAGTTGAGTGATCTACTAAAGTGCTTTTTTTTTCCTTTGGCTTTAAGTTGATAACTTAAGAGTGGTTTTTTCAACATGAGTATTTTTAACACCAGCTCTGCCCTACCCACATTCTGAGACACAGAATCTGTGAAAGTACTAGATGGGGTAAAGGATGAAACCAAATCTTGTTTCAAAGGAGGGAGAGGGGAGGGTCTTTAAAGACAGGACAGCATGGCAGACTTGAGTGGCTCTGCATATCCTATCACCAAGAGACAACAAGAAAACTGGACAAAACAATCACAGCCATTTCATGGGTCTAGAATTCAACTGTATTGAGGGACAGTTATTCATGAAAATCTAGTGGACTTTGGATAAGAATACTGGGTGTCTGTGATAGTCTCACCCAGGGCTGGTCTAGTGCCCACCTGAATTCCAAAGGTAAGGAAGTTCTAGCTGGACAGGGAAGACACTGAAAATCAGCAGCTTACCTGCCTGAGGGGCTAATTTGCTTTGGAGTGAAATACGGAAAAAAAGTCAGTAACTGAAGTTTCCCCTTAAGAAACTAGAAAAAGGGCAAAAAAGGGCAAACTAAGAGTAAGACATATTGAAGGTGAGAGTGAAGGGGCGCCTGGGTAGCTCCACTGGTTAAGCATCTCCCTTTGGCTCAGGTCATGATCCCAGGGTCCTGGGGTCAAGTCCTTTATCAGTCCTCAGTTCGGCACTTTGCTCAGGGGGGATCCTGCTTCTCACCCTGCCTGCTGCTACCCCTGCTTGTGCACTCACTCTCTCTCTCTCTCTGACAAGTAAATAAATAAAATCTTTAAAAGAAAAAAAAAAGATGAGAGTGGAAATCAATGAAATAGAATACAGAAAACAACAGAGAAAATCAGTGAGACCAAGAGTTAGTTCTAGAAGATTAACAAAATTGATAAATCTTGAACTATACCATTCACCACTCCTTCCAAAAAAAGACATAGAGAAGATACAAAGTACCAAAATCTGGAAGGGAAGCAGAGGCATCACTATTGACCCTAGCACATTAAAAGGATTTTAACTTTACGCCACAGATTAGACAACTTAGATGAATGGACAAATTCTCAGCAAGCCACAATTACCTAAAGAATGACTCAAAAAGAAATAGAAAAGCTGAAGAAAGCCATAACAAATAAAGAAATCAGCCATCCATATGTAGAAAGATGAATTTGAATCCTTACCTCACACCATACACAAAATTTAATTCTAAATGGATCATAGACCTCAGTGTAAGAGCTTAAGTTCTAAAACTTCTGAACAGAACTTAGAGAAAATTCTCATGACCTTGGGTTAGGCAAAGCATTCTTACAAAGGGGTGCCTGTGTGGTTCAGTAAGTTAAGGGACCAACTCTTGATTTCAGCTCATGTCATGATCTCAGCATCCTGGAATTGAGCCCTCTTGGGCTCCATGCTCAGCACAGAGTTTGCTTGAGGATTCTCTCTCTCCCTGTCCCTCTGTCCCTGCACCTCCCCCACCCATGCACATGCATGCTCTCTCTCTTTCTAAAATAAATAAATATTTTTTTAAAAAAGAGTTCTTACATAGATACCAAAAGCATGATCTGTAGAAAGAAAAAGATAATACATTGAAGTTCATCAAATTAAGACCTTTTGTGCTTCAAAAGATACCATTAAGAAAATAGAAAAACAAGCCACAGACTGGGAAAAAGTATTTGCACATCATATGTCTGATAAAAGGATCTTGTACTTGTATTTAGAATATATTAAGATCTCTTACAACACAATAATAAGAAAAACAACCCAATCAAAAATGAGTAAAGGATTTGAACATTTTTTCAAAAAAGATCTATGAATGGCCAATGAACACAAGAAAAGAAGGAAATGCAAATCAAGACCGCAGTGATGTACCACTGCACACCCACTGGAACAGCTCTAACCGTCAGTGACGGCCTGGAGAAATGGGAACCTTCGTGCATCACCAGTGGGGTAAAATGCTGCAGCCACTTTGGAAAACATGTCCTCAGAATTCCTCAAGACTTTAAGCATAGATTACCATATAACCTGACAAGTCTGTTTCTAAGTATATACTCAAGAGAAACGAAAACCTACGTTCCTGATGTGCATTGTACCTAATACCCTCAATTGGAAATAACTCGAATGTCCATCATTGGGCAAACTGATGAACCATATGTGGTATAGCCACACGGTCGGTAAGTGATGAAAAGGAGCCCCGTGCGGACATATGCTACAACACGGATTAGTGGTAAAAACACGCCAAATGGAAGAAGCCAGATCAGAAGGCTACCTATTGTGTAGTTCCGTGTATATGAAATGGCTTTAGAGACAGAAAGCAGAGGAGTGATTGCCTGGGGTGGGGGCACAGGTGAGGGTCACCACACTTGGACGTGAGAGAACTTGCTGGAATAGTGAAAACGGTGTAAGAGTGGACTGGGGTACTGGTGGCACAGCCCGATGCATTTATGAAAGGTCATGTTACTGCATGCTTCCAGAGGATAACTGCTAGGGTGGTAAGTTACAGCACAAGAAACTGTCCAAAAAAGAGGAGAGGAAGGAGAGAGGAGGAAGACGGGGTAGCAGAAGAAGGCCCACTCGCCTCTGGTTGTATGGCGTTAGGCTAGTTTTAAAATGGGAATAATAACCCTTATCCTATAAGGTTCTTCTCGGGATCAGCTCAGTAAATGGTTGCGGGCTTTTGTTTTTGTGGTCTTTGTTTTGTTTTTTAAGATTTTATTTATTTATTTGACAGAGAGAAATCATAAGTAGACAGAGAGACAGGCAGAGAGAGAGAGAGGCGAGCAGGCTCCCTGCTGAGCAGAGAGCCTGAGGCGAGACTCGATCCCAGGACCCTGAGATCATGACCTGAGCTGAAGGCAGCGGATTAACCCACTGAGCCACCCAGGCACCCCTGTTTTTGTGTTTTTAAAAAGAAAAATTCTTCTCTTTTCCCAGCCAGTTCTCTCCTCACCTCCCACATACATAGACTGTCATAAAAGAATTCTCCACCTGCCACGTGATAGGACGAAATGGCTGAGCCAGTCTAATTCTTTATTAGGAGTCCTTCCGTGTGTTACTTGGCCGTGGAGAATAAGATTATGTCTCAATGAAGTCTTAGCACATTGGCTTTGTGCTATCTAACTGAAGAAGGAAAAAATGAAAATGAGATTTGGAAACTTATTATTATTAGTTATTAATTCTAATTGTCTATAGAGCTCTCCTTACAGAAGCCCACGGTAGCCACTTGAAACCAGCCGTCTAAGTAACTGAATGAAGCTGTGCCAAGGGGTTGGGGGGGACCAGCTTCCCTGTCTTCAGGTTTCGGGAGGGGAGGAGGTGGTGAGGAAGAGGGGGACGCTCTGCGTCTCAGAGTCTGTTACCGTTTCTTAAAAGGCCTTACCCTTATTTTTTTCTGAAAGAGCTTTCCTGGTTCATTACCTTACAGCTAAAATGACATCCCAGGATGGCAGTGGTGGGGCGGGGTGGGGGAGGGGTGCAGGGAGGTCTCACTTGGTCACTGGAGTCCTGCTTGGAAACGCGACACTTGGGAAACTCCGTTTTTTCGGTTCACTCAGGGAGGATAAGATACTACGCAGTGGATTTGGGGCTTGAAAGAAATAATGAGACTGTGTTGTAAGTCACTGGGTCAAAGCATTTCAAGTAGTGATAGACCTTTCCAGGGATCAAAATGGGGGAGAGCGGCGGGTCTGCCTCTCTGTTTTTCATTATGCGTCTTGCCTCTTCCCACGCCTCGACAGTCCGACAGTCCAGAGGGACCCCAAGAGAGGGAATCCGGGAGGAGCTGAAATGCGAACTCAGCTTGTCGGGGTCCCAAAGCGAGGCTGGTTCCTTCGGAAAATCTCTCCCTGTGTCATCGTAACCGTGACACCCGGAGTTCTTAGGTACAACACCAAAGGCAGGATCCGTAAAAGGCAGAGAGATAAATTGATCAAAGATCTTATGGTTGCTTGGGGAGTGTCAAATCCGATCCAAGGAAGCAGGGTGTTCTTTAGAAAACTCACCTGGGCTGTGGCAGGAGCAGAATCTGAAGAATTACTGCCTCGCTCTGCCCCTTTTATTGGGCAGTTAGAGTTGGTGGGACACAGTGGGCACACGAGTCTCCCTTCTCTCTCTGTCTCCCTCTGTCTCTTTCTCGCTCTCTCTCCTTTCCCCTCTCTCTTCCTCTGTCCCCTCTTGGTCCCCCTCCTCCTTTCCCGCTCCTTCCCCTAGATCTCTTTCTCCCCCTTCCCCTCCCCCTACTTCTATTTCTCTTCTTCCCCTACCCCCTACTCTCCCGCCAGACTCCCATCAACAACTTTTCTTGAAGTGTACAGAACCAACCACCATTTCTAAGATGAAAGTTTCCCTTTCATTATTTCTCAAATTAGTCCTTGGTCTGGACATCCTTTAGATGAGATGTTTAGGAAGCAGGATGGTTTCCTGACCCGAGGAAACACCGGCCAACCAGCCTCGGTTATGCCCAATGCCACAGAGTGTGATTCCTGGGAAGAGTTTCATGGGAACAGGATGTCTTCACCCGCCAACTTGACTTGCTGGAGTTTTTTTCCCCCCCCTTGAGACATTTTAATTCTGTGTTTAAGAGGTGAAACACTTAATTGGATTTTAACAACACTGATGGATTTTTGTTGAAGAAAATACTTTCTGAGATTACTCTAAGCCAATTGAAGACTTTTATCAATGTTCTGTATTGTAAAGCTCCACTATTTCCAATTTTCTCCCATCTCGATGTTTTACTAAAATCATTTTAATTGGAGTAATTTTTTTCTGCATAAAATTTATAACTAAGAGTTTTTTTCTTGTTCAGGTCTTTTTTATATCCTGAACGTTGCCATTAGGAATTTTCTTACAGAACTATGACTTCTACTAAGATAGATTTTCCTGGTGATTGCATGTTTTGCAGTCAATACTGGTTTCTTTTTGGTTATTTCTACTGGTAATATTCACCATAAAATTGCTTTAAAATGTGATGGTTCCATTCATTTTTGGCCTTGGGCTACATCTGTTATCTTTGATGGATATGTGATTAAACCTACCTGACACTTGGATTCACTTTGGGTAATGCATACTAGATGCCCACAGTATAGAACATCCAGAAAGAGAAGGGGCAGGATCCTGGTGGTTAATTTGATTGGGTTTTGCCAGTTTTCTTTCCAGAAGGTGATATTTTCTGCTCCTTTCTCCCGAATCCTGTTTGAATCTCTCTGCTCACCTCCAAAATCTTCCCAGTATATCTGTATAATCGTTCTCTGCTATGGACATTTCGGCTTTTCACGAACATTCGGCCAGCCCTAGGAACTCTGTTCAGACTTGAACTACACCTGCCTGGGTGGGATTCCTTCTGCCTTTGCCATCCTCTCTCCCCAGCTGCTTGCTTCCTGCTCTGTTCATTTCCTGTTTTATTCACAGGAAAGCCAGGGCTCAGAAAGGAAAGTGATTGGCCAGAGGTCATTTGACCAGAGCTAGGAACGCAGGCCTGTCTCCCATTACCCCGCCCCACCAAGTGCTTTTAACCACGGCCCACCATCTCACTGCTCTGGGGAGCCAGGCCCCGAGCAACAGATTTCTGGTCTTACTGGAACAAGTAGCACTTCCCATTCCCCCTAAGTTATTTTCTCTCCCCCAGACTGTCGACATCATCCAGCTTTCCCGTCCTGTTGGCTGACTCCTCCGTCACCCATGGCCTAGAAATAGAGAGCTGTGTCCAGCACGTTGTGGCCATAGGGCCTGCTTCTCAAATCCCAGTTCGGTGGAGAGAGTAGAAACACAGGGAAAGTCCAGACAACCTAACGCCCCTCTTGAAACCGCCTGCAGATCCAGGCACCTCCTGTCCATTGGGACTCGTGATGCTCATGAAGGAGTTAAGGGGAGGGAGAGCAGGGTGTCCCAGCACATCTGAAATACAGTCTGGAAGAGACAAGACATTTGAAGAAAATGGCATCCAAGGATGAAAACAAAAAGTAGATATCCTTGTTTGAGGGAAAATGCTAGAATCATCTAGAGCATACAGATGCCAGGGAAGGGTGGGCAGTGATTCTCCCACACCAACTCGGGGTGGCAACTCAGAATGTCAAAATTCCTGATTGTCTCTTTAAAAAAAAAAAAAGAAAGAAAGAAAGAAAAAGAAAATCCAGGCCTGGGAGAGCTGGGAACCAGATGTCACAATTCAAAATTGTGGTATTTGGGGAAATACCACAAGATTTTGAAGGCTCTAGTTCTGAGGGAAGGAAGGAGCCAGAGATTTTTGTTTTTCCAAAGGATCTGGGAGGCTGGGTGTTTCTCATCCAGGATGTTCACTGAAGCCTATGTTATTCCTTCTTCCTGTAGAAACGCGAACTTGGGGGAGTGTACCATGTGTTGGACCCGAGGCCAGTTTCAGATATAAATGCATTTGCTTGTTTGTGAGGTTAGGACAGTTTCCTGTGATGGTTGGAGTGGAGAATTAGGACGACGGGGAAAAGCACCCAGCAGCTCCCCTCCTGTGCAGGTGCGCGTTACAGAACCGCCTGCCTCGGTGTCCTCCAGACAGCTTTGTGGGAAGCCAGTGGTATTTTCCTCCCTTGGACAGGAGGGAAAACCGAGCCAGGGGCACTTGCTGAGGTCACACGTTCTTGTCCCTACTGTCTTGAGCCTCTGAATCTGAATTCCTAAATCCACACGGGTATTTTAGTGACCTGAAGCCACTGGGTGTCTCTTTTAATATAATAAGTCTTAACAAGTTGAAGGTTCGACTTACTTACATAAGTGTCCACACGTACAGGTTTGGAATCTATTCTAGAGAATTAATGAAACTGCCCTCGAAGCAAAGGTATCGCTTCATGACAGATGAGGGGACTCTCTCTCACCGCATGAATGTCCCATTCTTTAGAGTCTGTTAGATCAGCAAAATGATGGCACACAGCAGTACTGACACACATTGCCGGGAGGGAGGGAAGAAGGAAGGAAGGAAGGAAGGAAGGGGAAAAAGGAAAAGAAAAACGAGAGGAAAGAAGAACCGTGCTGTAATTATAATCTGCTCTCATATACAAGGCTGTGCCGCAGGGAAGATGAGCGAACCAGGGTGAGGAACAGGTCAGCTGCAAGAGGGCAGAGGAAGCCAGAAGCTGTAAGGAGGGGATGGAAAGGTCCAGGTGGCACCAAAACGATGGAGGAATCGGGACCCCATGGTTTAAGAACAGGCCTAGAGGAAAGAGCAAGAGTCGGGTGTGTGTTCGTGGAATGCCCTTCTCCAGCCAGGGGCACTGACCTGGGCAGATCCTGTCAGTGAAAGAGCTTGGGGAACCCACTTCCCGGACTCCAGGTAGGCCTGTCCTCAGCAGTGCTCTGAGTCATAGAACATTCCAGCTTCAAGGGGCCTCGGCAATCGTGGAGATCACCCTGGACCACTCCTTTGGTTTGCAGAGTGAGCTGAGGCTCAGAGGGAGACAACTGCAGATACCTATTGTTTGCCCTTTCTCTTCTGAAACTGAGTCCCTAAATCCTTGCTACAACATCTCCCGGGAGCTTATTAGAAATGCAGAGCCTCAGGCTGCACCACACTTAGCGACTCTGAATCTAAATTTTTAACAGGACCCTTGAAAGCCAAGAAGCACGGCCCTGGTGCCTCTCGCTCTCAGCCGGTGACCGGCGCCCAGCGTCTTCCATCCTCCACCGCCCCCCCCCCCCCCAGTCAGTGTTTACTTCCTCTCCTCCTAAGCTCCCTGGACTGCCAGGATTTCAGGAATGTGGCTAACTACAAATTCACTGACTTTGAGCATTCGGTGTAGAAGTCTCCTGGCAGTGCCTGTGAGTGGTATCTTTTCCCTTATTATTACTGACTAATGATAACTGTATGACAAATACCTTCTCTTTTGATGGTGCTTTACAGATTCCAAAGTCCCTGTGTGCTTTTGTTATCAGTGAAGCGTATGGTTATGAGCCCAGGCTCTTGAGCTACGTTGCCTGAGTCGGCATCCCAGCTCTTCCACTTGCTGTGTGACCCTGAGAAGTGTTTTAACTTCTCTGAGCCTCGATTTTAGTGCATATCAAATAGACCCTCTGAGTGCAAAGATCCATTCCAATGTTATCACCCTATGAGTCTAGAAATAAATCCTTCCTCCTCCTTGGCTTGACCATGAAAATCCAAGAACCTGAATATTCTAGGTCATTTAGCCTGTGAACTACTTAAACAAGAAGAATGACATATTCTGGGAATAATTTTAGATTGCAAAGCTGCACGCACACCTGTGTAAACCCTGCAAGCGAACTGTAGGTGCATGAAACAGGAGATAAGTTGATTCCCAGGAATAGGACTGTCATTCTTCCTTTAACTGGCCGTCCCTGGGAGGGTGACGTAAAATGATGGAACAGTGGCTCTTCTGACTGAGGGAATGAGTCAGTCGATCGGTTTTAGGGGGAGTCCAAGATACCACGCTTCATCCAAGAACGGGCAGGGCGTGTTGGGCAAAACGGGCTCTGGAACGGCAAGGCGGCCGCCCTGGTGAGCGTGCAAGGCACGAGGAGGAGGGGAGAGAGAGAATGGCTTTTCAGGAAAGAAATCCCGCTGGAGGAGGTTAATCAGAAGAGTGGGAAGGCTCTTTGTGCCTGGAAGTGGGAGGCATTTTCTCATTGAAGTGTAGAGTAGCATGAAAGGCCGCTCAGGAATCAAAAGAAACAAAGCACCCAGTGAGGAGAGAGGAAATGGACCAGGGCCGGGAGGCGGGCTGGGTCGGGGCTGGGAGGAGATGGGCTGAGCAGGTGCAGGGCTGGCCCAGGATTAGGGGCCCAGCAGGGCAGGAGAGGACACTTAGAGAACGCTGCTCTGGTCAAAGAAGCAGTAGGCCCTCCCTGAAGTTTTCTTGGGAAGAGCTTTTCTCTCTTTCTCTCTTTTTCCCCCCTTCCTGTCTCTTTCTTTCTTTTTTTCTTTCTTTCCTTCTTTCCTTCCTTCCTTCTTTTTTTTTTTTTTTTAAAGTCTAAGGAACCCTCCCACATTCTGCTTCATAAAACATCTGCATGTTTTGTGTCTTTTGTGGCTGGAGTCTATGCTAGGGGTCCAATTTAATGCAGAGCCCCTTGTTGCATAACCTACTCTTAGTGTCTCTGCTTATCCCTTACCTGGCCTTGATGCCCCTATGTCGTTTATAAGCTTTCGTGCTCTGTGATGTCGGTGGCGTCTGCGAGTCAATGAAATTTTGTCACAGGGGCACCTACCTGGGTGGCTCAGTGGGTTAAAGCCACATGGCTCAGGGCATGATCCCAGGGTCCTGGGATCGAGCCCTACATGGGGCTTTCTGCTCAGCGGGGAGCCTGCTTCCTCCTCTTTCTCTCTCTCTCTCTGCCTGCCTCTCTGCCTACTTGTGATCTCCGTCTGTCAAATAAATATGTAAAATCTTTAAAAAAACAAACAAACTTTGCCACAGTGATCTTCCTCCAAAACTTTGTTATAATCAAACCAACTCACTGTTGGCTTTCCAAGTGATCTTTCTCCCACCTCCTTTAGAATCTAATGCTGGAGGGTAGGGACTGACAGCCAGTTTTGGTGGTGGGGTGGACGTGTGCTCTAGCTCCCTTCCCTTCTGTGCCTGGGGAAACTCAAGAGTAACCTATGGGAGGTAGATAAACTGTAATTTTGTGTTTCTGGTGGACAAGTTCTGAGGCTCCAAATGTATGCCTAAGACTAGGAATAGATTAACATCTGCTGATTTGTCCAGAGTTTGGGACAGGTGTAGGGCCTTACTTATAGCCAGCACTCAGACAGAAGGAGGCATACAGTGGGAGAATGGGGGAGCCTCTCTTGTGAGGGAAAAATTCCTCACATTTTTCATTTATCCAGATTTACTTGCATAAGCCCCCAAAGGAAAACTCTTAACTTACAGAGGTGGGCAGAAGTGAAGACCATTTATTCTGAGACTGTAGATGAAGACTGTCTAGGAGAAAACAAGACAAGTGGATGAATGCCACATTACCATCAAAATTTGGAGTGTGCACTTCAGAAAAATCTCTTTATTTTCTTCTAAGGATGGAAACTTGAAATCCAAGGGTCCTTGAGTGAGTGATAGATGGGTTGCTCCTTATACTCAAGAGAAAGCAGTAGAGTAGAAGTGGACTGAAGCCTCCTGCGGCTCTCACACAGCTAGATGTAACACACTTGGAGGAATGCTGAGCAGCCCAGGGGTGCCCAGGTGGCTCAGCTGGTGATGCGTCCGACTCTCAGATTTCAGCTCAGGTCATGATCTCAGGGTTGTGAGATCGAGCCCTGCGGTTGGCTCCACGCTCTGCTCAGCGTCTACTGGAGATTCTCTCCCTCTCCCTTTGTGCCTCCCCTCACTCTTTCTCTCTCTCTAAAATAAATAAATCAATAAAATCTAAAAAAAAAAAAAAAAACACTGAGCAGCACATCCAATAGAGATATAATGCAAGCCAAATGTGTAATTGTCACTTTTCCAGTAATACCATTTAAAAAATGAAAAGGAACAGATACAGTTAATTTTAATACTATATTAGCTTTAACCAGGGTATCCAAAATATTATCATTTCAACATGCATTCAATATCAAAAAGTACTAATAAAAAATTTTACATTCCTCTTTAAAAAAATGTTTGGCATTGAATCTTCCCAGTGTTATTTTGCATTCATAGCATCTTCAGTGTAGACTACTCACATTCAGTGTAGACTACTCATATTCCTGGGGCTCACACGTGTCTGTTGGCTAGCATATTAGGCATCACAGATTTAAAGGATCCAGAACTGGACCTAAATAGTTGTTAGAATCTCTCAGAGGTATTGGTATTGTCTATCTTGCTTCGGATCACTTCGGAGTAAAGCTTGAGAGAATGGCTCTTAATGTCACCATTTCTTCAAAGAACCTCATACATGCATTCATTTTTCACATATTCAACATATACTTGAGTCCTTACTCAGCACGAGCCACTATAATAATGGAAATTGTACTCTTAGCAGAGTTCTTTTCATTTCTATCAAGGTCATTGTAAAGTTGTAAGTGATGGAATCATCTGGAATACCTGAGCAGAATCATTTTTGTTTTTAATGATATTTAAGTTTTTTTTTTAAGATTTTATTTATTTATTTGACAAGAGATCACAAGTAGCCAGAGAGGCAGGCAGAGAGAGAGGAGGAAGCAGGTTCCCTGCTGAGCAGAGAGCCCGATGTGGGGCTCGATCTCAGGACCCCCGAGATCATGACCTGAACCGAAGGCAGAGGTTTAACCCACTGAGTCACCCAGATGCCCCAGCATTAAAGTTTTTAATACAGTGAGATTCTGTGGATAAGGCCACCGGTTCTAACACCTGAACACACAGCAGAATCACTGAAGGGCCTGTTCAGACAGATGCCACACCCCGCATCCCAGAGTGTCCGAATCAGGGGACCGCGACAGAGCCTGTGACTTGGCAGGACACAGGCTTTCCTTCTGGTGCCTCATGGGACAAGTTTGC
Source organism: Mustela lutreola (assembly GCF_030435805.1). NCBI lineage: Eukaryota > Metazoa > Chordata > Mammalia > Carnivora > Mustelidae > Mustela > Mustela lutreola. Next base: position 9,770,539 of record NC_081295.1, on the reverse strand, counting down.
CTTTCACCTCCTATCAAAGGATTGCTGACGCTTTTGAACCAGTGGGAACTGCTGTCTGTCCCCCACAGCATGAGATTACCCTCCTCATGTATGTCTGTCCCACGCTCCTCCAGAGCCAAAAGTCCTAGCAGGAGGACCCCCCTCACCCAGGGCTCTGTTTTACAAGATGTAAATCTTCGACCCTCACTCCGGTGTAATGGACCATTTGAGAGGGTGAGAGCGGGCCAGGCTGGGAGTCAGCCAGGCCACAGCTTCCTGACTGGATTCCATCAGATGGCTGATGACAGGGTTGATTTAGAAGCTCGCAAACACCCAGAGAAAAGGCCTGCTCGGAATGGTAGCCTCTGATCCTTAATGAGTTTCTTTTTCAGTTTGTGTAACTTCCCGGTGGTCCAGGCCCGCCTTACTGAACTTGGAGTGTCGTCTGGGCGTCGTCTGGAAGGACAGCACTCCTCTCGCCAAGTCAGAGAGCTTTTGTCTAATCATTCTTACACATCCCACCCCAGATGCGTGCAGCTCTCTGTAATAGACTGGAATTCTAGGCTTTTCGAGCCAACAAGTGAAGTATGGGAATTTGGGCTGGGGCTGCCCTCAGTTTTGCAGTCTGCACAGAGAGGTTTGTTACGAGTTACAAGGATGCCTACGGCTCTCACTGCCTTTTCTCTGTTCCTCACCTTGGGCAGGAATGGGTCGGGGGCTTGGTCAGTGGGCTCCACAGAAACCCCCCACCCAGTTACGGGGCTGCCCCAGGAAGTGCTGGTGGGAAGGAAGGTCTTTTCTTCCCACTCTGTTTAGTTGTCAGCTTTGCAGGAAGGCCCTGTGGCAGACTAGGGAACAGTTGCCAGGCGTCCTGTTTACCTGTGCCTTGAACAACTCGACATCAATTTTATTTATTTCTTTAGACAGAGAGCATGAGCCGGGGGTGAAGGGGCAGAGGGAGAGGGAAAGGAAGAATCTTAAGCAGGCTCCATGCTCAGTGTGGAGCCAGACATGGGACTCGATCTCACGACCCTGAGATCATGACCTGAGCCCAAATCTAGAGTCGGACATGTCACCAACCGAGCCATCCAGGCATCCCTCGACATCAGTTTTAGATCCCCGATGCACCTTCCTGGCTGCTACTTCCATTGTAGAAAAGAGACACGTTTTCTCTTAGATTTGGATGACCAGGTTTGGCTGTCTTCTAGCATATTAATCCCATGAATACCAACCAAACGGTCAAGTTCTCAGAAAAGAACACATATAAGAAACAGGTCACGAAGAGGTGACCTGTGTAATTGTGTCTGATGTTGACGGGTGGGGGGAGGGAGCTCTCTGACTCCCCCAGCCCCTCCTGTGGTGGGACAGACTTGGCTTGGTGACTAGACTTCTGCATTTTTCTTGACCAGCACAGGATGTTTCAAACATTTATGTGGCTTTTTTTCATCTTGTGATGCCATACTCCACACCTTCGATGAAAAATATTCCTGGCTCACTGTTTAGTTAGAAAATTGATCATGATCAATTAATCAGTCTATTTTAAGCACAGCAGTGTCTTAGGTTCTGTGGAAGAATCAGAAGAAACCCAGCAGGAGGCTGGCATGCATCAGTGAAACCAACGAAGGGTTTTTATTTCTTTTTCTTTTTAACAACATAAATTTACTTTTTCACACTTCTGGAGGCTACAAGCTCAAGATCTAGGTGTTACCAGGCTTAGTTCCTCCTGAGGCATCTCTCCTTGGCTTCAGACAGCCAGGAAGGCTGTTGTTGTTGTCGTTAAACAGGAACATCAACACGGACCGATGACTTTAGTGCGGGGTGACGGTCTTTGCACTGTTGACGTTTCGGGGCCAGAGAATTCTCTGTGGGGTGGGAGTGGGGGATGTCCTGTATTGGCAGGGGTTCGGCACCCCATCCCAAGCAAATTGTCTCCTGACAGGGCCAAGTGTCCCTGGGGGGAGTGGCAAAAACCACCCCGGGCTTGAGCACCACAGATGGGACAGAACAGAGGAAACCATGGGCCGGGGAGAGAAATCAAGAGAGAGTTTGTAGGGGGAACAAGTCTGAACTGCATCTCAGAAGACAGGAGGACCCCAGCTGACGGAGGAGATGGCAGAGTGGAGGGCCAGAGAGTGGAAGGGAGGTGCTGTTTCAGAATCTTAGGACGGGAAAGAGAAATACAGGGACACGAGCTAGCTTTCTGTGGCTAATTCGCTTCTCTCAGCCGAAGTACCTCTCAGATGCTGTTCTTGTTTTACCACTTTACAGTTGGAGAAACTGAGGGTCGAAGGAGACCAGGAACTTCCCAGAGTCTCTCAGCTAGTAAACAGCAGAGCCAGGACTTAGGCCACGCCTGGGGCCTGAGGCCACGCATGTACCCACTGCGCAGGGGACGTGGGTTCCTTGAGGCAGAGCTGGGTGATGGTGTTCTCCTCACCGCCAGGCGGGGGTGGTCTGGAATCCAGGGCCTCAGTCAGGGTTGGGAAGGAGTAAAAACATTTGCCCTCCTTTGCGAAAACATCAGGGATTCCTACGAAGAGTCCAAGAGGTTCTCAGATTTCAAAGGAAAGCTGCAGATGAAGAGTCCCAAGCAGGCAGGTCAGTCCCTTCAGCCCCACGGATGGGGATGGTGGGTGCCAGGCTGCGAACAGAGCAGGGGCTTTGAGCAGGAGGTGACAGCTGAGGTCTTCGGGCACGCCTGGGCTTGGCAGAGGGTGTTGGGAGAGGAAGGTCACCCAGAGGGGGAACGGGCCAAGGGTGGGTCCAGGTGGGTTCCAGGTGAGCTGAAGCCAGCACGATGTCAGGGTGGGGCAAAAGGAGTATTGAGGTGGGGGGAGGCTTGCACTGGAGGGGAGGCTGGTCTGTGCCAGGGAAGTGGGTGCGGAGGGATTGCTGCCTGAGAGACGTGAAGCTGAGCCGCATGCAAAGGCCTAAAGGCAGGCGGCCAGGACCCTGACGCTGCCCCTCACTGCCACGATCTGGGCTGAGTGCTCGGCCCTCTGGCCTCAGGGTCCCCTTCTCTGGATCAGAGACGCAATAATACTGTCTGTCCTCAAGTGTAGGGGAGGGCTGAATGCGATGCAGTAAGTGTGGGGTCTAGTAGAGCTCTGAGCTCCCTGTAGCCAGGACAGAAATTTCTCCAGCGGCGAGCGAAGGGGTTCTGGAGAGGGGGAAGCTGAAGCCAGACATCCTGAGGAGGCTGCGGCAGGTGTACAGTTGAGGAGAGGGGGTCAGACTGTGGCTCTGAGAGAGAAGCCTGGCGCTCTTTGAACTCACAGGGGCTGCTCTGATAAGAGACAAAAGAAACTTGATTTTTGCCATCTTCGGATTTTAGTCTCTAGTGAATCATCTGATATGTGAGAGTTTTTATATATAAATGGACAGAAATTGAGCGGTCAGGGCTGAAGTGTGGAATTTCACATTTGTTGGAGCTGTGCGGTTAGATGTGTGTCCAGATTGTGTTAGGCCGAAGACTGAGAAAAAAGCAAAATTTTATTCCAGGGGCAGGGCTGTGGTGGTTCTTACTTGTGAAGTTAGCTCTAAAAATAACTTGAGCGTCAAGATACTTGAAGGGTGTGTGGTACGCCTCTGGGCGCTGGACCCGTCCCTGCAGACTTCCTACTTTCATTCCCACACCACTGAGAAAAGCGAGAACATTAGACAGATCTGAGAGCAGAGAGAGAGAGAGAGAGACCAGGAGTGAAGGGTCCACACCAGCATGAGGGCTGGTGCTGTGCACATCCAGGCAGAGTCCTGGGACCAGCCCTCCCCCCTGCCACTCCAATAAATAACATATGGGGAGATTCTCCACTAAATTCCAGTAGATATTTCCGACCGCCCAAACCAGCACCATATCACAGAAATATACTGTGAGCTACAAACCCAAGGATGCTGATTTGCATTCTCTAGTAGCCGCTGTATACTGTAAAAAGAAACAGTGCAATGGATTTTAATAATATTTTTAGTTCACCCAGTTCTTCAGAGAATTCTCATTTGAACAGGTAATCAGAACTTAGTACTGAGATATATTATACTCTCCTTTTTGTACTAAGTCTTTCAAATCTGGTGTGTATTTTTTACACTCACAAAGCATCCTAATTCAGACTAGCTACATTTGAGTGCTCGGAAACTACAGGTGATGGCGGCCATCATATTGGACAGCGGGTCTAAAACTCCCAACTGTGGTATCGGCATTCCAGAAAAAGTCTGGTAATTACTCTGAGCTTGGTGATGGCTGTGTCACTCTCGTTCCCCTAAGACGGATGCCTGGTGTGCACGAATGTGAGTCTGTGGTTCATTTCGCGCCTCGGCTGGTTTGCATTACCAGAGGGAAACTGTTTAAGAGCCATCCATCACCCAGAGAGCCCCCGATGAACCATTTAGTGACAAGAACGGCCCGTCCAGAAGGCTCTCACATCCAGCCGTTACCAATTCCACAGGAAAACAAAACTAATAACTTCGGTGCTGAAATGGAATCCAAGTTGGTGGGAAGGAGGAATTTCTAATATAAGAAAAGCAACAGCCTATCAATAAAGAAAGATTGAATTCAGGCTAAAGCAATGGAAGACTCAGAATTGTGTTTTGGGCTTTATTTCTTCTGCCTCAGATCCTCATTTCAGGTGTTTATGATTCCATTTCTCCAGTTGACAGTGCACAGGGTAGTTCTAGGGAGTCGTTACTAAAATAAAAATTATTGGTCTGGCATTTTGCAAAAGTCACCAACTGAACTTTGGGGGTATAAAACAACATTGCTGAGTTCCAGTAATGTAGAGTGGAGAGTTCTCTTCCCTGCTGGAGGTTCCTTTTCTTTCCTGGCCAAACATACACCAGAGTGAAAACATCTGGAAATGTGACCTTGGGGGAGGGCCACCTAGGTCCCGGTCCCCAGATGCTGGCTTTCTCCTCCAGCTCTTTGAGAGAAATGCAGGTGGGCTTTTCAGATTCTGGTCACCCTTCATGACGATTACAGCCCCAAACACACAAATAGCGTGATGATGGAGAGGTTTCTCAGGCTTCCCACGAAGCTCTCCAGAGATAAAAGCAGTTAACAACTGCTCTTCTGTGATGATCAATGGTTGTGGGTTTTCTTTCATCAATATTTTAATGACTATTTGCATGTTTTGGCAATTATGAACACAGAGAGTCTGATGGTAATTACAGAAGCAGACGGCAGAGGTGATTCACTGGACAGAGTTGGCCAGCAGAGGCAAGGCCATCCCTCTGTGACCAGCGGGTACCAGCCCGGTGTCTGGCTGCCTGAGAGCCTTCTGAAGCAGGTATGCCATCGGGGCTGGGCGGCTGACCTGGTAGCAGCTGGCTGCCCTCCACTCTGATGCTCTTTTCCCCAAGACAGCGTGGCTCCCTTGCCAGAGTGATGAAAAACCCTACCCCAGAATTGGCCACCTGCCTCTTTCTGTAGGTACGATTGGCCACCAAACACAGAGCTGCTTTGGTGGCCTCTTTATGCCCGTGCTGGTGGCAGGAATCCGACAGAGGAGGATTTGACTAAACCTGTAGGATCCGACAAATGCCTCTGCCCCCGTACAAGGAACCTGCTTTGGAAGGAAAATGGTGTTCATGTTCCACGGTCACTTCCTAATTTCTCAGTAAAATACTCTTTACATAATTTTTTTCCCTCTTTTGTCTTTCCTGGTCTCAAGCTCCAGAGAGCCATGAATAGTATTTTGTAGAAGACCAGTTCCAAATGGTTTGCCCACCGAAGAGTCTGGAAGAAAAGCTCTCAGAGGGGCGCCTGGGTGGCTCAATGGGTTAAAAGAAAAGCTCTCAGAGACCTGGAATCAGTGGAAGGAACATGACGAGCTGTCTTTCCACTTTGTATCAAGTTTTAGAAAGTAATGTTAGGGCCAAAATAACAAAGTGATGGAAGAAATCCATTAAAAAGAAATTAAAATAGGTACCCACTTCATAGAGCTTTGAGGAACAAAACTGAAACTTGACTTGAAAAATAAATATGAAGATGTTCATTGCAGGGTTATTTATAATAGTGTAAAAAATTGGGGCACCAGGGTGGCTCAGTCAGTTAAGCATCTGCCTTTGGCTCAGGTCATGGTTCTGGGGTCCTAGGATTGAGCCCCACGATGGGCTTCCCACTGCTTCTCTCTCTCCCTCTGCCACTCCCCCTGCTTGTGCTTGCTCTCTCTCTCTCTCTAATAAATAAACAAAATCTTTAAAAGAAATTTTTAAAATTGTAAAAACTTAGGGGCGATTTAAATGTACAATAGTAGAAAATGGATAAATGAACAACTGTGTACTTCTGCAATTACTGCTAGGAAGGAAGTCATGAAAATGCTGATTTCAAAAATATTTAATAACTGGGGCACCTGGATGGCTCAGTTGGTTGAGCATCGAAAGCTTGGTTTTTCTCAGGCCATGATTCAGGGTCCTGAGATGGAGCCCGGTGACCAGCTCTGGGCTCAGCACAGAGTCGGCTTGAATCCTCTCCCTTGGCCCCTCCCCCCTGCTCACACTCTCTCCCCCCCTCTCTCTAAAATAAATAAATATATTAAATATTTAAAGACTTATGAAAATGACCTTGCCACAACATCAAATGAAAATAAGCAAAATGCAAAAATGTGCATAAATGACAGTCTTCATATATGCATAACCCTAGAAAAATGGGAAGAAACATAAAGAGGTTTTTCCCTATGGTTAGACTGACAAGTGATCTTACTTTTTCTCTGTATATTCTGATATTCCGAATTCTCTACGATGATCACGTATTAGTTTTATAATCAGAAAAAAGCCATATCATTACATGAACTCACAACCTTTATTAAGCTTGCTTACTGGTGGCTTGCTAGTTGCCTGGACCGAGCAAATCTGTCTCTTGGGGCTTCCTATCCTCGCCTGGGTCATGGGATCCAGTGGCCTCGCTTGCCTCACGGAAGTGGGCTGAGGAGCCCGCGCGTTTAACCTGCAGAAAGTGAAGCCATTTATACAAGCAAGATCTAGAACACTGTGTTGGCTGCTACGTCTCGCTGTAAATCTGCTAAAACACAAGAAGCAGGAAATTGAACAAGCTTGAATGATAAGTTGAATCGCAGCCAGAAAGGAACTAAAACTTAAAGGTGGGCACATAGCAGGGGGGCTCGGGTGCGTTAGCTGGCCCCGTGCAAGGACTGTCCCTGAGAGAGCCCCATTTCCCAGTGATGATGGGAGTGGCCCTTGCAGCTGCCCCTGAGATTTGCTGTTTATTGTGCTTGGCTCAGACCGTGAATGGGAGAAGCGTGCCTTAGACAGATGGGGCAGGCGGGGTTCGAAGGCTCTATTGTCCGAGTTTCCATCCAGCACCTACTGAGCAGCTGTCCGGTGCCACGGGTTTGTCTAGGCCAAGGGTTTCCATGTCCGTGCAGATTAGAGTTCCTGTAGAGGTTTTAAAATTTTACATGATACTTTTTTTTTAACCATTGGTATATTACTTTTTTAAAAAAAAGATTTTATTTCTTTGTCAGAGAGAGAACACAAGCAGGAGGAGGGGCAGAGGGAGAGAAAGCAGCAGGCTCCCGGCTCAGCGGGGGTGCAGGGCTCGATCCCAGGACCTCGGGATCATGAACTGAGTGGAAGGCAGATGCTTAACCACTGAGCCACTCAGGCATCCCCGTGTGTCACTTTTTGACCATAAAATGTATTAACACGCAGGTCAGAGACTTCTGGAGATTCTGATTCAGCCGTTAGGGTCCCCACTTAGAGCCCCCAATGTGAGACCCACTCTCCTATGCTAGGATAACTATGGGGAATGCAGGTGACACAGCTGTTGCCCTCGCTTTGTTGTCGAAGAGGACACGAACTGTACGCACCCGCCTGGTATGGAACTCTACGACATTGGCCTTGAACTGTTGGGTTGAATTTGAAAGTTAAACATGGAATGTATAGAGATTCTTGGGGTCTTACTTTTTTCTCTCAGTATCTGAGGTTCTGCGGGCTGAGTGAGAAACATGGGGGTTTATAATACATCAAACAAAACCATTTTGCTTCCTCCGCTCAGAGAGCTGCTTACCAGGAAGGGTCGGATGGTTTAGTGTGAGCAGGTCGCCAAGGTGTGTGGCCACGAGGCCGTGCAGGTGCAGCTGGGGCCCTGAAGCCTGAAGCCAGCCGCGGAACCCCATAAGAAGAGCCTGTGAGTCCGCAATGACCATGAAACCCACGGGCCACGGCAGCGAGGAAAGGAAGCAGGGCCCTGGAGCCCCAAACTGTGAGAAGGGCCAGCAGAGCTCCTGGGGTTGGCTCCTAACTACTGGATGGGAAGTTCTACAAGAAGGGGCCCTGCCCTTGTGTACTCTGGGCGGACCCCCAGTTTCCATTAGCCGCTCGGGTGTAGAGACCCCAGGAGCTATGCCTAGGGCTCCCTGGGCAGTGTCTCTAGGGAGATGTGGGGTGGGGGCTCCCAGGAGAGGGTCTGGGAGCAGATACTTACCCAGCGGGAGGGAGGGGGAGTCCTGAAGCCACTGTCATCCTTAGGTCTGCAGAGCTGTCATTAAAATGCAGATCCTCAGGCCCCAACCTAAACCCACAGAGCATCTCTAGGAAGTAGGGCCTGCCAGTCTTCTTCCAGCACACTCCCCAAGGTCCCACCCTGAGGTAGAGGAAGAGCTGGGACTGGTCTGGAGGACATGCGGACACCCAGGAGTGGCTGGTTTCTGCATCGCTCTGTTCTGACTATGTGTATGGTGGGGTGGGGGTGTTCCTTCCCCAATCCCCCCACAGAACTGCTTCTGTCTGAAGGAGGAGCATGTATTCTTCTTGTTTGCAGGACCTGCGTCTTGGAAGACACTTATTAGACAAATGTCCTAGCAAGGAGTTGTCCAGGTGGACCATCATTGCTCAGCTCCATGTGCGTCCAGAACAAATCTGGTCGTTTCTCTCCTTCACATACAAAACCATGGGGTGGGGGTTGGACCCGCCTCCGGCCAGCAGAGATGGGCTGATGAGACACTGTCCAAGACTGAAGGCTAATAAGGACTCAGAGCCTCAGGCCAAAAATCTGTCACCCAGACCTGCGGGGAAGGGAGTAGGCAGCAGGGGAGGGGAAGGTTTCAGAAACAAGCAGCTAATGGCCTCTGAAGGCCGCCCTTTTGGAGGAGTCTGGGCCCTAGGGCTGCACTGAAGTTCTAGGACTTCAAGAAGCCTGAACAAAAGTGAAACACAAGGTACTTTGGTTGGGCCATTCCGAGCATCTCTGTGACATGGAGACCATTAGCCTACGGGCCGAGAATAGAAAGAATGTCCGGGAATATCAGATTCCTAAGAACATCGGGGCCCTTGCCCAGATGAAATCGGGCTGGAAACCCAAAGAATGTCTCAGTCGTATTTCTTCCAAGTTAATTGACAAAGGAACAGAGACATTCCTACCCAGCTGACAAGAAGATTTGTAAAAAATCAAACATTGTATCCTTTGCAGTTAAAAACGTCCTTCTGTGGTGGTCTCCGTTGGCGTCTGCAGACTGTCACATGATGAGATAATCAGAAGCAAAAGGCATAAGGACTCAGATTTCTAATTCACGCTTTATGCCAACAAACTTGGGACCCGAGCGAGATACTTTATTTGCCAAAAGGGACCCAAAAAAGAAAAAAAAAAAAAACCATAATCACATTCAGGAGGATCAGTGTGTCCACGTGACTGGAGGGAGACTTGTAGGCATTTAGGTGCTGTCTTTTGTATTATGTGTACGTTTTTTTTTTTTTTAAACTTGTGGAAGTTGGTGACCATTAAATGCTAATCTCAAGAACTGGAAACTCAATTTTCTTTGCCTCCAGTCCAAACAGCACAGTTTTGACTCTCGTTGCAAGTTACGCTGTGAGCGAGGAAGAGAACAAAGGAAAAATGAAATTGTTTTGTTTCTGTCAAAGCTAGCCTGCACTGTTATTGATCACAAGGTGTGTGCTATTAAATAATTTATCTGAGTTCTGTTCCGCCCCAACACATTTTATTCAGAGATCTTACAGCCCTTTATTAAAGTATGGATGAGCACCAGTAAGGCAGACAAAATCACCATTGCCTGCCTTAGAAGCAAGTTGAGATGCAACTCGTTCTTGCCTGATTTGCCATGACCTTGGCCTTTTTTCAGATCTGGTACCAGAGAACATTGGGGACTGCCGTGGGCCCACTAAGGCAGGTGTGGGGCTCTAGGAGCTAGATGCAGAGATCCACTGGGGGTGGGCAGGCCGGGGGGCTCTTCCATGCTGCTCTTATCAAGAAGGAGCATGTCCTCGGGATGCAGTCCAAAGCAAAAGTATTTGGACAATTTCATGGAATCACTGTAAGTGGAAAGGTGTTGCATGGAGGAGATCGATTTAATGGAGGGCTGGTTAACGAGCATTTATTAAGTACCTACCAGCAGTGTGCCTTCAACCCATTCACCATCTGCTTGTGGGACTAAAGCGAAAATACAAGAACTGATTTCATGGAGAACACAAGCACATTATTCAGTATGATCCAGACTTAGTCGCACGCATGATGCAAAGCACAAAGCCAAGTGGAATCAGAAAGCTGGGGGGCATGCATCCATACGGACTCCTACACCCGGAAAGAGCCAAGAGCCTTCTGGCTCATCTCTCCGGCTCCTGGTTCTACAGACCTGGGTAGACCAGTAGACCTCAATCACTCAAGGGCGGCAGTGCAGACAAGAGAACTGGGTCTCCTGGCTCCTGGGAAAATTCTCTGTTCCCCTTGCTTTCTCTTGGTGCACAGTCTGGGTGATACTGTGGCAGCAGAAAGAACACAGTGCCCAGTAGCGGGAAAGGCAGTGTTCCTAGAGATCAATGTTGTGCTGAGATAATCTGCGGTAAGTGAGCTAATTGTATGACTTGGCCCCAGTCAGCACCATGTGTGCCAGAGAGCTAGGAGGAGGATTCAAATTCCAAGAGTGACAAGTGGCCCCAATGAGTGGAGCAGACTCCTTCTCACATCGTTTCAGGAATGAAAAAGGAATCTGAAAAGCATCTAGCTCACAACCAGTCCTTAGGCGGAGCGGAGAACATCTTTCTAAAATTATTGATGAATATCCACTCTGCTCAAAACCTTTCTGGTCCTCACGTACAAAATGTCAGTTGCCCGAAAGCAGAGAGGTTTGGTGTGTTTTGTTCGTTGTTTTATCTTTAGTGCCTAGAACGGTTCCTTGTATACAGTAGATGCCGCAAAATGGTCACTAAGTAAAAATAAAACAATTGCTGAAATCTATGAATTTAAAGTATTTTTCTGAAGCAGCAGAACTATTTCTGTTGACGTCTGAATTTATGAATTAGAGGGAACCCAGACTATCTCAACCCTTTTTGCAAGTGGTTTATGCCTCTTGCCAGATGTTTTAAAAGTCACAGTTTTTTTGTTCCTTACAAAATAACACATACTGATTGTAGAACCCATGAGGGACATAAAGGACTTATTTAGTTCTTTTTTTTTTTTTAGCAAATGAATTAATCCGACCAATCAGAGATATCCTTGGTAAACATTTTTAAAAGATTTTATTTATTTGAGAGAGAGTGAGCGAGAGAGACAGCATAAGAGGGGGGAGGGTCAGATGGAGAAACAGGCTCTCCACTGAGGAGGGAGTCCGACATGGGACTCGATCCTGGGACTCTGAGATCGTGACCTGAGCCAAAGGCAGTCATTTAACCAACTGAGCCACCCAGGCGCCCCATGGTAAACATTTTGATGTATCCTTTCAGTATCTTTTCTCTGCATAATATATTTTTACACAAATATGGGCTCATGTCATGTGTAACTCTTTTGAAAACAGACTTTTTTCCCCTGCTCTGTACTATGAACCATTCCACTCCATCTTTAATAGGTTTATGGCTGTCCATTGTAGAATCACGATCACAAGTCATTTAACCAATTCTGTTTTCTTGACACTTCAGTTTTTAATACTAAAAAACAGTGTCGCAATCCACATTCATGGAAATTTTCCAAAGCAGATGTCTAAAGATGCTCTTGCTTTGCCAAAGGTATATATAGGTTGTTAATGTTTTGAGATCCTCGAAGGGTTATGCTAATTTATATTCTCACCGAAAGTGCACGAGCATGCCTGTCCTCCCTGCTCTCCCCAATACTAAATATCACCATTTAAAACTAACCCGGGCCTTTGTTTGAGATTGGGGGCAGCCAAGTGGCAAACTCCTTCAATAGATTTACTGACCTAGTTCTCCCTTGTGTGTGAGTTACCTGTTCACGTCTTTTCCCTATTTTAATTGCAATATTTGTCTTTTTCTTAATCGTTTGTAAGAGCTCTTTGAAGATACGACTCTTCGTTATGTGTGTACCAATGTTTCTACTTTATCATTTGCACTTTATGGAGTTTTTGACATACAGTTTTTCAAATTTTTGTGTAGTCGGAGTCCTCTGTCTTTTCTTTACATATGCTGCCTTGGCTTGTGTGTTTAGAAAGCGCTTTCCTGCCCCTGGACTCTTAACTTTATGCACATTTTTCTAGTTCCTGTAAGGTTTTATGTTTATGTATCTTGGTATAAGATACGGTTCTAGATTTGGGGTTTTTTCCTTCTAAACAAACAGGCATTTATCCCATTTCCATTTATTGAATGGCTCTTGTTTTCCCCACTGATTTGAAAAGCTGCGTTTATCAAATACTGAATCTTACAGAGTTTTTATTTCTCTGGGAATGTTCTATTCTGCTTCAACGTTTCACTTTTTTCCTGGGACAATTATTTCCCCCCTTTCTTTTCTTTTTTTTTTTTTTTTGCAAATATTCTCACCTGTTTAATTCTTCCAGATGAAGCTTTAGAATCGTTTTTTCCAGTTTGTCAGAATTTCCCCAAATAATATTGGACTTTTGATTGTCCTTGTAACAGATGCATAAAGTGTTCTGGTAAGAGCAGACATGTTTAAAATACAGAATCATGCACTCCAGGATGCGGAACGCTCCTCTGTTTTTCGAAACCTCCTTAAAGTCTCAGTGTTGTTTTGTAGAGCTCTGCCTTTGAAACCCACCAACTTTTTTTTTTTTTTTTTTTTGGTTAGATTTATTCCTAGTCTTGCGATTACTTTTTCTGAAGTAAATGGGATTTTTTCCCTTTATAGTTTCCAACTGGTTATTATTATTTTTTAAAGATTTTATTTATTTGATAGAGGTCACAAGTAGGCAGAGAGGCAGGCAGAGAGAGAGGAGGAAGCAGGCTCCCTGCTGAGCAGAGAGCCTGACGCGGGGCTCAATCCCGATGTGGGGCTCAATCCCAGGACCCCGAGATCATGACCTGAGCCAAAAGCAGAGGCTTAACCCACTGAGCCACCCAGGCGTCCCTCCAACTGGTTATTGCTAATATTATATATATACTTGTGTGTGTGTGTGTGTGTGTGTGTGTGTAGGCTTTTGACGTTTAGATAGATACATAGATACCCAGATATGGATTTATACCTGTGATCTTATTAAAGATTCTTTTTTTTTTTTAAAGATTTTATTTATTTATTTGACAGACAGAGATCACAAGTAGGCAGAGAGGCAGGCAGAGAGAGAGAGAGGAGGAAGCAGGCTCCCCACAGAGCAGAGAGCCGGATGTGGGGCTTGATCCCAGGACCCTGGGATCATGACCTGAGCCGAAGGCAGAGGCTTAACCCACTGAGCCACCCAGGCGCCCCATCTTATTAAAGATTCTTATTGGGGCGCCTGGGTGGCTCAGTGGGTTAAGCCGCTGCCTTCGGCTCAGGTCATGATCTCAGAGTCCTGGGATCGAGTCCCGCATCGGGCTCTCTGCTCAGCAGGGAGCCTGCTTCCCTCTCTCTCTCTCTGCCTGCCTCTCCATCTACTTGTGATTTCTCTCTGTCAAATAAATAAATAAAATCTTTAAAAAAAGAAAAAAAAGATTCTTATTAATTTTCTCAATCAGTATTGATTAGAAGCAAAAGGGAAAATATTATAGAACCACCATAGATGGACATTTTTTCCAGTAAAGTACACAATGCATTTATAAATAACATCCACTAGTCGTCCAGTGGCATCCTTAATTCTCTTTTTCTCAGTGCTAAAGATGCAATCTTGTGACATTGCTGGACAGAATGAGATAGAAGCTGGTCCTTGCTAATGTCCTCCTGTTGATGCCACTCAACCATCAATAAAAGCACGTCAGATTCCCTCGTGATAATGAGGAAGTACAGCCCCGCTCTTACGTGGCATGCAGCTCCCAGGTGCTTTTTAAAAGATTGTATTTATTTATTTGACAGAGGGAGAGAGCACAAGCAGGGAGAGCAGCAGAGGGAGAGGCAGGCTCTCCTCTGAACAGGGATCCCGACACGGGGCTCCATCCCAGGACCCAGGCATCCTGACCAGGGCTGAAGGCAGACACTTCACCGACTGAGCCACTGAGGTGCCCTCGTGACCAGTTTTTAACCTTGTTTTCCCCTCCTTGTCATATAATACTCCAAACACCGATAACCCAGACTGAGCTCTATCATTGTCCAATATTTAGTAGCTTCTAATGATGCAGGGACTGTCCCCATGGATTAGAAATGCACACAAATACTTCTAGCTTTGGCCTTCAATGAAAGAATTTATTTTCATATACGCAGCTCAGCAGTTTGGTGAGAGAAATTAAAATGTTGCAAGGACAAATGACCTTTATTTCTTTTATATTTAAGGGTGAGTCTTTGGCATGCATGTGGGGGAAAAAGTATGGCAAAAAATAAGATCGTCATTAATTTTCATTTTGCCAGAAGCATGTTTTAGAGGAACTCAGTTAAACTAAAAAGGTCACAGCTACTAAGCACTTTCTTTTTCTTGTTTTTAATTGTATTAGTTAGTGATACAGATATAGATATATATATATATATATATATATATATATATATATATATATTGCCCTAGAGGATCTGGGCAGGCCCCCAAAAGATAAGTGTTGATAGCTCTGAACATCATAGCATCTGACAGTCAAGGTCTTTCAATGAATTACATTGCCCCTGAACTGTGGGCACTCGAAGGGTCATAGTTAAATGTGGAGAAACTGAGGCCTGTTTTCTCCACCAGATTAAAAAAAAAAATCACACTTCTCTCACCAATGCCATCCTGTTTTCTGGAACATATGCTTCAGCACTATTTTTAGGAATATTTGGGCTTATATTCGTGCGATTATTTTTGCGACAGTGAAGAATGATGTTTACCATTCCATGGTCATAGTTAAAATTCACGCTCATAGCCACCTCCTTAACTCTGTGAGCACACAGAAATGTGGACAGGGACTCTCCTTTAACTTAACAGGGCCCTTCTTCCCTCAGACAGCTGTTGTCTTTTGCAAACTGCGTCCCCTGGAAGCAGGGCATGAAACAAACAGGCCCAGTCACAGAAACCAGAGCCACTTCATTCTCTCCCATTGTGGATATTCAGATTCTCTTAAGATCATCTTTGAACAAAAAAGACTGTTAGAAAGGCAACAAAAAAAGCACCATTTGAACACCTGGTCAGGCATCTTCATTGGGGCCCACTTTCCATTTTCCATAATTAAGTAGATAAAATCAGCTCTTCGGGTAACGTTAACATCTTTACAAATGGCACACATCAATAATATTAATAATAATAAAATAAAGTAAAGTAAATGGCACACATCTCTCTCGTGCGCGTCCCCAGGCCAGCTCCTGCGGTTCTCCAGCTAGTGCTAGAAATTCGGCTGAGTTTAACTGTTGCCCGCATCCTGTTTGCCTTGTATCCCAAGCCTCTTCATCTGCTGTCCACAGGGAGCTTTTCTAAACATACTGGACCTAAGACCTAAACATACTGGACCTAAGACCTTCAGGAGCAAGGAATCTTTGCATTTTAAAAGGCTCCCAAGTGAGCAAACCTTCACGGGTGGTGCTTGTCACCTTACCTGAAAAAATGCACCTAGGAACTCCCCCACCCCCAACCCTTAGCTTTTGTCCTGCTTGCTAATGAGTGTTTGCCTCTGGACAGAGTGCTTCTCGAACTGTCACATGCCTCCAACGACCTGGCGTTACTCATTTCTAACAAGCTTCCTAGTGCCCCTGCTATCACGGGTCCACAGAACACACTTTGAGCAGCAAACCCCCAGGCCCAGGTGCCGCATCCTTGGCCCCACTGACATCTTGGGCTGGGTGGTTCTTTGCTGTGAGGGCTGTCTTGTCCATTATAGGATGTTCGGCAGCATCTCTGGGCCTAACTTCCTAGATGTGATAGCATTCTCTCCTGCTTGTGACAACCAAAAAAGTCATCAGACATGTTTGACCGTAGCCAGATTTTCCCTAGGGCACGAAATCACCCCTGGTTGAGAATCACTGCCCTAGGTGACCTTGACCCTCAGTCAAGAGTAAGAGATATTGCTAAAGGCGATTTGTTTGTACATTTCAAAATCTGTACTCTGGGTTTATCAGCCTTCCCTTGAGTGTAAAGGGATAGAGGACTTAACTTGTTTACCGTTATCTCCAGAACACCTGGAAGGCTGCTTAGCACACAGTCGGGGCCTAGTAAATATTGGACAGGAATAACAAATGAATGCATGAAGCTAGCACCGAGCAGCATTGGAGGCTCATTCTCTAAGGTTTCCTTTCCCTATGTTCTATGAAGCATACAGAGGAAAGTGGCTTTGCCCAATTCTCTACAACTATTTCCTTGTGTTTTCTCAGTTCCTGGTTAAAGCCATAAGTGGTCGAGCGGCTGTGGGACTGAAGCGTGACTGTTGCAGTTCTCATCTGACGAATGCTTTTTCCTTGGCACGTTCTCCCCTAAGGGAGATCCAACCTACGAGCCCTTTGATGACCAAGTCTGGAGGAAGCCCAAAGCCTTCGTGGTTTCTAAGCGCCGTGACCTCCCATGACCAAAGCCAGCTGCATGTTCAGGAGAGGCGAGATCCAGCCTGGGCTGCTCTGTGCACCGTGGGTTTGCTGTCTGCACTTGTCATCTCCCTCTTTCTTAGGCTCCTGCTGCCTGCTGCGCTGTCATTGTTCCCCCAACTTCCACCCTCTTATGGGGCTGGGAGGGCCACGGGCCGCACCATGAGTGGGAAGGGTACATGTACATCACTGCCCCTCAGAGCCAGAAAGCAGCAGTGCCTGTCTCCTTCCGTTCCTCCTCTTGAGTGGTTCACAGGCAGCCGCGGTGTGTGAGCAGCACACCTCAAGTCCCTGGTCCCTGCAGCAGACCTCAAGTGCCCTGCTTTGTTCATGAAGGCCAGACAGCCAGCATGGGTGTGAGACTCCTTGGGAACAAGGATCCCCTCTGCACCGCCCTTCATGCCTCCAGCAAGGGCAGGCAGCTAGTCTCCTTATATGGGATCTGCCCCAGGTCCCCTGCCGGGTCCCCATCCCCAGGAGTCTGCATTAGCTCCCCACCACTGCACTCTTCACCCCTTCTCCAACTCTCTGCCTCCTTCAATGACTCTGCTGGTTTGAGGGCAGCCCAGGGACTCACAGTCTCAGCTCCTTGCTCTCCTGTCTCTGGGCCTGCGGGCTGAGCCCGGGGTGGGGGTGGAGGGGCGTGCATTGATCCCTTCGCCCTCGTGGCGTCCTGGCTGTGCTTTGACTCCCCTGCTTTCTGTCCAGCCCCAAGGGAGCACCGTTCCTTCCTGCTCCACCCGCCATCCACTCTGCAACCGTCCCAGCCGTGTCCCCTTCATCCGGAGGGAAACTTGCTTGCCCTGCCAGCCTCCCCCTCCTACACCAGCATGTTCACCTCTAGCAGGTCCCATCATGCTCCTTGTCCCACAGGACAGGAATTTCCTTGGAAGGGAGGAGAACCGAGTTCACTGGGGGAAACCCTGGGTTTTTCCTTTGTACTTTTTTATTCCTAGCACCTTTGTGGTGCTGATGTTGCAGTCCATCTCCCAGAGGGAATCCAGCCTCAGTGACTCAGCAACACTGTGCCCTCCTTCTGCCTCTCCAGTGCTCCTGGCTTTTGGAGACGTAGGAGTGCCTTGGGGCTCAGCCCTTGGCCCCACGCCTTGTGATGCTGTCATGGTCAAGGGATGTTTCTCTGCAGCCTCGGCCCTTCCACTTAGTCCTGCTCTGTGTTGCATCCACCTGCATATGCCCTCCCACTCACTGCTAGCAGGTGCGCTCCCCTCCTTCCCCCGTCCCCATGTGCCAGCCAGAGCCTGAGACTCAACCCCGACACCCACCTGACTCTCATTTATCGCAGCCGCTAGTAACTGATGTTACCATTTTCACGTTTCTGGAATGTCTACTCCTCTCCATCGCCACAGTCCCCATCCTCTTCTGAGCTAACATCATTCCTGGCTTGTATTCCAAGTCCCTCCTACCGGGCTGTCTTGCTTCCCTCTGTCCCTAGCCCATCTCTGGGACTGTAGTCAACTGATATTTTACATGTTACCTACATTTGTATTACATATACATTTTAATCCTCCTTGGATTCTGTGTTAGGGTTCTCCAGAGAAAGAGAACCAATAGGAGTATCTAAGTTTATTTTTAAGGGGTTATGGGACCTGGCAAGTGAAGTTTGTGGGGCCGGCCTGCAGGCTGGAAAATTGGAAAGAGTCAAGGTCGAAGTCTTGAGTCCAGATTTCACAGGCTGGATTTCTGTGTTGCAGTCTTGAAGAGAATTTCTTATACTCTGGAGAACCTCGGTCTTTGCTCTTAAGGCCTTCAAGTGATTGCACGAGGCCCACACACAGGATGGAGCATTATCTGCTTTACTCAAAATCTGATTTAAATCTTAATCTCATCTAGAAACACCACAGCAACATCTCTCCTGGGGTTTGACCAGGCAACTGGGCACACAACTTAGCCAAGTTGTCACAAAAAATTAACAGTGAAGCTTCCTCTTGCACTTAGGATGAAGGCCAACATCCCAAACATGACCACAAGGCTCTGTGTCATCAAGCCGCTGCCTTCTTCCTCTCTGACCGTCTCCCAGGCACTGTGTCCTGGTCACACTAACCTCCTCTCCCCTCTTGAATATACTGTCTGCCTCCTGTCCTGGGGCCAGGGCACAAGTCATTATTCCCTTTGCCTAAAATACCCAGTTCCTAACTCCAGTAGACCAGCCGCTTGCACACGCGTGCACAGGCATTGCCTAAGGAAGTCCCCCCTCCATCATCCTTCAGATCCTGGGTCACGTACAGTTTCTTCTGGAGAGAGCCCCCACACCAGAAGGATGTCCTTGCTTCTCTGACTCAAAAAGGCAGAATGTATAGCAACACATTAAGTTGATTAGTTAATATCCATGTCCTCCTCTAGACCGTAAACTTCCTGAAGGCAGGAACCAGATCTGTGTTTCCAACCAGGGTACCTCCAACACTCACAGATGCTGACAGTCTGAGGGGAGGATCTGGGCAAGCCTCACTGGGCCATGAGGACCACATGTCTTCCTTCCTGGTAGGACCCCTTCGGTCCCACGTGGGACCCATGCTTGCCCACGGGTTCCCCGCTCCTGCTTTCCTTGTTCTCTTGCTCCCAGCTTTGCAGGCCATCTCTGCTCTGCCTAGAGATGTGCCCCACAGAGCAGAAGGGGCTCACCTGTCTGCCCACCCGCCTGTGTGGCTCAGGCTTGAACTCAGCCTGCGTGAGCCTCACCTCAGGCATCAGTTCCAGTCTTTGAAGATAAACATTTAAGACAAACTGACAGAACAGAGATTTCATCTGGAGGGAGAAGGCTAGGGGACCGTGACCCATTCGTGAGCCTTCAAATGCACATTTGTATCTAAGCATTTGCAGGAGCAAAGCTACTGCCCTCCAGTAGAGCAGCGAGAAAATATTCACATTTTACCCTCCAGTGGAAACCCAACCAATGTCTGTGGACAGATCAGCATTTGCTCTACCTTCCCCCCTGATGCTCTAATAGTTGAGTTGTCTAAGGTCGAATCATGTGAATATTTTCCTACGGACTTGGAAGCTTGCAGACTGTTAGCCAAGAGTCTGTGTTAATTGGCTCTTAGCCATATGCCTTCATGATAGATAACCATTTCAAGGTTGGGTAGTCTGTGGTCCAAATGCTGCAGAGCACCAAAGAAATGAGCCTTATGAAATTTCAGGGGTATCAAACCCACCAGCTGTCCTCCAGCTCATGCAGAAACATAATGTAATGACCTGCATATACAGCGAATTATACTTCCCCTACGACTTGTATCCTAGTTCAGAGAAGCTTTGCCTTCATTCCAGTTAAACATTTATTAGTAGAGGTTCCTCCCTTTCTCCAGGACACTGTCAGTGCCGAATGGTCTATAAAGGTTCAATGCGTCAGGTAATCCCAGTGTTCCGAATCCTTTGGGTAAAGAAAAAGAATCTTAATGTGCTCCTTTTGTGAGTTTGGATTTTTCCCTTCGCATTTTTTTAAAAAGATCTTATTTATTTATTTGAGACAGAGAGAGAGAGAGAATGAGCAGGAGTGGGGAGAGCAGCAGAGGGAGAGCGAGAAGCAGGCTCTTCACTGAGCTGGGGTCATGACCTGAGCAGAAGGCAGCCGCTTAACTGACTGAGCCACCCAGGTGCCCCTCCCTTTGCATTTCTTTTTTTGAGATTTTATTTATTTATTTTAGATAAGAGAGCATGTGAACAGGGGGAGGGGCAAAGGGAGAAGGAGAGAATCTCAAGCAGACTCCCCGCTGAGCACAGAGCCCAAGGTAGGACTCCATCTCATGACCCTGAGATCATGACCTGAGCTGGAATCAAGAGTCAGATGCCCAACCAACTGAGCCACTCCGGTGCCCCCATTCCCTTTGCATTTCAAAAAAGCAGAGTTCAGTTATTTTATATGGTGAAGTTCAACAGTTTTAAAAGTTCAACCATTTTCTCCCTGAATTTGGAGCAGGAATAAATGAGATGCTACACAAGTGGGTCTCCTAGGATGTGAGTGCCCTATTTATTATTTGCCTCAAGAAGAGAACAAGATTTATTCAGAGAGTGGCTTTAAAATAGACATGTATTAACAGCTTACTTAAGACTTCTGCTAAGCCCGGGCCTCCTGTCCAAGTGAGAACATTTGCGTCCCCGGATCCACACTGTGCGCACGGCGCCCCCCCGCCCCAGACCCCCTTTTCTTTGCTGGTCGTGAGGTTGCGGCAAAATG
Source organism: Mustela lutreola (assembly GCF_030435805.1). Taxonomy (NCBI): domain Eukaryota; kingdom Metazoa; phylum Chordata; class Mammalia; order Carnivora; family Mustelidae; genus Mustela; species Mustela lutreola. The sequence continues at coordinate 9,749,570 of NC_081295.1, read as the reverse complement.
GGATTCTGTCACTGTTTCTGCCTCCACAGCCACAGCTACCGACAATTTGCAAGGCAGGGGAGGGGTGGTTCTTCATGAAGAAAAAAACCCATTTCAGTCTTTTAAGCTCTTTCAAAACGCTTGTTTATAAAAGTGTCCTTAAGAAATACAGACTCATATAAACTTGAAGTACTGTTAGAGCTTTATCCCCCCAAATTCTAGATTTCTCTACCCATTAGGTATTACAGATTCCAATTACTCTTTTTTCCACAGCTGTGCTTAAACCACAAAGAGCAGCCCCAAGAAGCAGAGGCACAGTTGTTGCCAACAACAAAAACCCAACTCCAAAAACACAGAGTCAGAGGATTCAAGCAGGAGAACCACCTTCTGTGCCTCATGATGTGGGGTGGGCCACGGGGCTTCATCATCTCCAGGGATGAGGAACAGAGTCTCTGACCAGCCATTGACATCTGTCTGAATGCGGAGGAGAAACTTCCTTTGTGTTCAGGGGGTATTTGAAGCCCTGGGTTTCAAGCCCGTATTATTCACATCTATCCTGGACCCAGGTGTGCCTGAAAGCTGTTGGCTGGGGTGGCTATTGAATTTGTGATGTGAAATAAAATGGCCCCTTTGGGGTGCCCTGAGGTGCTCAGCTGTCCGTGTCGCCCGGCCCTCTCTGGTGGTTCAGACAAGCTGGGTGAGATGGGCCTCCGGACCAGCAGTGGCCAGGGATGTATTTGAGAGGAGCAACAGCTGGAGGAAGATGTTGAGAGAGGCGTTCCCAGGGAGGAGGGTGGGTCACAGGGCGCAGGGACTCACACATCAAACTGATGTGTGCCTACGGAGGACACAAATCCTGGGCATCCAGACATCTTTGGTGCCCACCTTCCAGAACGATCAGCCTTCCATACAACATGTACCTTGAAGAGCTACTGTGTGCTGGGAGCTTTGCTGGATGGTGGGAATATGCAAGTGGGCACAGCCCGGTCTCCGCCCTCCAGCAGCATCTGGGGGAAGACACAAAAGCAGATCCTGGTCTCATTGCCCTAGCCAGGTCCTCCCTCTGACCTGTAAGAACCACCAGCAGAGGAGGTGTCTCCCCCTGCTCCCAGCACAGGACCTGACCTTGCACAACACGACCTACTGATTGAATATCATATATATATACAGGAACCGCATGGTAGAAGTCTAAAGGAGGAAACAGCTCAGCTTACAAAGAGAACTTCAAACTGGTCCTTTAAGAAGGACGGGTATCTATGCAGACAGCAGGAAAGGGAGGCCCAGGGGGAGAAGGCATCGTGCCTGGAAGTAGGAAACAGCATCGCCTGGTCAAGGGGGCGCAAGGAAGCAACTGTGCTGTGAGCTCGGGCTCTCTGTAAGACTGAGCAGCAAGAGAAGGTCAGGTGCGTGGAAGACCATGTGGGTAGCCAGGAGACTCACTGCTCACCAGACTGCCCAGCAACACCCTCTCGCTGCCCCCTCTGCACCCATGTCTGTCTTTGGTCATGGGACCTCCATGGCCTCTGGCGTGGTATTTTGCTTAGGGTCCCTACAGTTGACCAGAACAATGTGGGTTTGAATTGCACGGGGCCACTTACACATGTGTTGTTGATATTTTTTTTTTCAATAAATACAGAACAGTGTTGTAAATGTGTATTCTCTTTATGATTTTCTTAATAACATTTCTTTTCTCTAGCTTCCTTTATTTAAGGAACACGGTACCTAATACATAGAATATACCAAATACATCTTCATCGACTTTATGTTATTTGTAAGGCTTCTGGTCAACAACAGACTATTCATAATTAAGTTTTGGGGAAGCCAAAAGTTATACTTGGATTTTCAGCTGTGCAAGGGGTTTGCCCCCCAAACCCAACGTTGTTCACAGGTCAACCATATATCCTGAATGTCAGTTGACTTTTTGGTTTTTATTTTAGTTCTGTGGACTTTCAGTCAGTTAATGATGGCACAGCTGGTCCTGAATCTAGGTCTTCTGATTTTTCCATTTCTTTTAGATAAAAAGCTCTCCAGATATTAAGTCAAAGAATTTTGGGGTTTAGCCTCAGTCTTAAGCTTCAGTTGACCGTGTCTGTTGAATTATAGCCTTCAGTTCACATTGTGTCAAAGCTTTAATCTTTCCAGAATATGCTAGGGAACTACAGGGTCATTAGTTTGTCTTAAGAAGTGCAAGCAGATCCTTCTCCAAGCCACTGGTACTCAGACCAGGCCTTTTTTTAGTAGTTCTAGTGTGGGTGAGTTTATCATTCCCACTTTTTAAAACACTGCACTTGACAATCCAGTTTTTAAACTTTTCTGATTAAATCAACACAAATCTTACTGATTGGATTATTATTTTAAAGTCTATATCTGGCTTTCTAGTGTTTCTTCCCATGTTTTCATGAGCTGAATTGATACAGTAGATTTCGGGCTGACATAAGACCAGGAAGGCACCAAGTCATAATTAATCGAGGCCTCAGTGGCATCCAGTTGGCATGGTCTCTGGAGAGCTGACCTTATCCTTGATCTATTCAAAGCAAGTTATTTTTACCCAGATGCTTAGGGAAGTACACAGCCATGTCCTCTCTTTGCTTTCTCCTTATTAGAAAAGCTGTTGAGATGTCCCATGGGGCAGCCATAGGAGGCCAGGCAGGTGGGACACATGCCAAGAGAGGGTATCCTACTTGGCAAGGCCACCCAGGCTCTTTAGGATGACTCCACGGCTGTTTAATTATTCTAAGTAGAAGGGTTGTTTTCAGCCCAGGGGTGGATCAGAGGGCTGCTCCTTACTTTTCCCGTTTCCCTGTCTCCCACCACCTCCTCTCCTTCAGGTGTTCCAGAACTCTCTGTCCTCTCCTCCCATAACCTGCTTAAGAGAACTTTCATTTTCCGTGAATAGAAAATGGCTAACTGCTCAATATGCTTGTCTTACCGCTGCGGTTGGTATTTTCACAAATTCCAACACTAAGGCCAAAGGGCTGGAGGAGATTTTCCAGCCTCTGTCTTCCTCTTACAGAAGATTGGGGTGAAGGGTGAGGGGCCCCTGATATCACGACGCGTGCATGGTGGGTGCTGTGCGTGCAGGGCGGCGGGCAGAGGGTACAGCTCTGCAAGTACCACCATCCCCGGGGAATTTTTACCACGCTGATGCCAGACTCTACCCCGCCAATGAAATCAGACTGTCTGAGGGCAGGACGGAAAGACCAGTAGTTTCAGAAGCTCTTCCCGTAAACTCTCTTCCCAGCTGTTTGGGGGCGGGGCTCTGTGGGTGGTGGGACTCCCCACTACCCCTTGGCAAATTTGCCAAATGTTTCAACTGTTGCTGTCTGATCGTGTGTACTTTCAGTGTGTATGAATTAAAAGGTACAGCTACCTTTCATGCTCCTGGCTCTGTTTCCAGAACACCATGAAGTTTCCCAAGATTTCCTCCAGCCCCTAGGGTCTATCCTGACTGTTTATTGGCTGCAGAGTCTCTGCCGAAGCCCTTAGATATTCTCGCTATTTATCCCCCGTGGCCTCCTGCTCTTGGCTGCGCGGCGAGCTGCCTGCCCCAAATTCTTTCTGGCAGCACTTACAGGGCTGGGAGAGGTCTAGATGAGAATAAAACTCCCATGTTTTATCTTCCTGTAGAGCAGGCTTCTCAACCCTGCAGCACATCGGAACTATCCTGGGGGCGATTCTGATGTAATGGGTCTGGGCCCGGGGTCCATGCATTAGGGGAATTTTAAAAGCTCCCTGGGTGATTTTAATGTGAACTCAGGGACCAGAACGAGATTGTAAGATAAAATGAAACTTAAAAAAATATACATATTTGTATTTTTTTCAACATTTAAAAAACTGGCCAGGCAAAAGATGCTGGCCAGACAACAAACAAAATAGGGAAATTATTTCTTAAATATCAGTTTAACGTATATGTTTTTGAATATATATAATATGCCTTTAAACGTATATTTAAATGTATATACATGTATATTTTTGAATACATATAAACACACACGTATATATGACTTACGTTCCCTCCATCCAATACCTGGGATTTTTGAGGAGGCCAGTATACACGGTGGGAGATTCTCAAACTGGATTTGGGATGCACCAGGGGAGAAAGATCTTAATGACTGAGCCAGTCATGTGCCCCTGGAGAAAGATCTTGATACCAGTATCATCCACTGTACTAAATAGGTCAACACTACCTGCTGTAACAAAGCCCAGACCTTCAGCAATTTAACTCGGTGGGGATTTGGTGTCCATGTAAGAGTGTGGAGGGCGAAGAGGTCAGAGAGGCAGCTCTACTGTGCACAGTCATCCAGGGTCCCCAGTTTGCTGGGGTTCTAAAGTGCCCTGGCCGGGAGCGAGAGAGTGGGCGGGGCTCCACTGGGGAGGTACCCACTGGCAGCAGTGCACCGGAAGTGCTGGAATCCCATTGGCCAGAGCTCAGTCACGTGGCCGCTCCCACCTGTGTGAAACAGTCCCAGCATCCCGCTCCCCCGCCCAAGTCCTGGCAAGGCCCAGGAAGTCTGTGGGACAGCAGTTCCTCAGCGCCTCAGGAACATTCGTGTGTCACGTGCCTCCCAGAACGGCGTAGGTGTCCCAAGGCCAAGGGTGGCCACTGCCCTTAGACATGCAGACTCCACGCCTCCCTTCTAGATGCGGGAGCCTGCAGGGCACCGGGGACCGTGTGACGAGCGTGCGCTCTTTGTCTTCTTTTCTCCACAGATATCGCAAACGGCACCAGTTCAGGGGGGTACCGCCCGCCTCCCAGAACCAAAGAAGTCATCATCAATGGACAGACTGTGAAACTTAAGTATTGTTTCACCTGCAAGATTTTCCGGCCCCCTCGTGCCTCTCATTGTAGCCTTTGCGATAACTGCGTAGGTGAGTAGCCGCGGAGACAGCCTCGGTTGGGCCCGTCACGCGGGGGGTCAGGTGTCTGCTGCACTGGGGGGGCTCGTTTCCTCCGAGGACTCGCTTTAGCACAGCCGAAGAGAGCACGTGCGTTTCTCTCTTCCTGCGGGACTGAACTCAGTACTAGCCGTATTCCAAGCGCCTCCTGCCGCCGATCCCATTCACCAAGCCTAGTGTTACCAAATCTCTCTCTTTTTTTTACTTTTTCATTTTTCCTTCTTCCACCACCTCCGCTCCGGGTACAGCGCCCTAGACCTTCTCCTTCCGGAGCGCACACACCAGAGTGAGGTTCTTTGCTCCTGGAGCTTCCAGATCGGCAGGCACTAGAAGTAAAACCCTGTTACCCCGAGGTCCCTCGGTTGCCTAAATGTGGCCGGGTGGACTTTGTCTAGTTCTCCCAACTCCTCAGAGAAGCACTTAGTGGGGGGAACTGGAGGCCCCACGAAGTCCAAGGAGAGGAAAAGAGGCAGAGGCGGGAGGACTTCCAGGCCCCTAGTTAGGATGGTTGCTCTCCCCAGAGACCACCAGGACCTTGCCTCTGTGTCCCCTTGCTTTCTCCAGGACAGACTGGAGGAACAGCAGAGGGAATGGGTAGCACAGAGGTCCTCCGTTGTAAGACATGGCTCTACTGTTTGGCCACCATTGGCCCAACAGGGGATTTTTACAGCTGACCTGGGTCTCAGGCCCTTGGAATTACTTGGCAAGCACTTCCTGTCACTTCAGCCAGAGAACTGCTAGTCACACCCACAGACCATCTTCCTTCCCAGTCTGAAGCTTCTTAGAGAATGAAGTTGGCAAGGAGATGGTAGAAGACCCAAGTCACAGGAAGGGTGGGTAACACAGAGGCTCTGCCCACTGGGAAAGACCCACATTTCTCCAGTCCCATAACCTGCCATGGATAACTCTGGGCATTAGGCCCGGGAATCCTCTATGAGGATGAGCTGGGAAGGAAGTTTTAAAATTCTCTTCGGATTATTGTAAAACGCCTTCTAAAAGGTCATATCATCGTCTTATTCATTCCCTCCAACACCGGGAGGTGTACATACATGTCCCTTAAAGAACCCTGATGAATAGATGTAAAATCCCTTTACCAAAATTATGTATCAGCCGCAGTTAATGGTGTGCTTCTTGAGTATAACTGTCTACGATTCTACAGTGTCTTGTGGAAAGTACCAGCTAAAAAAATAGGAGCCATCAGTCCACAGTGTCTAGGGGCCTTCTGCAACCTTTCTGATGAATCCAAGTCACAGTAGCAATCCAGCACCCCCCCACACACACACCACCAATAAGCATAGTGGTGTCCTATATTTGGGAGACACAGAACAGCAAAGGAGAAGGCAAGGAAAGGGGAAAGTTTGGGAGGGGGCTCAAGGGGAGGAGAACTGGCCAAAGAGCACATTGCCAACATCTGCCTCAAAGCAGCATCTGCTGGTCCTGGGGCTGGAGTGTGGCAAAGCTTGGCCAGGGCCCCAGTGTACAAGTGACAGGTGAGACAAGTAGCATACAGCTGATTAAAAATAAAACTACTCACAGCACTCCTGGAACAACCACACAGTGATTCAAGCCTACATAGCTTTTGTTTTCCAGTCCATGATGCTACATTTGGGCCTTTGGGGTGACCCGTGAGCAGACCAGCAAATTGGACCTTTTTCCACATTCGGGAAAACAGAACAGAAAGCAAATGTCTCCAACTGAGAATTGTAATTGCAGAGTTTGCCATGATTTTATTTGTAGGAAGAAAATTTTTATTGAAAGAATTATACTTTTTGCAGCCAGGGAGAAATGTACAATGATGTGCTGAAAGCCAGGGTTAGCACACGCGCCTTCCCTTCCTTTGTAATGAATGGGTTTGGGTTGGTTCTTCCTACGTACACGGCTTAGTGTTGCTTTACACTGGGAGAGGAGAGAGGAAAAATGCAGTTTCCCAGGTGGTCCAGAAAAGTATTTTTCTTTGTTAAGTAAGTTTGAAATGAGAGCATACTGGGAGGGGCTCTGTATTTTGAGTTGAGAACTGAGGGACAAAGCTTCCATGGAGAGCAGACTCTGGTGCAAATACAGAACAGGTTAGCAGAGCCTAGTGGTTGGCAGTGTGGGTGTAATGCACAAGATCAGATCGAGGTCCTGTCATTGGATGCTATCAGTACCTGGGTAGGTTATCTGACTGTCCCCAACTGTTACCACCTCTCTAAAATGGGATGACCCTAGTACTTCCTCAGAGGTTTCTTTTAAGGATTAAGTGAGACAGTGTCCAGCAAAGACCACAGGTAGACGTGGTGCACACTGGGGGCTCAGTGTGTGCTTGCCATCAGTTTCGTCACGGGTGACCAGGGAAATGCTACCATGATGCTTCAAGGTAACTGCACAGAACAAGATTCATCTTCACGGCGTGATAAGAATCACCTTGTTTTCCTGTAATCTGGTGGGCTTTAGAGGACCTGCAGTAGTAGAAGAGAACATATGCCTCTCCGCTCTGGTTTTGACTGTTTACCTCTCTTTCTGTCTGTCTCTCAGAACCTTTCTTTATCTTCTCTCTAGTTCTTTTTCTCTGTTGCCGTCCATTGTTTCTGCACAGACAGAACAGAGTATTCTGGCTTATTGGTTAATCCAGGTGATCTTTGAAGTTATACGGTATTTTTAAATGGCCCAACATCTGGGGCCATGGAGCCCCTTCTGCTGTCTCTGATCCTCAGGATCCCTCAGATCATGATTAAAGTGAGACTAACTGAAGGTGCTGGAAAGCACACTGCGTGCTTGGGAGGTCCTCTCCAACTCACTGTATACATACTGGAGCCCCCACGTGAGTCTGCTCCACATTTTAGGGAAATCTGTCCTTTGGTGGTCTCTGGTCTCCTGTCAAAAAAGCCAGCAGCTTTCACCGGAATTGGGTATTCTGAACACAATCTAAGCCTGTAATTAAAAGGGACTTACTTGAAAGTAGCTTAATCACACCCTGTGGACGAAGTTGAGTTGGCTAAACAATGAGACCGCGCATGCGTTTGTAAGCCTGCTCTACCTCGAGTTAGTCTAGTTCTGACCAGGCAGAAGCAGCTTAGTCTGAGGCCCAGAAGTGGCCTTTGGAGGCAGCAGCCCCCTGGGTCCCAGACCTGCTGCCCTGTGTGGGCAAAGAGGACACTCTCTGCCTATGCAGTGCCGCATCCGAAAGTGCTATGAAGACAAAGAAAAGGGCACGTGAAGCCCTCAGGCTGTGTCAGCCCCTGGGTTGCACTCAGTGCTGCTAGCCTCTTTCCTTACATAGGGGGTGCCCTGGTCCCATTTTGTTCTGTCCTCTATTGGTTCTGGTGTAGGTGGCACAAAGCACCTCTAGAGGCCCTCCACTTGGTGTTCAGTGACTCTTGTTTTGAGTAGGGCTGTACCACCATCTTTAAAAATCCTTATAAACTCCTTTTCTCATTCCCCTGCCTCTTTTTTGCTGTGCTCTCGCTCTCCTGGGAGGAGTGCACACTCCCCTTCTCACCCCACACCATAGTGTCTCCGTCCCATTGATCCGGCAGCTTCCTGTGTGATGTGGTTTTCTGAGCTCAGCTGCTGATATTTTGTCTGTTGTGTATACTCTGTGTATATTAGAGCTCACGCATTAGAGCTACTGCTTCACTGTTGGGCTCAATCTTAAAAGGTTTAGAATATCTGAGATTTGGAATTGCAGGTGCCTTCTGGTGTAAAGTTGCATTCTGGAATTTATTTTTAACTATTAGGTATGGGGAGAGGGCTATTAATCTCCCAAGAAAGTGTATCATTTGAGGGGAATGGAGAGAGATGGCATTTGCATTCTCCCAAGAACCAAAACAAACAGGGGTTTACTGTACCCCCCAGTTTCAAATATCTTTCCTTTTCAGTTGTATTTAATAAGGACCTATGTGTCAGACCCTGTGCTAGTGGCTAGATACATCCAAGTAAAAGACAGTCCTCAACGATCATTACTAAGAACAGATTAAGAAGAATTCAATATAGAAAGAAATCATTATATTTATTATGGTGCATAGGCCAAAGAGAGTAATTTTACACTGGTAAAGAGTACAATTAACAATTCAGTCATCAACATATATGCACCCAGTAATATTGTGTCAAAATATATAAAGTAAAAATTGTTAGAGGAAGCAAGGATAATTTCGTATAAACATAATGCTAATGAGAAACAGTTGTATAATTCTAGTTTTGATGGTTCAGGTAAATAAAATAGAAGTAAGGAAATAAAGAATATTAATATATAATTAATAAGTATATGCTGAACTTTGTTTCTACAAAGTATACTTACCTTTTTTTAAATGGTATGTGGAATATTTACAAATATTAATCATACTAGGCCACAAAAAATTCCTAGCTTTCTAAGAACAGATATTGCACAGACCATAATACCTGATGGCACAACAGTAAAACTAGAAATCAGTCACAAAGAGATAAATACACAAACCTGACCAGTTGTGATATTTAAAAAAACAAACAACAAAAAAACAACTTTTTAAACTTCCAACACAAACCTCAAAATCACAATTGTGGACCAGTTAGAAAATGACAATAAGAAACAGGCAAAAGAAAACTGTATGCAGGTTAGAATTCTACATTTTAAACACACACAAGAGTTGACCTAAGCAGGAGAGAGTTATTTGGAAAGCTGTCAGGTAGCCCATAGGAATGAAGGAGAAGCCTGAGAACCAGGCTCGAAAACCAGGAAGAGCCAGGGAGGGCTGCGTGACTGAGTGCAGTCACGGCTGCAAAAGGATGTCACAGGAGGCACGAGCACCACAAGCAAAATGCTTGTTGCACCACCACCAAGTTCTAATTCTGCTGCTGCTCTCAACTTAAAACTGACTCCGTCCGTCTGCAAGGACTGTGGGTTCAGACATCTGGATGGGAGCCCCTGGGCCTGTTTCACTTCCCCACCCGTGAGCTAGCAAGGTGGGAGAAGTTAACTACCCACTTTCAGCTTCTATATTGAGGGGTGGAAGGGTGGGGTCCTGTCTCCCACCTATTTTGGGATTCTCCCCAAAACAGGAAATTTACTTGGATGGTGAATGGCCAATAAAATAAAAAGTTTTTAAAAATCTAGTGCAAAAAGACCCTGAATTTAGAAACCAAAAAACAAACATAGCATCCATCTCAAGAGGATAGAAAAAGAATAGCAAAATAAGCTTAAGAAAAACAGGAAGAAAATGATTAGTGACCTTGAAAACAGAAGAATAAATATGATCCCACCTCTGATTCTTTGGAAAATAAGCAATGTAAAGATAAACTTCTGGTAAGACTGAAAGAGAAAATAAAAAGAAAGTAGAAATAACAGATTCAAATAAGACAAATACAGGTGAATTTTTAGTTATTAGAAAATAATTACATTAGTTTGCATATTATATAATATGCTGATTGCTTTGAAAATCTCAGTGAAACATGACTTTATGGAAAATGAGTCAAAGAATTAGTAGAAACTTAAGTAGACTAATAATAATGAAAGACTGAGTAATTTACTAAAGAAACATCCAAGAAAGATGCCAGAACCAAACAATCTTACTTCCAGTGCTCTGAATAGCGTTTCAGATCTTAGAGCAGCTTGGACAGCTTTTCTGTTCATTTCTCCAAGACGGCATAGACCTAACACTAAAATCTAACAAAATAACATGAGAAAAAGAAGACTCTCTTTAATAAATATATGCAAAAGTCAACATGATAACATAGCAAATTCAATCTAACATAGCAAATTTAATCTAACAGCATAATAAGAAAATTCGTCATTTTGACTTAGAAGGGCCTATCCCAGGAATGCAATTTTTAAAATGTTAATAAGTCTCTTCCTATATCAATAGGTCAAAGGCCAAAAGGTATATGATCATGATAATAGATAAGAAAAGGAGATTCAATAAAATCTGGCACCCATTTCTAACTCTAAAACTTGGCAAACCAAGATTGGGTGGTCTGATAGGCTGAATTTGGGCCCCATGATCTCCATACTATGGTATTACTCCCACAGTTAGATCACCTCACATGACAAAGAGGTTTTCCAGATGCCAGTAAGGTTCCTAATTAACTGACTCCAAGTAATGATCCAAGTGGGCCCACTGTAATCATAAGAGCCCTTCAGAGCAAACAGCAGAGATTCCAAGTAGGAGAAAGATTCATCCTGCATGGTTGGCCTGAAGATGGAGGGGACCATGTGGAAAAGGCGAGAAAGAAATGAATGCTGTCAGCCGCACTAGGCTTGGAAGGAAGAGGACCCAAGCCCAATGGCACCTGCACCCCCGACCTTTACCTTGATCCTAGCCTTGGGAGACCCTGAGCCAACCTCCAGACCTGTTAAAATTTCAAGACACTAAATTTGTGTTTTTTAAAGCCACTGCATTTTGAAGAGCTATCTTCACCCCCATGTTCATTGCAGCCTTACTCACAATAGCCAAGAAATGGAAGCAATCTAGTGCCTGTCAGCTGATGAATGGATAAGGACGGCGGGATAGGCACGCAATGGAATATTATTCCTCCGCGTGAGAGAAGGAGTCCTGTCATTTGTTTCAACATGGATGTATCTCAAGGACATTGTGCTAAGTGAAATAAATCAGACAAAGACAAATTGTGTATGGTACCATTTATATGCAGAATCTAGAAAAGCTGTACTCATAAAAACAGAGTAAAATGGGGGATAGGGGACCGAAGGAGATGTTGTTTAAATGTACCAATTGCTAGGCACTTATAAAAAAACTAACAAAAAGAATATCCTTTAACACAATTGTAAAGATTAAAAAAAGCTAACATTTTCTTTATGGCAAAATGCTAGAGTTATTTTACATTAAAGTTAGACACAGATTAGGATGTTCACGATCATGGCTAGCATTTAACATTTTTCTAGCTTTTTTAAACTAACGCAGGAAGATGAGATAAAATAAATATGCACTGTCAAAAAGAAGCAGGCAAAATAATCCCTTCGTTGCAGGTGACAAGAAAACCAACAATAACATTAGAACTAGTACCAGCAAATATCAGAGCTCATTTAAAGTTCAGTAGGGTTATTAGTTACCAAATTAATACATTAAAGTAAGTGGTCATAGATCAGTTAGGAATCACAATAGAAATCAAAATACATTCTCTCCACAATATTCTTTTTATTAAGATTTTATTTATTTATTTGAAGGACAGAGATCACAAGTAGGCAGAGAGGCAGGCAGAGAGAGAGAGGAGGAAGCAGGCTCCCTGCTGAGCAGAGAGCCCCATGCGGGGCTAGATCCCAGGACCCTGGGATCATGACCTGAGCTGAAGGCAGAGGCTTTAACCCACTGAGCCACCCCGGCGCCCTCTCTCCACAATATTCTTTATAAAATTAACCAATGTAAGGCAGGGGATGAGATAAAACAATTACACAGTTAGGTCAAAAGAATAAGCTAGCCATTAATAACCAGTAACACTGTGGGGAAAAAGCAATGCAAGGAGACCTGTACTGTTGGATATCATGAGGTCTAACGCATGTCCCTGACCCACAGACCAGGTGCAGAAAGTGACTTGAGGGCTGCCTACTCATGTATATATGTGTGTGTGTGAATACTTTCTTCATTGTCACTTCTAATTTTCCAAATCTCTGAAACGATCATTAGAATGCACAGTCCTTGTTTAGAAGGGTCTCACCGTCTGGCGAGAACGGCAGAGGTCATCAAGACAGTGTAGGGCTGGTACCACAGGGAGGGGTCTTCTGGAACCCAGACTTCTCATTGGGGGGGGTCCCTTTGCCAAGTTGTACAGTGTCAGGAGGGGGTTACTGCATTACTGAAGGCAAGAGACCCAGTGGGTCAACATACTGGGCAGACCAGACAGGACAGAAGCTCGGAGACTTGTGCGAATGCTTGAAAACAGTCCAAGAGGCTTGTCCCCTGAGATTTGGGGGAGCTGTTTACTCTACGACTCCTGTGGGGCCGGCCTCTAAGCTTTCTGCGGTTGCACACGGCTGGGTTTTTCTGCTCCTCGGGACATCTAGTCCCTTCCAATAGCCTGTCAGTTTTTCCTCAGTGTCCGGAGTTTTGTCCTTTTTCCTTGGTTGAAGCAACAGGTCCTGTCACTAAACTTCAAACTCTATCAATCATCTTAATGCTTTTGGATCCAAGCCACCAGCCCTGTTTTCACCTTCATAGACCTCTGGAAAGTTCCTGCGTGCCTCCCCTAATTGTGTGCCTACCTCCAACTCTAAGTGAATACCTGCAGTCATGAGCTCTTACAGCTAAAAACAAACTTGGAGGTGGTTTTTTTCTTTTTTCTTTTTTTTTTTTCCTTTTTTCTCTGATCACCTATTATAGTGGACTGAAGGCTGAAGGGGGTTTTTGAAATGAAGAGAAAGTCAAGGACTGTCACCGTTGTTGTGATGTAGCTCACACTTTGCAGACGGGAGAGAGGGCCAGAATTCAGTTCATGGCTGTGCAGAACACTGCCATGTGTTCCTTAATGGTTTTAGTCATATCAGAAGTTCAGAGCCAAATTTACCCACCTCTGAGCATATAAATAAGACCTCGGGGCATGTATTTTTGGCACCGACTTCTTCCTGATTTGCTTATAGGCAGCTCAAGTCCTTTTTCAGAAAGAGAGGGGAGTTTTAATGAAGTCACTCATTAGCAGTGATTCAGTGTTATTAGCTTAAGTGACAGATGACAGAATTCCAAGTAACCTTCCTGACTCACTTGATGGTAAGATGACATTCTTTCCTGGAAGTCTTTTCACCTCCTCTTGCGTCAAATGAAAACCATTTCTGGTTGCCTCCATGCCGTTTGCTGTCTCTTCCTGCCAGCTCTCCTGTCCCAAACATCATGCCCGCTCCCCTTCTCCTGGGTCCCCGGCTGGCCCCAGCTTGTCTCTTGGCTCTGCACTGTCCGTGGAGTCTTCACACCATTGCCCCGTCCCTGGCAATCTCTTTCTCAACATGCTCTCCCCACAATGAGGTCTTCTGTGTTCTGCTTCCAGGAGTTTCTTCTAAAAAGGACATTAACATTGAGGGTCTAGAGGTGCTTTTGAGGCTATAACCAAAATAAAATGAAACTCCTCGAAGGCTTTCCTCTTGCAGAAGAATCTACTTCACAACGTATTTGTGAAGTAGACTCACAAATCACAACACATTTGTTCTAGGTGTCAGTGCATGTAAGTCCGTATAAATGTCTTAAGATGGACTACGTGGGCCCAGGAGTCTGCATTTTAGCACAGTTCCCAGCGGGTTCCTAGTCGCAGTCAAGGTTGAGAGCCAGGGGATCAGCAAGGGTTCCAGCCCGGAGGTCAGGCCATGTGGAAGCCTCAGGAATTGCTCATTTCTTCTGACAGGAGGCAGCCACTTCTAGAAGAAAAACTGCTCACGGTGATTAGCCACTTTGAGATTTTAATATTAATAAGTAACCACCATCTTTTGGAGGCTGCTGGAAACCATGCATAGGAAATGTTGAAAACTCATCAAAAAGGCTGTCTTTCTCCTCCAGCTCCCCTTAGGGCCATCTTTTCTCTGGGTGTCTGAGGTGGATGTGGACACAGTTTGCCAACAGGGGAAGTAACGTAAGCATTTGTAATGAAATCAAACGTACGTATACGTCATGCTGTTGACTTGAGCGGCCTAGAATTGGAGCTGGCCTCCAGCAGCAGATGGTTACGTGGGTGGAGAGGGCAAAGAAGTACAGGACAGGACTCCTGCCCTCGAGAAGTTTTCTGCCTACGTATGAAAAGTTCACTAACACCATAAAGAATATTTGACAAGTTTTTAACACTCGGGATAGCTAGTCTGACCTGAGGATGGTCATTTTAGCTGAATTCTCACAAAGGGATGAGATGGGAGGAAAGTCTTGAAAAATTAGATGGCAGCCACCCTGAGGCTCCGGATGTGGCCCAAGAAGGAGGGACCAGACTCAGCCACTAGCAGGAATTGCTGGAACAAGATCAAAATCTGGCCTTAGGAGGGCTAATCTCACAGTGTAAAGTGAGTCGATGAGACGTATCTGTTAGCTACTATCCAGCGATGCTGTCTGACAAACATCCTCTGATATCTCCATGGCTTTTAATAAATAGCACTTCTCCTTCTCGTGTGGCTGTGGGTCACAGGCAGTTCTGAGAACTGGCTGGGCTTGGCTCCGGGCATTGAGGAGGGTGAGTCTTCTCCAGTTTGATTCTGAGGACCCGGGATGGAGGGACTGCAGCCAGCAGGGATGTCTTCTTCTCCCAGTGTGCATCACTGGACCAGGTGATGGGACACCAAAGCAAGCAGTATCTCTTAAGGCACCTGCTTAGGAGCACATGTGCTAAGCCTCCATTGGCCAAACAAGTCAGATGGCCATATGCCCATGACTGTGATCTGTCAGTGGCGCAGGGAAGGATATTCTATCTCAAGAGGGAAGAAAGTGAGTATTTGCTGCAATTAACCAATCTGTCACCTGCAGCGAGACTCGAAGACTGAAGACCAGTCACTTTCTAAGGCTGTGTGTCTATTCATCTTTTTATAGTATAGAGTGTCTTATAGTCCAGCCATCTGTTGTTTTCTTGAGTTGCCTAGAGGTGAAATTGTCCTCCAGCAATGGATTTGGGAGTTAGGGAAGCAAAGGATAAAATATACATCACCAGCTATGAAGTTCTTTCTTCCAACATATCTGTGGTCGACCAGCTGATCCCGCTGCTCGCTGTTGGGTGTTAAACGATAAAGGTTTCACAGAATTCCACCTACTGTCAGCAGCAGTCGGGCAGGACTGAGCTCTTAAAGGCTGGCCACTGGGATAGTGACCAGTAACCTGTGTGCTTTTGTTTTGAAAGCTTAGTATAAGTTTGTACATTGAAAAGGAAAAGCTCTGGAAATAATTGGGTTTTTTAGAATATGTTAAGTTTTGGGACGCCTGGGTGGCTCAGTTGGTTAAGCGGCTGCCTTCGGCTCAGGTCATGATCCCGGTGTCCTGGGATCGAGTCCCACATCAGGCTCCTTGCTCAGCAGGGAGCCTGCTTCTCCCTCTACCTCTACCTGCCATTCTGTCTGCCTGTGCTCACTCTCTCCCCCTCTCTCTCTCTGATAAATAAATAAAATCTTTAAAAAAAAAAAAAAAAGAATATGTTAAGTTTTATTTTACTTTCAAAAGGTTGGAAAGTATTTTAAATAAAAGACTCATTGACATGGAAAGATTAAGTTGGGAAAAGGGGAAGAAGAATCACTTATTTAAAAATTAGTAACGTGGAGCATTAGGTTAAGTATCCAACTCTTGATCTGGGCTCAGGTCACAATCTCAGGGTCGTGGGATTGAGCTGTGTCTGGCTCCCCACTCAGTGGGGTGTCTGCTTGTCTCCCTCTCCCACTGCCCCTGCTTGCACGCATGCTCGCTTGCTCTCTAAAAATAAATAAATCTTTAAAAAAATGAAAATTAATAATGTAAAAAAAGTTACTACTGTGCCTGTAACATGAGATTGCTACATTTTTTATTAAGGACAGGAAATGAATACACAGAAACAATGTACGCTCAAATAGTTCCTGGGTTTTTATGATATCATCATATATTTAGGGAAGGCTTTTTACTTTAGGAGGTGATTCTATATCTTATCTCATCTGTTGCTCACAACCAGCCTGTGCATTAGGGGGGGTAGAGAGTATCACCCCCATTTGATAGAGAACTCCGGTTCAGAGAGGGCAGGAACTTGCAAATGGTCACACAGCAGGACTCCAGTAGCCTGGGTAAGAAGCCGTCCTCCCAAGCCCTGTGGGAAAGCTCTAATGCACAGCTGCATAGCAGGGAGAAACTCAGCTGGACCAGAAGGTGAGCAGGAGGCAGACAGTAGGATTTAACTTGTGTGGAAAGACCATAACCTCTATCCCACTCTAGCAGAAACACGCCATTCATCCAACACTGAATGAGGCTCTGTGCCTGGGTCCTGGGCAGGGCTGCAGTTTGCAGGGAGAGTAGGAAGTCACAGGCATTCACAAACCTCTAAGAGCTTCTGAAGGCTCCAGGATGAGTAGAGAAGGTGAGCGTCTGCCACAAACTCGCTGGACCCATGCAAAGTCTTACGTAAACTCATCACACTGCTTATTGTCCTGGGATTATTGAGAGGTTAGCAAGACAAGGGACATGTGTAAGTGATTCAGATCGTTAGAATCCTCTCATGTGTGCAATTGACATGTATATTACCCTCTTGAGTTGACATAATATAGGCTTTTTGTACTTGGATTGGGCCTTCTTCTCAGGGCTCCCATGGGTCTGTTAAGATCCAAGAGGAGAGTTTAATGAGGTGAGCTGTGTACTTGAATCAGAAGGTACCAGCAACTTGAGTGGAAGCCGTGGGCCCCACATGGGAGAGAGCTCCATGATCTACCCCAGCGACCTGGACAGAGCAAGGCTCCAACAGCCTCAGAGCCGGAGCTCAGTTGCCATGAGGATAGGTAGACTGTGGCCCCTGCTAGAGAAATGCAGCTAAGTCACCGGGCCTGGCTCCCTCCAAGGACATGGCCTGACCAGGGACCAAACACCTTGCTTCTAGAGTTTGCTTTGAGCAGGGATTCCTGATCTGGGCACCGTGGATGAAATTCAGGGATCCATGAGCTTGGATAGGAAAAACAATCCCATCTTTATTCTCAGGAACCTCTCAATGAAATTTAATATATCCTTCAATTATATATACAGGCCACAAACCACACAAATAGGGTTAGTCACCACGAGAAACCACAGACATTTCTGATGCCTTGCAGATATGTAGACCAACCTTTCCACTTGTCACTGCTTCACAATTACAACAACTGATAAAATCTAACTTCTGTTATTTGGCATATGAATAAACAAGCATGCATTTTGTTGTGTCGCAACTTTTTAATTATTTTGAAAATAATACTGATTTTTGGTTTCTTTTGTCCTCTCATGTGTTTTATAAATTTAAAAACACATAGGGAAGGGGAGGCCAGTAAGCTTCAGGAGGCTCCTGGCAGGGGTCACGGCACACCCAAGAAGTTAAGAACCCCGCTTAAATCTTGTTTAGACTCTTCACTTGTTAGAAAATAAACTTCTGAAGATGACAGGTAACATCTCTCCACCCCACCACCCACCAGATGGACTGTATTCATTTTTTTTTTCAAGTAATACCCAGTAACTTTTTTTTCCCCCCCCAAGAATGCCATTTGTTTTTTGGTTGTTTGGTGTATTTTTTTTTTAAGGTTTTATTTATTTATTTGAGATAGAGAGCAGGTGCACAAGTGGGGGGAGGGACAAAGGGAGAAGCAGGGTCCCCATCGAGCAGGGAGCCCGATGTGGGGCTGGATCCAGGACCCCAAGCTCATGACCTGAGTCAAAGGCAGACGCTTAACCAACTGAGCCACCCAGACACCCAAGAATGCCATTTTTACAAGCTCTTTTTTTTTTTTTTTTTTAAGAAGACCAATGACACTGGGCTCATTCTTCTTCCTTCCCCTTTTTCTTCCTCTTTCTCTCTCAAGAAATGCAGGTGTGCAGCACACAGACACATAGCTTCCTGGAGGCGGGTGGGCGGTCTCAGTGGCGGGATGAGTGTCTGAGCTTGTCTTCACCACCTCTCTGGGTTCTTGGGTAAACAGAATCCTTCTTGAAAGTTCCTTAAAAGTTGTTGAGAATCCCTTCCTCTCCACTGTCCTTGTCTCAATCTCTTTATGCCACTGAGAAATACTGGGAAGAAAAGAACCCTTGGTGTAGTTAAAGAAATTAAGGCTTTCCCGCAAAGGCTCACTGGGTGTCATCTTAGATTTGAAGCAAAGATCATTTCCCAGCCCCACCCCACCCCCGCCGTGGTTTGTATAATGGTTTGTGCCACATGTCTTTCCCCTGGAAGCGGGCAAAAATAAGGTGGTATTATAGAGCATATTCTTGACGCTTAGGAGTTAAATTTACAACGATATCATAATAGAGGAGTATGCCTTTTATCACATGATAAAAGTAACTGGTTTTCCACCAGCGGTTTGTGCCTGAAAAACCATTATTAGTAATTGATTTGTAGGTTTATTTTTCAGTCCAGTTAGCTGAACAACAACAACAACAACAACAACAAAGCACCTGCATTTTTTCCATCTTTGATCATGCTGATGCTTTGCTGGAGGACAGAAAGTCCCCAGCATGTGTGTCTGGGATTCTTAAAACCCCGTGCTCAGGGAAGTAGGGGGCTTGTAGGCTATTGATCCTCTAGGGCTGGACGTGTGACTCTGTAAGCACCTCTCTCAGCTGTCGGAGGGATGTCTACCAACTGTCGATTGTCAGGCCCCATGCAAGGCAGGCACTGGGGAGACAGCGATGAATGGGGTTGATTGGGTCCCACCTGCAAGCTTGCAGGTACCCGCCCAGTAACGCAGGGCCGCATCCATGGAATGGGGAGGCAGATGAACAATTCAAAAGTACACAGGTGGGAACACGCAGGAGAGGTTCCTAACCCAGGGGAAGGAGCACCCAATCTGAGAACCGCAGGATAAGCACGGGTTGTCAGGCAGAGGGAGGGACCCGAGGAAGAGGCTGACGTGAAAAGCCCAGGCAGTCAGGGAGGAGGTAAATGAGAGGCAGAAGGTAAACACGTACCTTCCAAGCCCACTGAGGATCCTCCGTCTTACCCTGAGAGCAGGAGACAACACAGTGACCCTACTGTGTTTCAGAAAGTGGCCTCTGTCCACCTTACAGACAGTGAGTGGATGGTGGCAAGACAGAGCCATGTAGATGAGTGGGAGGGATGCTGCCCTGGCAGATTCCCTTGGCGCAGGCTAGGGAAGCGACCATGGAGGTGGAAAGACAATGTGGATGGATTCCAGAAATATTTCAGGGAAAGAGCCAGCAGGAGTCCGTGCTTCACTGAATTCATGGTGTTGGGATAGGGGAATGAGGGTTTGAGCCCTTTATCTCTTGGAAGCATGATTATATCCCCATGTTAAAAATTAATGTTTTTAGGGGCGCCTGGGTGGCTCAGTGGGTTAAAGCCTCTGCCTTCAGCAAAGGTCATGATCCCTGGGTCATGGGATCGAGCCCCACATCAGGCTGTCTGCTCAGCAGGGAGCCTGCTTCCTCCTCTCTCTCTGCCTGCCTCTCTGCCTACTTGTGATCTCTGTCTGTCAAATAAGTAAATAAAATCTTTAAATTAAAAAAAAAATTAATGTTTTTAAAGGAAAATGGAGTTCACGTATTTTAAGTGAATCATGGCACGCTGACCTGTCTGTATGGCACATAACTCAGCTTGACTGCCCGGAAGCCTCTGGCCCTTGTTCCAGAACTCCATCCATAGCCACTTAAACCTGAGGACCTAGAAACGATGGGACCAGCTGCAGAGAGCCAGAGCTACAATGTCAAGCCGGAGTGGTTAGTTGGTGTCCGTGAAGTCGGACACATAGAGGGAAGAAAAGAAGGGGGGTGGGGAAGCACTAGAAAAATCACAGCAAGAGAATGAAGAGAGCAAAAAAGACAAACACGGGGAAAGGGAGGGTAGCGAGTGGTGGGGTCAGGAGCTTGCAGGGGGCTGAGAGCAGATGGTGCTAGGACAGGACCCGCCACCCTGGGAGCTGCCAAGGATGCTAGCTTGAGGGCAGACCCCACAGTAACTCTGCTCCCTTCCCCCAGAACGGCCCCCACGGCCGGCATGCTCACGCTGCCCAGGCCTCGCTCTTTACAGTTCACGCAGTGAGCTCCGAGCTTCCTGCTGAGTGGGTAGGTTGTTCTTAGTTGCCGCTAATGAGGAGTCCATTTCCAGTCCTGCCACAAGCAGAGTCTGTCCCCCGTGCTGGAGCCACAGGATAGAGCATGAGAAGAAGCTAGTCCTTCAAGAGCACCCAGGAGTCCCAAGGGACGGGCCATGGGCAGGCATGCAAGCGAGCCCGGGAGGAGAGGGAGCCTTGCCTCTGGGCGTCAGGGGCAAGCAAGGGGCCTCCTGAGGTAGATCCTAGCCGGACTGGGGTCCCATCTGTCCTTGACTCTCTGTCTAAAAGTCATCAGCAGTTTCTTGGAGAGAAAATTGGGAAACAACACCCTAAAACACCTTTTTAGAACGTTTGTCTGTGACTTTGTAGGGTGAGCCCTCATCGTCCTCATCCTGGGAGCTTCAGATTCCAACAGGGTCCTTTGGTGGCATCATCGCTGCCCAAGGAGAGGCCCTAGCTGCCTTACAACCTGTTGTCCGCAGATAGCTGACCTGGGTCATTCTGAGACCACCTGGACCTAAGAGCGGGAGTAATCAAGTAACACGCCCAGCCCCCCAAGTCTGACAGAGGTCACACATGTCATGTTCTCGTCATTCACCATGGGTGAGGCTGAGATGGCAGGAGGGCTCATGCCCCAAATGAGACAAGGCAGGGGAAGTGAGTGGCCTTGGTCTTAGAGCCTGCACTTGGCAGGAGTGAGGTCAGGGCTCTGCCGGTGTAGGAGGGCAGAGCCATCCCTTTGTGACAGACCTTGTGGGCCCAGCTCCCACACTGAATGAGCAAAGCCAGGATGCCCCCGTGTTCATTTTCAGCAAATGACTGTGACTTCCTGTACCAGGGGCTAGAGTTCTCCCACCATACAAAACCAGCCCTTTCTCTTCTGGGCAGCCAATGCATAAACAGGACTCCAGTTTCTAACTGTGGAATGGAAAATACAACCACGGTAGGAAGCAGAAGCCTGCACAGGCCCCGCCCTGTGCGGCTTTCTGGATGATGGGGTCAGATGCTCTCACAGCAGAATGGGGCTCGTTGATAGGTGCACTTGACAAAAAATGCTTTGTTAGAGGATTCTGTTCATTCAAAATAATGCCTTTAAAATAATTTTTGAACATTTCTTTTTTTATTCTGCACATTCATTTTAAAATGGTTTTCAAAAAAAGAGAGACCGTGTGTCTGATGAGATGGTTTGGAAAGCACATCCCCCAGCAACAGGGAGGATTCAAGGACAGAATTTCTGGGGGCCCCGGGGCCCGTTCTCTGCCCGTCTTGGGTGGGCGCCATGGGACTACAGCCCAGTGTCTGTGTGTGCTGCTCCAAGGCCTCCTTCTGAGCCAAAGGTAGATTGGACCTCCGGCCGTGGGTTTTATTTTTATCTGGCTAAGAAGTGCTTGCCTCATTTCTGCCTATAATCGTCAAACTGCAACTCTGCTTTAAAAATACTTTTTTTCAACACCCAGGAAAGCCACAAGCAAGTACCTCGTGAAAGTCTGTTTCTATTGGTCTCCCTGTCCACCCTCTATCCCCCTAGCCCCTTCCCTAAGTGTCCTTCTGACTTGCTGTCTCCCTTGATGCGTGTGTGGTTCCTGGCTTTGTCCCTGGGGAGTCTGTGCTGGGCTTTGTCCCTGTGAAGTGTGTTGGCTCCCTTTGTCTTCCTGAAATCTTGCCCTCCAGTTTATGGCTCTAGCTCAGACCTCTGCTCAGAGCTCAGAGTTCAGAGCTCCAGACCAGCAGCTGCCCCCTGTTTTTCTGACATCTCCACTTGGGGAGCAGAGACATCCCACATCAGCATTTCCCATGACCTTCACCTTGCTGAGAGCCAAACTGTTTGTGGGTCACACTTGGAGTGGCAAGCACTTAAGAGTCACTTTTGACTCTTTCCTTCTCCATCACAGGGCTCTGTCTTACTCGGGGGGTCCCAGCTCCACTCACGTACCCCCCCCCTACCTTTGCTCTGCCAGGGCCAGCGACAAGCTGCTGTCACCTCTCATCATGACCAGGCAGGGGTCTCTTGGTGGCCTCTTCCATCCGTCTCTTCTCCCCATCTGATCCCCCCTCTACGACTCCAGACAGAACGTGATCGTCCAACCCTTCTTGAAAGTGCTTTCCTGCTGGTGGCTCCTAGGAAGGAGGCCGACATCCTTAACCCAGTCAAACATGAGGATGTGTGCCCTGCCCACCTCTCCGGCTTGGCCTCCCTGTCTTCGCCTGTCCTGGAACAAGCCACAGTCTCCTCAGTGAACTCCTGCCTGCCTTTCGGGGAGGGACCTGGGAAGCCTCTCCTGGCTTTCTGAACTCTGCCTGCATGCACGAGGCTGTCCTGATAGAAGGCTCATTTGGAGTGGGTGCTCCAGGAGGGCAGGCGGTATCTCTTTCCCTCGTTCCATGTTCCCAGCCGCCGGCACCTTACCTGGCATGAAGCTGCTCCGTTAATATTTGGGAATAGAGGGAGCAAAAAGAAGGAGACAAGGAAAGGAAAAAGAAAGATTAAACATTCCTCTGGCTATATCTACCTTCATCTCTCCACCTTACCTTCCTCTCTTTAAAAAAAAAAAAAAAAAAAAGGTATATTGCTTTTTTAGTTCTCTCACTATGTTAGTGCTCTCAACTGAAACAAAAACATTTCCTTCCCAAAATTTACACTAAATAAAACTCACCACCCCACCCACAAACTCTCAAAGTTCAAGAAGTACAAATAACATCTTCAGACTCCCAAGAGAAAAGATAAAAAGTTATAAAATAGAAGTTTGATCAGAAGCTAATACCCCTGATAACAGCTCTGGGAGCATGGAAATGGCATGATTGAGAATGCATTTTGGCCTCTTACAGATAGGATACCTACATCCGTTTATTCACTGGGCAAGTATCTGAGGGCCTGCCCTGTGCCAGCTACAGATGTGAATAAAGCAGTAGCTGCTTTCCAACTCTTTTCTTTCCTGCAACTCACAGGAAGAAATGCATATTCGCTGGTACTTGATGTATATAAATGTTTCGTGAAGCAGTAACTTGATTACATGAGATGCCTTGGTATTTTCCAGGCTATTTGTCTCCCTTTTTTAAAATCGGAATGCTGGTCATGGCCAACTAAATTAATTTCATGACCCACTACTTAATCACAGCCCTTAGTTTGAAAGACCCTGAATAAAACATAGGCCCTTCCGGTAAGGAAAGCCGCTCACGCTCTGTGTGGGTGCACGGCAGCTGGAAGTTACGCGGGGTGAGTAGAGAGCCGTCCTCCAGCTGTGTTAAATCCTTTATTAACGTGTAATCAGTTTACACTGTTTTGTATAGTGAAAGTGTATTTTCAGTGCTACCGCTAGCTAATTTGAACTTTAGGAATAAAATTAGATTTTAAGAAAAAAAAAAAAAAAAAAGAGGTGGGGCTCTAGGACACTGTTCCTCAGGACCCGAGGGCGGCACATTGAACAGACCCATCTGCCTGCCTTCTTAGAACAACTCAACTTGAAAATTTGTTGTTTGAAGTGAGTTGCTTCATTTTCAGCAAGGGAAACCATCGATCAACCATTCTTAACCCTAGGGTCTAAGAACAGGCTTGGGGTGGTTGTATGGAAACTGCTGTGTATGAGGGCGTGGAGGGGATGGGGTACAGTTTTCATCAGATTTTCAAAGCATTTGGGAATAAAAAGCATTAAGAACCACTGCCCTAGAGGTCAGAAACCTGAGTTTCTTTTTTTGTTGTTGTTGTTTAAGATTTTTTATTTATTCATTTGACTGAAGGATAGAGAGAGAGCAGAAGCAGGGGGGGCAGCGGAGGGAAAGGGAGAAGGCGGCTCTCTGCGGAGCAGGGAACACAACGTGGGGCTCGATCCCAGGACCTGGATCATGATCTGAGCCGAAGGCAGACGCTTCACTGACTGAGCCACCCAGGCGCCGCCAGAAACCTGAGTTTCTGATATTGGTGGGAAACTGTAGCCAAGAGGATGGGTTTTAGCCTTCGCTTCCTCCTGCGCCCTCCCTGTCATCCTTCTTCTCTCATTAACCTCACCCCTATCATGCCGTCCTCAGTCACACCTCCAGCAGCCCCGGGCCAGCAGCAGGAGCCTCCCCTGGCCTGGCCGCTGGACCTGAGCTCCGTAGCTCTGGCCTTGTCAGCAGCGAGGCATTTTCCACTTGCTCTCCACAAGGGATGGGACGTCAGCCTCCTGCAGGTTTAATAGTCCATCACCATGTCCCTGCTGTACTTCTCTCTTAGATGCCCTTTGTAAATCCTTTCAGACAATCCGATGGAATTTCTAGCCATTAATTGTCCTCGATAGAAAATCACTTTCCCAGACCATAAACCCTTGGCAGTTAGCAGGTCTGGCTTCATGGCTGTGCAGGACCCAAGGTCGATTTAATGCTCTGCTGTCGCTGTCTTGAAATTCTTGCGAATTTTTTTTTTTTTTTTAAGAGAGAAAAAGAGAGTGCCCTTGCGTGTGCCAAGGGTGGGTGGGGAGGAACAGAAGAAGAGGGAGAGAGAGAATGTTAAGCAGGTCCCACATCCAGCACAGAGGTGACCCAGGGCTCGGCTTGGGGCTTGATCTCACAACTCTGAGATCATGACCTGAGCCAAAATCAAGAGTCGGATGCTTAACCGACTGAGCTATCCAGGCACCCATCTTATGAATTTTTCTATAAGATGCCCTATAGGGTCATTTTGCAGTGGACCCCGCAAATTATGTTGGTAATCCTGACCACTAGAGAGAACCTTGACCTCTTCTTTTGAGTGCCTTGTTTTAAAACAGTAATTGACGATCCACTGGCTAGACCAGAGTGACTCAGGGATGTGCTGGCACACTTCTCGTGAACAACAGCCACCAACGAGAAGACAACCCACTATATTTAGCTTCTGAGAAATCAGTGCTGATCTGATTCTGGTGGGAGGGGGAGTATTTATGTAGCACTTTGTAGTCTGAAGGCTTTACAGCCTCTGGTTCCTTCTGGGCCTACCCTGGGTCTATAAGAGGACCAGTTCTTATCAATTATTTATAGTTCCTGCTGCTGAAGCCTGCCAGCACTTCCTAATTTTGTGCAAGACAGACTCAGTTGACTTCAATCTCTGACATTTGTATTCAGCCCTATGATCTTAATATTTGAATTGGAAAGAACCTTGACAGTAGTATATCCAGCTACTGGGACCCACATACCTGCCTAGGGGACATTGCTTAATCAGCCTTTAGGGTTAGGTCACAGGTCCTTTCTCCTGAGAACCCAGTGGCCTTTCAACAAGGCTCCCCCAAGCTGTCACTTGACAAGAGCGGGATACCATACATACTGGGATCTTAACTTGGGACTGCTCGGAATAATTACAGGGAACATTTACTAGCTGGTTGTAGTATGTGGGGGTGACAGGGGGGTTGTAAGCAGTGGGCCATTTTAGAAAATGCAATATAATGGGGAAACTCAATATATAAAACCAATAGAGGTCTGTCTCCTCTAGTTGAAAGGGAAGAAAAGGTGAATGACTAGAGAGAGGGACCTCCCAGCACCCAAGGAGCTCATTCTGGAAACGCAGCAGTTCTATGTCCCATCAAGGCTGCACCCAATGGGGAGGCTCCAACAGCGGGAGCCGCACAGGGAGTATAAGCACAGGGCTCATGGGATCTTATTTGCTTTGGGTGGTCCTTCTAGCAGCCATGTGGAGCACACACGGATGGGGTGCCCCCGGAAGGTTTGACAGTGGTTCACAGAAGAGCTGATAAAGGCATATGCACTGCGATGGCCTTCAGAGACGGGGGCAGAAGCATGAACAAGACAGCAGGATACAGCGGGCACTCCTGTTGGCCAGCTGCATATGAGGAATGGGCAGAAAGTACATTCTCCACCTTGGGCAGCCAGATGCCTCGAGGGCACCATTTGCTAAGACGAAGGCAGTGGTGAGGAGAAGAGTGAACAGGGAAGCATAATGAATGTAGCTTTGGACCACTGAAGGTGAGGTGTCTACAAGACCGGTAGGTAGGAATGCCTAGTGGGCCGTTGGAAGGATAGCAAGAGCTCAGTCAAGGTGAATGTATCAGTAAGAGAAGTAAAGGAGCTTGGGGTGAGTGACATCCAAACACACCCTCAGTTCCTTGTGCTCAATAGGAATGACTGGGTTACCTACCCTCAACGGTACCCTCCCAAACCTGGATGTTTGCACCAGATCACCAAGCCTTGAATCAAAGGGACAAAGGGACTGTGGAATCTCAGGCACATGTCCCGGAATGCCAATCACACAAGCAGCTGGGGACGCAGATACTTGAGGGGCCGAACATCTGCGCAGAGTGACAGCAGCTGTGAGGATTTGGGAAAACCCTACAGGGGACTTCTGAGCATCAAATATCCCTTCAGCCCATCTGAGTCTGGCTTTTCTTCTATTCTGTATTGCAAAGTAGGGCAGCCGGGACTATCCAGTAGGATAACTGCACTGAGCCTCCAGAAGGCCTTAACTCTGAGCATGCTAGGCAGGGTGGGTGCCTCAGGGTCCCACCTTTTCGAAATGCAAAATTGGGGACAATTACGAATATTACAGATATGAATATTGGCCACATGACTAAAGAACGGTTACAGGGGGAGCACGGGCCCCTGTCACTCTCCGGTCCCACATCTGTGTTCATCATCTCGTAACACATAGTCATTAGTGGTAGCCACGAGACACAGCTATATTACTGGATGAGCTATTACATGGGAAAGCACCCTAAAATATATAAAGCACAGCACATATTTGCCATCCTTTCCTTGCACTGGTCTTCTGTTTTAGCTCTACTCGTCATAAAGTTGGGTCTACAATTTCAACTTAAGAGAAATAAAATGTCTCAGAACCTTTGCAAAAAGATTTCATTCTGGGTAAATTTTTTAAGATTATTACTTTGAACACATCAGAGTTTGTTATGCAAGGGGTTCATCATCAATTCCACTGAGTTATTGTATCCTGCTCATCGACACAGCTCTGTGCCCGAGACGACATCAGGTCTTTGCTACAAGATCGTAGAAGGGCTTACTCCAGAAAAGCATTCCCATCAGGAGCACAGGCTTCCAACCATATATGTCCATAGTCAAATTGACAGCTTTTGAAGAGCCTTAGAATCATCAGCTTTACATGTGTTATGTGCCCACAAGATAAACCACTTCTGAAACCCTTGTTCTCAAACCTTCATTTTGGGCTTCAAAACCACAGTGATGGGACATGAAAGAACGTGACTGAAGTGTGGGAACGTGAGGAAATCAGCAACAGGACATCAAAAGGGGTTCTTGACCCAGACCCAGCATGGAGCAACCAGGGCCTTGGCAATTCCACCTGCTCCCGGCTTCACTCTCCTCACCTGTACCCGGGCACCTGGGCTGCCTCTCTCCCAGGGCCGGTGTAAGATAAGCGAACACTAACAAGGACTAAAAATCAGAAAGCCCTACAGATGTTCAAGTCATTCCGATGTCAGGTGATGTTGATATTGATTTCAAGGCCTGGAATTACTAGAGAGGCATGGAGAAGTTTCTGAGGGGTGTTGGGTGATAGCACGAGCTTGTTTTTTCAGACTCAGAAGATAGTTTTATTCTGTGGAGAATGAAGAGGAATTCCCAGACAGCGTTTCTGGCCCTGCAGACCCACAGACAGTGGGGAGCCAAGGCTGAGAGGGGTCTGGGCAGGCTCATAGAATGACTGCCAGGAAGTAAGACTTCCTGAATGCCCAGGCATTGGCTTATTTCAGAGTTTCACCACACAGCAGGGACCACCCATGCCTCAAGACTGTTGTCTTGAGAATATGCAAATTTGAACTTACATTACTGATTTTGTCAAAATGAGCCAGAGCTCTAATCCAGCAACTAAATTCCAGGAAGCTCAAAGAGCTCAATAGTGGGGCTCTCATCTGAGTCTTCCCGAGGCCAGAGATGCTGGGACAGCGAGACCGGAGAAGGCAGTGCCATTTGCCTGCCTCATTGGAACTGACACTTCCTAGGATGCCCCCCTAGGATCCCAAATTTAAGAATTCTTTCCTTCTACCTCATAATGGGCTGATTCACTTTTTAAAGTCATCGTATTTCTATTACCTTTCTTATATCTCTTTTCAAAAACTATTTGTATTACAAACTAAATTGTCTTTTCCTGCCTTCCTCCCCATTTTGGGGAGATACTATTTCTCTTTGCTTCTCTGGAAAGACATTCATTTTCCCCCCTCTTTTCAAGTTTTGTTGTCATCTTTGTTTCTCAGCCATGGTCTCCCTCATGGCACAGCTGCTTCCAAAGGCTGGCTTCTTCCCTGCGTGCTTCCCCTCCTTCTAGAAGCAGAAAATTCCCCCAGCATTGGAAACCAGCCTTACAAACAGAAGTTAAGCAAACTGAGACAATTCAAGGAAATAGAAATGTGTACAGATTGCCATTGGGGGAGCTAAAGGCACCTTAGTTTTGTGTTGTCAAGTCCCCTCCCTCAATGCCCAAAAAGACTCAGTACTTTGCCAGTTAATGGAGAAGCTAGAGCAGGGGTGGGGGGTCGGGTGCAGATGAGACCATGCTTTGATTCCACATCACTGCCCAAGGTGACGTTAAATTGCATTGTAAAGTTTACAACAACTCTACATTTACTTGTTGGTTTTACATGGGAAATTTTAGTTTTTTAACCAATAGAGCTAAAAGCTGTAGAATCTTAATTTATAGGCCATTTGCAAGGGCTCAAGACTGGAAAAAATCCATACAGGGACTAAGAAAACAGAGTCATTTTGCATTTTACTTTATAGCTCACAGGGGCCTAGGAGCTTATCGAATTCAACTTTTTACACATGAAGAAATTGAGTCCCCATGTAGAGATGATAAATGAAGGCCACAAGATTAGTCAATATGATATTACAGGTAGAATTCATCTTCAGGTAAGGAGCCTTACTCCTTAGCAGTGGGGTAGAAGACCTTCCCTGATACGTCCCTTTGCCCCAAATAACCCCCAAAGCCCACAGTCGCGATAGATTTGTCAAATCCATATGTCTCCAAAGGAGACCCCTCTTCTGATTTTCCCTCTGCTGACAATGTGGTCATCATTTGATACATTGGGAGGACTTCCTGATTGAGGGCAGGCATCCCCAGACTTGAGCTAGCTAGGTCTTGCTGGGTTGCGGGTGCCCAAGTTTGCTGCTCTAGGAGGCAAGGGCCGGGCCTTTAGGCCCATCTGATACAGCAACCAGCCCAGGAGTCAGGAACAGGTGGTGGTTTAGGGTTCGGGTTAACACCTGGACTCTAGTGCCAACTTCTCCAGCTGCACTTTCTCATCTGTAAAATGGGCATAATAGTGTCAACCTTACCAGGTTGCCTGAGAAGTAAAGGACACATTCATGTGAAGTACTGAGCACAGTGGCTGGCAAGGACTCGTGGGGATAAAAGTGGGTAAGAGTGAGAGAAGGAGGAGGAAGTGGAGTGAGCATCCCAGGCTGTTTTCCAGAAACCTAACCAGTCCTTGAACATAGCAGCAAAGCTGTTTTAACTTGGGCCTTACCAAAAGTTTAGAACGGTATAAATTATTTAGTGTCTAAGAAGTGCATGGGAATCATAAAGGCCAGATAACAATATGTACCACTCTAATATTTCATCAATTAAAAAAACAAACAAACAAACAAACAAAAAAAAAGGTATCTCATAAGGCAAGATTTTTCTAATTTGGGATGTTGAAAAAAAAAAAGCCCTAGGTTTAAAGAAAAAATAATTTCCCATTTCATATATTTGAAAACATTTAACTTAATTTAGAGGTAACATTTAAATTAGGAGTTTTAAATTTCAGTTGTATATTTCCATCTATTTTTTCACATGATTCCCAAGATGCTCTTGGGGGAAGAAATTGGCATTATTTCCCTTCCGACCAAGCTGAGATGCAGCCCAACCAGAGCCCAGAACCATTGTCTGGAAAATGCACAATTTTCTGGTCTGCAGCTGCCTGGACTGAGGGTACGGTCTTCCTCTATCTTTGGATTGATTCCACTCTTGAGGGCCTATATTAGAGCCAGACTTTGAGGAGATTTTAACCTCTTAAACTTTAAAGCATTGTATTTCTTTCTCTGGCAGCCTTCAAATACAACTTCTGCAAATATTTTTGCCTTAATGTTTCAGTGGATTGTTCTATCCTCGCGCAGTTTTAATACCGCTCCTGTTTTCCTTGTGTTTGGGGTCTTTTTCCTATTCCATTCCTTCCCCTGATCTTCCTTTAGTTGGAGGAGAGACACAGTCTCCCCTCCAAACCTGCGGCTCTCGATGGGCAGAGTGTCTCTGGGTGATTCCCTCCTCTGTAAAGTGTGGGCATAGCACCTACAATGGGGCTGTTATTCAGGATAAATGACAAATGACAAGGTAATCCTAACAACACATAATACATCATGACGTAACAGGCAGCCGATAAACGGTACCTTCAATCATCACTAATAATACTGTGTTCATTATTATTTTGAGTTTTGAGCTAACAAAGTAAGACCATAATTCGTTTTTCTGGGGCCTCCTTCCCCCACTAAAGATCTCAGGGCAGGTGACTTTTTGAAGTTGGCCTGCCTCCCAGCCATAGCATCTGGGTCTCCCAGTCTATCCTCTGGAGCTTTTGATAAAACCTCTCCGCCTCCGTCTGTTAGTGGGAGAAGCCAGAGGCCCCTTCTCGCCATGCGATGACTCACACTGACTGTCCAGTTGGTGCTCTGGTCGACAGCTGCCACCCCTCAGGCTTGTCTGAGTGCTTTCAGATCTCACGGACCCCTGCCTTTTCCTCAGGTTGGCTCGCCCAAAATCTTCTCTTTCACCAGCATATTCCATGTCTGCACCTGGCAACCAGCGATCTCTTGGATACCTACCAAAAGCCATTAAAGGCATCTCTTCATTGGCTTGATGCCTGTGTGTTGAGTGTCTGCCAGGCTGTTCGGGTAGCTAGAAATGGTTTCTTGCTGCACACTCACCTGGGGAAGGAGGAGAGGACAATTCACAGATGATTACAGGGCAGCGTGGTGCTAACAGCGCTGAGGTCAGGGTGCCCCAGCTAGCTCCTCAGATCTCCAGTCTTTTCAGAGAACCTTCCATGTTTGTCTGCACCTACTGCCCCTCTGTGCTGTCCCCCTCCCGTCAGGCTCTGTTCCGGTGTGCAGGGAAGGCTGAGCACAGATCCAGGACAGTGCGACAGCACAGGAATAGCTCCTGGTGCTTTGGAAAGGAACCCTCCAGAAATGCCACGGTGTAGAGACCACTCCCTTCTGGCAGGGTCCAAACTTGAGAATCAAGGGCTGTGGCAGCAGCTCCAAAAAATTTATTCTTAAAAGACTCTCCCACAACACCCCATATACCCACAGCCACCCCCAACCCCAGGACAGACGACACTCCATTTAACTTTTCCCTGCAGGAAATACACAAACTGACCTCTAGTGACAGCTGTTCGAAATGTCCCAGATGTTGCGGACGCATGCAGCTACCTTTGCCAGCTGTTGGGTCCCCCTTCTCCTCCCTCAGATGACCTCTTGCCCAGGCAGTTCCTGCTTCCCACAGGCTCCCCGAGGGCATGTCATGCACACTTCCTCTTGCTCCAGCTCGGCCTGTACCCAATTCCTGTCTGCTCCTCTCCCTGGAAACTGAGTCACAGGAGTCTTCCCATTCAGAACAGCCCCAGGTGCCCCCTGAGCTTCCTCCACTCCGAGCAAGGGCACATGTGTTCTGAGCAGAGCCATGCAGGACGGGGTGAGCACCCCTTGTCCTGCTTTTATCCCCGACCCGTAAAGGGAGGACGCGGTGTGCTTGCCAGCACTGGCGAGAGAGAGCAGACTGCGTGAGATGCTAAAGTAGCTTTTCTCGGCGAGGAGTTCACTCCTTAAGTGCGAGAAAAGTTGGAGTCTGAAAATAAAGCATCGCATCCAATAAGATGAGGAGCATCTTGAAGCCACGGAGTGTTGTTGTTGCTGTTGTGTTCCTTCCTGGCACTTGGCATGGCACCGGGCACCTGCAGAATACTCAGGAAGGGCCACGTGCATTTCATGGCCGGGAGTCCCGGAGGCAGATGGAGCGGGCTTCGTGCCAGCTTTGCTGTGCACCAACTGAGCGCAGTGTTGGGCAACACGCTTGCTGGCGTGGACGTCCTCTTGGGAGTATGAGCGTTTATGCAGCCATTTGACAAACATGTATTAAAGACTTAGCGTAGCGCTGGCAAACAAACACAAGCAAAAAATGAATGATTGTGGAGAAAAGTGGGGGTAGAGTGGACAGGACCTGTTGAAGGTGGCCCATGCCATTTTGGCATCACCAGTGTGTGGTTGGATGAAGAGAGACTTCCCCGTGGTGGAGAATCCATGGAGAGGAGAAGGGGCCCAAGCTGAGCCCCAGCGGGCAGGCCACCGCCGCTAGTCGGGCAGAGAGGGACGTGGAGGAAGGGGCTGGGAGGAGGGCGCTGGGAGAGCTGGCGTTCCCGCCATTCCTGGTTTCGTAGGACCCTCCCAGACGCCATGAGCAAGGGTCTCCTGCCCCTCACCTTCCCCAGCTGCTCTGCCTCCCGCCGGAAGACCAGAGTTCCCGCTTAGCTAAGACTTCTCAGCTAGAAAGAAAACAGCCGCCTGCCCCACTAGCCATGGTCTACCGTGGGCTACAAAGACCCTGGTGCTTCGAGGGGCCGTGTCCACAGTGCTAGTTACACCTCCCAAGCCCTGATAGATACTTGAGGCAGAGGCTCAGTTCACATCGTATCTGGGGTTTGGAAATCGGCTTTCACAGCTGGAATCAGAAGTTCCAATCTAGCATGTCCTCCTGTGCCCCTGGGTGTCTACCTCCCATTCCCCTGTTCGGTCCTCATGGATCAAGAAAAAGAGGCTTCTCAAAATGACAGACTCAAAGTCTTAGGAATATCTGGTTGGTTCAGATTTTTTTTCCTTTTTTTGCCTTTCTTTGTGTAGATGTCTTCTCGTATAGTCTGTGTAGACCAGTGACTTGGGAGAAATGAGGTGGTTTTGGCACAGGAGTTAACTTTTCCAGCTGTGTGGACTCGGCAGCCCACGTTAACACAGGACAGGGGACTGCCACCAGAGATCCCTTCGCGCAGGTGTCAGCTTCGTACCGGCCAGCAGCTTGTCATTAGGCCAGTGAGCTCTGAAATCTCTCTTTGGCTCCTCTGTTCACACTGGCCGTTTCTCCATAACGCACCTTGAGAGTTAGGATGGATATTACAGTTCCTTTACCACCACTGTTCCGAATGACCCTTGTGCCCTTTTCAAGAAGCAATCTTGCAGGAGACATAAAATGGGAGATGAGTGATTTATGACAGGTGACCAGAAAGAAAGGACCCTCTGCCTTTCCTGGCTTTGGACTGGCTTACTTACATAGTCGCACCTCCCAAAAGCCTCTCTGTATGTTTTTAAAACATAGATATTTAAAATCTGAAAACTGGGTAGAAGATAAGCTTGGGGAAGACCCCAAATGAAAAGCTAAGGTGTCCCCCGCCCCCCAGTGTTTTTGGCCCCCGTGGGTGGCAGGCGGTGTAATCAGGGTGAGTGTGTTAGTAGGACACTTCCACATAGTCCTTCTGGAAGGAAGATCCGCTGAGCCGCGAGAAGAGAAGCCCTTGGCCATGACTTGCAAGGGGAGGGACAAATCACAATGGCATTACAGAATTTGTGTGAAATTCCTGCAGTGAGAAGATGTGAATTTGTCCGCGGGCTTCCGAGGGAGACAGTGTTAGAGCACCCAGTGTCAACCCTCAGGCGTCCACAGGGCACCAGGGCCAGCGTATGGGGGGGGGGCTGGCCTCAGCTTCTGGCCCCCCTGCTCCTGAGGGGTCTCCTCTCCTCTTTCTAGGACTCAGTTTGCTCCTCTAGAAAAGGCAACGTCATTTTTCCTCCTAGAAATGGCTCAAGGCCAGGGGTATCAAGACATGCAACTTCTCTCGACAAACCACAAAACACCGTGTACTTTTTTTTTTTTTTTTAAGATTTTATGTATTTATTTGACAGAGATGACAAGTAGGCAGAGACACAGGCAGAGAGGAGGCAGAGAGGAGGAAGCAGGCCCCCTGCCGAGCAGAGAGCCCGATGTGGGGCTCGATCCCAGGACCCTGAGATCATGACCTGAGCCGAAAGCAGAGGATTAACCCACTGAGCCACCCAGGCGCCCCAACACCGTGTACTTTTAAAAATGCGCTCCCAGATATTAGGTAACCCCTCAACAAGCCTGTAAGAGCATCTTCCCTTTACAAGTAACTTAGCTGAGAATTGCGGACTAAAAAATCTAGTGTGTTACATTGGACGTGAAGATCACAGTTTGATTTTTAAAATACAGTTTTCCTACAACTATTGAAATAGTGGAGACATTCCTTGGGAAATGGTTGTTATGGGATGTGAGAACAAGAGGAGGACCCCTCTGTCCTACCGCCCCTGTGACCTCTGTCTGTGGCTACTCACACGCACACACGCACCCCCGTGCACGCATGCGTGCACACAAACAAGACAGAAGACTGTTGTGTGAATCTCGGAGGCTTTTGCAGAAGAAGGAAATCTTTTCTCATCATGATAAGAATTTGAGTTCCCATTCCTTTAAGTTACTGCTTGAGAGGAAGGTGTGTTCCTTGTTTTTTCAAAACAGCTAAGTTCTGTTGGAAGAATGATTCTGTTCTGGAAACATCTTCATGTTAAGCATTTCCCTGAGTGGTGCATTTGGAAATATGCGGTTGGATGTAATTTTGTGGTACAGTTGACCTTGACCAGCACAGGCCAGGACCTCGTTGGGCCGGTGATTCCTGGGCAGTCCTCCATAAACACAGCGCAGTGCTGTGAATGTATTATCTTTTCCTTACAGTTTCCTTCATAACATTTTCTTTGCTCTAGCTTACTTTATTGCCAGAGTAGAGTATATAATAATATAACGTGTAAAACGTGTGTTACCCGACTGTGTATGTGATCGCTGAGGCTTCCAAGCAACAGAAGGCTATCAGTAGTTCCATTTCAGGGGAGTCAAAGTTAGATGGGGTGTGCAGCTGTGCGGAGGCCAGCATCCCAAACCCCGGCACCGTTCAAGGGTCGATGGTTTGTCAGAGTATTGGGGGGCAGGGAGGGGCTCCTTCGAGTAAAAAGACATTCTATTAACTGATTTCCTTTTTTTTTTTTTTTTCTGCCTCTCATTTCAGAACGGTTTGATCACCACTGTCCCTGGGTAGGCAACTGTGTGGGGAAAAGAAACTACAGATTTTTTTATATGTTTATTTTATCTCTGTCTTTTCTGACAGTCTTTATATTTGCATTCGTTATCACCCACGTCATTCTTCGTAAGTATGCTGGTGAAATCAGATGATGTATGTAACCATGTGCCTGCCTTTAGTTTTCTGATTTAATTTTGAGTTAGTATTTTGATCATTTCGGGCTCTTTCTTCTCTTTTCCCCTCTCCTGTTCCTCTCCTCACGTCCAGCCTGCCCCTTCGTGTACGCCCCTTCCTCCCTCCCCGTCCCCCCTCTCTGTCACCCCCCAGCCTCTTTCTCTGCCCTTCTTCCTGCCCCTTGTTCCTCCTACTCCCATTCCTCATCTTTCCAGCCACAGCTACCAGATCACCCAGATCAAGCTCTCTTTGCACTTACAAGATTTTTTCCTTCATAGGCTTGCCCCTGTTCCAACCTCAGTGACCTCACTTTCTCTTTGGCTCAGGGATCCCCTGGAAGACTCATTCCCACATTTTGCACAAAGGATAATGTGCTGTAATGATAAGCATCAAACAGTAGTTTTGTTTTACTTTTAACATGATACTGGCTTATGTAAGAACAGTCCCCATCCTGAGAAAACAATGTCTAGGGAATGAAGACTGGGTTTCCTTACACACACACACACACACACACACTCTAAAGATACACAATCAAAAAGATTTCCAGTTATCGGCTGACCATTAGTAAATCCCTGGTGTACGAAGGAAGCAACTTTATTAAAAATGAGATTGGGATATTAAGGAGATTAATATGTATTTGCCTCGGCAGATGACATTTTTCATTTCCCATTCTGAAGGTCATAACTTTGAATTTCTTTTGATTTCTGGTTATCCACTTTCCAACAACAGGGAATGATGAGAAGGAAGGAAATTGGCTTTGAACTATAAACTTAAGCTTTTTAAATTTCCGTTCCAGTGCCATTAGCAACATTAAAGTCGAGCACTGCCTCTTGTCCACATTCCAGAAATGGAACCGCCCATTAGCAAATGCAGAGCTCCCTTTTGCCCTGTTTCTGGGAGCATCTGAACACGGCCTCCCTTTCTCCCCGTGGGGCAGTGCTGAAACGCAGAGGGTGTGCTAAGGCTAGAGTTACTCTCGGCCTCTCTTTTAGTGGGGCGGGGGCTTAAGCCAAGGAGGCAGTATGGAGAATTTCACATGGATGTGTTGGTCAAATTCAGACATGAAGTAGAATCTCCCAAATTTTCATGGCATTTTAAAACTTAGGTCCCCTTCTTTGGGCTGAAATCCCTTCATGCCAACGGGACTCGGGCTGGGCGTCTATGCTTGAGGGCCGAGACCCCGTGCGCTCCCAAGAAGGGGCTAGCCATTTGTTAGAGGCCCTTTCCACACTCACCATGGCCTCTGCAAAGGCACCTTTTCCCTCTCATTTCAGAGTTGAAAAGTGGTAAAAATGCAGCCAGGGTCCTCTCTGCATCTTAAGAGGCAAAAGAATCAGAAACGACTCGAGAAGAAATAAACACCGAGACCTCAGTGCATTTAGAACATTAAAAAATAGAATTTAAACTTGACATTTTTGGATCATCTTTAGCAACTTCAGAATGCTTTTCTATGTATATTATTGGGACATATTTATGACCTTGCCCCTGTGTTCTGGACACCAAGGGCCAGTTTTTGCTTGCACACCTGCACACATGAGCTTCGGGAGCACACGCACACACACACTCACAGTGAAACTGGCCACTGCCCCCACAGTTGGGTGATGTACACTGCGCTTTATCTCCCCTCAGGTTTTAGTCACCCTAGACCCAACAAAATGGAGTTTGCTGTCATTTACGCTTATATATTTTAATCCCATCAAAATAAAACAACAACAACAAAAAAAACCCCAAAACATTCAGAATTTATCTGCTTGCAAGTTACCCGAATATGTTGAACAAAAGCAAATAAGGATTTTCCTCTCCTCTTATTCTGCACCCACCCAACCCCCCCCCCCCAACAACCCCACCTCCCCCTGACTTGGCTCGGCACTCAGTGCTCTCAGGAAGGGTATGTTTTTACATGGCTCCCATGATCCCCCAATATTCTGAAAACATTGGCCAAGGCAGGACACTGAGAGCAGCTGGAGAACTGTCCTGAGTTTTCCCTGCCAGGTAACAGGCTCCGGGGGTTGGGGAGGAGGGGGTTGGAGGCCATGACAGGAAGGGGAGCCAGGGCGGAATCCTGTGGCAGCAGAGATTCTGAGGAAGCGGACAGCCAGACTTCCTCATTAAGAATGGAAAGTTTGGGAAAGTGGGCCAGTTTAGATTCAGTAGGGAAAGAGAATTCATTTCTTTTAATGTCCTCATTTTACTTCTCTAAGATCTGCCCCACCCCACTTGCTGGTTTTGCCCCCCTGGCCTCACAGAGACAGAAGCGACAACCTTAAGCTTTCCTTATTCGTCTTCCCACCTTTGGGCATCCTAGCCCCGGGCACATCTTTGTGTCTCAGTGGTGGCCACTGGGGAAGACAGCACAGAGGAAACGGGACTTTGGGGACAAATGCTTAGCCCTCCCGTGGCCAGCCACAGTTCCCTCTTACACAGAGGGGTGTGGGACCCTGCCTCTCACTCCCCCGTGCAGCTGCGGCAGCACGGGACACTGTGCCCAGCCCAGCTGTTCCTCTGCTGCTGCTCCAGGCCGGATTCCATTCCCCACATACACAGCTTCACCCAGCACAGCAGGAACCACTCAGGGATGGGAGCTCCAAGCATTCCTCCTCTTGGGCTTTTGTGTTTAAAAACCATGGCGACAACATGTAAAAGACAAAATGTTTCTTGTCAGATGCATCTTTCCTCAAGCCCCTAAAGAAAGTATTTTTTGCACCAGCAATTCACTCCTAAAGGAGTGAATAATAAATTGTCACTTTATGAGCTATGTTGTACTCCGGGTGCAGATAAAGACATCTTTTAGACGCAGCCTAATTTATAGGATGTCCGAGGTCAACAGTTAATGAACTTTGGAAAAACAGTCTTTCATAAGAGAAGAGGAAGAAAATAACATCCCATATTCTGTTTTCCTATTAAAATGAGGAAAACAAAGGAGTAATCAGAACTATAATTTATGGGAAAGTATGCAGACATCCATCTGCTTTTATTGAAAAAATATCCTGCAGATGTTGGGCCTAATTATGAATCTGCCATTTTCTTGTTAAATAACTTGAGTTGGATCTCGGTCCCGGATCAGCATCCTGGGAGCCGTAACACAACAAAATGTAATTATTTAATTGATCTTTAGACACCTATTATTTCTATGTAGATGAGGGAACTTCCAACTTAAGGGCTGTTTCTCTGGAGGTGAATGTTTGAATACTAATTTTTTTTTTCATTTCCACAGGTTCACAGCAGACAGGATTCCTAAACGCGCTTAAGGACAGTCCTGCAAGATATCCTTTGGGGTTGCCCTGGTTCCCACAATGCTAACGTGCTAAGTATTGGGCTGACCTTCTACTCAACTACCTCTTCCTCTGTGCCTTCACTTTTCTTCTCAGAAATTGTATTCTCCTTTGTTCCTTCTAAAAAAGTATGTTCACGTGACAAGCAGTAGCGTCCAAAGGTTTGAACCTGGGCATGACTCGTTTAGGCATGTATTAAGTTGAAGTGCTCTCGAACTAGAAAGCTAAGTGTAAATCCTTTCTCACTCTCAAAACATGCATTGATTTTTGTTAAATCAGGTTGGTATGGGCAGGAGTCCAGCGGACTTCATTTTGATGAGCAGGGGGTCCATGCAAAGTGTTTACAGACACCCTTGGTGGGTGGCCTGCTTGCTATGAGGTCACCAGATGGGAATCCTCGGACCCCCTTTATGGATTCCTTCTGGGAGTGCTGTTAGGCACACCTTCAAGCAGTCCAGATAACCTAGATTATTCCCAGGCTCAGAACACCTTTTCACAGTCTTGAATGGACTAACTGAAAGATGGTCAATCTCAAGACATTTGGATTGATCCCACCCTGCCAAGCAGTTTGTACGGGCACGTGCTATTGTATTTTGAACTTCTTGAAAGAAAATGTTCACCCATGATGGGCTTGAATGGGCTCCTTGCCTCACCTGTCCCCCTAGATTTCCCATTCATTAGTGTAGGGTTGGCCCCCTGGACCTACTGACCTGGCTCCATCTGAGACCGCCTCTCTTCCTTCTCCGTATAACCAAGACTGCACTTGAACTTCTCATTTCTCCCAAAAGTCATCTTCATCTTGTGGTAGAGGATTCTTGAACAATGAATGAAGAAGTTTGCTAAGATGTATATATCATTTATATCATTTTGTTATTAAAATGAACCAGCTCGTGTCCCTGGGGGCATGTGTGTGTGTGTGTGTGTGTGTGTGTGTGTGTATGTGTGTGGTGTTACTTAGGTATTTGAAAACAAATGTGGTCCTGTATATATTTTCATTCTATAAAGTATCTCCATTTTGGTACTTCTGTATTTAAAGCACAGAATGTTGGTTACAAGTACAGAGTCTATAGTCAGCTGATCTCCCAGAAAGGGGGCAGGGGCATATGGAAGATCTACAAAGCTGACTTGAAGAATACATTTTACAGGTACATCCTGTCTTCCATGAAGGATCTGGGAGGCAAGAGTTAGCTAGAAGTTATCCAGAAGGAAAGCTGGTCCTGAGATCAAAATTGTCAATGTCCGTGGCCGCTAAGAACAGGTCCCACGGGAAGGGTCATTCTTTGTCTCTCTTCCCAGTGCTGTCAGCGGCGACTCCGTCCACCATCATCTCCTCTGTGCCCTTCTGTTGTCACATGTTGCTTGGGTATATCTTATAGTCAAGACTTGTCTTGAAGAAGAGGCTCATCTGTCTTTCAGAAAACTGGTTGCATCATGAAAACATGCCGGTCTCATGAAGTTTTATAAATGCACCTGAGAACCAGAACTGAGGACTGGGCTGCAGCCGGAACGCCTTCTGAAGCCTCGAGAGGGTGGCAGCCTAAGCCACCGCCCCTCCTCTGTCCCTGGCACCTGTGATTTCTCCAACAGTGTGTGCCTGTATGGATGCCTGTGGAGCTTTCCAGACAATGAATGGGCATCAGTGATGGGGACTCTTCTGCACGGGGAGGGGAGGTGAAAGCCTGACCTGGGACCTGGGGGATCTCAGGTGCTCCAATCCCTGGGGACAGCAGGCTCCTTCCTGCTCGCTGGGGCTCACCTCCATACCCCCTTCGTGCACAGCTGTCCCCCTGGAGCAGAGCACACGCACTTCTTGTGTGTGGTTGGTCTGTTGCTGACGGGTCTTCCTGATAGCTGTTACAGACCTCCCAACGCATGGATCTTATCATATCCCAAGGAAGGACCAAAGAGCGAGATCTGGATTCCTGCTTACCCTCACAGTTATGATGTTTAAGGTCATTTCTTTGAACCCTTTTGTGTCTCAAGTTGTTGACCTGCTAGAGTTAGCCATTCCGTACTTGACATGCTGTGGCGACAAAGTCAGTTATACGAAATATAAGTGAGAACACCCAGCACCAGAATATTGTTTATGTGCATGACAGGAGTGATTTCAAAGAAGCATCTTTTGTGGCAAGATGTCCAATGGGCGGTCTCTTCCAGAACCTTCTTTTAGAGCACATGTCTGCTCATTCTCATGATTTGGCTGTGCTCTTGTGTATAATCAAGAGCATTGCGTTCCTCGGGAAGGGAAGCAGACAGATGCTGCTGGTGGAAAGAGCGGCCCGCTGACTTTGCAGGAGAAACCGTCCACACAGAAAGGAGAGGAGAGAGAGAAATGCTCTTGTCAGGTTCCGAGCAAATTTTAGCTTGTTTTCCCTCCAAATAACATTCTCAGGTAGAAGTAAAGAGTCTTAGCTATGGCCCAGATTTTGAAAACACGCAGGCATCTCAGTCACTGCCTTTCCAGATGGTGTTGCGGGATCTAGGGGCTGAGGTATGTCCCTTCTTGTGTGTCACCCGGACATGTCCACTACGTCAGGAGCTCGGCAGCCACCTAGCCCAGTCAAGAGCCTGTGGCGGCCACCACCTGCTTGTGATTGTGGGACCCCAACATGCGCCTGCTGTATTTTGGAGGCTTCAAGCAACATAAAGTCATTGCTGTGCTGTTCTGTAGGTCAGAAGGCCGCAGGCTTGGCTCATTTTTGCTCTGGGTCCCACAGCGCTGAAATCAAGGCATCACCAGCCTCGACTCTCATCCGGAAGCTCCGGGGGAGAACCCTTTCTTGGGCTCATTCGGGTGCTTGACCATGTCCATGGGATGTAGGATGAAGGCCCCTTTCTCCGTTTTCAGATTCAGGACTTCCTTACTCTTCAGAGAGAGCAGCAGCGGGCCGGGTCCCTCCCACACTTTGAAACTCTCCCGCCGGTCCTCCGCCCACCTCTCCCACCTCATCCAGAAAGGCTCTCCGCTTCTGAAGCACAGACGCAACCTGAGAATTCAGGACGATCTGCCCATCTCAAGGTCTGTGCCCTTCCATCTGTCTGATGCCCTGCCAGAGGACATCAGGGACCAAGAGCAGGCCCCCAGGGGAACGTGACAGCACAGCGGCCCAGCGGGGACAAGACGGACAGGGAGATGACAGGAGCCGTGTGAGCAGCATCTTTCTTTACTCTTTCGGAAACAGTGGGGAACTTCAGGAACATCAGACTTGCCCATGCTAAGAAGTGAGGTGCTAGGTTTTTTACTTACAAAGAACATAAATGAATTGAACACCGAACGCCCCCTCCCCCGTCGGTTTGACTCCCGCCAGGCTCTGGGTGCTGACGCGTCTTCTCAGTTTGGAGAAGAATCCCTCCTTCTATCGAGTGAGTCTATTAAAAGGGTTGAGGTCTGATGATTTATCATGAATTGGTATTCCAGAAGGAAAAGCATACCTTAGGTCTGTGGGGCTGTGATGTGTTTTTGAGAAAATCCGAAGTTCTGGTTAGGAGTGATTACATGTGTGTGGTAAGTCAGGCCAGTTCCCATTCAGTTATCTGTTCAGTATATCTAGCTCCTGCCTTTCCTGTGGACACATGTGTGGCTTTGGGAGGGGCACGGGAATGGCCAGGTGGTACCAGTGAGGGGCTGTTCTCAGCTCGCAGGGGAAGGTGTGCTCACCGCTGGGGCAGCAACCCCAGGTCACAGGGACAGGGGCGGTCCCAAAGATGATGGATCGTGCTGCTGGGTTGGTAGAAGCTTCTAACATCAGATCATGTTAATGCTCCCAAGCTCCCTTCCATCGCTGAGGCCCTGGGAGTCCGGGCCTCTTTGAAGGTGGTTGGTTTCTGACGGATGAGACGGATCTGGGAATTTCACCCTCATGGAAACCGCTCCCTGGCTGCTGGCCTTGCTGCCCTCAGCTCATCCTCTCCAGCCCCGCAGTCCCGACAGGGCCAGAGTCTGTCCCGCGCCAAGTTCTTAGAACAAGAGGTTTTCTGGGGCGTTGCCTGAGCGCAGAACTGAAGTCCCCTGTTGCCTCTGCCTGTGACCCAGCCGAGAGTTCTCGGGTAAGAAAATAACTCAAATTTATGTTTTCCGTGGCCTCCAATCTGATCTCCGGACCATGATATCAAAACATCGTGGCAAGGAATCAGGGCACCGGCAAAGGTTTCTCTCTCAGTGGATTTACCGCAGACTATCCAACTGGGAGCCGTGTCATTGATGAAACAAGAGAAATGAGAAGCACAGATGGCGAATTAACAGCGAGCTGAGACACCTTATCAGAGATACTGGCGCGAATGAGGGAACCACCAATGCCGAAGCGCATTCTATCCAAGGGGGCAGACAGCGAGGGTGGGCGGGGTGGTTCATGCTTCTTTTCAGCGAGCATCTGTTGATGCCAAGATCTGGTGGAGGACTCTGATTTCTCAAAAGCAGAATAAATCTTAAGTGGCATCAGAAATCATAGAGAGCTTGCGCTGGGGCCGAAGGGTGGGGGCTGGTTCCAGAAGGGCATCGCGCAGGGGAATCAGGAAAGGCTTTGGCAGGTGGTATTTGCACAGGGCTTGGAAAGATTCGGGGGGGCTTGCTAACAGGGGACATGGAGGGGAGAGGTCCCCAGCAGAACTGAGAGCCTGAGCAAAGCCTGGTGGTTGGGGAGGGGGCGGGGGTTGGCATCTCAGCACGTGTCAGGGAAGAACAGGGAACATGTAGGGCCGGAACTGGGTTTGTGTTCATTCGTTCCCTCAACAAGGTTTGCGGGGTGCTGGCTCCCAGTCAGCCGGCCTTCTGCCCTCATGGTGGAAGCACACAGATGCCCTTGGGCTCATACACGTGGTAGGCAGGGGCAGGGAGGCCGGGATGGCTAACCCCAGTTGAGGGTAGGGGTCAGGAGTGACTGCTCCCAGGAAGGGAGGGGCCTGAATAGCTTGAAGTGGGACCACCTTCCTCCCCTGGATGCTAGGGAACCAGCTTAGATTTTTGCCAGGTGATGACATCCCCAGAGCTGGGTTTTGTTGTTGCCTTAATAACACTCACCTTGCAGCAGGGAATTACAGGGAAGGAGGGAGGACATGCTTATAGGGGAAAGGCCCCCAAAATTGAATGAGTGACTAGGGGACAGCTTAGCCAACAGCTCGGCAGTCAGATCAGTATTGCTGGGAGGGGACGGGGTGGGGGGGGTCACAGCCAACTCTGAGGGTTCAGCCCTGGGTGTCCAGGAGAGAGGGCACAGCAGAAAAGGGAGACTGCCAGCACTGGTTTCGGGGGAAATA
This sequence comes from Mustela lutreola, assembly GCF_030435805.1. NCBI lineage: Eukaryota > Metazoa > Chordata > Mammalia > Carnivora > Mustelidae > Mustela > Mustela lutreola. Next base: position 9,705,288 of record NC_081295.1, on the reverse strand, counting down.
AGTCCTATTTGCAGTCTACTGAGGAGCAGAACCTAAACGATGACACCTCCCCCCTGCCCTAGGAACCGCTGTGTGAGACTAGAAATACTTTCAGGATCCTCTGTAGTTCCTTGCATGAAATACAGAAGGAGGAAGAAGTCAAGAGCCTGCGGTGATCATGCTCCAACCTCACAGGAAATGGGGCCCGTCACACGGTGCCTGGGGAGCCATATGGCCACGCCCTTGGCTCCCCAGCTTCGAGGTTCCACGAGGTGGAACCCCACGGGGACAGGACCCCAGGGCGGGCGGTGTCATTTGAGGAGGAGCCAGAGAAGGGAAGCCCTGTGATCAGCGGGTCGTTGCAATGAAATGGCATTAACATCCAATTAAAAGGATTACAGTCATTTTTAATCATGACTTATTGTTCGGTGCTCCCAAACGAAGAGTTTCCAGTGGTTGCTAAATCAAATGGTAATTGATTCTGCGTGGGTGGAGGCTTCTGACAGGAAAGCCTTTTTATCCCCAGTTTGCATTCATTTCGAGGCGCAATGTCTGAAAGGCACCAGTGGCCTAATGGACATGGTTCTGTTTGAATGGAATGTGGTAGAAGGCTTGGAGTTGGCTCAGCGCCCCCAGGAAGGAAGGCAGCACAAGCCTTTGCTAAACTCAGCTTTTAGGATGGACCCTTCTGTCCCAGTATCTGTGGATCCTCAGAGGGACCCCAGAAAATCAGTAGGACAGGCGCCCTGAGGTCCCTTACAGCTGAGTCAGCACTGAAGGGTCATGTGCCCCCAATTTCTGCTCAACAGTGTCGCCAGAACTAGGGGCCGGATCTTCTCACCGCCAGTCCCTCTCTCCACGCAGGGAGTGGAGATGCTTTCCCGGTGCCTTGACCAGTCTGACTGGGGAAGTCCCGTGAAGAAGCAGCATCAGATTACATCTCATGAGGGCACAGAGTCGGGGAGGATGGTGTTGGGTTTCTTAAATCACCCAAGTACTACAAGAACATACTCTCATTGTAAGAGATTTCAAATGGTCAGAAACAGAAGCATTAAAAAAAGGAGCACTGCTCTTGACCTTGTCAGTGTTTGTGGGTCTTTCCAGATGGTATTCTGGTATGTCCGTGCACATACCAATGAGCCATTGCAGGGACAGTATCTGCCACGTGAATCACCGGGACGTGAAGGGCCTGCACCCCCGACGCAGGGTGGCGCTCTGGTGACAGTGGCACGAGCTGCGTTTCCCATCTCTGTCTAAGGACTATAGGGTCATCCAGTAGATGTGGAAAACATGCTGACAGATTCCTGACCCCAAATATCCACAAGCATCCAATGCTGACGTAGACACTGAGTTTAGAGAAGAGAGGGCAGCTTCGCTGAAGGCCGCCCTTCCACAGAAACCCTTCCTGGAGGGGCGCGCTGCCGAGTTTACTGTAATTTTTAAGGGGGAAAAGAAAAGATGACCAAGAACATTTGTTTCTTACATTTTAAACATCAGAACTCGCAACAGAGACCTGAAGCAGATTAAAATTCGTGAGGGCTGTGGCTGCAGAGAGAAGTGCCCCTCAGCCCCGTAGGCCACCCAGAGCCTGGGTCACCCAGTGCTCAGGAAGGAAAGCGCCCGAGCCAGAGCCCAGACTCGGCATTCCGCGGCCACTCTAGAACCCAGAAGATTTGGGTCAATGAGGAAACGGACATGAAACACAGACTTTTAAAAAATAAACTATTACCCCAATTTGGTGCTGGGCAAAAAACACTATTGCCAGTCTGATTGACGGAAACTGGAAAGGTGGCTGGCGACATGCTAAGGAAGACAAGACTGTGGGGACAGATGGGTCAGGTTCCAGATCACAGGTGGCCTTGCTGCTGTAAGTGGCAGCCTGTCCTGGGACATTGCCATCGCGTGGGGTCTTGGGAAGGGTTCTTTCTGTCCTAGAAGTCTGGAGACCAAGTTCTAGTTCTGTTCTACCGTGAACTGCTGTGTGAGCTTCTAAAAGTGGCTTGACCCCTCTGGGCCTCAGCTTCCTAGCTATAAAATTAAGGGATTAAAATAAATCGGGACCTCTTAACTTGAGGTCTGTGTGTATCTGTGGAGAGGTATCAGAGGAGTTTCCAAAACTCCTGAAATTATAAGGGGGAAAAAAAGCGTGTGTGCATATTTTTATGAGAAAAGAGTGGGGACCCAGGAAGGTTAAAAATCTTTGGCTCCATGATCTCTCGCCTTCTGTGATTTTCCAGATACTGAGATGCCCTCGCTAGGCTGTCCAGCACCCTGCCCAGATGTCTGCATTGCTTACCTCTCATGGGCATACAGACCCCTACTCCCATTGAGCAGGGAGGGAATCCCTCCCCACCTCTGCTGGCCTCAGTGCAGGGCTGGCTGCACACACAGAAAGGCACCGAGCCGGCGCTCCTGGGATGGCGCGGGAACCCAGTGGGACGGTGTCTGCCCATCAGCATTTTCCAGGCTTTTGCATTCCCACAGTCATCTAGTGATTACCTCGATGTGCACTATCCTGGGCTAGAAGCTACAGAGAATAGAATGCCAACACCCCCCCCCCACCTCCACCCCGGCCACACAAGGGGCTCCCTGTCTTACTGGAGGCCAGAGGGAGACAGAGGCTGGCTGTGGTAACTGCTGTAATTTGGAGCCATCTCTGAGGCAGTAAACATCCAACTCTTATTAAATTAGCTCTCAGTGGAATTGGCATGTTTTTTTCCCCTCATTTCCCCTTTTAAAACTCTCAGTAAATAGGTTTGATACATTTAAGAGAAATTTTTTTAAAGATTTTATTTATTTATTCGTGAGAAGCAGAGGAAAGGGGAGAAGCAGGCTCCCCACGGAGCAGGGAGCCTGATGCGGAGCTCGATCCCAGGACCCTGGGATCATGACCTGTTGCCAAAGGCAGATGCTTAACCGACTGAGCCACCCAGACACCCAAGAGAAATTTATACTGATCTTATCATGGCATAGGTATTTTCATCATCTGGCTATCAAGTCGGTGAGAAGATGTGTTCAGTTATTTGTCCCCCTGCCTGAAAGTGAAGTTGAAGGGGAGTGGTCTACTTAGGCTGCCACAGGGTCACAAATCCGTGACAAGGAGTGTCCTCATCTCCCCCAGGGGGATGCGGTCAGCCTCGAGCCATCAGGGCCTTCACAGGAATAGGAAAGGAACCAGCCCACGGCTTTTCTGTCCTAGTGGCCCAGCCACACATCCAGGAGTCCATTCCCAGCTCTACTATTTCTCAAGCAAAGTACTGAACTTCTCCCTGCCTCAGTTTCCCTATTGGGTAATTGGGAATCCCATTTCTCACTGGGTCTCTGACTGAGCATCAAGTGAATTCATCCATGTGAAGCCTCTGGAGTGCCACCTGCCGCGTAGCCAGAAACACCAGCCACAAGTTGTTAGGAATGGCGATGACGGCTCCTTACGATGCACAGTGGTGGGGGGTGTCCGCCGGGAGGGGCTAGCGCAGGGGACTGCGTCTGGCGTCCTGCCTTGTCTTCATGTCATTCGGACCCAGCTCTGAGCTAACCATGCCGTATGCTATTTATAAAACATCTCTAAAGCTCATGAGATACTAATACAGAAAACTGCAAGCTTATTTTTGGAGCTGTAAGCCTTGAATGTTACATGTCCGCTGGTAACAATGCCTCCTCCGACGAGTGGTCATGTTAGGTGGCGCTGCAAATGGGGCAGCAGCCAGAAGCTGGGCAGAAGCCACTTGAAATGCTGTGATCCTCCTGCATGGGCATGCCTGTTTTTAGATGGTTCATGCATTAGCATTTGTGTCTGTTACGACGCCACCATCGTTCTAACCGACTGTAAACTTTTGGCAACACCGAAGTGTTCCTGAGACAGAAGTTTGGCTCTTCATGTATTATTCAGCAAATAAGTCCTTTGCCTTCATTCTGTATTCTCTTCTCTACCCTGACCATTGCTTGTTTCCGTGTCATGGGTCCTCTCCTCTCTGACCTTTCTAGCTCTTGTCTTTTCCTTCCAGTTGCGCAAATTCATTGCCAGGGTCACCTGCCTTAATGCAACCCCCTTTTCCTTGAATCAGCCTTCCCACTGCTCACCTCCATCATTTTCCCTGGGCTCCGCTTCACCTCTGCCTTTACACCCTACGGGGTTTGCTTGCCCCGTCTGTCCCGGGAGGGGCCGGGGATGGAGGAGGGGCATCTGTGAGCCCCGACCTGTGAGAAGGCAGCTGAGAATGAGACCATCTTTGCTACAAGGGCTACCATCCGTGTGTCCCCAGGTGCACCCAAAGCCTCCTCTCATCACCATTTGCCCCATCTGGACAACCCTGGGAGAAATGAAAGGGGGTGCCCAGGCTGGTGGTCCCCCTGGCATGGGGTCTGCTTTTCTGCATCTCTCTCTTACCCCCACCGGTCCTCCCCATGTGTCCATACCTACCTGCTTTTCCAAAGCAGTGCCTTAGTTTCCCTTCTCAAAATATGTAGCTACTCCTCACTTCTGTCCACCTCCTGCCTGTCTCTGTGAGGAACGGACAAGGCCCGCTGGCAACCCCCAGATGTTGGCATCTGGAAGACTGGGTACCTGGGGCTGTTCCCTCTTAGCTAGCTGGCAGAAGAACGTTCTCCTCTTCACGTGTCCATCTAACAGCAGAGTAGTGTTTTTCTGAGTGCTTGCGGTTTCTAGAAATTCAAACCTTCGAAGAGTAAAGCATATCTCTCCGTCACACAGAGCACAGCCCTTGTTTCATCCTGGTGCCGAAAGGCAGTCAGGCAGGAGTCTGGTGGCTTCTCCCGTTTCGCATGCCACCCCATGTGCGTGGACGATGGTATTTGTTAATAATGACATGGCAGATTCTGACACCACACTGAATACTGTGTTCATTTCTCTGGCCTAAAGATGAATTATTTCCAATCCTGGAAAAAAAAAAAAATCAATGATGGTCTATTACAGCATTCTATGGCTTCTGTCCTTGGGAGCATAAAGAAAGCACGGGATTTGCTCTCTCCAAGCCTGATATGACTTATCGATGGGGGATGCATGGTGTGTATTTCAACTCCCAGACCTAGGATGGATATTTTTGTTTTTCCCTGTGAAACGTTTATATCTTGTAAATAGAATTTCATGAACATTCATGGGAAGGAAGACACTCTAGGTTGTTTTGTGTCATCTGTTGAGGGACACCACACTTTCCTCTGGCTATGGCACATCTTGTGGAATTCTGGACTCCCCCTCCCTCAATGTCTGGAGAGCATCCGCATTTCCTAGTCGCCCGTCGACTAGCTGAAAATGGCCCCATGTGTCAGCATGGGTTAAGGGGCTGGAAAGAAGTCCCCTGACTTAGAAATACCCCTCCCCCGATGCCACTCTGAGAAACGGCCCCCTGGCTCAGAAGCCCACTCATAGTGGGGGGCGGGCAGCCACCGTTGGGTGAAGGGACCGTCAGGGAGAGAGAAAACATGACGAGAAGGCCTGCCCAGGCTCCCAGGTACCAGTGTCCAGACCTGTGCCCAACTGTCAACTGTTGTTTTGTGACAATTCACTCCTACCCTTGACACCAGACTGGGGGAGAGAAGTAACTGTCGATGTGACAGCTCAGGGAGCCCACTGATGGTTCACTGAGCATGAACGAGGTGAGGTTAGAAGAGAAGGGGACACATTGCCAGCCTGAAGGATGCCGCTCTGACTAGGCATGGCCCTGACGCGAAGCAAGACAAGCTCAAAGGCCTTAGGGAGTGTCTGTGGGTGTTTCCCATCCAAACCTCATGTCATCCTGGCTCCTCGGGCACCCTGAGAGTCCCCCTGCCTTCCCCGTTCTGCTCCTTGACTCCAGGCCACTGTGCTGGAGGCCGTGGTGTGCTTCTTCTCGGTCTGGTCTATTGTCGGCCTCTCGGGTTTCCACACGTACCTGATCAGCTCCAACCAGACGACGAATGAAGATGTAAGTTCCTGGCGGGCTGCGGTGCTGGGTGTGGGCGTCTGTGTCCAGAGGCAGAGGGGGAAAGGAGACGAGCTTGGGGGCCAAGGCCTTCTGCATATCCCAGTCCAGGTGTGAGCCTCTGGGAGCCAAGAATGTTGTGGAAGCATCTTCATACATCAGCCTCCTCGATTCCCAGCTGGGGATCTCCGAATTGTCCTACTTTCTGACCATGTCAGTCAGATTCTGAGGTTGGCTAAGGGACACCCAATTCCAGACGCTGAGGGAGGAGATTCTCTTCCTTTTCAGTAGTTTTGTGAGCAACCTGTTACACGTCCCCTGAAAGGACACTGTGGCCGGCTGACAGGGTGAACGAATGAATCCACCTCTCAGGTTTACCACATGAGAGTTCCATTTCTGGAGGAGACCACCCTGACCCAGAGTTTCACTTTCTGTCCGGGATTGCCTGTGTGTCCTTAATGAGGCCAGAGAGGAGGTATACAAAGAGAAATCCTGATGTTGGTGAGGTTCCTCACAGCCTGGTCCTCTCTGCTCTGAATATTTAGCTTCTGACAGTTTCTGTCAGTACCACGATTAACTACCTCAGATTCGGTCAGATCACCTTAAAGCCTGGAGAGATACGTGAGTTAAGAGAATATTAACAGTTACTTGTATTTGGTAGCTGTGGATATTCGCATCTGTGAGATTATTTGGGCAACACTGTGAGGCCAGATTCCGTTAGGCTGTAAGTTGGCAGGGGAGCCGTGTTAACCATCAGCCACCATTCATTTAACTATTGCTGAGCTCGCCAATTGTGGGTCTGAAAATCCCTCCACAGGCTTATGTGAGCTGACCTTCTGGAGCCATGTAATAGAAACAAGAGATTATTGTCCCCAAAGAATGTTACTTTCTCTCTAATGTGACCCAGGTTTGGTTCACATTAGAGAGAAAAAAACATTTGCCTGTTTTTCTGGAGAAAGTGTCTCGGCTTCTCCTGGCAAAGAAATGAGTAAAGATGACTTCGCATTCTTTATGGCCTTCCTCCAATCCAGTTTCCCTCAGCTGTGGCGTTGGTGTTATTGTCTCCCTTTTTCTTTCAGATTAAAGGATCTTGGTCAAATAAAAGAGGCAAAGAAAATTACAATCCCTACAGCTACGGGAACATCTTCACCAATTGCTGTGTTGCCCTGTGCGGGCCCATCTCTCCAAGGTGAGATTCGGAAAGCGTCAGGCGCTTTTGCAGACCTCAGAAAAGCCAACAACGTGTGTGTGGCAGCACAGGCCTTGTGAGGTAGAGACCCAGCCACAAAACCCGCTGTTAGATTTGATAGCACCCTCTGGGTGATCGCCAGGCCAGGGGTCAGCTTTGTGCCACGGAGACGTGGCGTTGGGGCAGTAGAGATCTGGCTCTGCTTATGGTGCTGTTCCTGTCATCTTTTTGGTTCTTTCACTGAATGCTTGTCAAGGATGAGGAAAATCTCCGAAGGATCAAGATGGGGAAACTGGGGCATGTGACTCCCATTAACTGTGGCGTCATCTTGAGCATCCGTGCTGAAGAGAGAGTGGTGGTTAGACGAGTAGGGGGTCCAGGACGCAATGGAGGAAGCAGTTAGGAAAGCTGTAGAAGTGGGTGCTGAGAGCTGAGTTTCCATGGCGGTGGTAACGCGCCAGCACTGTGATGGCAGCCGCTGACGTTCATGAGCAGTGTTTGATCCGCTCTAAGTGCTTTATGTGTGTTGGCTTTTAAAGATTTCATTCATTTAGAGAGAGAGCCCGTGCACCCGAGTGGGGGGAGAGTTTCAAGCAGAGGCGGCACTGAGTGTGGAGCCCTATGCAGGGCTCGATCTCACAATCCAGAGATCACGACCTGAGCCAAAATCAAGAATCTACTGCCCAACCAACTGGGCCACTCAGGCGTCCCTATATGTATCAGCTTTTAAAACCTCGCTCTGGGGCGCCTGGGTGGCTCAGTGGTTAAAGCCTCTGCCTTCAGCTCAGGTCATGATCCCAGGGTCCTGGGGTCGAGCCTCACATCAGGCTGTCTGCTCAGCAGGGAGCCTACTTCCTCCTCTCTCTCTGCCTGCCTCTCTGCCTACTTGTGATCTGTCTGTCAAATAAATAAAAATCTTTAAAAAACAAAACAAAACAAAAAAAAAAAAAAACATTGCTCTGTACCTAAGAGGTAGGGACAATTCTATCCCATTTTGTGGATGAGGAAATTGGCCCAGGGAGGTTCCAACATGTGCCCACATTTGCCGAGCTAGTAAATGCCCCCTGGTCAGGACCCAAACCCAGGCTCTGGCATCAGAAGGAGTGCGAGTGAGGGATGTACGTGCTGCCCCCCGCACCCCCTGGGGAAGCTACCCAAGTACAAAATGCAGTCGGCTCCTCATTATTTGTGAGTCGACTGTCAGGTAGAGCATTTCCAACAGAGTCATTGGATAATCATCCAATGTATTTATTAAGCACATATTCCGAGTCTCTAGAATGAGTTTCCAAAACATGCTACTTCCTCCCTTTTGGCCTCTAAATGCATAAATGCACTGCACGAGAGCCCCGGGTGGTCTCCGAGGTGGCCCCACTCTGTGCTTGGACCTCCGTGGCCAGTCATGGTCAATGTGTGCTCGTGGAAGGCACACTCGATTTTATCATCAGGCTCACTGAAATATCATTAGGGCAGTAAGAGTGTTGCCCTCCCCCCCAGAAATAAACCCAAGCATATATTCTGAGACCTCATACTAACGGGTTATATAACTGGCACTACTGGGTAATTAGCAGTTGATCGTTTTCTAGTTTGGGCCTAGAAAGTTGGGAGCCTTCTGTGCCACTCTCCCCCCAAACTGCGGCCCCTCAAGAGCCCCCTGGCTTGTCCCTCGGGGGCCTCTTCCGAGGAAGGGCTGCAGGCAGGGACAGCCAAGGACTCTGGATGGAAGGTCGCCTTGGGCTGGGGCGTCAGACGTGCCTGGGAAGGTGCGAGGCTTTCCCCAGGAGACCTCCAGACCCACCCAGGAGCCCTGTTCGGGCTCTTTGGGCCAGAAAACCCCTCAGGATATGCTTGTTTCTTTACAATTGGCTTTGCTTCCTACTGGCTTGTATTTGTGGATCATGGGGCCAGGCCGTGAGGTCCAGGTGAGGGGCCTCGGAGGAGCGTAATAGACAAAGGACAACGGAACAGGCCTCCTTCCCCAAATCTGAAACTCATCTGAACCCAGGAAAGGAATTTCTAAGTCTCCCATTTGGAACAAATCTGTTTTCTTGTTCCCCGTTCTTCGATTTGCCTTTGGCGCTGCTTTGTTGTCACGGCCGGTGCGACAAATCGACCAGGAACGTGAGGGTAAGAGGACGGTGAAAAGAAATGAAGAGACAAAGAGACGGAGGCAGCAGGAGCACGGAGGAGGATGTCCCATAGAGCCGATTGTGCTCAAGGCTGCGAGGCATTATAGAGCTAACAGAAACAATCATAAGAAAGTATCTATTCTTAGCTGATTACTAAAGAGTTTGCAACATGCACAGAAAATCCTTCAAGCTTTCCCATTATCTATTTCCCAAGCCCCAATAGCAGACCTTTTAGCGCCAGAGGTATTGACTTCAAGGCCACTCAAGACATAGTTTGTGTAAGCACAGCTCAGTCTTACAGTGGTGTGGTCTAGAGCCCGCGCAAGGGCAGCAAGGTCCGGCCAAGAATTTCTGACCCCGGCCCAGTCGTCTCTAGCTGACTAGCCAACGTGTGGGAAGTCACGTGGGCGAGCGCGCGAACAGACAGCACAGACCCTTTCTCAGTGCTGCTCGACCTTATCGACCTAAGCCTTTTGTTCGGCTATTCAGCCTGTAAAGGAGGCGCACGTCAGGGCCTGGTTTGGTCCTCGTCTCAAGCCTTCCCGTGGCCTCCCCCACTTTGTATCATTTATTTATCAAATCTCATCACCAAATCTACTGCTTCCACAACTGGATAAAATTTCCTACTGTGGCTGAGCTGGGGCTGTATTCTTTCCCGAGCCCAAGTCCCTCTGGATGGGGCGCTTCTTGAGGACGGCCCTCCCCTCGGAACCACGTGACCTGCTCCTGGATTTGTGCAGGGAAAATGGGCCCCTGGCCTCTCCCACTGTGCCCACCGGCTCCCGGAACTGGCCCTGGACAGAAATGGCAGGGGGAGGGCGCTTGTCTTTGCTTCTCCCTCCTGTCGCCTTCTCTGCCCCTTCTCTCTCTGCCCTACCTCACCCACCCCAATGCCCTAAGAGGGCCAGTACCCTCCACGGGCATCCCAGCCAAGCCTCTGCAGTGGGGACTACAAACCACAGCATGCCTAACCTCACCACTTGAATTTCCCGAGGTCTTCCGAAACGGTGTAACGACATACTTGGGAGATGTCTTCATGTTTCCATCTGAGAACTAGGAACCATGAGGACAAAGACCCACGTTTGGTTCCCTGCACGGGTCCCCAGGACTGTGCATGGCTGCGGGGTGGAAATGGCCAGGTTTGGGAAAGGGGTTTCTCCTACAAGTGTAGCAGAGGGAATGGAAAATTGGAACGACAGAAGGTCCCAAGGTGTGATCAGTCAGGCCCTGTGGTCCAGTGCTAAGGGTCATCCTGTCACTGACAGGTTGAACAGAACACAGTCTACACAGTCCAAGAGTGGCTGTGACAGAGGGCGAGGTGCAGGTTCCATGGGACACCCAGGAGGGCTTCCCAGAGGAGGGGGCCAAAGTTGTCGTCTGTTGTAAGGATGCGTAGGAATTGGGGGAAGGAATCTGGGGGAGGATGCACAGGAGCAGCACGTGCCATAGCCCTGGGGTGAGAGGAGAGCAGGGCCAGTTCGAGGAAGACCTGAGAGAGCTCCCGTGGAGGAGTGCGGGCACCACAGAAGGCACAGCAAGAGGGGAGGGCAAGGAGGCGTCCAGATTAGAGGGGTTCCCGGCCACCGTGAGGGCTGAAAGGAGACTTGAGGCAGAGTGTTACGGTGTTGAGTGTGTGCTTGGTCCACGAAACAGGCTGAACACAGAGGATGCTGAACACAGAGGATGCAGGCCGAGACGAAGTTCATTTTGTCGTCCCTTCTGTCCTTTCAGACTCTTTTGAGGACCTCGTTCTTTTTTTTTTTTTTTTCTGCTCCTGAATGAAACCCCCTGCAAGCCCCTTAATTTCTCTGTGACCTAAAAATAAAACAAAGGGCTCGGGGCACTTCCGTGTCCTGGAGCACAGTGTCATTTCCGTGAGTAGGGACCCCAGAGTTCACTGAAAGGCAGACTCTCCTCCCCTTCACCTGTAGCCGGGTTAGGATTTCAGCACAGCTTTCGGAAAGTCGCAGTTCACCCCCACTGCACACGGGTCCGTCCCAGGGGACCTGCAAGGCTCCTGTCCACCGTGGGCTGCAGATGACCGCTGTCCACCCTTCTGTGCTCTTCCCACTTGATCTTCTGTGCCCTTGCAGGGGGTCACACACTCGGTGTGAGCGGCATGGGGCTCCAGCACCCACCCCCCACCTTTGGAAGATGGAGGTCCTTGTCGCTCGCCTCTTGGTTTTTCCAAACCTCTGGGAATCCAACCGAAACTGGAAGCAGAGAGAATCCCATTGTCACAAGCATTTTTCCAGGCCTTGTGACTGTGCAGTCTGGAGACCCGCTGGTACTCGTTAGAAAAACTCATGTCTCCTGAGAGGCAACCTGACAAGGAGGGGGGCGGCCTCAGGGGACCGGCCAGCCACCCTCGGGAGGAGGAGGGGGCGCGCAGGCACCGGGACGCATCTGCAGCATCTTGCGGAGGCTGCGGGGCCAGCGGCCGAGCCCCACGCGGCGGGGGCCGCACAAGGAGCGGCCACTCCTCAGCCCAACCTCCCCGCTTGCCCTTTGCAGTCCTGCCCTTAGACTCAAGGAACACTGAGCCTTCTCTTGGGAAGCAAAAAAGGCGGCTCTTTTGATGGCTGCATAAAGCTTCCCGTTTCTTCCGTCTGGGCCACAGCTCCCGGGGCCACAGAAGAGATGGTTTTACTGTTCTCTGGGCACTTGCCAGCGAGAGACAGGGACGCACTTCTACTCATTCAGCCACCAAGCTTCTGCGCAGCTCCTACTGGGCGTCCGTGGTGGGGCTCCATGATTAACACCTGGTTCTTGCCCTCGTGATGCTTACAGGCCACGACAGATGCAAATCGGCCAGCGGGGGACCCCCCCAACAGGACGTGACCAACAGGGCGCGCTGGGGGACCGCGGAGGGGCCTGGTCCGGGATGGGGGTGGGCGTGGGGTCGGGGTAGGTGCTTTTGGGGGAAGATGAAGGCCGCGGTCTGGAGCTGGCAGGCTGCTAGATGGGGGGGCTGCGGATAAACCCTGGCGACACCAGGCGGAAAGGGGTGTGTGCCACTACAGGGGTCCCGTGCAGGGCCCAGAGAATCCAGAGAAGGGGCAAGAGCAAGATTTGGGGGCTTTGGACAGTGGAGTGGAAGGGAGAGTGACTGGGGAAGAAAACCCAGAGCCGGAGCAGTGCAGGGACCGCAGACACCGGTGCGAGCAGGCGGGGCTGGGGCTGCGGTGTCACACACTCGAGGAAGGACCTGGGGACATGGTGCCTGTCCTAAGAAGGCACAGACTGAGGCCGGGGTGGGAAGTGGGGACAAGTAGTAGGAGTGTTGGCGGGTGGTGGAGTGACCCCAGAGCAGGGCAAGCAGGCGGGGAGACCTTATGAGGACTGGGCGCTAGACGAAGCTTAGGGGGACGGGGTGGGAGACCATGGGAGCCCGCAGCAGGTGACAGGGAGGGAACAGATGCTACGGGCATTTTTTAAAGGCCGAGGTGACAGAATCAGTCCCTGACTGGATGTGAAGGTTAAGTGGGGGTGTACCCCCAGGGGCCTGCACTGGGGCCAGACAGAAACAGGGAGTCCCAAATGGGAATGAAAATAGGGTTGATGACGCCTTTGGCTTTTTGTTCCCTCTTCCGATGTTTGGTTTGGTTTTTCTCTGGCAGCCTCATCGACAGAAGAGGCTACATCCAGTCCGACACGCCGCAGCCAGCCGCACCGTCCAACGGGATGGCCGCGTACGGGGCCACGCAGTCACAGAGCGACATGGTAGGGGTGCCTGCGGCAGGCCCAGCGCTCCCGCAAAGGCTTCTCTTCTGCTTCTGTGTCACTAACCCAGTAACAAATCAAGCACTGCTAGAAAACTTTCCCGGACGCCCACTGAAAGTCTCACTGGGGGGAAGGAAGCGTGAAGTGAAGGCTGTGCCCAGCAAAGGATGAGGGCCGTTGAGTGGTTGGTGTGTTCCAGGTCGGGTCGTGTAAGGGGACGTACACGTGCAAAAAGTCCTCCAGGAGCAGGACGTGGCACCTTGTGATGGGAAACCCCCTTACACAGAACCAGGGCGTTGTCTAGGGAATGAGATAGCAGTGCTGGCAGCAGGGCCGGCCGGGTGGTCCCTTTCCGTGCCTTCGCCTCACTCTATGCATTGGGTGGCCAGTTCACCTGTCTCTCAGCCCAAACCCTAGATCAGCCATGCACAGCTTAATGCTCATAATCAGACAAGGTTTTCTTCATTCGGAGCCCAAACTGAGTAAGTCTCGCCAAAGAAGGCTCCCAGGTGTCCTGCGAGGTGGGGCATACGGACAGGCTTTGTTTCCAGTCTGCAGGTGGAGACTTGGGGCCAGGGCGGGAGTCCCTCCATAGGCGCCTAAAAGCACCGTCAGCTCTGGCTCTGACCGTCAGTCTCTTAAAAACCCTTAGGTGTCTGGAAGACCATGGCTTTCCTCTGTTGGAATGGATTTCCCTAAAGAAACTCAGTGTTTCAGGAGGGAACCCGATGTGACCCCACTTGGAGCTATTTATTCTTTATAGTTGGGAATCACCCAAAACAGAGTTTCTGTAACAAGCAGATCAAAGACCTGTCTTCTGGGGGAGACTGGGAAAACCAGAGCCTCTTGGACACTTTGTTTCCGCTTAGAAAGAACTGCTTTAGAAGCAACAGTCTCAAAGCTGTCTCAATAAGCGCTCAGGGAAACCGCTTCCTCCCCGAGACCCATGAGAATGGGCTTGGACCCCCAGGACAAGCTTGCGGGGGCTTGTTTGTCGGCGGCAGGGGCGTCTAGTTCGTGCTCTGGTGCTTTGCTTTGCTGATCAAGTGTCTCCTTTAGAGGCAAGTGTGCGCAGCACGGTCCTTGCCACTCCACTCTGAGAGTGGCCACAGGACATCTTGTTCTGTCCGCACTCACCCACACAAGAGGCCCTTAAGGGGCACCGCCTTGTTTTTAGAGGAGGGAAATGAGGACTAAGAGCGCAAGGAGCGAGGCCCACAGGAAAGGAGACTGCATTTATGTGACACCAACTGCGTGCAAAGTACTTGAGCAGAATCTTACTGAATCCAAACCAACAATGCAAAGGGGCCTGCTTGTCTCTCGCTTTTTTTTCTTTTTAAGCTAAGAGAGGGGATTCATCTGCCCCAGGGCACATAGCCACAAGTTCATGGATCCAAAACCAGTCTGATGGCTAATGCCCGTGTCTATTTCGTATACTGCCTCCTTTCCGTGAACAGGCACCATGGACAACAGTATCCATGTCCCGAAGTCTTTCTCAGAGATCGGCAGGTGCACAACAAAAGCCCTGTAAGGAGAAAGTTCCTGTTTGCCATCCTGACCATGGTTCCCACCGATAACTCCTGGGATGTGTGCTCGAACTTTCACACACTGTGTCTCTAGTTCGTTCGGTAACTGAGTCCCCGCTGTGTGCTGAGGACTCGACTCGGGGGTAGAGATGTGCGGTCTCTGGAGAGCAGTCCCTCTGTCCTCGAGGAGGCAGAGGTCTGGGAACAGGACACACACACATACATGAAGGATGCAGGAGGAGCCCTCATTAGACGCTGCCTCTGAGGGCAGGGGTCCTTACCAGACTCAATGAACTTAGGTTTGTTTCATGCCCTGACTCCCGTGGTACTGAGCTCGCCCTGCTCTGCACTCTCTTTAGATTTAAGAAGTAAACAAGGCCCCCTTCGGGGTGTTGACACTGTTAAGCCACTTTATGTTAAGACGGGATGAGAGCACACTTTGTTAATTCCACAAACATTTACTGAGCACCTACTGTGTGCCTCCATGCTAGACCGAGAGGGCAGGTTTGACAAAGGGGACATGGTGGTTATTTTGCTTCGTACAGTTAATCAGAGTCATCAGAATTGCCCTTGTGCCTCTGGGGTCCAGGCCATCTAGACCCGCACCATGCCCCCAGTTAAGGACATACTCCCGAGGGCACTGGCCTGGCAGGAATGGTTAGGGTACATGCCTGAAGGGCCAGTCAGATCGGGGGCTTGGGCAGAGCTCTGACCTGCATCAGAGCTTCTTCAGGCCCAACCTGGTAACCGTGGCGTCCTGAGTGATGACCGGGGGCACTGAGTGAGGCCCCATGACCCCAGGCGACTTGCCAAGGCTGACAGCACTTGGACTTCATGCCCTGTCTACCTCGCTCACCCAAGTGGAGGTGGAAGACGCCACGTCCCACAGCCCTGCGTCGCCACCAGCACACAGAAAGGGGAAGAGCTTCATTCATTTCTTTGTCCAAGTGTGCACTGATCTTTCCAGAAAAGCGTACAAGCTCTTCTGGACAAGGCACTGAAAGTGCCATGGGATGTAAAGGAATGATCAAGGCACAGGTCAGCCTGGGGAGCCTTCCGGGATCGTTAACACTCCAGCTGCCACAACCCTAATGACATGTGCAGACCGTAAGTTCAGATACATGACATTCTGCATATGCTTTCTGGACAAGCTGCTCCCCCTGACTCCCGTGGACTCCACAGTAAAGAAATTCCACATCGCTGAGTTCCATGGTCCACCTTCTCCCTATCAGAGACAAAATCTAAAAATCCGGCAAAGTACGCTCCAGATTTGGTAAATAGTGCACAGGTCCCTGGGCCGGGCTGTTCCAGCAGTGATTTAAAAATGTGCAGGGATGTGTCTTCGACATGGGGTGCACTTCACAGTCAGGCACCAGGCTTGAAAGAGGCCTTCCTTCTTCTCCCCAAGAGGAGATAGGGATTAATTTTGCAAAGAGCCAGGCTTCTGCCGCTTGCTGGGTAAATGACCTTGACAAGTTGCTTAACCTCTCTGCCTCAGTGTTTTCATCCATAATATGGGAACATTGATATCCTTTGTAAGGTTTCTATGGGGATTAGGTGAGTTAATGCATGTTAAGCACTTAAAACCTTGCCTGGCACAGGGTGAGTGTTATATAAGTATTAGCTCTATTATTATTACTGTCATCATCTCCCTGATATCCATGATGATAAGATCAACCCTGCATCCATGCTGAGTAACTTGAACAACAATGGACATGACCCAGGTGAGGGAAGGAGCCTCAATGGAAGCAGAGAGTGAGAGCTCCAGTCCTGGCTCTCACCAGTTAACTCCCCCTGACTATTAGCAAGTCACTCTGCTTCTGTGGTCCTCAGTTTTCCCCACCTGCAAAATGCGACCTGAAACTAATTTGTCTCTAAAGTCCCATCTAGCTAGAAACTCTTTGTGAAGCTCTGATCTTTGCAGCTTGACAGGTCAGAAGAGCAGAGAACAACTTCTCAGTCCCCATACACCGGAAAGGGAGCCAGCTCCTCCCAGAAAAGGGTAAACACTGTGACCCTTGGTTCCTCCCACTCCTCCTACCCACCTTGACCCAGACTCGAGACCCTGCTGCAGTCTGGGCTTTATACCAAAACTTCCCCTTATTTGTCAGATTTCTAGGATTTCTCAGATTTCTAGGATAAATCCTACTTAGCCGTGATGTATAATCCCTCTTATATGTTGCTGGCTTTAGCTTGCTGGGTGTTCTGTTGAGGATTTCTACATCTATATTCATAAAAGATTTTCGTCTGCAGTTTCCTTTTCTTGTTTTGTCTGGCGTTGGGATCAGGATAATATTAGCTTCATAGACTGAGTTGAGAAGTGTTTCTTCCTCTCTGTTTTTTGGAAGAATTTATGAAGAACTGGGATTAATTCCATTTAAAAGATGTGGTAGAATTCACCAGTGAGGCTCTCTGGTCCTGAGCTTTTCTTTGTGGATAGTTTTTTGATTATGAATTCACTTACTACTTTTCACAGGTCTGTTGAGATTTTTTACTTCGTCTTGCGTCAGTTTCAAGAGCACTTGTCTTTCTAGGAATTTATTTTACAAAGTTACCTAATCTGTTGCCGTTGTCTCTTCAGTCATATCATTATTGCTTTATTATGGAAATAGATGAAAGGAAGGAAAGTTAAGGACTGAAAAAGTAAAAACAAATAAGAAGAGTAATTTGTAGACGTGAAAAGTGAGGGAATGTGGTGGGAGGGAAGGAACATAGGTAAACTGAGCCCTGAAGGGGGTAATTGGTGATTTGTGTGCCGCGGGCTGTGAAATGCTTGTAAGTCCCCCGGAGGAGAGAGCTGGGGTCCCTACCAGAGTGACTTCCAGCGTGGGCTGCAGGTCCTGCTCTGGGTAATGTTAGGACCAGGAGAAATACACAAGCATTTTCCAGAAATTGTCAGAATATGGAAAAAGGAGCTTAAATATTTCAAGACTGACCATAATTCCTTGAGGCAGATTATGACATCTCTTTCTTTTGACTTGCTTCGTCTGCCTCCAACAGACACCCCAACCAAGACCACCTCAAACCGAGCCAACACATCAGGCCCAGCAGCGCTTGGCCAGAAAGAACCCCAATCCCTGCAGGTTTTCCAGTTCTGAGAGCCCAGTGGACATCCAGGCACTTACCTTCTGCCATGCAAGAGCCGTGCATCATTGCTAGGAGCGATTTGTCCACAAGCAACCCACCGTCTTCCTTTTTATTTATTTATTTCATTTATTAGATGTAATTAGAGCACACGATCAATAAAAAATGTTCTTGTGTCCCAGTCCCCAATGAGACAGATGTGAAAACTAGCTTCAAGTCCTTTAAAGTTGAATTTAAATCACAACGTGATCTAACAATAACAAACAAGGTGCATTTCAGGCAGTTCTAAAAGTGGAACCAAGTTTATTTAATACAGAATTATACTGTGGCCAGGGGGTCTCCGCTGGGGCAAAAGTCAATTCACGCTGCAGTCAACAGAGTGTGGACAGTGTGGATACTATTACTGCAGGGATCATCTCATTTAACCCCCACAGCAACCTACAAGGTATTCCCTGTTCGGTCTGTTATTAAACGAAACGAGACTGAGACAAAGTGAAAGTTATTTGAAGTTTTATTTTATGATAAGTATTAGAAGTCAGACTGATTGGCCAGAGGAACGAGACTGAAACAAAGTGAAAGTTATCCAAAGCTCTATTCTATGCTAAGCATTAGAAGTCAGACTGACCAGTCAGGGCCGCCTCTGAAGACAGCGACCCCTCCCCATCTTACAGGCTACCTTTTATAGAGCAAAAGCCTGGCCACACAGAGGTGGCCAATGAGATTGTAACACACAGAGAAAGTTGCATAGTCATGTTAGGTCACACGCAGGTGGCCAATTGAATTACAATTTACCCTATAGTAGTTGTTCGAACTGACCGATTACTCTGGTCAGAATTGGTGCTCAAGTTTGGCGCCCAAAAGGTGGAGTTCACATTCTTTGGTGGTTAGGGAGACAATATGTGTGCTTTACTGATTGGATGTCTCCACCTGGCCTGACTCGTCCTTGTGTTCTGGGCTCTGTTATTAGGAACTGGCCGACCATATTTTACTGGTTTCCCAGACTTGCTTCTAAGTAAGCTTCTCGGGGTGGGCGGGCAGGGTCAGTTTGAGTTTTCCTGCACAAACAACAAAACGACTTTTAACCAAGGTGGAGTCGCTCTGGCTAAATAGGTCCTTACATTCCCATTTTGCAAAACATGAAACTGAGGCTTTAGAATAATGCCTGGCTTGCTCAGAGTCACAAAGCCGGGCTGCTTTCTGTGAATTCAACTCCAGAAGCCCTCAAATCGGTGTCAGCTGAACCTCTTCAGAGCTGGCCCTTACATCTGGCAGCCGAGCTCATTACAACCCAGTGGGCCTCAGCCCTGGGTGAACGTTAGGATCCCAACGCTGAAATCCCGAGCCCAGCTCAGTCGGAATCCCCAGGTGGTGGTGCAACCACTGGCATTTTAATGACCCCGGAGGTGATTTGAACCGTCAGCTAGCGTTGGAAACCATCACCTTCAAATTCTCTTGAATTCTCCAAGACTTTTGGGTTAAAAGGAGTGATTTTTGAGCCATATTTTGCTCTGACACAAAGAACGTTTTTCTTGAAAAACCTTAGCTGAATTGACTCAACTAAGACATGCTCTGTTCAGAAAATATTCATACTCAGGTGTACGGAGGATTTCAGCAGAATGTGCTAGCAAACGAGAGGCCGGGCAGTTGTGGGACTCCAAACAGAGGTACTTGGGTTTCAGGCGAAGCTTTCTGGAGGAGATGACATCGGAGCCAAATAGTAAGAGGTTCGTTAAAACGCATTAGCCACCCAGGGATGGGAGAAACACGCCACACAAAGCACGGACAGGTCACAGGTGCAAGTGGGGTGGCCCTGCATGCCGGTGCGGGAGCCGGACAACTGAGTTACCAGACTGTGGGCTGCAAAGCAGGTGTTGGAGGGAGCGTGTGAAGAGCCTTGCGTGCCTTAGAAGCAGCATGGATTTTTCCACAAGGCAGGGAGCTGTTGCAGAGAGCAATATCATCAGGTTTTCTTGGGGTGAATGGAGCCCAGGAGGTCCCATGCGGTGCTGAGGGAAGCATGTTAATACGGAGATGGGGAAAACAGAAGAAGACCTTCACAGTAGACCTTGCGGCAGTGGGGCTGCTCGGGACAGCCGAGGTGGGTTTAGAAAAGAAGCAGCAGCTGTCAGGGGTGGAGTCTCTGTGGAGGGCTGGGGACAAGGAGCCAGGGATGCGGCCCCCCCCACCCCCCGCCTTTCAGCTTGGTGACAAGCTGGTCATAAAAGTCACCAAAGGAAACACAGGGAGAGGGGGAGGGGGAAGCTGAAGGTGCCCATTGATAGCTGGGGGGTGACCGACCGGTAGTGGGAAAAACTTACAGATGGCTCCCTCCCCGTGCTTATGAAGGAATGATGTGGTTTGTAGAAATTCACTTTGAAATAGTAGAGACGTGGGTCAATTTTATTAGTTGTCCTAGAAATAACAGCCGATCGGCATTGTTAACAAAGCATGAGCTGCTGGTTTGTCATCTATTAACCTGATTTCGTTTCTCCTGCTGGAAGAGTCTTTTCTCGAAAATCAACATTTAATATCTTTTCCTGACTCTCTCTCCACCCACCCCTGTCAACTCTGCCCTCACCAAGTCAAATCAGGTCTCTTGACCGAATTAGACACTATCGAGGATGAGCGAATAAAGCTGAAATATGAGGAGGGGGAAATGCAGACGGACAGATTTCAGGACTCAGCGCAGTGTGGAAAGGTAGAGCGAGAGCTCCGTGTGGCATCACAGCCCCTGGGCTTGTACTTGCCAGTCCTCACCCTGGGGCTGGGACAGCAGGGACATCAAGTCCTTTAGTCCCAAGAGCCTCCCATTCCTAGCCTGTGAAGGGAAGAAGTGGGGAGTCGTGAACGGAGGCCATTAGAACCGACTGAGCCCCTGTGTGCCCCGTCCTCCCGGCCCCAGCCGATGACACAGCCGGGAACGCAGGAGGGGCTCGTTAGACGTTCAGCTGAGTGTGCGTGAACGTCCCCGTCTCGGGGCCTTGCTCCTGGGGGCTCTGCACAAACACTGGTGTGTTCCTGTCTTTATTTCTCCACCTCATTCCTTCCTCTCCCTAGTTTTGTCACATCTGCAAAAGGCTCCCCTATGAATATGAAACTAGGAACCAGAGGGACGGAGTTCTCTTTGGAGCAGGGACAGCCTTGGTACGATCAAATCAGTCCATGGGCTGAGAAACCAGAGGTCACGGCTAGTCTACCCACTGGACACTGTAAGCCAAGTGCCTGTGTGCTTTTCCAGGGATGGTGACAATTTTTAAGACTTGAAAACACATGATGAGCTCTAAAACGTGTGAACTACAAAATCGGAATTAATGCATGTTTAATGTCTACAAGACATCTGATGTCAACTTCATTCATTGTTAATTTTATTAATTAAACCAAACCCAGCACTTATGTGATTTATTCAGCTAGTCTTGCAGAATTCTTCGTGCATCATCTGAAAAAAATAGATTAAACAATAATGTTAAATCACAGGACAAGAAGGAAGCTCTCCTCCTAACCTACATTTTAAGTGTGTTTTAGAAGTATAGAGTATTTCTGGAACCGTAATTGAGCACTCATAGACCCCCAGAAGACGGCTTCATGGCCAAGCAGACATAAACAATGCCCAATGCTAATACTTTTGATAAGAATTGGAGCAGAAGCCATAAATAATTTCACTCACCCTTCATTTGTATACAAGACCATCTAGAAAACTCCCAGCTTTGCTTTTAACAGCATTGAACTTGTGTGCTAGGTTTATTTCAAACAAGAAGTCAGCGAGAGTAAAATAAAATGTATCCCAACATGAGCAATTTTATTTGAAAATCTGCAGAAACAGAAAGTAAATTATCTCTGCACTGTTTTCCCCTCGTAACTTTAAGTGACAATGTGTGTGACATCTGAACATCTGAAACCATCAGTTTGTTTGTACGTTAAATGACAGTGCTTTGTCCCAGCAGTAAATCAGCCAGCCCTCACACAGCAAACACAGCGGTCCGCGCTCCTGCCCCCACTGTTTCTCCTGCTGCCAACACGAGGGTCTTTTTGTAGATACTCTTCCAAGAGATCGGGTTTCTATTCCAGTGGTCTTCCGCATTTGGATGATATTTTACTTTTTTATTTTTTTAAGATTTTATTTATTTATTTATCAGAGAGAGCGAGAGCGAGCAGGAGAGTACAAGCAGGCAGAGTGGCAGGCAGAAGCAGAGAGAGAAGCAGCCTCCTTGCTAAGCAAGGAGTCCCATGCAGGGCTTGATCCTAGAACCCTGGGATCACGACCTGAGCCCAAGGCAGTGGCTTAACCCACGAGACACCCAGGCTTCCCTGATTTTTTTACGTTTAGAATGGCAGTTTCATAGAATTCAACCCAATATTTGAGAGATAGTAACCTTTAAAGGCTTGTTTTGGAATGATAGCACAAGTCTCTCAATTTCCCGTTTGTACTGGGTGGATTGTACTGCCCAGTATCCAGGTGCTTGATTGGTTTTTCTTAAGATTATGTGAGTGGTTAGATCTCTAAAAGACACCTAAGGGTGTTTTGGTGTTAGTGCTGGAGCCTTAAGCCCTGGACCAAGTTGTCAGAGAAGTAAGCAGTGATGTCGCCCCCTACTGGTTGAAGAGAGGAGTCCGCTCATGAAAAGGCGAGAAGGTGGGGGGTGGCTTGAGAAAGGCTGAGCTTTTCTCGAGAAGTGTCTGTTCATGTCTTCTGCCCATTTTTTGACTGGGTTATTAGTTTTGAGTATTGAGTTTGAGAATTTCTTTATAGATCTTGAATATCAGCCCTTTGTCTGTACTGTCATTTGCAAATATCTTCTCCCATTCCTGGGTTGCCTCTTAGTTTTGTTGACTGTTTCCTTTGCTGTGCAGAAGCTTTTGATCTTGTTGAAGTCCCAAAAGTTCATTTTCGCTTGTCTTTGGCGACATGTGTTGAAAGAAGTTGCTGTGGCCAGTGTCGAAGAGGTTACTGCCTGTGTTCTCCTCTAGGATTTTGATGGATTCCTGTCTCTCATTGAGGTCTTTCATCCATTTTTGAGTCTATTTTTGTGTCTGGTGTAAGAGAATGGTCCGGTTTCATTCTTCTGTATGTAGCTGTCCAATTTTCCCAGCACCTTGTATTGAAGAAACTGTCTTTTGTCTATTGGATATTTTTTTCCTGATTTGTCAAGGATTAGTTAACCATGGAGTTGAGAGTCCATTTCTGGAGTCCTTATTCTGTTCCATTGGTCTGTTCCATTGTGTGTCTGTTTTCGTGCCAGTACAATGCTGTCTTGGTGATCACAGCTTTGTAATACAGCTCGAAGACATGCAACGGGGTGCCCCCAGCTTTGTTTGTTTGTTTGTTTGTTTCATCCTTAACTTGGCAATTCGGGATCTTTCCCAGTTCCATACAGATTTTAGGATTTTTTTGTTCCAGCTCTTTGAAAAATGTCAATGGTATTTTAATAGTGATGGCATTGTAAGTATAAATTGCTCTGGGGAGGATAGACATTTAGATGTTTATTCTTCCAATATATGAGCATGGAATATTTTTCCATCTTTTTGTTTCTTCAGTTTCTTTCATGAGTGTTTTGTAGTTTCTAGAGTATAGATCCTTTACCTCTTTAGTTAGGTTTATTTCCTTTGGATCTTGTGGTTTTTGTTGCTGTTGTGAACGGAATTGATTCCTTAATTTCTCTTTCTATAGTTACATTGTTAATGTATAGAAAAACAGCTGATTTCTGTGCATTGATTTTGTCTCCTGCCACATTGCTGAATTGCCGTATGAGTTCTAGTAATTTGGGGGTGGAGTCTTTTGGTTTTTCCACATATAGTATCATGTCATCTGCAAAGAGGGAGAATTTGACTTCTTCTTTGCCAATTTGGTTGTTAAGAATAGAGCTACGCTAGGACCCAGCAACGACACGACTGGGTATTTACCCCAAAGATACAGATGTAGTGAAAAGAAGGGGCACATGCACACCAATGTTCATAGCAGCAATGTCCTTGATAGCCAACCTGTGGAAGGAGCTGAGATGCCCTTCAACAGATGAATGAATGGATAAAGAAGATGTGGCTCTTATACACAAGAGAATATTACTCAGCCATCAGAAAGGACAAATAGCCACCATTTGCATCAACATGGATGGAACTGGAGGGGATTATGTTAAGCAAAGTAAATCAAGCAGAGAAAGACAATTATCATATGGTTTCACTCATCTGTGGAACATAAGCAATAGCACAGAGGACCATAGAGGAAGGGAGGGAAATCCAAAGGGGGGAGAAATCAGAGAGGGAGATGAACCATGAGAAACTATGGATCCCGAGAAACAATCTGGGGGGTTCAGAGGAGGAGGGTGTAGGGAGAGGGTAACAGAGCAATGGGCATTGAGGAGGCACCTGCTGTGATGAGCGCTGGGTGTTACACTTAACTAACGAATCACTGAAAACTACATCAAAAACTAATTATGTACTATACAGTGGCTAGCTGAATATAATAAAAAATAAACAGATAAATAAGAAAAGAAAGGCTGACCTTTAAGAAGAGAGAGGTGGGAAGGAAGACAGGGAAGGAAAAAGAGGAAGAAGAAAGAAGAAATGGGCAAATAAAAATCAGAAGCAGAGGTGAAAAGGAGGAGGTATAAGTACATCGTTTCATGGATCCCCTCCACAGTGACCTTGAAAATATCAGCCGAGTTATCAAATGGGATCGCAACCATGAAGGTTTATCAACCCATCCTCCTGGGAATTTTGGCATTGTGCAAAATGAGGGAATGCTAACTTTAAAAACAAAACAACAACAACAAAAAAGGAGCTTCCCAATCATTGAATCTTTTCTAAGAAGGAGATGTTCAATTTTAGTATATGTGCTGCCGAAGCGAGCACTAAGAAGGAGATGTTCAAAACATGCGAAGTTAATGTGAGAATTATAGTCCCTTGTTGGAATCCAATAAAGTC
The DNA here is from genome assembly GCF_030435805.1 of Mustela lutreola. Lineage (NCBI taxonomy): Eukaryota > Metazoa > Chordata > Mammalia > Carnivora > Mustelidae > Mustela > Mustela lutreola. Next base: position 9,680,828 of record NC_081295.1, on the reverse strand, counting down.
CATTGTCACGTGGAACCAATAAGAGATTTATATGGGCAAACTCCAGTAGAACAAATCCTGGTCCCTGGGTTCGCCCATATGGGGTTGATTGTCTAAAGGAAAATCAGTTCAAATGGGACAAATTCTTTTCAAAGTTTTGGGTCAGCAGGATTTGGACACTTAGGTTCATCGTCCCGGTAACTGTGCTCACGGACGTCACGGCCGCAAGTTAAACTGGCGGGAAGCGATGCACGGCAGAGAGTAGGTTAATTATTAATATGAAAGCAGGCCCTATGATGAAAGAAATATCCATAACTATACTCAGAAAGATAGTCATCTTTTTAAATGTTTGAAGAAATCAATGAAGGAGAGAGGCTTGAAGTCAGTTAATACAAGCTAGGGTTCAAAATACTCATTTTGAAAATATTTCTGAGTCACTTATATTTAGACTTTTTTTTTTAAAGCAATAGTTCAGGGTCAATTGTTTTTCATGTGTTCAAGCTCTTAGGCTTTACCTCTGGTAATCGGAACACTGTTTTTCATAGTCCTGACCGGGAGGCTGAGCACGGATTTGTTACCGTTTTAATGAATTGTCAGTTTGGCCACAGGAAAGCTCTGTAATGTGTACAGGAGTGGACCCTGGTTTGGAGGGGGCTTTCTCTTTAAGAGAAAGAAAACAATTTGCCAGGAACTGGGACTTGATCTCAAGCCTCATAGCTTCAGGATAAACCCACCTCCAGGTACGGGTGGTCCTGTTAGAGGCAGCAGTGATGTTGGTCATACAAAGCCTTCCAGACCACATCCAGCTCCACGTGAAGTCCCCAGTGATCACAAGGTCTAAGGAACTAACTGATCACTTCCTCCAGGGGAATCTGGCTCTGCAGTGGGCATGGCTGGAGGGGAGTGACCAGGGAAGAGGACCAGGGAAGTGAGCTGGAGACAGGAGGGGGGGCTACCTCTCCCCTTGCCCTGGTGCCCCTGACCTCGAAAATCTCCAGCTCTGCCCTCTCACATAAGCCTCTGTGAGTCTGCAAACGTCAGCCTTGCACCGATCCCTAAAATAGAATTTGCCAATTAGTGTTCAATAAAAAGGAAGTCTTTCTGCAGGCAACAGAGACAAGCAAGTCTGATTTGCAGTTTTATCTTTCCTTAGAGCCCAGGGTGCTGGGTAGACTGAAGCTATGAGACATGGGGGGAGCTCCAGGAGGGAAGATTTGAGAACAGGATCCTGGCCTCCAGGCACGGCTCAGCCCCAGGGTCGCTCACCGGCCTGCTCCCAGGCTGCACCGAGCCCGAGCCCGAGCCCCGGAAAGTGGAGGAGGCAGTGAGGGAACCCAGCTGTCGTGATCATCAAGGAGACCAAACCGCGCTTTTCACAACACGTTCATTGCAAAGCACAATATATCCAAAGCCCTAGGACGGTTTCCAGAAGATGAATGTTTAATCAGGAAGGTTGCTCTTCTCTGCCTCTGCCCTGTCAAGACCAAGCCGGTGTGTTGGACCAGCCTGACCGTACGGGAGAGCGTGAGCAACACCTGCCGGCACCAGCCCGCCCGCGGCCCCCCCCCCCCCCCCCGCCTCACTGCGCAGCATCTCCGCCAGAAAGCAACGCCCCGGCCCCCCGCCAGCAGCTGGAACCCGGTGTCGGACCAGCCCTCGGGAAAGCACTGCGGTGGCAGAAACCACGGGGTGGTGATGGGGAAAATGAGAACAGGAGATCCCAGCCCTTGCCCAGGGCCCTCTGTGTTCCTGAGCTCCCTGGACTGGGAGGAAGGTGATGGAGAGTGAGGGTCCCCCCGAGACTTGCTTTCCTTCGGTAAAGAACTCTATTCTTGCCTGAAATTGGGTCTTTCACCTTTGAAAGCCTGTGCATTCGCAGAGACTGCAGCCCTCGCTCCTCCTCAGTGGGCTGGGGCGGGCCTGCCCCTTGCGGTTGTAGAAAGAAACCCTCTGGCCAAAGGACGCACACACTGGAGCGAATAAAAGAAAAGCCGAGTGTCCACTGACAGATGAATGGACGGAGAAGATGCGGTGTAGATCCACTACGGAGTACTACGCCGCCTTCCAAAAGAATGAGATCTTGCCATGTGCGATGATGTGGACGGACCTAGAGGCTATTAGGCTAAATGAAGTCAGTCGGTCAGAGAAAGACAAATGCTGTGTGATTTCACTCCTTTGTGGAATTTGAGAAACAAAATGGATGAACATAGAGGAAGGGAAGGAAAAATAAAATAAGAAGAAAACAGAGAGGGAAGCAAACCATGAGACCCTCCACGACAGGAAACAAACTGAGGGTCGCTGGAGGGGAGGTGAGTGGGTAACTGGTGACGGGCACTGAGGAGGGCACGTGATGTAACGAGGTCTGGGTGTTATGTGCAACTGACGAAGCACTGAGCTCTGCCTCTGAAAGTAATAACACGCTCTGTGTTAACTGAATTTAAATAAAAAGATTTTTTAAAAGAAAGAAAGGAAGGAAGAGAAAGAAAGAATGGAAGGAAGGAAGAGAGAAAGAGAGGGAGAGAGGAAGGAAGGAAGAAAGACCTCGTAAGTCGGAACTTCGATGAACTCTCTCTCCTCCCAAAAGTGTGCGCGGTGCGTGGTTCCTTCTGTTCCCTGCACGGAGGTGGGGGAGTGATGGCAGCTCTAGGTATCCCCTGGGCAGGACAGTGAGCCACCTCCACCACAAAACCGCTGGGACAGGTTCTACAAGAACTCGGGAGTTCTGAAAAAGAGAGGAGGGGATAGTAAGACAAGGTTTATGAAGTACCTACTATGTGTCGCGCGCAGTAGTAGAAAGAGCTTCATGGACAAGCAAACCCAGCCCCAAACGCTGGGTCCTTGCCTTACTCTTATCCGTAAGGGCTTAAACAAGCCACTCGTTCACTTCAGCCTCAGGGGGGAAATGTGTTTGTTCTAAGAACTTCTGAAGAAACAGTGCAGTGCCTCGCTTACTGCTCGAACCTAAAGTCACACCCGTTCTTCCTCCTCCTGGTTGAAGAGCAGTTCCTGAAACTCTCGAAGGACTGACCGCACACACTCAAGTTCAAGATCTCTGAAGGCTGCCGAGGCGTCTTCTGGCTGATCCACACCTGCTCCATCGCTCGAGGGAGGGCTCCACGCTCCACGTCCCATGGCCCACGTTCCACATGCCACGTTCCAGCAGCTCAAAATATGTTTATACCATTTCTTCACCCAGTGAGCGAAATGAGGGAAAGGACATAAGGTGCGACATGACGTAAGGACACTTAGAAGAAAAGGAAACATCTTGTGAAATGTTGGCATTCTCTTTCACGGATTAAAAAAAACACAGAAGCTCAAGGGTTCTCGAAGCAGATGGAAATTTAGCAGTGGGGAATTCTGGGGCTTTGTGAACAACAGTCTGACCAGACCCTGAGGGGCCTTTCTTTCTCTTTCTTTCTTCCTTCCTTCCTTCCTTCCTTGTAGTAAAATATACAAAACACAAAATTTACCCTTTCAACCATCTTTCAGTGTCCGGTTCGGTGGCAGTAAGTTCACTCGCAGGGTTGTACAAAGATGGCTACTGTCCATCTCCAGGCCTCTTCGTGTCTCAAAACTGAGACTCTATCCCCAGGCACACTGGCTTCCTCTTCCCTCCCCCCAGGCCCGGGCACCCACCCTTCTCTCTACTTTGTGTCACTGGGAAGTTAATTCTTGCGGGTACCACGTGTGTTATCATGGAATACTCGCCCACTTGTGACTGGCTCACCTCACTCAGCACGATGTCCTCAGGGTTCATCCGTGTGGTGGGCTGTGTCAGGATGTCCTTCCTGTCCACGGCTCAGCTGTGGCGGACCGTCTGTCTAGACCATGTTTTGTGGATCTGTTTATCTGCAGACGAACCCCTGCTTCCACCTCTTGGCTCTTGTGACTGATGCTGCTGTGAGCGTGGGTGCGGGCCCCTGTATTTGTAAAACAATCGAGTAAAAGTGGTTTCCAGCCTGCAAGCAGCGGCCACTGATCACCAGAGACAACTCTGGGTGGTGAAGCCTGTGACTGTCTCCAGGGGATTTTTCCTTAATTAGGTCGTGTCTGGGGGTCAAGGGCCAGGAGGCTGCCCGTAACTGCCTCTGGCTGCCCGTAACTCCCTGGGCACCTGTGGGTGCTGTGGGCACCTGTGGGTCCCCCCCCCCAGCGGCTTATTTCGGTGCACGTGTTTTCCAGGTGCGGGCATCCCTGGCTGGTACCAGGCCCCTGTGCATGCTCTCTGCCTGTCTCACTAACGGGTTTCTCTCTCTCTCTCACATCCCGCCCTTCCCCTTCCTGTGCCCCCCCTCCTCCCCACCCCATGCCCGTCGCCTCTCCGCCTTCGGGTTGCCGGCTCCCTCCTGCTGCCCAGTGCGACCAGGACCAGTGCATTCAGAGCACCAAATTCGTTTTGCAGGCCGCGGCCACGCCCCTGCTGCAGAGCGAGCCCAGCCTCACCAGCGACGAGCTGCACCTGCCCGGGAAGCCGGGCCTGGGCACACCCTGCGCCAGCCTGACGCTCGGGCAGCCCACGCCGCCCTCCTCCATGCCCAACCTCACCGCCGAGGCGGCGCTCACAGACATCCTGCCCCTGAAAGACGAGCACGTGGGCCACCAGTTCCTGACCCCGGAGGAAGCGCCCTCGCCGCCGCGGATGCTGGCGGGCAGCCCCCTGGCCCACAGCCGCACCATGCACGTGCTGGGGCTGGCCAGCCAGGACTCCCTGCACGAGGACTCGGTGCGCGGGCTGGTGAAGCTCAGCTCCGTGTGACCGCAGCCCGGGGACAAGGGCCGCAGACCACGGGAGCTTGGCCGTGACCCGGTTCCAAGGCGGCGAGGACAACTCCGGGTCCTGGGGCGCCCAGACCCCTCAGAGCGCAAACGGATGGCCCTTCCAGAAGAGGGCAGGGCCTGAATGCCTACAGCTTGGGTTGATGGAACTTTCTTCCCCACCCTGACTGCTTTGATCACCGTGAAAATGGAGAATTGGCTGTTTCCAGGCGGCTGGCATTTGAGGGGTGGGCCTGGGGAGAGAGGAGCAGCCTCCGGGGCTGCGGGCTGAGCCCAGGAGGAACGGACCCGGCCCGGATGGCTGCTCTGCGGTCCACCCGCTGCTCTGGGGACAGACACACGGGAAGGTTGAGGACGCTGGTGGCCAGACTGAATTTGCACTTACATGTTATGCTACTAATATTTGAACTAGACATACCATTCCATTTGTTAATTTAAAAACAAAAACAAAAACCTAAAGGGGATTAAAAAAAAAAAAGACCAGGTCTGGATTTGCATGCCACGCTACATCTGTTTCCAAGTGGTGTTGGTATTCAAACGGAAATGCTGCTTGCTTGCTTTCTTTCTTTCTTCTAATTTGGTGAATTTTCAAGTGCTGTTTTAGGGGAAGCCAGTGCAGCACAGCGAGGCTCATGGACATTGCCGACACGCGCCAGCTTCTCGAGCTTCGCTAGACAGGGGCAGGTGGCGCCCGGGCTGCGGGGCTGCCGGCTTGTGCCCTGTCAAGTATCAGTTCACCTTCTGTTGGGTAGTTAGACGAGCTTTGTGTCGTACCACGCCTGCCACAGTCTCCACCTCCTTGTGTGACCAAACGTCCTGTGGGCAGCCAATAAAATGACGTCCTCTGTTATTTCGGATCTGCGTACAGTTATCCTTAACAGCTTCAATGACGACACAGTCATCTGGCTGACCTATGGAGAGTGTGGTTTCACCGAAGTATCCCTAGCGAGGAACGGTCCCCAAACAGCCAAAAGTAAAATCTTGGAATGGGGTAGGGGGGATTTACGGGATGATTTCTCAGGTAAGCGGGTAGCTTTCCAACAGTGTTTCTCTCTCTCTCTCTCTCTCTCTCTCTCTCTCTCTCTTTTTTTTTTTTTTCTTTGTCTTTCTGATACGGTCTCAGCAGAATTTGTTCCACATTGACCGATTGCCACAGGGCGATTAATCCACGGGTGGCGGGAGAGGGCCCGCAGGGAAAGGCCACCGTGAGGCGGTCTTCTACGTCCTATTCCATAAGGTCAGTGCTTGGAAAGGGCAGCGCGAGGTTCTCCTCGGGTATCAGAATATGAGGAGAAATTGGCTTCACGTCTGGGCCCTGAGCATGTAGCTGATCATTCTCACCCAGACATGAAGCAGAGTGGAATTAAGAAAATTACTGCTTCATTCGTTCATTTATCATCGAGAAGGACGCGGGCTCTGTATTTAAGGAGTAAGTCATTTCGGAGGCAGCTGCGGGGACTCAGCAGGCTCTGTCCAGGCTTCTCTCCAGACAATAAATTCAACCGCCCAATCGACTCAAGTTCAAAATCAAGTTGGGGCTCCTCACAACCGTGTGAAACACCAGCCACCCCCAGCGATTTGCATTTATGGAAAAAGGCTGTTTCTCCCACGAAAGAGTTGCCATTTTATAGAAAAGGAAAGCAGAAAAGGAAAAGAAAAGCACAATTTAAAGTCTCATCTGGAATAAAGCCCATTCTTTGTTGGTGGAGAATCTCCTGTGCTGAAAATAACCCCACAATTCTGGCTGGGTGGTGTCTTGGAACCACCGTAACTGTTCATGCTGTCTATACAGATAGAAAACAGGAAAGGCAGATGGTGTGTAGCCATTACTGACCTCCCGGACCTCCTAGCTCCTTGTGCTCGCTTGGAATTTATAATAAGGGGGACAGAGCTCTTCCTTACACAGCCACACACACACACACACACACACACACACACACTCACGGTCACGAACCCATAGGGATTCTCTCCTTGCCTGCACTGCCTGGGAGCAAAAAGCAATAGCCCCACGATGTGCCTTCCAGAACTTTCCTAACCCTCTGCCCTCTGCCTCCTTCCATCTGCTGCCCTGAGACCCTGGGAGAGTGTTGGCCCTGGGGAGAAGATGGGTCACTTCTCACTCCAGTGTCTGTGTCTCCATCCACTCCCAGTTTCTTCACCTAGAAGATGAAGACAATGAACTTTTGAGTCTTTCCATTTCTATCATCTAATTCAGTGGTTGCTGATTTCCCAGGATTGGTCCGTCTTTCCACCTCCTTATGATAAAATCCAAGAAGTAAGGATCTTTCATGTCTTTAATAACCAATACTTACAGAATATATATTACTGATCCTCCACACACCCCCGGCCTTATCTCCTGTGCCCACTGACATCACGTATTGGAAAGGGGATTGGGAATTTCAGTGAAACAAATCAAAGCTATCAAGCCCATTCAGGGTCCAGGAGGGTGATTAACTTGAATAGGCCCATTTGCTATAACAATGAACTTCTTCAAGCCCCAGACCAGAGAGATACTCACAGCCCTTTAGTCTGTGGCTTAGAAAAGAGGGGGGAGTCTGTGGAATGAAGGACTATGAGCCGGGGAGCTCCCAACTTCCCCTGATCTCAGGAAAGGAACTTCTGGTGATGGATCTGTATTTCCCATTAACTGATAAATACAAATATTTTTAAATGCTGGGTGGTTTCATCAAGCTGTGGCTGCATATAGACCTTGATCTTTCTAAATTCTGTCGGTGTGTTATGGAGCGATTGCATGCTGGCTATGAAAATAAGATTAATATTTTACCGTGCTATTAAAGCTTGGACCATTATCAAACCTATGCACATGCATACACACACACACACACACACACACACACACACACACACACTCACTCACTTTGTTATCTAAAAATCCATCTGCTTTCCTCCTCCCAGAAGTGCTTCAGGCACCGCAGGCTTCCCAGGCACTCAGAGGCTGAGTTGAGCCTGAGTGCCCTGGTCCTGGGGAGGATGTTGGCTGGAGAGTCAGGGCGGCTGCTAGTGTGCCCGCTGAAAGGGCAGGATGACATGACATTCCGTGCCTAGGGAGAATCGGCTGGCATTTGTGCTGACGCACTTGAAAAAATGCTCATTCCAGCGTTCAGCCTGGGAGGGTGATGCCATAGCCCCAGCCTGGGCCAGCAAAATGCCAAATACCTGTTCTGGCCCAGAATAACACCGAGGAAGACCCTTGTGCTCAGCTCAGCCCCCTGCAAGGACCCCGTAACCCCCCCACCCATTATGTTTAGGATTACTGACTGGGATTCAAAACAAGAGACAAACCCCATTTTATGAGCCATGCTTCTGCTGGACCTAAATGGGTTTTCAGAAGTCCCCTAGCTTTTCACTGCCTGGGCTTGGGCCTGGCTTTCTTGTCGGATTCAACAGCAAGTCTATGAATTTGCCTAAAATGATAGGAAGTGTCCCTGGCACTGGGGGCTGTAATAGCATCTCCAGGAAAATGCCAGAATCCAAGCCATTCGGGGACCGCCATCACAGGTTTCTGAGGGGCACAGCCTGATGGGCTCCTCTGTGGGTCTCAGAGCCTCCTTGCTCCCCAAAGGGGGGAACTGTAACTCGATGCCCCCTTCCTGAGCTCCACAAACAGTCAGCCTCTTCACCAGAAACCCAGGGCTTTCCCACCTTGGCTGGTGGTTTTGAGTTAGCCAGAAGGCATCAGGAACTCACATTCATTGTTTAAGGAACATTTTGAAGTGCGTTGTCTGTCATTCGTCCACAGGACCACTGCCTCACCTGTTTAGGTCTTGATCGTGTAAGAAAAGAGACTAAGGGGAACAAATGTCAGATCTACTTTTCTGATTAATGCCTTAAACTGTTTTGAAGCTGAGCCTAAGTCAAATCGATGTTTACATTTTTTATTGAGTACCTATAAGTTGTGGAAGTCAAGCATATTCTTATCCAAAGGAGAGCGCCTTTCAAATGAAGTCTGATTCCCCGGTCCCCTCCACAGGTCCTGGAGCTCTGCGTATGGCCTCGTATGCCATTTTCCATGTGCCTGCATCAAAAACCACCCCCCCCCCATTTGTTCCCTCGAGATGCAACACCCCCTTGTCTCTGTCTTCTAACAATAAGTTATTGAAATATTAAATAAGCTGAAAGTCGTTTTCTTTCATATGAATGTCAAAGATACTCATGGCTTTTTGTACCTGGGGAAATCCTCCATCTAGTTGCCCACTGTAAGGTCCTCACCATACAGCCAGGATGGATTTTCAGACGAGGCATCAGGACATTAATCCAGCCATGGAAAATAATTGGGAGGCTGAAGATTAGATTGTTTCTGGAGCAATTGAATTTGCAGCTGCCACAAAACTAGATAAATGGCCTTCACTGGAATTATTCTCTAAATCTCATAAACCTTAGGAATCACGTACAGAATGGGCTGGAAACACGAAGACTTTTCTTCCATCTTGCGCAACATGAAGACTTTTCTTCCATCCGCTGTTGACTTTTTAAGAGACACTTGGTATTGCTGATGAAGACATGAATGGACGGCTCTCTGTTTGCCCTAGATATGTTAAGATGGAGAGTTACACCGAGAAGCCATATGGCCTATCCAAGGAGACATGTTTTCTGGGTTCTACATGAATGGACATGGTTTTAGCCTGCAATTTAAAAAAAAGGGGGAGGGGGAGATTACATCCTCACTTACTATTTGCCCAGGGCATTCTGTGTTGGTATTTCACATGAGTCAAACATTTTGGTGTGAAAGGGTGGGAAAAAAGGCCTTTTAAACTCTTAGTGGATTCAAAGCCCTGAATCGGAACAATGGTGAACACACTATAATACAGAGCGTTGCATGTTTTCCAAGATACTTATGCTTATTAAAGTGCCTTTCATGTTTTAATGTTTGCAGAATCTATCTTAAACCTGAAATGAATTAAGAAAGTATTTTCCTCCTTCAATAAAAACTGCTAATGGCATCAAATGTAAACCTCAGTCTTTATAAGATTTTCAAGGTCAACAAGGTGTAGGGAAGAATCAGATCGATTTGCATTCAGTGAGTTTTCACTGTGTAGACACTCCTCTGAAGAGTACTGGATTTTCTGGTCACAGATACCTAGATTGGTTTCTTACAGCTGTGATTCTCAACTTTTTTAAATTCGCAAGTGACTTTAGAGCAACTAAGAACTTCAAACCCTGTAATCTACTTGCTCTGTGTTCCACCTTCTAACACACACATACCCCAGCCATATAAGAATTGTGTTTGGCTACTAATAACAAAATCTCCAAGTAACAGTGGCTTAACAAAGAGATGTGTTTTCTGTCATGCAAAATAAGCCCAGGGGCAGGCAATCCAGAGTCAGTGATGGCTCCATAATGTCATCAGTGTCCTGAACCCTTTCTTTCTGTTCCGCCATTCTTAGCATTGACTTTCATCCTCAGGCTCACTTCATGGCCACAAGATAGCTCCTGCAGCTCCAGCCATCCAAGCCGTATTCCAGGAAGGAAACAAAGGAAAAGAGCAAAGTGGGTACAAGACACTTAAGATGGCTCCCTTCAGAGAGCCATTTCCAAATCTTACTCAGATTTCTCCATTGCCAATGTCGAGTCACATGACAACCCCTGAGCACAAAAGAGGCAGGAATTATGGTGTGTTAGCTGGACACATTATTGCCCCAAATAATGTCAAGTTCTGTAAGGAAGAAGGACAAAATGAGTATTGACTAGATCATCACAATGGATAACCTCATCTCCTTACTGAAAAAGAGACCTGCTAGTTGAGTTTCTCCATTCTCCGCTCCACCAGAAAAGCTTTGTCTTCACCCACTTTTTCTCTCTTTGGAGAGAGTTCCTATTTACTAAAGTAGGCTTGACCTAGGCTGTTCCATGACCTCTAGGATCCAGCCCTTTCTCTTGCATCTTCAGTTTCTCTCTTTTCATTAGTTGCTTTTTCTAGGTCACCACGCTTTTCTTCTCTCAAAAAAAAGGAAAAACAAAAACAAAACAAATCCTCTTCCTTGCCCTTCATCCCTGGCATTCCCTCGTGCCACACTCATGAGACTGGCGCTCCAAGGTCTCCAATGGCCAAATCCAGCAGGATTGGTCTACCATCTCATTTGCATCTCGGAAGCATCTGGCACCATGGTGTTGCCCGGGTGGGCCTTGGGGGCATGGAAGGCAAGCTGTGGTTGAATGGCCTCGAGGCTCCTCAGGCAAACTCTCTGTGCTTCACCACTGTGCTTCTGTCCTCTGGCTCAGTGACATTGTTTTTCCAGTTGGCACCTCCTTGCATTCTGCTTCCTTCTCACACCCCCTAAAAGAGGACACATCCTCTGCCCTTCGCTTTCCTGGTTCTCCTCCCCTGCAGAGACTTTTCCACTCCCAGTGCCTTCTCGTCTATCCTCTATAGTGAACTCCAGCCTCTCTCTCTCCTGGATCACCTCCCTCCCCAGTGCCAGCCCACATCTGAACCAGCTGTCCAGAAGGAGAAAGTTTTCAGACAGGATTCTGGCTCTGGCTTGGGGGAAACTAGCTCTCCAACACTTGGGTGATGGGTAGAGCCTCTGCTCCTAGTTTCCTTACCTGTTTATGAGAGGCTTCTGATGCACCATGCTACTCTTGGCTCAGTGTCCATTTAGATGTTCCATCATCACCCTAAACTCAGAATACCTAAAATTGAATTCCACATCTTTTCCCCCAAACCAGTCCTTATTTTAGTTGCTGCTTCCCTAGTAGAGTCCTTGGCTGAAAATTCTGGAATGGTCTTTGACTCTTAATTACTCTCCATATCCAGTCAGGTGTCCAATCCCTTCTAGTCTTGCTTTATAATATCCATCAAATCTGTCCTTCTTTTCTACTGGATTGCTGTCTTCACTGTCTTCCCCAGAGTGTTATGGTGGCTCCAAGAAGTCTCCTTCCAAAGCTTTTCCTAAGCCTGTCCATCCCATGTAACCCAGACAAATTGGTCTTCCCCCAACCATGCTAGGTGCATGTCAGACCCTAGGCAGGAGACGGTCAAAGGCTTTTTCTTGCCCATATGCTGCTTAAACCAACATCAAAGCCTCTATACTCTGGCCTCAACTAGTATTTCTGTCCTCTGTCCCTTTCTTCCTGTGCTCCCCTCTCTGACCATCTGGCCTCCTCACCTTCTGGTAGGAGTCATGCACTTCCTACCCTCCCCATCTTCCCTCTGCTCTTCCTGACTCTCCCATAGTCCTTCCTAGCTTTCAAGGCCTTGCTCAAGGGCCAACACTTCCATAAGCTCTCTGACAGACCAAGGGACTGCTTTCCTCAGAATTCTTAAATTGGTCTGTCAGGTAGTTTCTTAAATTGAGGTATAATTCACATACCAAAAGTTTACCATAAGTTCACCTTTTTAAAATGTACGACTCAGTGGTTTTTTAGTATATTTACAAGATTACACCACCAGCACATCTGAAACATGTCCGTCACACATTTGATGCTCTTTCTAGAATACCTGTTACTCACATTATCATGCGAAGGTTCTCTCTCCCCATGAAACATGGGGGCGTCCCAGGCAGGACAATTCACTCGGGCACGGAATCCTCAAATGCTCAGGAAGACGGGGGTTCAGGTGAGGAGGGTACAGTGGCAACAGTTCAAGAAACAGAGACCCAAACTTCCTAAGGGGACCCCATCCTGAGACCTCACAGCCTCAGCAGAAAGCCGAGCCATCTTCTCTTTTAACCCCTTTGGTGTCCATTGTAAGGAAAAGTGGTTGTTGAGATGCAAGGCGCTGTGTGGAGGGAGCCTGAGCGGGGGCAGTCTTGGTGTGCTCCTCAGACCCAGAACATCTGTGCTCCCTCCACAAGCCCACCTGAGGCTTCCCGTCCATTCCTTGTGGCATATATTCTACTTTGGGATAAAATTGCGGTCATCAATCATCATTTTATAAAATTCCAATAGAAAAAAGTTAACTTTGGGGGTGCCTGGGTGGCTCAGTCGGTTAAGCGTCTGCCTTTGGCTCAGGTCATGATCCCAGGGTGCTGGGATTGAGTCCCGCATCAGGATCCCCGTTCAGCAAGGACTCTGCTTCTCCCTCTTCCTCTGCCCCTCCCCCCTGTGCTCCATCTCTCTCTCTGCTCTCTCTTTCAAATAAATAAAATCTTAAAAAATAGTTAATCTTCTAAATATATAATTTGTGATCAATAGTAAGGTAACTTAGATTATTTGGGGACTGCATGCTTTAAAAAATTTTGTTTAATAAAAATCTATTAACCAGTTCCATTGACAAGCATTGTTGGCTACATGACACAGGGTTAGTTCCTGAAAAATGTGTCTCGCTTCCCATATCATAGAATGTGTACACCGTATACTCATATATTGTAATTATTTATTTCTGGACTACATATATTTAATAAAAGAGGCCTTGAAATAAGACATAAAATAAACATTCATACGCCGCTTTGCTAAAATCCCATTTTTGCACTGTGCACACACATCGCGGCGCCGATCCTAACATCCATGTGTGGGCTCCAGACAAGCATCCGCAGAGCCAATGGTTTGATGAGATGCGGGATGACTGATAAAGGGATGGTAGCTCCCTCTTATGTCACAAACAAGGCTGACTGTAATGAAGAACGGAGAAAGAAATGAGCGATGGCATATACTCACGTATGAAGGCATATACCATACACTCGAATATATTAGACTCTTACATGTTTGTACACACTACTGCTTTTTATATAGATATATTTTCTATACTTTTCATTGATGGATTGTATTCCAGAAATTAGCGTGGAATTTGAAATGTGTTTTCTCATGGAAGCAAACATCTTAAATGACATTTAGAACCTAGGTCAGTTGCAAAATAATCAGTAACTGACCAGAAATAATGCAAGCAACAAACCTGGGCTCTAAACTTCCCAAAGGTCTCTAAGTTCTGAGTCCTGAGCCTGGTGCTCTGACCTGGGGACCCCCAGGCCCCCTCGAGAGTAGACCACCCCTTTCTTTTATTTCTACCCCACCACCAAAGAGTAAATCCATTTTAAGAAACACATGCACCTCAGATTTTTTTAAATCTGTATTAGGGACAAACAAAACAGTGGAAAGGAAGCCTTACATATTCTACTTCCAGAGATTCAAAATAGTGAAACCCCTCATAATACATTTAAGGTACCTCTTAGAAACAAGCTTTTCCTTTATATTTAGAGCCTTCAGGAACATCAGCTGAGATGATTCTCCAGCAGAAATTCTAGATGATTCCACAGCTGGATCCAACTTGACCAAACGTGTACAGCTCACTGGAGATTGAGAATTTATTTTTTTGTTTGTTAATACCCTGAATCAAAACACACATTCTGTCTTGAGGCATGCCTAGCTGTCATTCATTGATCATTGTGATGAAAAAAATAGTGATTATTTTGTAAAGCCTTTTAAAAATGTTTCCTTGAAACCTAGTCAACACTCTGGAAATGTATAGAGGCGAAGACTCTATGCAAGATTTCTTCTTAGTGTCCTTTTTTGAGAAATTTGGTCGGCAAACATCTGTTAGTGGCACCTGTTTTCTGATTGAAATCTAGCCTGAGTATTGAAACTTAATTAGTTAGGTCAGTCTGGAAGCTGCACCAGAAAACACAATTTCTTGGCATAATGCGAACAGATGGATTCAGAAGCCACCAAGGATTATTCCAAACCCACTGTTCTCATGGAAATATCAAATAAGATTCTCCATGTCCCTAAGTAATAGCTTTAGACCAGCTCTGTTGAGGTCATAGGAGGGCCCTGTGAACTGATGCTCTATTATCTTACTGAAATCTTCGGGTGCCTTGCCTTCCATAGGCATCTGCCCAAGATCTAGATAAAAATTAACTTTCTGCCATAAAATCTAACCCAAGAGCATGATAGAAGGTAATTGAAAACGTGACCCTTTCAGGAAGCTCAGAACCACCTCGAGTTCTCCTTTTACCCTGGTTTGGAGCTCTCCATGTGTCCCCTCCTCTTCACAAAAACACCCCTTCACTTCTGCTTCTGTCTTATACAGGATCCAAGCTAGGGACCTCGTAATACAAACCCGGTCACCTCTGGACGTGGCATCTTCCCTGTGACGTGGCACTTCCTTGGGACCCACAGACTTCTCTGTCTCTCCAGGACTGAACTTCCAGCTGCGATGGCTGATCTACTTTTAAAGTCTAGCATTTCTTTCTTCCAGACACCTCCTTATCAGTTCATCGGCAGGTGGGATCTGTCCTAGAAAGAATTCCTTAACTCTTTCCTCAGCATCCCTCACCTGCCAGGGGCAAGGCTGAGCCGCAGAGCTGCAGAGGAGAGCAGTGCTCTTTCTAAGAAGGGAGCAGATTTTCTCTCTCTCTGTCTCTCTCTCTCTCCCTCTCTTTCTTTCTTTCTAATGTCTATCAAGGCATCAGCTGCTTTGCTGAGTTGTCTAAACCTGGATCAACCCAACCTCAAGTTCAGGGTGAACGGAACTTACAAGTCAGGCATTTGTGCCCCATTCCTTTCTAGGAAACCTTACAGCAAGATCAAAGGGATCAAGGGTGATCTGTAGGATGGAAACGGGTTTCCTCTCCGTTCTTTGTGGGGCCACCACCCTCCACTCACTGAGTCCGTGGCCTATCCAAGGGGTCCTGGCCCTGCCCAGAAGACAGAAGTCAGTTCTTATCCCAGAGTGTCTATGTAGAGTTTTCTACGGCCAGGCCAGAGACCATGACATGAAAAGAAAATACCAACTGAGTAGAGCTTAAACAGAGATTTGTAAGGAGAGCAACTGGCGTTTTTTTTCTGTACTATAGGGAGAAGAGTGGAGAACTCTGGATTGAGGGAAGACTTTGGAGCAGTGGAGGGCTCCCCTGCCCCCCACTCCGTGGAGTCTTGGTGAGGGAAGTCTGCTGTTCTCCATAGCTTTGCGGGGAACCTGAGGGCAGACGGCACCAGGGCCTCACTTCTTGGGTCAAGTCTAAGGAGACACGCCGTCTGCGGGCCAGCATGTGAATGCCTAGTGGAAATCATAGCAGGTCAGTAAAAGCAGAGAGACGGAGGCAGCCCATCTCCCTGGCTCCAAGACCAGGCTAGGAAGAGCCGCTGGATGTGTCCTGGGTGCAGAGCCACATGGAGCCCCTCTGCACAAATCAGGAAAAGGGTCCTCAAGACCCATTACTTCCATCCATTGGGGAAACTCATCATAGACTGATTTTTATAAGAAGACCGCACTTTACTGACATTCAATACAAGATCCTCTGGGCAAACACACAGATCTGTGAGGTTTACGATATGAGCAGCACCCTAGCGGGGCAGGAACCCTGCCTATGGTCAGATGGGGTCCCTCGAGCAGATGCCCTAAGTCCCAGCCCCCCGAAGTCCATGCAGATGCCGAAGATGCCTTGAGAGGAGTCGCGTCTCTGTGGCGGCCACTGGGCAGAGAGAGTGATGGAGAACCAGAGGCTCGTTCCCAAAGGACACCGTGACCAGCACCACACAGATTCTGAAGAAGCTCCCAGTTCAGGCCAAGAGGGAACTCTCACCTGACCAAGGAAATCCCGGATTTCAACTGAGTTTACCTAAACCAGTTTTTCCTTTTTTTTTTCCTCTGTGGAGGTTCAGAGTTGGAAATGAAATAGTTCTCAAAATGTGGCTTTTTTTATAACCCAGTTTGTGACTATGACATTTGTACCCATCACAAAGAGGGGCTTGGTCCCTGGCCAGGTCATGTTCCTACCTTGGCAGCATGAGCGGCTGACACGGGCATGAAATCAGCCCCTTTTTCCCACCCTCTGGCCTTGTTCTAGCTACTGTGGCTTCTCCTACACACAGAGAGAGGCTTCTCCTCAGTCCTATACCAGCCAGCCTCTCCTCCACAGTCACAACACACCTGCCTCTCCTCCCTACACACACACACACACACACAGAAAGATTTGTCCTCACGCACAAGCAGGCCCCTCAGCTCGCTGCCTAGAAATATCCTTCGGGCACCACAGGATGCACTTGGCTCAAACCGTCTCTAAAACAGCCACCCATCCCCCCATCGGTCTCCTGCCCCTTTCCTTGCTTTTAAAGTTTTTCGTTGCAGTTTTTGCTTCTCAACATTATCTACAATATTGAAGTTGTTTATAATGTTTCCGCAAATAGAACATAAATCCCGTAATAAGCAGGGACCCTGTCGCGCTCACTCCTGTACTCCCAGTGCCTGGAGCCATGCCTGGCACATAGTAGGTGCTCAGGGTCTTTTGAACGGCTGAAAGAGCTTAATTCAGGGGGGACTCAACACTGCAGGAAGCGGTGGCCACTCCCCAGTGCCTGTCCTTGGGAAGCCGCACTTGCCCAATTATCCTGCCGCTCTTGGCTCCAGCTTCAGAAGGCCCATCAACGCCTAATTTCCCTACTGACTTCGGAGTCGGAGAAATACCAGTATCCCGTGTCTGCGGGAAAGATCTATTTTTCTCGTTGATGGATTTTTCATACAGTCATCGTAACTGCTCGGGCTTAATGGTGTGTGTGCAAATGCTGCTGGTTTGAGCCCCTTAAAAAATAAACTGAAAAAAAAGAAAAGAAAAGAAAAAACAGAAGGCAGTGAGGGAGTATTAAAAAAAAAAGGTCGTCACCCATTTTCTAAAACAGGATGAAGCCCCTTTAGCATCATCCCCACAAGCGAACTTCGCGCGGACTCTCACGGGGAGGCTGAGCGGACTCCGCAGTTGGGGGGGGGGGGTGCTGTTAATTTCACAGCCACCTGTCATGGCTTCAACGGCACTGACCGCCCGTGTGAGTCCCTGCCGGCACCCCCCCCCGCCCCTCCTGACTTCTGCCCCTCTGTTCATGGCCATTTCATGACTCATTGAGCCTCCCCTGAAGGAGTAAAGGAGAGGAGAATCAATAACCTGAACCAGCCTTCTAGAATTCCTTTGTCAGCAGAAGTGGTTCCAGCTCGAGGATTAAAGAGAAGAGGTCAAAACTGTCCCTAAAGCTAGATTCGGGGTAATCCAGCACAAGAACAGAGGATGGCTAGGAAAGCGCTAGCTCTGGAGACCTGCGGACTGTACCCTCTACCCTCCATGGTCCCCTCCCTTCTCGTCACTCCCTCCTGTGTGTCCACCCTCTGCGAGCACGTGATCTAGTGGTCCCCCCCAGAAGCAAACCCAGTCATGCCCCCCCATCCTCTTTGAATCCTTGCTTCCTCATCTTCAAACCCCACACTCCAGTGGCCCTAAAATCGTAACCTCTAATCTCCAAGTTCCTACCGGATGCCCACCAGGCCCTTCTCTCTGAATCAGAGCCCCCTTTAGAGACTTCCTTCCACAGGAGCACTGAACCGGCCCCCCCCCGCCCCCGCCACCGCCGCTACGTACCCCTGGGTACTAATCGCTCTCCAATCTGGTCATTATCTCCCCAACTCCACTGTGAGGCCTTCGAAGACAAGGAGAGCATTTTCCTCTAAGAATCCCCAGTGTCTGGACCATTGGAGCTTCAAAAAAAAAAAAAATCTGACTTGTGAATGAATGATAAATGTATGATTCGGTTCTCTTACACTTTCCTTGGATTCAAGACATTGAACCACAGCATCCAAAGTCAGAACTTGAAATAGTGCCCCAAATGTCATTAGAAGCAGCACTGTCACCACATACCTGTTGGAATGGCCCAGATCCCAACAGGGGCAGCAGCAGAAGTGACAGGAGCTCTCATTCATTGCTGCTGGGAGAGCAGCATGGCGCGGCCGGCCAGGAGAGAACAGCCTGGTGGTTTCTTATGAAACTGAACATACTTTTGGGGCGTCTGGGTGTTGGCTCAGTCAGTTAAGCGTCCAACTCTTGATTCCAGCTCAGATCATGATCTCGGGATCGTGAGATTGAACCCTGTACTGGGCTCTATGCTGGGCATTCAGCCTGCTTAAGATTCTCCCTCTCCCTCTGCCCCTCCCACACCTCTAAAAATAAAAAAATAAAAAATCTGAACATACTCTTACTGTAAGATCCTGCAATCATGCTTCTTGTATTTACCCAAAATAAATTGAAAACTTATGTCCACACAAAAGCCCACACATGGGCATGTATAACGACTTTGTCCATAACTGCCCAAACTTGGAAGCAGCCAAAATGTCCTGCAGTAGGTGGCTGGCTATCTGAAGAGGGACACAGGCAGTCACTGGAATACTATTTAGCACTAAAAAGAAATGAGCTCTGGAGCCATAAAAAGAGATGGAGGACTCTTAATTGCATATTACTGAGCAAAGAAACCCATCTGAGCCGGCTGCATCCCGTATGGTTCCACCTCTGTGGCATTCTGGAAAAGGAAAACTGTGGCAACAGTAAAAAGACAAGTGCTTGGGTGGGGATGGGAGGCATTAAGGGAGGAGGGAGGAGTAAGAGGGACACAAAGGATTTTTAGGGCAGTGAAACTACTTGGTATGATGTTATAATGGTGGTCGTATGTCATTGCACGTTCATCCAAGCCCATAGCATGTACACCACCGAGAGGGAACGCTACTAACGTAAAGTCTGGATTTTGTAGGTCCATCCGCTCTAGTCAGCGCACCCTTCGGTGAAGGATGCTGTTGGCAGGGGAGGCTGTGGGTGCAGGGGGGATGTGGGAACTCTGCACTCTCTGCTCAATTTTGCTGTGAACCAAAACTGCTTGAAAAAAGAAAATCTATTGGGGCGCCTGGGTGGCTCAGTTGGTTAAGCGCCTGCCTTCGGCTCAGGTCGTGATCCCAGGGTCTGGGGATCCAGCCCCATATCGGGCTCCCTGCTCAGTGGGGAGCCTGCTTCTTCCTCTCTCTGACCCTCACCTGTGCTCTCTCATGCTTTCTCTATCTCAAATAAATAAAATCTTTTTTTTTTTTAGATTTTTAATTTATTTATCAGAGAGAGAGGGGGAGAGAGCGAGCACAGGCAGACAGAATGGCAGGCAGAGGCAGAGGGAGAAGCAGGCTCCCCGCTGAGCAAGGAGCCCGAGGTGGGACTCGATCCCAGGACGCTGGGATCACGACCTGAGCCGAAGGCAGCTGCTTAACCAACTGAGCCACCCAGGCGTCTCTCAAATAAATAAAATCTTTAAAAAAAAAAAAAAAAAAAAGAAAATCTATTAATTAAAAAACATACACTGGCCACAACTGAAAAAAAAAAAAAAGGAAATGATGATGTGATCATAATGATCAAAGCAAATGCACACACACACACAGTGGGGTGAATCATGCTATCAACAGAGGACAGTTCCTAAAGGGGTCTCCCTTGAACAGTCACAGCTGGAACAATGTCCCATCACATGCCCTCAGTCCTGGGTCTGACCCTAGGCAGGCCCAGCAGGCTCTCTTTACCCTGGATCAGCTGCCCCCCCCTGCCCCCAGTAGGGCCCAGTTCCTGCCTGAAGACCGGGATGCTGGGATATGATGCTCAGGTCCACCTGCATTTCTGGGAGCTGGGACTCTGCTGCCGTGTGAGCTGGCCATCAGGAACACCGGCTCAGGATTTCCTGGGTTGGGTCTATTTTAGGCTTACTATCAGTGGTTGGTTTCCTTTGCAGAACAAGAGCTTATTTAGGCTTGCACACGTCCAGCTGCCTGATTTAGAAGGACTTCAAGGGATCTTAAAAGGAAATGTGTTTGAAAAAAAAATAAAAACATTCTACTGCGACACACCGAAGTAACGAGGGCCCGAGGGTTCTCCCCCTTTGTGTGTGGTTACCTCTGAAGACGGCGAGGGCATAAGAGCCTTCCTGCCCCCTTGGCAACATGTACCCGCTGTGAACAGTTTGTGGAGAACATTCATAGTTACCCTGATATATTCCTTTCTACGAAGGGCTGGATCTTGCTATTCCATAGTGAGTACAAGCCTGACCGGGGTGCTGTGCTGTCCCCATCAGGTCCCCATGAGGGACCCCGTCTCTCAGAGACTGCTGTAGAGTGAAAAGACCACCCAGAGTGGTCAGACCCGGGGCTTTGGGCCCTGCACTCACCACCACCCAGCGAGTGTTAAGGATCTTCACTGTGTGTGTCTCCATTTCCAACTCAGAGTCCGTAGCTTTAAAAAAAGAGAATGTGGCCACGTAGAGTAACAGAAAAATGGTCATGGGGAAACTAGTCTTTATGAAGATGAACATGGTTTGAGCAAGTCTCTCTGGTTAGCCACTCCTCCCCCCAATGCTCTACGGAAGACAGCTCCAGGGACGCAGAAGGAACCCAAAGGAACCCAACTTGCCTGGAGTCCACAGTTCCTCTGTCCGGCTCATCGGCACCATCAGCCAGTGAGGGAAGCGCGGCGGACACCCACATCAAAGTCAAACAGGAGGGTTTGTCACATCACAGAGATAACCCAATGTCAGGCTGGCTTGAGCCAAGGGCTGAGTTGATGTCATAAGGACTCAATCTCTCAACCTCTCTCCGCCTCTCAGTTCCGCTTTCCCCCACATTAACTTCACACTCACACAGAATCAGCCCTCAGAGTGACACAACAGTCACTGATGTCCTCTGGCTTATGTCCTTCCAGGTCAGCAACCCAGTGAAGGAGAGTGGGGGGACTCCCTCCTCCACATCTGCCAAGTCCTGGAACACAACCTCATAAGGCCTACATGGGCCGTGCTCAGGGCTGAGCCAGCTCCAGGAGCGGGAGGACTCTGGTGGCCTGAGGTGCTCATCCCTGCCACAGGTCTAGAGGCAGCCTCCTTCAAATGACGGGAACCGAGAGTAGAGAGGGGTGGCTCACCACGCAGACATCAGGGTGGGCTGGCTTCGGGGTGGACAAAGCAGCGACCGTCTCCTGACTTTCCCTTACATAAACCACTACTGGGTGAACCAGCGTGTAGACAAGGTCAAGAGCACCACAGCTCAGCCAGTCTCAAGAGGGCTAGCATAGACCAACTCTTCATCCAAAACAAGGAACAGGAGCTTACAGGGCAGTTGCCAAGCCCAAATCTAGAACCATCCATTGCCGTGTGCTTCCCTCACCCTCACATCTGTTTGGCCAACGAGGTCTTTCAACCTCAAGAAAACAGCAACATAACCTCCCTTTTCTGTGCCCCCCCACCACTCCCAAAGTCAACCAGGATCCCTTGGATGCCTTTCTTAGGGCTGCTGAGTACCCTGACTTCTGTATTCTCTCAGTTCTGGATACTAGAAGTCCAAAATCAAGGCATCAGCAGGGCCACGCTCCCTCTGGGAGGCTGGGTAGAAGCCTGCCTTGCCTCTCCCAGCTCCAGGGAGTGGTGGCAATGCTTGGCCTTCCTTGGCCCACAGGTGCATCTCCCCGGTCCCTGCCTCGGTCCCCTTGTGGCCTTCCCCCTGTGTTTTCGTGTCTTCACATGCATTTTCCCTGTTCTTATAAGGACACCAGTCAGATTCGATTAGGGCCCATCCCAACTGCACCTGCAAATACCCTATTTCCAAATAAGGTCACATTCCCGGGTACCACAGGTTAGGACTTCAACAGATCTTTTTGGGGAACACAAGTTCAACCCATGACATCACCTCTTGCCTAAGCCATGGATGGAAAACTCCTAATAGTCCCTTCCAATCTTAATCTTACTCTTTCCAATCTGGTCTCCAACTACAGCCTGAGTGGTTTTCTAGAATACTCCCTTCTCAAGCCCTCCACCGGTTCCCCAATAGCATCTGCAGCGCGAATAGCATCCACAGGGCGAATTCCAAAGACCTGGATGACATAGATGAAGGCTTGTCTGCAAACAGCGTCTCACCTCTGTTCATGTTGTTCACATGTGCAGTTCCCTGAAATCAGGAGGCAGGGCCCACCCCATAGGGCAGCACCGGAAACCACCAGGGTCGGTGGGGAGCAGGCAGGGTGGGGAGGAAAATGCAGGCAAGACCCTTCTCTGTAGTTTCTGAGGGAAGGAATGGATGAGGCAGGGCAGGCAGACTTGGCATTGGCAAGTTGGGGTCTGGGGAGGAAGGGCTCTCCCTAGTGTCCGGCACGTGGGCCTGGGTCTGGGTCTGGCCCTTGGGATTAGGGCAGGTGCACAGAGGCCCAGGGTGTGACAGCCAGATGGAGGAGGCAGTTGGGGCTGGACTCTGGATTGGTTAGTTTGCATATGAAAAAGGTGCCTTCTGGGCAACTGATTTGTTGTCTCCAGGAGTAGACTAGCCCTGGGAGGGGCAACCCCTCAGGGTCAGTAAGAATGAGATGCCAAACCTCCTGGAAACCTGAGGTATGCAGGGCTGCATCCTTTCTGTATTCCAAGCCCCCGCTGGCCAGAGTCCTCTGTCTGTCATTCCGGGCTGTGTTTGCATCAGAAGCTGCTACTTTAGTGTCTGTGATACTGAGTGATGCACACACCCAGGATGGAGCCTTTCCTGAGGCCATTAAATGTGACAAACCGGGTTAATCCAGATGCCCCACTGGAGGCGTCCATCCTGCCCTCCATGGAAATGGCAGCACAGGCTCCCGTCCCTGAAGGCGTGGCCCGCCCTGTGCGGCTGTACGGAGTGTGGACTTAGCACCTGGAAGTACAAGGAGTCGTGTCCTCGCGGGGGGCTGAGTCCACATGCGAGCGCACAACGGCAGGTGTGAGGAGCATGTTCAAGGCTCCCACAAGCTCTTCACGTGCCTTGGCTTTTGGCGACTCAGAGCGGTGCGGCGAAACATCATATATTTAAGCCGTATGTAATCATTAAAAGAGCAAGCCAGTTCTCGATCCAAAAGTACAGTATTTCCATAAAATTTCTGGGGGGGGGGGGAAATACGCAACCCTTATGCAACGGTTTCATCCAGGGTTCCTCACCTTCTCACCCCCTGGGACTCCTTGTCTTTTTTTTTTTTTTTCTTGCCATGGCTCCTTTGGAGTCCCTGGTAAGATAATAATTATTTTATGCTCCCATTTTCTTATAAACCAAGCACATGCCTATCTGTCAGTCTCAGCTTCGGGTCATCTAGAGATAAGCAGCATCTCCATGGTGAGTTTGTTTCATTCTAGCCAAAAGCGAAGGAACATGCCGTGTTGGTTAGCCTGTGCAGCATCATTGTGAGCAAGCCCGAGACATCCCACACACTTCGGGATATACTGAAAATAAGCCATGAACCCTCATGGAGACTTAGAGATGCCCTAGAGTCAGGAAGTTGTGGGCTTGGGAACCATCAGACCACAGCTGGAAGGACCCAGGGCAACTGAGCCCACGTATCCCTGCCTGATGAAAAAAAATGCCATCTGCTGGCTCCTTCAGAGGAAGGCTAACTTCACAAGGACAATAACATCCGCATGTGTTCTACCCACCACGCTACTGCTAGGCTTTGTTTTAGTCAATCATCCTGTCAGTCTTATGAAACAGGCTATGAAAGTACAGTAGAATCCAAGGTCCTGGGTGAACGTGGGACACCCTCTCCCGGACCCCCGACTTCAGAAGCTGTGCTCTGACCTCCGCATTGTGCTGGAACGTGGGCTTTGAGGATCTGAGAAGGAAACTCTCTATTCGCCTGCCTGGCTTGCTGTGACAAGGCAGGATCGGCCAAACAGACACTTCTCTTCTCATGGTTCTGGACACTGGAAGCCTAAGATCAAGGTGCCATCGGGACTGGTTCCAGGTGAGACCTCTCTTCTGCCTTGTAGACAGCCACCTTCTTGGGGTGTCCTCACATGGCCTCTTCTCTGGGAGCGTGAAGACAGAGAAAGAGATTGAAAGAGAGGAAGAGATTGAGGGAGAGAGAGAAACAGAGAGAGAAAGAGCTCCCCAGTATTTCTTAGGGCCCTACCTTTATGACCTCATTTAGCCTTAATTATTTCTCGGAAGGCCTTGTCTCCAAATGCAGTCATATTGGGGGTGAGAGGTCCGGCATATGAGTTAGGGGAACACAACTAAGTCCACAACAAAAATTGCTACACTTTTGTGGATAAACTCAAAAGCCACCACGCGGGGTGTCCAGACCCTGCGTGTCCCCTCCGTGTGGAATCAGGCTCATTTGAGGGGTCTGGGCACCTGGGGTCCAGGCCTATCAATATGGAAAGGTGATTTTCTAATCAGAGTTCAAAATTCTCTGGCTTCCAGGAAAAACAAACAAACATGAGTTTGCAAACAGAAAAGACTCTGCTCTGAGGGGGCTGAAGAAACATGAAGAATGTAGGTGCTGGCTTCCGGCAGCTCGGAATTCAAGTGCTGGTTCAGGTGCTTATAAGCTGGGTGACCTTGAGTAAATCAAGCAGATGTCACCGCCAGCCCCTACCAACCCTCACTGCGTTGTTGGGACGGAGTGGAGATGAGCCCCTTGTATCGTGCTCCTGACCCGTAATAAAAACTTAGAAAACCTCAGCCAGACACTAGACTGTCAGTTGCACTACCAGCCCCTGGTGTGAAGGTCTGGAAGGAAGCCCTCTCGCCATTGGCTGTGCAGCATCTCCAGGTCCCTCTCCTTCGAGTCACCAAGGATTGCTATAAATGCAACAGCTGCCCATTTTGTGAGCCGCTGGTTTTTCACCATTCAATTAAATTACACACTTTCAGGTGTTAGGCAAAGGCAGTATCTCCTGGGAGTGGGTCTAAACTTGGGTCCTGGTCCAGTCAGACGTGTCTGAGAGACCGCGCTGTCACGAGGGCAGGAGCAGAGCAACTGAGCTAAATAAATTATCCGGTCACTGTCCTAAGTGACTTACAACCAGCATTTCCCATCTCTGGGATTCTGCTCCCTCAACTATGAAATGATGCTGGGGTCCTTGGTTCCCTCAGCTATGGGGTACCTGTGTGGCTCAAGACACTGTCCCCTACTTCCTGGGGCTGAGAACCAGGGAGCTGGCTGACTGAGCAAGTCTAGCTTCTCCACCTTCCCATATCCCTGGTCAGACTCCAGCAAAGAGCAGGAGGGAGGTGGGCGGGCAGGCAAGGGTGGGCTCTGGCCCTGTGGGAGGTGGTGCTCCCCAGTGTAAGAAGCTGCTCCTCACAGACCGACCAGTTGCTGGTGGACTCTGCTCTGCCTCTTACTAAATGTGTGCTCCTGGGGTGAACTACTCTGTGTCAACAAGCCTCAGTTTTCCCTGTCTGTAAAGTGGGCACAATTCCCTGTCCTCCATAGTATCACTTAAGGGGTAGAGATGGCCCATGCGAACACATATCTAATGGGTAGCTCTTAATCAGTAGTAGCTATTACTGTCTCACAGTTGTGGTTTGACAGTTCTTAGGGAGCTGGGCTGTCAGAAGGGAAGAGAACTGAAGCCCAGTTCCGGGGATGCTCTGGGATTTCAGGCTGGACAAGAGGACAAGGGCTGAGCACTCTCCGATGCGGGGCTTCTCCGAGCAGGCATCTCCTAGCACATGATAACGGGGTCCCCTCCAACAGAGGGTCCCCTTCCTGAAATGCCTGGTCGTGGACACAGAACAGGCTAGCAAGGCAAACACATGGTTTGGGCAAGCTTTTCCCTTTGCAGCGAGTGTGTTTCTTTCAGTAAGATGGAACTTTCCAGCATGTTAGTCTCCCTTTGCTGGTTCCTCCACGGGAGAGCAAGCAGTTATGCAGGAGGTAACTAGGGGAGGAAGAAGACATAGAAAAGAGTGTTTCTCTTTCTGACCGCTGCTGGGTTCCATGATGTCTCCTGAGCTCCCACAGATTTTAAAGACTCTGAACAAACCTGAGGCCCAGAGACCATGTTATCGGCTCCTACAGGAGCCGCATGGAAACCAGAAACAGGTTTTCCGGTGGCCATTTCCTGTTCATCGATGGAGAGGGAAAGAAAAACAAAGCAAATACGAGGCATAGTGGGAAAAGTTTATTCAAAAATGGCTCACCGCAGAACATGGCCCCACCAAACAGTGTACCCTGCGTACTTAGCCTGTGCTGATGAACCATCATCGATAAGCAGCGTGTGGTTGCCATGGCTGGTTGGCTCATCGGAATCCTTCTCTGACACCTGGATTCTGCCAGGAAACAGGAAGGAAGCATGCGTGGTTTGGGGGCAGGTGGCTGACGTTGTCTGCTACCCAATCAAGGAAACCGCCTCAGCACAGGAGAGAACCACCTACAGGGAGCAGGAGCCTGTGGCAGCCGGAAGAGACTCTTTGTACAGGGGTGTCTGTCCGTGGGAGAAGTATAGGCTCAGGTCATTTGAACCTGCCCTGTCAGAGTTGGGGAGTGGTCTGGTGGGCTCTGGGGTCTGAGCCCCTTACCATCACCCACAGCTGCTGTGGTGCACAGAACACCTGCCCACCTGGGAGTGGCAGGGAAAGGGCCATGGCCTGGACCAGCCCACCTTCCCTGTCCCTCAGCCTCCCGTCGACCCATTCACCCTTCCCCCCACCTCTACTCCCCTATGAAAGCTCAGGCCTGGAAGAGAAATTCTGCTTGCCAGAGGTTCCATCAGATCATCCTCAATCTGGAAAAGGTACCAGAGGACAAAGGTGTCCCCTCGAGGGGACCCTAAACTATCATCATCTCCCATGACAACAGATGTCTGCTTCCTGCCTGAATGAGCTTTTCTCTGTGCAGAAACTCAATACTTCATTGACCTGTATTATCTTTGACTCACTGGGAACGTACAACTTCAGAAAACAATTTTGCCAACTCCTCTAACACGATTTTCTGGGTCAACTGCTATGTGAGAAGCAGCGGGTGGTTTCCATTTTAGAAGAGAACAGGTTATCTGCTACCTCAAGGTAGCTGACCGCATCTCACATATCCAGGCTCGCACGATAGTCTTACCTTCAGGATGGCAACTAAAATCCATCCCTTATGTCTACAGTGATGGGTTGTTGGTGCCCATCCGGAGTACTGGGCCGAGAAGGGCTCAGGCTGCACCAGAAGGAGTACTGTATGCCCTTCGCAATGGCTCCGTGAGCAAAACACAGGAATGGTGGCGATACTGTGAAGTTGACATGCCCAGTCTAACCTGCTGTGCTTCAAGGGCCTCCACTGTATATTCCAAGATAAAGGAAATACGTGCTCATACATCAGCTGGTGGAGGCTTCCAGAGAAAGAAACCTGTGCCCGGGCTGAAGGAGCCAAGGTGTGGCGCGTAGAGCAGAGGGAGCAGAGGGAGAAGCAGACTCCCTGCTGGGCAGGGAGCCCAACACAGGGCTGGATCCCAGGACCCAGGCCTCATGACCTGAGCAGAAGGCAGACACTTAACCGAATGAGCCAACCAGGCACCCCAAGGCTTTATTTTTTTTTTTAATTAAGCCCTTTTCTAAGCCTTACAGGACTGCTCGCATAAAGAAACCAACCCTATCCATCTGCTTCTGTTATTTTCTGTTTACAAAGATTATGGGTTAAATGGTCTATAAAAAAGGAAGAAAGAAAAGACAAAGTCTAGAAATTAGGAGTCCTGGCTCGATTTGGTCAACTGTTTTGTATTCTGGCCATGTGATTCATCCACGAGAAAAACTCAAATGACATTAAATGTATGAGTAATTTGATGGTGTGTGACCAGGAATGAAGAAATCTTGCAACACAGCTTTGTTTTCCAGGCCCAAGTTCCCCACAACAGTGAGTTACAACAACTCTCATGACCCTGCTGGCGGGGCCTGGCATCCTGGCTGGTCCGGTCCAAGCCCCGCAAGGAGGCTCGCCAGGTCTGAGCGGCGAGGGGGGGCCTCTGTGATTTCAGCTGGAAAACAGCCCCACCCCAGCCATTCCCGAAGGAGGAGACTGGGAGGCTGGCAGCCTCTCCCCGTCCCAAGCTTTACTGAAACCAGAGCTGGGTGGGTCCCACTGGGCCCCACACCCTCCCACCTGAAACAGTGCCTAGAATTGCGCGTTTGGCTACTTAGTGAAGCAGGGACATTCTTTTGTGGCCTCTGTCCTGCTCACGGACAGAAAGGAAGGGAAGGAAGGAAGAGAAGGATCCAGCGGCGACGGCTGCCTCTGTTCTCTACGTGAGGACGCAGCCGGTGAGGGGATCTACATGGGAACACAACCATCATGTTGGCCGCCATGTTTCAAGCAACCCCAGTCAGGCAGGGTCTGCCTGAAGTTCTTTGTAACATGTTCCATTACGTCCTCAAGGTTCGCTGGGTGAACGAGAACCCTGCAAAGACTCCCCTTGTTTGTCCGAGGGCCCACAGTTGGAGCAGCAGAGCTGGGATGGCGGCAAGGCATCTGTGCTCTCTCCTCTGCACTCCGAGGTGAGCTCTGAGTGCGTGACGGTCAGCGAGCAGACAAGTGGTCAAGGCTTCACAACAAGGGAGAAGGAAAGCTTTTAGCTTGGAGGATCTTACTTTGAAAATGTTCAAACTCATGTGTTTGCTGGAGGGCTTCCTGCCCCCCATGCATTACATTCTAAATTCAGTGCCCTAGAAGATATTGAATAGACAGGACAAAACCCATTAGGCTTGTTGATTTATAGCTTTTCAGCATTTAGAAGGAGAAGCTTTCAATGTGAAATTGATTGCATGCTGCAGCCCATTTTAGAAATTGGTCTCCTTTTGCCAGGAAGTGATTGATGCCGTG
This sequence comes from Mustela lutreola, assembly GCF_030435805.1. NCBI lineage: Eukaryota > Metazoa > Chordata > Mammalia > Carnivora > Mustelidae > Mustela > Mustela lutreola. The sequence goes on along the minus strand of NC_081295.1, from coordinate 9,651,753 downwards.
CTCCCATCGCTGCCTCTTTTTGGAAGGAGGGACAAAACATCAGCAGAAAGCAAATTCAAGGTCCAGTATCTTTGTGAATACTGAGCAACACTCCCATGGCCCATCTCCGCATTTTATGGACTGAAGGGTAGTTAACAGCTGTGTCCCTGTGGCCTCTGGTGCGTGGTCACCCAGGGGGCTCCAACAGGAGGCCTCCCTCCAATGCGCTTTCTGGCATCAATGAGAGGAGAGCAGTGGGGGTGGATGAGGGGTGAGCTGTGAGACTCTTGCTCCTGCTCTTCCCTCCTCCCTCCCCCTCCCCCACCCCTGCACAGTTCCCTGCGGTCGCACCATCCTTGCATTGTCCTTCTAGTCGCTGCCCGGCCTCCCTAGATGGGGAGTATCCAGAAGGCCGCAGGTTTGTAAGGAACAGCTGTGCGTCTCCAGCCGCCAGCACAAGGCCCTGTACTTGGCAGGTGCTCCACACACGGTTAGTTGAAACAATAGTTCACAGCTGAGTAGTTGAGGCTGAGCCAGTCTGTCCAAGGATGGAGCTGGATGCCGTGGCGATGGAGGAGGCTCTGTGGAGGTGGTCGCCGGCCTCTTTGAACGGCAGTCCTGGGTTCTCTGTGCATTCTAGAAGGAGATGGGGTGGAAGACACATAAGATTAATAAAGTTAATTAGACACAAAAGATTAATAAAAATTAATTAACAAATAAGGAAACTCTACATCCATGAGTTCAAAAGACCCGAAGTAAAAAATAAAAGCTGGGGCACCTGGGCAGCTCCATCAGGTAAGTGGCTGCCTTCAGCTCAGGTCATGTCCCAGGGTCCTGGGATCGAGTCCCACATTGGGCTCCCTGCTCCACAGAGAACCAGCTTCCGCTCTCCTTCTGCCTGCTGATCTGCCTAATTGTGCTCTCTTTCTCTCTATCAAATAAATAAAATCTTTAAGAAAAAGAAATAGAAAACACAAGCTAGATCAGTGGAGCATAACTCATACTAGACATGTGTAGCTAATTGCTTTGTTCAACAAACTTAACTTGGTATTCGATGCTAAACAAATAGGAAATGGCTTTATGTTCTACATAAACCCATTTTATGTCCAGTCCCTTAGCAATCCTATCCTGAGTCCATGTTTCTTTCGTGACACAGGGTATTAAAAAAGCACAAGTCTTGTCCAATCCATGTTAATCCACTTCTTTTCATATCCCCCTCCCCCCAGCAGTGATGAGGTCCTCACTTCAGAAATCTGGCCTGAGGCCGGGGCAGTGGTGGCTCTGGCCGCCCTCTCCACCTCACTCCTTCACCCACTGTGCTGTGCGGAGGAGGAGGAAGAGGAAGGGAAGGTCCAGGGTCTTTGCCCTGCGGCCGCCATCCTGGTTCTCCCTCGGCTGTTGGTGCTGCTGACTGACAGGGACTTCCTCTGAGAGGTCCATAGGAGCCTCCTCACCTACAGCCTCCTGCTGCTGGGGCAATGGCAAAGGGCTCAAGGATGCTTACCTCCCAGGTGTCCCTTTAGCCACCAGACTCACCCCGTGGCGAGAGACCAATGACCCTCCACTGACCTCGCCTCTGACCATTCCCTTCAAGTAGCCACAGCTGAAATGATAGTATAACCAGATTCTCCAGAGTGGCTCCAGAAGCAAGAGAAGAACATTGCCTCTGCTCCTTTCGAGCTCAGGGTGAAAATGTCTAAGACTTTCACAATGATTCGGAGCTCAGCTCTTATGCTAATGGAGGAGACATACAAAATAATGGTCGATTCTGAAGCGCTCACACTTTACTTTGGAGTAAAGCCAAGGGGCCGAAGACAAAGGCAAACATACTCAGATGCTGAGACAAACTTGACTCACGTGTGTTTTTTTCCCGACTTAGCCTCAGTGGTTCCTGGGCGTGAGCAGAGGTCACTCAGCTTAGGAAAGGAGCCGGTGAAGATACTGTGAGAGCAGAGTCACTCTTAGGGAGAAAACATAACATCCGACCAGGGCCTCCGTGCTGTCAAAACCACAGAAAGAAAAACAACGAGGTGAATTCGAGCTTCCAAAATGACTCTGAAGAGTCAATGCTTAAGTCTCCTGATTCTCGAATGTTCTTGAATATTCTTGAGTAAGTCCGTTAGCAAAGATCAGCTGACGAGAAGAAAGTCATAAGGGATTTTGTTCTCCTTCAAAGAGAGAGCTCTCCCCTCCCAGACTGCTCCCACACATGTGACGGTGATCTGGCCGAGACTGCTGTCCTTGATCACCAGCGCTGACCCGGCTAATCTGCTGGTTAGGCTGGCGTCCCTCCCTCCCTCACGGTTCCATGTGTGTCTCTCTGGAGCTGAGCACTCTGTTGAGGAGGACAACTGTCCCTGGAAGAGGAGGACTGTTCTTCTGTCAAAGGTTCGTACTAGAATCTCCAAACAAGCCCCCCAAACTCCTCACCGACAGAAGAATCCTAATGGCCCGTGTCATGTGCCTTTGCTGGTTGCATCTAGAATCTCTCTTCCCTTTCTTTCTTAAGGGAATTCAGATTTTCATTCAAGTAGCCTCCCTTTACCTCCTAAAGGCTTAGGCAGAGGGGGACCCTCAAATGAGGAGGGCCCTAATTAGTCTAAGAGAATGGCATAACACTATCTCATGCCTCACGGTGGTGGGGTCAGACCCAGAAAATGGCATTCAGACAATCCCAGCACTGGTTCAGCAGTGGCCCGTGACCCAGGCTGGGCTGGGGAGACACAAGCAGAGATTTGCTGGAGGAAACCGTCTCTCCCTCTGGACGGTGTATTGTGTGGATGAAAGCTCCGGGGCAGCTGGGACCGTGTTGTCCCTGGACAGACACCAGGTTGAGGAGGATGCTAACCCTTTGTGGGGCAGAGCAGAGGCACAAGAAGAACCCAGAATCACGAAGACCCCATGGAGCCAGGTGACCGGCCAGCCCTAAGCCACCCTAACCCTGGCCTCCCCAGGAAGGAGGACCGGACCCCCCCTTACTGGCAAGCCAGGCTTTTGACGTTCTGTAAGCATTTTTAAACATCCTCACGAGCCTGATTATAGAATTCATCGCCCAACCCAGCCACTTTTGACAGTGAAAGGGGGTCCTATTAATAACCCCACCAGGACCACAGATGTGAACTGGGACTGTCCCAGCAGATGGGAACGCGGGGCCACTCTGCTCATAACCGGCAGAAACTCTCACATCATCCAAATGAATCACCTAAGCTTGAAGACAAAGTAAAATCCGCATTATTTAACATTTTATTTATTTATTTGACAGAGAGCTCACAAGTAGGCAGAGAGGCAGGCAGAGAGAGAGGAAGGGAAGCAGGCTCCCTGCTGAGCAGAGAGCCCAACACGGGGCTCGATCTCAGGACCCCGGGATCATGACCTGAACTCCCCCAGCGCCCCAGCCTCCAGTTCCTACGGGTCAAATCTATTTCTCCAATAATGACCTCCCTTTTGTGGCAGGCAGAAGTGAAGGGAAAAATCAGGCTTTGTTCTGTGAGCCTGAAAATGAGCCCCTAACCACCGAGCCTTTCAGGTTAGCGGATATAAGTGCTCTGGACAAAAGATCGGAAAATCCTTTCAGGTCTTGTCCGGGGTTGTGCCACACACCGTCTTCAATCTGTCCTCCGGTGGCAACCGTCATCACACGCTCTGCGGGTACTTGTGCGGCGAATCCACTTTCCTGTCCTGGTCCTCCAACCCCACCATTACTGCCAGCAACTCCGGCAGCCCTTTCCCCCCTCCTGTACTGCAAAACGACCCACGGTGTTTCTCTTTTGTTGCCTCATGAGGTTGGCAGGGGGCAAGTGAGCAGAAGGTCAGAGAAGGTACAAGACTGGCCATCCTGCAAGGGAACACGGACGCTCGCTCGCATTTCCTGTTGTCCAAGTTTTTCTGTTGTTTACAACCTTGCTGCGAAGACCGCGTCCGAGGTCCCAGCTAGCACCCCTCCTGGGAACGGTCTCCCGAGAAATCTCTCCCAAAATTCAGTTCCTGGAAAATATCCATCTCTCTAGAAGGTTTTCTCTAATCGGGCAACGTGAACAGTACAATCCGTTACACCACCTTTCTGTCCTGAATTAGTAACTTCCAGAATGAGCACGGAATCGACCCACTCACCCTTTGCCCCCCGGCTTCTGAACGCCTCTTACCTCTATTTTCCCGGCCCTGCTTAGTGCACGCTCTCATATTTTAAGCTACCTCAAAACTCTTTTTAAAGTTGATAGGGCATAAATGATAAAAATTATTTTTCCTCATATTAGAAGTTTCTTTAATCTTAGGAAAATACATTCTCTTAAAAGAGTAGTTCAGAATCACATTAAAAAAATAATCCCCAGGGAGTTAACTCTCCCTGAGAACTCATTAACTTCAGGCCTGTGATGCGGCAGAGTCCGCTTCCTGTCGTGTCATTTCCTCAGACTCTGGATTGGGGCCTCCCGTGCAAGATCTAACATTCGGCCTCAGCTCTGGGAGGTTTCCTCCAGGCACCAAGAAAACTGACCTCCCAGAGGCTGCTGAGAGCCCAGCAGGCTTTTCCTGTTTGGGTTTGAATGAATATTTTATAAGAAACCTTTGAATACCTTCTAAAAACAGCCAAGGATGTGGAATGGAGGAAGGAGATTTCGTTCCCTGTACTACCCTTGCTCTTGGGTGCAGCCCCGGGGAGGTTCAGACCATATCAGGGGCAAGTGTCTGTTTGACATCTGCCCTCGGGGACGGGGGACTGGGGACAGTGTCCAGGCCTCCCTTCCTGCTCAGGGACTCTGTGTTCCACAGTGCTGAGCTGTCCCCTGCAGGTCAGAGAGGCCGTACTCATTATATCCCATCAATTCTCAGCAGTATTGCCTTGAATGCTTTAAGCAGTGATTAGAACAGGCATGCCACAGGGGCAAAAGAAGACGGCGCCTGTTCAGTCAGAGCTTGTTATAATCAAAACTTCAGATTAATGACAATATGCTGTGATGTGTAATCATTACTGTGCATTTGGTCCTCCTGGGCTGTAGGCTTCATGAAGACTAGACTCATTTTTCTTTACCCACAGTGGCACGCACGACACCTGCAAACCGTGCGCGCTCAGTATGTGTTTGCTAGAAAAGCGATCATGGTAAGGAGCAGAAATAATCATCAGTTCTCCTCTATTGCTAGAGTTGGTATTGCTTTTCCACAGTAAAACCAAGTTTTTGTCTTATGTCTTTCCTTTTCCACTTCCCTCTCTACCAATAGTACGACTGTTGGTAGTGCCGGACGCTGAATACAGGTTGATTTTGTGCAGCCATCGACCCAAGCGTCCATGCACACACTGACACAGTAAGAGATTAGCATCTTCGATACGTTTCTCCGATGTTCCAGATTCCAGGTCATCCCATGTCTCCCCTTGTAGGAGGCCTGAGTTGACACTCCCCAAGCTTCCACACAATCATTGTAAGAATAGACTCTGGAACCAGATTGCCCAGGTTGAATCCTCTCTCCTTCACTTACTAGCTGGGTAATCTTGGGCAAGTTATTTAACCTACCTGTTACTGTTTCCTGATCTGTAAAATGAGAATAATCATAGTATTTGGGGGAGGTTGGAGAAATGATCACAGATTCTTCTCTCTGTACCTACCTGCTTTGGCAGGACTGTCCCACACCGACTCTGGGCTTGGCTATTCCCTACTTTGGCCCATAGGATAACAGCAATATGAAGCAAGCAAGAGACTTGAAAAGCCCTCCCCCACTAGGGCTTGCTTTTTTTACTACCTTGGAACACTGAGGCCATGATGTAAAAAGCCCAGGATAGTCTGCTAGAGGATCAGAAACTATATGGAGAGAAGCCCCAGACATCCTACCCATTCCATCAAGGCCATCATAAACCAACCAACCCCCAGTCCACCTGCCAATGGTGTCTAAGTGAGCCCCACCAAGATCAGCTAAGCCTATAGCTCAGACCATACAAACTGCCCAGCAGATCATGAGTTAAACAAATTGTTGTTGCTTTAAGACACTGGGTTTCGGGTTATGTGGTAGTGTTGGAAAACGGCCTTGAAAATCTTTGAACTCTTCCCATTAGAAGTGGAATCTATACCCCTTGAACCTGAGTAGGCTTTTGACAATTTCAACCAATAGAGTACATTAGAAGTATTATTATGTGATTTTCAATAGTATACGTAGTGAGTAATAGTGAATAGTATATTTCTACTTCTTTGTATGCCTGGTAATTTTTGATTGGATGCCAGGCATTATTAATTTTACCTTGTTGAATACTGGATGTTTTTGTATTCCTGTAGATATTCTTGAATTTGTTCTTGATAAGGTAAATTACTTGGGAATAGTTTGATTCTTTCTGTCTTGCTTTTAAAATTTAAGTGGACTATGGTCATGTTTAATTTAGGGCTCATTGTTCCCCAATATTGAGGCAAGACCCTGGGGAGTACTCTAACCAATGCCCAGTGAGTCATGAGTTTTTCTAATCCAACTTATAGGAACAGAAACTACCCCTGGCCCTACCTCACTATTTAACTAAAATATTTTTTAAACACAGGGGTTAAGTAAAATTCAAAACTATCATAAGGTTACTTTCACCAGGAATTGTACAAGTATCCAATAAAATGTTATTTACCAGCTAACACCAGAGTTCCACTTGTGAAAAGAATTGCCTTTGTTTTCAAAAATACTTTAATAAGTCAGTCTAGTTGGGAGGTCAGTGTTCACTGGTTTGTCTGGAAGAAGATAGTGCGGGGAAAAAGGGAGACAAAGTGCTCTGCATAAAAGGTCAGGAGAAGGTAAGGAAAGGGAGAAGGTCAAGGAGGGGAGAGAAGAGACATAGCACAGAAATGGGCAGAAATACGAGCAGTGAGACAAAAACCCTTGATGAGATGGGACAAAATACCAAAGCAAGGATGGCGGGTAATTTGATTTTAGGTTTAATTCAGGCTTAACTTTAGATGTACACTCAGATGCTATGTTATAAACCTCGCCGTGGCCTCAAACTGTCAGTAAAAGTCAGCTACACACATAGCCTTGGATGATGGCGTTCTGGAAAATTACGTTCTCCGCTCATGGCCAGTGAAGGCTGTGAGGCACAAGTTGGGCTAAAAAGATGTTTCACGAACTGAATTGATTTTGTGGAATCCAGATTTCAGAGCTGGAGGTAAGCAGGGGAAATAGAATACAGATGGCCCTCATCCCGCACATTCCCCGGAGTCTACGAAGGACACTAGGTCTGCAAGTATACATGGATGGGAGTACAAGTCAGCTTCACTCAAAGCTTTAAGCACAGGGTCGCCTTCAGTTGACACAAAGTGTTAATATGACAATGTTTTAGCTCCTTTAACCTGTATCTGAAATAAAGGTCCACCTTTACCTTTGCGAAAATTGTTTTTTAGCACTTGCAGGATACAGTAATTCATGATACTATCTGTTCCACAGCAAATACGACATCATGGCATAGCCCAGAAGCAATATTAATTCTTCCCCATCGAGGTTAGATTGTACCAGTGACTTCTTGCTCTAGTCCCAGAGGCAGGGATTTCCCAAGATTCACTTAGAGTGCTATATTGTTATTTACAGCAAGTGAAACTGTTTCTTCTGAAAGGGACCCCCGTTGTCTCCCCTAGAGTCACTTAAGGTTCTAAGGAAGGCACAGCTGACACTGGGCACTGAGTAGGTTTTAAAAACCTTCTTGCTTCTTAACTAGGAATCCTAGAAACAAATGTTTGTTCAACTTTACCCTTGGTTATTTTTCCTGGTGAAGAAGATGAAGGTGTTGATGCTATTTCTTCTTGCCTACCTCTTCACACCTCCTCCAAAGGTGATTTCTTTAAAATGCTCTATTAGAAACCTAATAAAGGTTACAATTTTCCATTACTCCCGTGTTCACTGAGCGTTGCGTAAATTCAAAGTCAAGGGCAGCTATGCCTCCTGGCACCATCATGCTGAAGTAGGACATAAGTACAAGTCCTGGCTTACAGGACACTGTGCAAAATCCTTCCCTGCCTTGCCTTTTATTTTAAACTGGAGTCTCTCGATGAGCTGGCCTAGAGGGTTGATATGTACACTGGAACTTAGAATGTGATAAAGGTAGAATTCCCATCAGCGAAGAATTAAAGAGAGTAGAGGAATTCAAAGTCACATTCACCAAGTCGCTTCTTACTTATATAAAAATAAAATCCATAGCAAAGCTTTACATGTTCAAAAAAAAAAAAATACCATAAAAGAATTAGAAGAAAATGTAATTGATTCATTTAGTAGAGAATGAGGAAGGTCTCTCATAGCATTATCTGTCTACCCCTGCCCCGTGCTGTAACATGGATAAATCCCAGGCACCTGAAGCTAAGGGAAAGAAGACGGTCCCAAAGGAACTCCTCGTGTATGATGCCATTTACATGAAACATTCAGAACAGGCAGGTCTGCGGAGGTAGAAGTTGGGCTCATTATTGCCTAAGACGGGAGGAGATGGAAATTTGAGAGGTGAAAGCTAAGAGGAACAGGTTTTGTTTCTAGAGTAATAAAAATGTTCTAAAATTGATTATGGTGATGGATACACAACTCTGAGAAAATACTAAAAGCATTTGAAATGTACATCTTACATGAGTCAACTTCATGTAAATTATATCTCAGTAAAACTTTTTTTAAAATGGAGGGATAAACCAAATTCTCAATAGTGGTTACCTCTGGGTAGAGGGCTACTAGATGATTTTCATTTTCCTTTTACTTATCAGTATCTTCAGAATTTTTCTCCAATAAGGAGGTGTTACTTTAGGAAGGAAGGAAGGTTCTTTTCCTAAGAAGCAGGAAGGGGAAACCATGACCTGAGTCTGCTCATGGCTCTGATGACTACCTGCTTATTATAGCAAAGAACTTGTCTCTTCAACCATGTACAGAGCATGGTTATTACATAACACTAGATTGGTTTCTGTACTAAACTGATAATGTGTTTTAAGAAGATGTTTGTCTGAATGAGTTACTACTCGTGGGAAGAGGAAGTGTGACCTCCTGGATCGTACCTGCTCAGATCAAGTGAAGAAACTTGGGAACGATCCCCTGTTAAGTCCCCTTAAATTGTACTTAATCTCTCTCCAAAGTGTCAGTTTCTGTTAGATCCTTTGTTAGAATCCAGAGAGAATGTCATTCCTGCTTACAGAGATGTTCTTCCTCTATCTTGTGCTTAACTGTATTTACTTTCAACTGGGATCCCAGTTGGATTTCATAATGGGAATCGCAATCGTGTGGATGGCAATCTAGTCATAGATGATCCCTGCCCTCAAGGAGCTCACAGTGTGATGGAGAAGACATGAAAATGCAGGGCAGTGTGGGTTAAGGAGGCAGGAGCCAAGCCCCACAAGTGCTAAGGTGGACGTCTGGACTTCTTCCTTTGCCAACAGGGCCGTGGAACCCCATCGAAGGGTTTCGAGCAGAGAAGACTTGTTTATATTTGAAAAGCCCACCTTGCCTACCGGGTAGAGAGAGGGACTGGTTTGGGATGAGCCTGGAGGCGGGGAAGAAGGGAGAGCACTTAGCAGGTTCAGCACTGAGGTCAGTTTGCAAATTGCCAGGAAAACACCACATATTCAACTGCTGAAAGCTGTTGGTTCCCCTCCCCAGGAATACAGGACTTCACCAGGCATTCTCATAGCACTTAGCGCCTTCCAACATTCTCTGCCCCAATGCATTTACAACACCCTTATTGGCTGAGGCCTGGGTTGCCTGCTTGAGCCCGGCAGCTTGGGTAAAGCTGTATTTAGGCTTTTAGTTGTGAAAGTGGATTAGGGTCTTGTTGCCCAAAAGGAACTCTGGGTGTTGTTTCCAAAAAGGGGGCAGTCACTGCTGGTTAGTATTCTCTGTAGAGGGCACAAGAAACTGCTATTCTGTTCTAAAAAAAAAAAAAAAAAAAACCTTTTTACAAAAAAATCTTGGGGAATCCAGGTCGCTCTGTTGGTTAAGTGTCGGTCTCGATTTAGGCTCAAGTCATGGTTTTGGAGTCATGGGATCGAGGCCCTCCTGGGCTCCATTCTAAGTGTGGAGTCGGCTTCAGGGTCTCCCCACGTGTGCTCGCTCTCTCATAAATAAACAAAATATTTTTTTAAATGAAATGAAACATCAAAAATAAAATCTTGTTTCCATCGGGTCTTCATGGGCCTCTCAAGGTGGGGATGTCTTGGTCCACACATCTCCAGCCGGAGCTGTTGGAGTGCGTTATCCTCAGCGTCCCCCAGCTAGAATCCTCAGAAACTCCAGGGTTTCCTCAGAGAACTTAGAAGATTCTGCGGTTGGTCAGGTGGGCACTGGCCCTCTCTATGCCTCTGCGGTCCCCTGAGGGGACTTAGAAAATCTCCCGGGGCTCACACAATCCTGGAGGCCCTCTTTGCCACATGTCTGTGGGCAATGGCTGCTCCCAGGCTCCTAAACTGACCTAGAAAAAAAAAATCTGGAGGCTCTGGTGGAGGGTAAAACCGCCCTCTGGCATGCTAGGTGGAATGGAATGGTCCATCTGCCTTCAAGCTTATTTAGAAAAAATATAGAGTCTCAGGAGGACTAAGAACACTGTTCACAATCCCTTTGGGCTTGTTCCCAGGCCCCAAGGAATGGTTCCCAGGCCCCAAGTTGACTTAGAAAACTGTGTGGGACAGGTTTGTCCCAGGAGGACCTGGCTGTAGTTTACAGGCCTATTCCTGGGGTTGACAGGATGAGGAAAGGAGGCTTCAGAATGTTTCCGTTGGCTCAGGAAGGCACAGGCCCCCTCCCCAAGTGTCTCCTGCAAGCCTGTGGTGGTCTCCCCATCTCTGGAGAGACGTGGCACATTTCAGAAGCCTCAGCCTTCAGAGACACCTGAGGGTCACAGTGGTTGTCAGAGAGGGGTGAGAGGTACTGGGTCTTTAGGGGAACTCTCCGAATCATCTTTGTTAAATCAGACACCGTGAGAGAACAGAGAAACTCTCTTCTGTGTTGCACCACAACCAACTCATTGACGACCCAGGATAAGCGTGACTATCATGGAAACAATGATGAATAATAACAACAGTGTGATTGACGTGATTATCCTCATCATGACATAAGGATAACAATCGTCCTGGCGAGAATCATATTAAACCGTGAGGAGGAAGTGGAAAATAAACAAATACCCAGTGGCTGCTCTCCCTGGGGGTTAGAATTCCTTCGGTTTGGAAGTTACTCTTTGGCCTGCGGGCTCTGTGACGATTTCTTCGTTCTCAGCCTTGAGCCTGCGAAATCGCCCTAAGGAGGAAACTAAGAAGTATTTTTAGAAACCACTAACACTGTGTTGTATTAAGTGGAAACCCGGATTGAGGCTAACAGACCCCTGAGCTCTGGCCGAGGCCTGCTGGGAAGCTGAGGGGTCAGCCGGGTCAGGGAAGCTTCTGGCCCCGGAGCCAGGAGGGACAGAGGATCTGAGGTCTCGGGTCCCCACACGCCGGCAGACGGCGCCTGACGAGGAAGCTGGCTTTGCACGAGGAACGTCCTGAGGAAGCTGACAATCGGAGGCCGAGGGGGGGAGGACGAAAGCCGAGAGCGGGGCTCTGGCGGCTGGAGGCGGGAGGCCGGGCGTCGCCAGCAGAGGCCGCTCCGTCAGCCTGGGCCTGGCCGCTCCCTCAGGCCCTCCATAGCTCGGAACGGCTCTGTCGAAGCTGCCAAACATGACACGAGGCCTGGGCGGCCCAGATCCAGCCTGATCCTCCTGAAGGTTCCAAACTGAGGAGGTTTATCCTCTGGGGAGAGCTTTGGCATACACGGTCTTCGGGAGACCCTGGAGTCTGGCCCAGGTTCGACGGGAGCGCCCGCTTTCGCCCGCAGGCCTCCTGCGCCCGGACATTGTGGGGCTTAAATACTTCACTCAGCTGACGTGAACCTGTGACTGTGGGGCTGGAAACTGTGACTGTGGGGCTGGAAACTCCGGGTGGAGCAAAGGCTGGGGGTCCCTGGGCCGCTTGCTGCGTGAGCAGGACCCCTCTGCGGGCCCCCGGGGCCGTGGCCAAGGAGATTCCCACACGCCAGCAGCCCCCCAGATCGTCCCGAGCGCTGGCCTGGCCTCTGCTTCTGGAATGGTGTGGACAGCTCGTGATCAAGGGGTCCCTCTCAGAGACCTCCCAGCAGACTCGCTCTTGAATCTTCATCGAATGGAGGCAGATGCTCATTATTGAAGGCCAGGCGGGTAGAAGGGAATTGCCAACTAATTTGGGCTAATGAAGGGTCACCTTGAGGAGCTGCTGCGAGTCCCAGTCCCTCCTGACGCAGACCCCCGATTGTGGGAGGGGAGCAGATGGGTGTTGGATGGGTTCCCACTGGCATCGGCCGTGCTTGGCTGCTAATTACCAGAGTTCCTGAAAAAGAGGAGCGTCTGGGGGCAGCCAAAGCACCCGGTAGCTGAGCCCCGTGGGGTGCGTGGACTCCCAGGAGCTGGGAGCACCCCACCATCCAAAAGAGAATAAATCCAGCAGTTGTTGGAGAAGAAAGTTCACAGAGACCATGGGTTTCCCGCAAAGTTCGGGCCTCTGCCCGGGGCCCTGCGTGAATGGCACCGGCCGCTCCCACTGGGCCTCCATGGGAAGATGGGAGCTGCCTGGAAAGGGCGCAGGCTCTAGTGTTAGACGGACCTGAGTTCGAATCGTGGCTTTGCCATTTCCTATGTGATCTCAGAAATGTTATCAGTTCCGCTCAGCTTTGGTGTAAAAGGGCAGATGACAGGATTTACTTCGCACAATTGCTGTGAGGATTTTTTTCTAATCAGTTGGAGTGCCTAGCACATACTAAGTCTAGCTTGATTGGTGACTCTTCAACTTTGGAATTCTCGAGACTCACTGGAGAGGCTAAGCTAAGCGTGCAGGTTCCCAGGCCCCTCACCCCAACATTCCGATTGCCTGAATCTGAGCCCAGGACTCTGCATTCCGAACAGCCCCCCCCCCGGCCCTCACCGTGGTGGTTCTGAAACCGTGCATCACCAGTCACATGTCAAGAAACCGTGCGTCACGCTGCAGCTGGTGTGTTGTGACTGTGCTGTTAACAGGCAGAATCGGAGGACGACAAGTATGCCCCAAGAAAATTCATCTTAATTTTAATTATCTATCTATGATAGCTGCATTCCATTAAAAACAATGAAATCTGCAGTTTTTGCAGTATGCTGCGAGCCTGTTGATAAATGCTAAATAATTCTGGTGGCATTCTCCTTGCACATATGAGCCAAACACACCAACCTCAAGGCGGGAAAGGCCTCCCCCCGGGGAAGGAAGTCACCCCCTGACCTTTGCTGCAAAAATAAGACCCTTACTAAAATTACCAATTGTCACATTTCCAGCAGACAACATCTTTCCAACCTCCGGCCTGGATTAGTGAAGAGTCAGGCCCCACTTGGCTCTAGAGCTCTGTCCGTTCAACTGACTTCCTGCCCCAGGAAAGGTAATACGCCCAGAAGTGCAAAGGTGAACCTCCCTCTTCCCCTCCCCCCTCCCCCAAACACTTTGGCCCCACTTGTTGGTCTCAGGAGATGGAACACTGTTTACTTCCTACTTCCGGTCTCTTTACAGCAATGACAGCACTCTCACCCAGGAGTCCCAGCTACTGCCCGTTACTGCCAAACTAGAATAGAAAACATTTTGCAGAAGCTGGGACTTGGAACAAGAGAGCAGGGAAGACAAAGACGTTCCAGGCAGCATCTGAAAGTTCAGAAGGAAATTTAAGGACAGTGCAAAAGCATGAGGATTCTGGGATGTGAATTCTTCTGGATGGGGAGAGGTTTGAGAAGGGAAGGGCTGAGGCCGGAGCGATGTTTGATTGTGTTATGAATGCCCTTGGGCTTCTCTTGTCGGGCTAAGACAGACTTGGCAGCAGTCAAGTTCAGGAAATGTGGTGGCGCGGAGGATGATCCGCTGCTCTTTTCCAAAAGGGCAAACCAAGGGCAAAGTGAAATGAGAGGAGATGGGAGGAGCCCAGGTAGAGTCCAGCGGTGCCCAAATCTGCCCAGTTGCCAGACTCACTTGGAACAATCATCAGAAGACCCATTCTCAGCCACCATCCTGACCTTCTTCCCCGCAATTTGAATGATCCAGTAGAATTCAGAACCCCTGTTTGAATAGACATGCCTGGCTGGCGGCCTCTTGGGACAATGGCATTTGTTCTAGAGATTTTTTCAGAGTAGTTAATGCATTTTTCTGTAATTCACTAGGTACCTATATAAAGCCCTTAATCCAGGGGCATTTCAAGATCTCCCTGAGTCCTAGGACTCTGACGTTTGTGGCCCCACATCAGAGCAAACATACTGAAATGTGTCCACATCTCATTTTAAATAGAACCATGAGAGACTATGGACTCTGAAAAACAATCTGAGGGTTTTGAAGGGGTGGGGGGTGGGAGGTCGGGGTACCAGGTGGTGGGTATTAGAGAGGGCACGGATTGCATGGAGCACTGGGTGTGGTGCAAAAATAATGAATACTGTTATGCTGAAAATAAAAAATAAATCTAAAAAAATAAATAAATAGAATCTTATTATAGTACTTCGAAAATTTTTGTTTTGCTCAAGTGACTAATTTAGGGTCAGCAATCGTTTCCTGGAAATCATCTAGCTATTCAGGAATTTTTACAAAGTTAAAAAAAAAATTAATCCATAAGTCATTTTCTAATGTAATGAAAGTTTCATAAACACTGAATTTAATAACTAGAGGAGCTTCAAGCGTTTAAGTTCTTATTAATTTTGACTCTGAAGCTCCGTAGAAGCCCTAAGTACCACGCTGGTAATGTCTAACAGACCAAACAGCATGCCTGCAAAAACTCGTGAGGCAGTATTTTAGAGGTGGAAAAAACCACCAGTCACATAAGTGATTTCTCTACACCCAGCGGAGAGGTACCCCCAGGACAAAACAATAAACCTTCTACTTCCCAGCGCCATACTTCTTCCAATGACAGCAGAGAATGTGCTGGATGACTCTGAGCACACTCACGTCCTTGGACAGCTATTACTTCCTACATCATACAAGATGCATGGAAGTGTGTGTCAGAGGCCTCAGGCCTGGACGAGAGGCAAGCCTGAAACTGGAGAGAAGTCTAAGATTCAGTAAAAACTGTAGCAGGTGAACTAAGAGCTCGCTGATCGAATGGTTTTAGCCAAAGTGCATCATACACAGTTTACAGCAGGAACCGATCTCACAGGATCCACCACCAAAGGGAGGCACATTCAAAGTTTGTTAGAAATGGAAAAGTCACGATCCAACTAAGACACAAAATAAAGCAAAATACAAAATAAGGAAGAAGGAAACCCAGCGTGGGAGCTCCATGATGCCTTCCTTGGATGGGGACGGAATGCAGATGGTGGGAGGGTGGATGGGGGGCAGTGGTGGGGCTTCAAGGAGGAGCCGGCCAAGTTTTCCTTGGAGAGTCAGGAGAGGCTTCAGACCACTCTGGAGCTCAGCCTTCACGGCTGAGAGCAGGTCCTCAGTCAGCCAGGGGAGGGGGCAACATGAGCTCTGATAAGAGACTGACCCAGATTCCAAGAGACAGCCCCATAGAGATGTCCAGTAGATAGTGGGTTATTAGTGCTGGGGTCCCCCCTCCAGGGTCATGGACTCCACATTATCCCGGATGGTGGGCCTCACAGAGGGAACAGAGCAATCCAGCTTGTCCTCTTAGAATTTATTGACAGCTGGCAACTGTCGGCGTCGTGGCATATGAGATGTAAAGTTCCAGGCTGAGGTCACAGAGACACCTGACTAAGTGTGACACACAGTAAGCAGCCCCCTCTTTGCGACACCTTCGTGATTCTCTCCAGATTCAGCAAGCACCCGCCATCACCCCCGAGTAACCCATCCCATAATAAGTAAAGGGAGCCTCACTCTGCCAAACCTGCATATGAGAATTTCATCACCAGTTTGAAGGTGAAGGTCACCTCCCTCGGGGACCCTGCGAAGCTCCATCCCATGAACCTCTGAAAAGTCTTGAGAGGAAGCCAGGTGCACCTGACGTGTGGGGTTTGACAATTTCACCTAAATCCTGGGAATCCCAGCTCAGACTTCCAACAAAACCTTGATTTTAAAGAGAGACTGGAAAATGGTAGTCCTGGGATGGTTCTGCGGGTGGGTTGGAAGAGGCCAGATGGTGAGAGGAGGGAAGTAGGCAGAGTCATGGCAGCCCTGTCCCGGCACAGGGCAGGGGTGTGATTAGGGAGCCACAGCACAGGGACGACAGCGAAGTCAGTGGGATGCACAGGTTGCCCGAGGAGAGCATGCACAGTGAGGAGCCAAAGTCCAACCCTGGGAGTACTGCAGGAAGGGGAGGTCAGTACAGGATCCCTCCTCAAGGGAGACTCAGGACAGTTGCTCAGACAATAGGAAAAGGACATAGAGAGTTGTTTTGTTTTTGTTTTTTTTTTTTTTAATCAAAGGAGTTCAAGTTTCCAGGAGGATCTGTTTCTTACCCCCTATATCTTTCTTCAATTACATTTCAATTACATTTTTAACAATGCACATTGCTCCCCCACAAAAAATAAAGAATGCATTCCAAGCTTTTACAGCAAATAAATAGTGCTTTGTGATTTATAATTGCTTTCTGATCAATGGGAAAGAACCGATTTTGGTGGGGTAGCAATTGGCAATATCCATCAAGATCGAAAATATGTAAATCCATTGATCCTGCATATGTTTAAAATATGTTTAATAATATAAGATAAGATAAGATTGGGAACAATGTATATACAATATACAATTATGGCACATCCATACAAAAACATTCTTTGTAGCAATTTTTAAAAATGAATATATTTGTGTGTACTAATGTGGAATGATTGCCAAGTGTTGACACTTAAATGAAAATTTTAATGAAATGAAAATTAAATGAAAAAGCAAGGACCTGAGGAGAAGGTGTGGTATGCTATCATTTATATACAAATGTGTGTACATGTACTTATGTACTTGGGAATACATTAAAAAATGTCTGAAGTGGGGGCGGCTGCGTGGCTCAGTCAGTTAAGCGTCTGCCTCTGATTTCAGCTGGGGTCATGTTCTCAGGGTCATGAGATCGAGCCCCTCGATGGACTCACTGGGCTCTGTGCTGGGATTCTTAGGAATCCCTGCTTGGGATTTTCTCTCTCCCTCCCTCTACTCCTGAGTGCTCTTTTTCTCTCTCTCTCGGAGAGAAAGAAAGAAAGAAAATCTCTGAAAGGATTCACAATAACACACGGGAAACAGACACTTAGCAGCTGGGAGAATGGAGTGGAAGCAGACTTACCTTTTATTCTAAATGCTTTTGAGCTGTTTGGTTTCTTTTCTACCATAGATATGAATTACCAATTTTATTTTATTCCATGCGTTTTATTTGATAGCAGCTTTATTAACATACAGTTTGCATACCAAAAAGCTCACTCCTTTAAAAATGTATGTAATTCAGGGGCACCTGGGTGGCTCAGCTGGTTGGGCAACCAACTCTTGATTTCAGCTCAGGGCTGTGGGATCGAGCCCCGCACTGGGCTCCGCGCTTAGCATGGAGTCTGCTTGAGATTCTCTCTCTCTCCCTCCGCCATGGCTCCTCCCACTCATGCCCGCTCTCACTCTCTCTCAAATAAATAAATAAAATCTTTTAAAAATATACACAATTCAGTGTCCATAGTATATTCACAGGATCTATAGCCTCACCACTGCCTGATTCTGGACCATCTTTATCATCCCAAGAAGTAACCCATTACTTCTCACCCCCAGTCCCTGCCAACCAGTCACCTGCTTTCTGTCTCCATGGAGTTGCCTGCTCTGAACATCTCACATGAACCCAATCACACGGCGTATGGTCTTCTGTGTCTGGCTTACTGTCTGCAAGTCCATCTGCAGGGTCGCACCCGCCATCGCTCCGTGCCTGGTGACGGTGTGATAATATGGCGCCTTACGGACAGTTGCAAGTCTGTGGATCCTCAAGGCTACAGAGGAGTTCCGGGGAGAGGGAGCTGGAATCAGGGCAGCTGAAACTCCACAAAGATCACTGTTCTTACCAGAATCCAGTGATTTTTCTTGAATGAAAGCTTCTGGTATTGTTGTAAGCCTTCGGTTAGTTTTCAGACCTCTGAAAGAGTGGATTTTGACCATTTTTGATGGTGTTCTTGTTGCTTTGAATGGAGACTGGATTCTCAGAGGTCTTTACCCTGCCTGAAATTACCTGTTTTAATTATAAGTAAATCTCTCTTTTTTTTTTTAAGAGTGAGTTGGAGGAAGGATCATGTAAGTTAAATGATGGGTTTATATAAAACAACTAATCTAACCTGCAATATGGTAAATGCTTCATATTGAAAACAAAAGCTCTTCTGTTTATATTATCATGATTGCTCCTGGCTGGGCCCGAGTAGTTGGGAGGCAGAGCGGAGACTAGGTCACCCTTCTTCTGACTCCCAGGTCAGGGCCTTTGTGCATGGACACCCTCTCACTCCTCCCCACAAATGATCTATATATTTAAGAGATTCTGGTAGTTTCCTTATTATACTGCACCAATTTCCAGGTATAATCTTCAATATACTTTAAAGAAATGACTCATGGAATCTGTAAGAAGATGTGTAAGAAAATTTAATTCCACTGATCATTTGCAGATTGCTGGAGGCAACAATTAGCAAAAAATTTATTTCTCCTGCTCCCAGGATTCTCTCAAATGCAATCAACTACCCCATGGGAGCCGTCATGACATCCCCGTTCCTTATTCAGTCTCCCCACGCCACAGAAGATTCATGGCATCTCCTCCCCACTTGGGACCAAGAAGGACCTGGAAGACTGTCCGTCCAAGCCTTTCATTCCATCCAAGCCTTTCATTCCATTGGATCCTCCCTAGGGTCCCAGTTGGGGAGCAATGACACTTTCTTGGCTCCATCTGGATTGTCTTTCTTTACAACTTCAAGGAAAACAAGAGTCTATAATAAGCAAAAATGGAGTGCTAAATAGAAAGCAAGTTTTGGAGGCACCTGAGTTTCTCGATTGGTTGGGCATCTGACTCTTGGTTTCAACTCATGATGTGATCTCAGGGTCCTAAGATTGAGCCCTACATCAGGCTCTGCACTCAGCACAGAGTCTGCTTGCCCTTCTCCCTCTACTCTCTCCACCACCATCCCTTAAATAAATTAAAAAAAAAATAATCTTTAAAAGAAAAAAAAGCAAGTTTTGAGTCAAGCAGAGATTAGTTCAGAGCCCAATTTTCACTATTTACTGGTTTTGCAATTTGGACACATTCACACTTCTCTGAGCCTCTGTCCTCCTCATCTATGAAGTGGGAATAAAATTGCCTTTGTTGTTAGTTTATTATGAGGAAGAAATTATATATGTCAAAGGCTAAGTATACAGTAGTTGCTCAATGAGTGGCAGTAATTATTATAGCTGCGGCCAGGTGTTCATGAAGTCTGCAGCAGGCAGATAAAGAAGCCATTTTACCAGGACCTAGAATTTATATTCAGCTTTAGAAATTTTTCTTCCTTCTCTTTTCCCTTATCCATCCAAGCGAAGTCCTCTGCAGGCACGGAAGCATTTTCCATATATAAAATGACATCGTTGTTGCTTCCTCTGTGCTTTGTTGATCCAAGAAAAGAGGATTTGAGCCTCCCCAGCTCCTGTTTGATTTTTAACTCTGGAAAAGCTGACTTGGAAAGTTTCGTGTTTCCATTCTACCCCGAGGTGATTTTAACCTAAAGCTTCACTCGCCTGAGCTGAGAAAAGGCAGGTCACTGAAGGGGCAGCCACTTCAATGAGTCCAAGCACAAGCATGGGAGAGAGGGGAGGGGGCAAGTGGAATTAAGAAGTGAGTGACAGGTGTGTCCCACGCTAGACGCTTGTCCCGGGGTTGGGACTTGTCCCGGGGCTGGAGTCAGGGAGGCTTTTTAAGTACAAGAAAAAAACCTGTAACAAAAGTTTTTCTTTTATCTATTCCAGCAATCATAGTTTTCACTACTCATTTACCGCAAATTTCAACACTACCGCAGAATTCAGCTTATTTTCAACAACTGTAAAACAAGTAATATAGGGGCCCCTGGGTGGCACAGCCCATTGAATGCCTGAGTCTTGGTTTTGGCTCAGGCCACAATCTCAGGGTGGTGAGATCAGCCCCACGGTGAGATCGGTGCATGGTCTGCTTGAGATTCTCTCTCCCTCTCCTTCTGCCCCTCCAGCTCATGTCTAAAGTAAATAAAATAAATCTTTAAAAAGAAAAAAAATAACAGTAGTAGTAACAGCTAGCATTTATTAAGCTCCTATTATGTCCAACTGTGCCAACTAACTGACAGATGTTACCATCTTCCTGAACTCCTTCTAGAACTCTCAAGTTGAGTGTATTATTGTCTCCATTTTCCTATTAGGAAACCTAGTCTCAGAGAGGTTAACTAACTTGCCCACAGTCACACAGCCAGTAAGAAACAGAGCTGGGATTTTAATCCAGCGACTGAGTCTCAAACTGGAACCTGTAAGTAAAGGACCAAACAAGAGTTTTGCTCCATGTATGATTAAACCCAACATACTTTATTTCAACAAAATAGTATCACCCATCCTAGGAAATTAATGTTACTAGTCTGAATTTTATTGGTTTTGTCATTTTGTTTTTATCTAGTTTGTAAATTTAACTTTGTTCTATAATTGCATTTGATCTAAAACTGGAAGACCACATCAATTTTAGTTCACAAGCTATACCTAACTTTAGTTTGTTCATATATTTTAAAAAGATTTTATTTATTTATTTGTCAGAAAGAGAGAGAGAGAAAGCACACAAGCAGGCAGAGAGGCAGGCAGAGGTGGAGAGAGAGGCAGGCTCCTTGGCTCCCTGCTGAGCAAGGAGCCTGATGTGGGGCTCGAACCCAGGACCCTGTGATCATGACCTGAGCCGAAGGCAGCGGCTTAACCCACTGATCCACGCAGGCGTCCCAGTTTGTTCATATTTAAATAGCAAAATATAATTTAGGTTGACATCAGATATCTGATGTCAGGATCCATTCTTTCCAAATGTTTTATAAACACCTATGTAAAATAGGAAAAATGTTCCCTAACTTAACACAACCTTGCCTTCTGTCCAGTGTAAAATCCTGAGCATTAAAACATATTTGGTGTGTGGCCGCCAAGTCATTGATTTCTCATTTATCTTCCCACAGAGCCTTTTCTCCTCAGACTTTAAGGAGCAGTATGGAAATTTTTCAACAAGTTATCAGGTTCCATTGCGCTATCAGCACCCAAAGAGTTGGGAGGAGTTACTAAAATCACATTAACAATGGCCTGGCTTTCTGTGTATTTTTCCTCTCGATATTGCAAAATGCTCTTGGATACATGATCGTGTGTATCTTCTCATATCCTGAGGAAGTAGGTAGTGGCAAGTCTCCTTGTCCTGACTTCACAAACAGAGAATCTGAAGTGCAGAGCGGTTAAATAAAACTCACAAGGGAATTCCTGTCGAGCAGCGACGTTTATGTACTGCATTACCTTTAGAACCTAATTAGATTTCACCTCTCCTGGGAAACTCACGTATTGAGGATGAAAAACAGTCAGGCAAGAGGTCTCTGCCCCATGCGTGTGTGCTGTTCCCGCGGTGGTAGAGCTCAAAGTCAGGGTGATGGGCAAGGGCGTGGCCAGCATCTGCTTTGATCCTTCATTTCCTCACTTGCCGGCTTTTAGACCTAGGGAAAGCTACTTAACTTTTGTGGGCCTTGGCTTTCTCGCCTATCAAATGAGAATAACAAGAGTCCCCACCTCACAGAGTCCTTTTCACAATTAAAAAAGACAGTGTAGGGGTGCCTGGGTGGCTCAGTGGGTTAAAGCCTCTGCCTTTGGCTCAGGTCATGATCTCAGGGTCCTGGGATCAAGCCCCACATCAGGCTCTCTGCTCGGCAGGGAGCCTGCTTCCCTCTCTCTCTGCCTACTTGAGATCTCTGTCTGTCAGATAAATAAATAAAAATCCTTAATAAATAAATAAATAAGACACTGTAGGCAAGGGGTTTGGCGCTGACCTTGCAGAGCGGACACAGAAAGCACGCGGCGGTTACCACCAGCAGTGGTAATTGTGCTGACGAGTATTTCTGTTTTTAAAAGTGAGCTTCAGGAACAAAGGGCCTCCCCAAACCTTAGAAGGACTCCTGCTCAGATGGAGGGTAAGAGAACGAGAGGGGAGGGGAAGCAGCACCCCGTGAACTGAAACAACAGTTCGGTGCGGATTATTGTTTAAGATGCTTTCAGATTAAAGTCAACATGCTCTAAACAAGGGGGTGTGAGCTGATGACAAGACATTCAGGGCTAGAGCCATCCGGGGTGATTCATTCAGCAACTCCCAAGTCTACAAGGCAAGTAGGTCTTTCTTCAGTCGACCGTACTAGGTAAGGCAGTTCTGCCCTTAGGCTAGTTCCCTTCATCTTCACAAGACGGTTGCCGCATCCCAAGATTGCAGACGGCCGTAACAAGGTCCAGAGGAGGGGGAGGGGCTGTTCCGTTTCTTCTCTATTTCTTAAGAACAAAGAAATGTTTCCCTGGAGCCTCAGATTCCATGACCCGCCCACACCTACCCCTGCCCTACTTGTGTCATTGGCCAGAACTGGTCATACAGTTGCTCTAAACCAGCCCCCAAGACTACCCATCCCGGAGTTACCAAGATTCTGCTTCTAGGGCTGCTAATGAGAAACCTAGAGAGGACAGACACCGGGACAAAATCAGGGTTCTGTTAGCAAGGAAGATGAGGGGTGCCTGCTGGGTAGACCACCGACAGTGTTTGCCCTTATCAGATGTGTCCTTATCAGATGCTACTGCGAAGTGAGGCCTAAGCATGCTTTCTTGACCCTGGGTCTACACACACATAACATTGTGTAAAATGGGCGTGCAGGTGCATTGCAGAAGTGGGCCTTAACACATCATGTTAAACTCTGCCTTATGCTTTTGGTTTTCCACAGCAAATTTTCCAAATAAGAGATCCCTCTTGTAACTACGCAGATAAGAGTGCAGGGAGAAAAGGGGAATTTTTTTTTTTTATTTTTTTTTTTGGCTTTCATTTAACCACCAAAGACCCTCAAAAGGGAGCAGCAAGTCCTCTGATCTGCCTCAAACCAAAGAACAGCTGGTCTGGCTCTCAAAGTTTCCAGAAACAGTATCCAAAGTGGTGGTTAACATCCCAATATCCATTCTACCCTCCCAAGGAATTGTCCAAACAAACTCGCTGGCCAAGGGGAGACGCAATCGACATGTGACCCAGCTCTGGCCACAAAGATATGAAGGGAAGCTGGGAAAGATGCTTTGTCTCCTGAAAAAGAATATTTCACAATCTCCAGGGAGAAATTCTCTCTCTGAGTTGTCTCTCTCTCCTCATGGCTGCTCTTGGCACCGTATTCCCGAGTGTTAGTCACTCCTCAATTCTTGGAGGGGAACAGAGCGCATCTGCGATAGAAGGACACCAGCGCGGCCTGTGCGGGCATTACTCTGAATGTCTGCAGCAATCGAGACTCCTGATAGACTGTTCGGCATAAATTTTGGAGCTCCCCTTTTGTTCTCAAAGATCAAAGGAAGAAAAGGACCCTTCACCATTATTTGGTTTAACTCACTCAAATAGATTACGATGTGACAATGCTGCTGTGATTGAAGCTTGAATGTGAGGGATTTCAAAGCAATGGAGAGTTGTTTTGCATCTTTTAAAAAAATGACTTCAGAATGATTTTGATTTTCCATTCCTATGAAGAAATGAAGCTAAATGCTTTTAATACGGGGCGCCTGAGTGGCTCGGTCGGTTAAGCATCAGATTCTTGGTTTGGGCTCAGGTCATGATCTCATGGGTCATGAGATCCAGGCTCCGTGCTCAGTGGGCAATCTGCCTGAAGATTGTCTCCCTCTGCCCCAATCCCTGCTCACGCTCTCTCCCTCTCTCTCTCTCTCTCTCAAATAAATACATAAATCTTTTCTTGAAAAAAAAATGCTTTTGATCCTAAAAGTGCCTTTTCGTAATTTTTCGGATCACGGTTACAAGACAGAAACTGAAAATTATCCTCAGAAGTCGTCCCCAGTCATCACATCTGTCTAGTTCACGCTTTGATATTTCCAGATGTTACCAGAGACTCACTCCACAGGAGAAAGCTTAGGTACTACAGAAAAGTCACGCTGGTGAGTCACAGTCATGGGGATTTTATTTTTCCCTCTGAAACGATGCTTTGTTTCAAGTGTGACTTTTGCGATGAGAGTAATATCAGTTGATAAGTCAAGGCAGTCCTCAGTAGTCCCATCAGTGGCCAAGGTGATGGTATTAACTGTCGGTCTCCCAACAAAATGGTTATTTCATTAATACCATCCTCACTGGTGTGGTTGAAAGGAAGAAACAAGAAAATGCAGGTTGTGGTTCTCTGCAAATTGCTAAATTCTCTACAAACAGGATTGCTGGCCCACCTTCATCGCAATCCTCGCCAGGGCTCAGTAACCCCTCTGTCCTTGTACACAGAGTTCTTTGACTTTCCAGTCTTTGACTTTCCAGGACTTTCCAGTCCTGATGCTTTTCCAGGATTATCAAGGTGTCCAGTTCCTTGAGTGGGGACATCCTACCTTGAGAGAGGGGTCCCTTCTGCACCCCTGTAGTTGCTAACACAGCCCACAGACCTGCGAGCCTCCAACCGGGGAGTCCATAGTCATTGAAAATTGGGCCTGATCCCTAGGGGGCAACATCGTCAAACACATGGGGAGGTCTGGCTCCAGCCAGCGGTGGGCGGCAGCAGGAAGCAGTGCCTCCCACCCGGGAAAAGTCAGGGTAGCCAATATGCAAATGAGGCCACCGGCCAAGCCCAGAGGCAGCTGGGAATAGCCAGATAATCCCCAAGGTTTTGACAGCCCTGCCCTCGGGTTTTAGCTGCCATGGATGTTTGCTGCCTTAGCTCACACGCACTGCCACACCCCAGATCTTGGAGCCACAGTCCACCTCTCACACCTGCCCCACCCCCGCCCCCACCTCCCACCCCATCCCATCCCCACCTCCTCCGACCCCAGAGCTGGCGGCCAAACATATTTATAACATCAGGATCATGCGGCTTCTCTAGTAAGAATGAGGAAGGTTAAAATAATAATAGACCGATGGAGGGAGTCCAGAAACCTGAACTGGAAAGCCCAACAGAGAAGGAGCTTGAGACCTGCAAATACCCCATCATTGTAAGAGCTGCCAGTTGCTCCATGTGTGCTGAAGTGACTGCCCACGTGACGAGTGACGAGGGCCACCCCACCTCCGGGAAGAAACAACAGCGGGGTTCGCTGGGGGTTAAGGGGGAAAGGGGTCCGTGCCCTTGGCTACCACTGTGCTATGCTCATTCACCCAACAAACGTTCATGGACCACTTACTGGGCCTGCACCCTCCTTGCTGATACAGATAAAAGACCTCATCCCCTCCTTTAAGAGCTCATTTTCCAAAGCAGCTCCGGGACTAATCAGCAGGCTGATTACAGGATGGTCTGACTTGGCCATGACAGAGAAGAGCCTCAGAGGGCAGATGGGGAGGGTCAGCAGACATTGCCAGGAGGGGCTGACAGGAGCAGCCCTGCTGATGGCCTCAGGGGCACTCTGCACTTGACTGCCATATACACTTGACTGACTACCATATGCCTGAAGATTGTCCTGATAATCTGCAATGACTACAGGTGTGCACAGCACCGCTCGCTTGTTCCACAAGGCCCACGGCACAACTACCCTGGGAGACTTGCATCAGAACAAGTTTTGAAGAATAAATAGGGGAGCAGGGGATCAAAGAAGGGCGCGGGATGGGGGTGGGGTGCGAGAGGGGAGGATTCTAGGCAAAGTTCTCTGTGACTAGAGCATAAGTCCCAAGAAGAATGGGAACGAGAAGACAGAGAGGTAGACAGGAGCCAGGTAACACAGAAGACCCTTTATATCATACCAAGGGGCATAGATTTCATTCTAAAGGTCAGGAAGGTGTTTGGGAGAATGTTACACAAGGAAACGGTGATGTCATAAATGTGGCTTCAGGAGTCTCGTTCCGCCGGCATTACGGGGGCTGGGTTGGGTTGCCGCAGTCCCAAGGGCCAGTGAGGGGCTTCCGGCAGCATCCGGGAGAGAAAGTACGAGGACCTGAGAAAAGATGGTCATGGTGGGAGGAAGAGGAGGAAGGATTCCAGACTTGACTAGGAAGTAGAAGAAGAGGTCCGATTTACCAACCAAATCATTGTAAATATGCCGTGTGGGAAGATGACTCTGCCTTAGGTCACCAAACTGGTGGTGACTCCATTTCCTTTAGGTAGGGACTGTAGGGACGGGGACGGTGGCTTATTTAGGCTGCATGATGTGCAGAAGTCACAGCGACAAGCACACAGTAGGTGCTCAGTAGATATTGATGGACTGAAGAGCCAAGAACATTGGAGAGTTGAGTCTGCCTGGTAGCGCGTAGGAGTAGGAGATGCTTGTGATCTGGTCAGAAGAAGATGTGCTGCCAGTTGTACAGGAGACACTGGTGTTTGAAAGAGGGATCCGGGCCAAAGGTCAGCTGGGGAAGCATCCATGTTCTCATTCAGAGGAAGGAGAATGGCAGATAAAAGAAGTCATGGTCAGGCCCTGGGAAACATGCCAGAGGACGCCCCTCCGCGTTTCCCCATCAGGGAGCAGCACTGATCTCCGTCTGGTGAGGCTGGAGAGGCCAACGGCAGAGGGTTTGCACAAGGACAGCTCTTAGCTTCAGGGAATGCCGGTGTCACTGCTCTAGGGAGCTCTGTCCAGCTTGATGCAAGTGTCCGCGAGCGAGGATACAGAGGACTGGGGGGCGCGGGGAAAGTGGGGAGCAAGGCCTGAGGGAGGAGGCGGAATGCCAGTTCCTCGGCCTGACATTCAGTGCTGGGTTTCAGGGCCAGAAAAAAACCAGGATAGGGACAGAGGCCAGCGTGGCCGACTGCTCAACCATACTGTGCTGGGGGGTGGGCAGTTGCAGAGGACCCCAGTCTCCACCCCCTAATGGGGAGGGGGGTTCAGTCTCACGGCCCCAAGCCTGGCTGATGGGAGCCTGCAGGCAGCTGAGGGGAACCAGGCGGAGGGAGACAGGATCTGACAACCACACAGAAGGAAGTGAAATGTACTTATCAAAAATATAATAAGATAAAATAATTTTGAAAAACTCTGATCTGATGGGTAACAGGAGTCACTGTTTGTACTTGGTGGTGTCCTGAGAAAGAGGAGGAAGCAAGGCCCATGGTCTACAGAGAATTAAAACGCAAGAAAACCAGCTAGTTGGCCCGCTTTGCATTATCACTGCCGTTGTAAGTGACGGTGGTGACAAAACACTCCTTCAGAGCAGGCGGCCACCCTCCGCACAGCCGGGCACTTCTGACGGGGTTCTAGTAATCAGTTGATTGTGTTAGAACAGCTGACACGTTCTTCTTCCGTTCCTCTTTATGGCCTTAGTTTCATAGAAGCCCTTACTTTTCGAGTGTTGGAGGCATGTCCTGTTTTTCTGTTCAGATGACAACATGCCTCAAGGGTCCACAGGCTGCAGGCCATCCACGGAGCTCAGAGTTGAAAAGCGCTGTTAGAGATGCAATGAGCTCTCTGGAAAAACTTCGTAGACCACCTTATTTTGTGTACGTAACAGAAGAAGTCAGAAGTTAGCTATGAGTCACCACTTTCCTATTATTCTAGCATTGAACCCCACGGAGCAGAAAGAGGTCTGAAGCATAAAAAACAAGGTTCTTTAAAAAGAGATGAGCATGCAGATGTGGCAACGTTGACCTATAGTCAAGTTCTGGGGCGTAGCAACTGTATGACCTTAGAAGTAATCTACTCAATTGCTCACAGCCTCAGTTTTGCCATTTGTAGAATGGGGCTAAGAACCCCCAGCCAGCTACTTCCGTGTCATTTCTAAAAGTCCAGTGAAATCGGGTATAGGAAGGGGTGATGCATGTTTTAAAGCCTGGTGCTTTTGAGGATTCAAGAAGGGGAGACATGGAGCCCAGAGCAAGCGTATCTGCGGAGGTCAAATGTAGCTCTAGGTCTGGAACTTGAATTTCCATTGCAAATACAGTGTGCTGCGCAAAGTTGGAGGACATCAAAGTGAACACGTGAAATGTGGACACTAGGTAAACTGAGAGCTCAGCAGGAAAAGGAGCCAGGCCAGGCCTCTCCCGGGGTGGGGCTCACTCCAGGAAGCCAAGTGAAAAAGAAGATTCCAGAGATCAGAGAACAATGCCATGGCTGAGACTGTGTGTCTCACATGTTCAGAGTTGCTGTGTCTGGTTGGGAAGGAAAAGTCAGGTCCAGAAGAAGCTCCTGGAGCAGCATCTCCAACACTCTTGTCAAGGGGGAGGATCCGATCTGTAAGCAGAAGTCTCTTCTCTTTCTGTTGGCTCTGATGCATTTTTGGAGAGTGGATGATTCTCCTGTTAAGGAGTGTGGTAGAGACGTTAGGGCTTCCTCTGCATCTCCCAAATCAAATGGAAAATAAAACAAAGATGCCCTCTTGGCCTCTTTCTGACTCACTTCACAGAGATCGCACTCAGCAGCATAAACCATGAGCTTTGTCATGATTACTTGGAAATAGATGGAAAGTTGTTTCCAGAGGTCACTGAGGTAGGCATCATGACAATGGGTGATGGGCGGTCAGTCCTCCTGCCTTCTTTGATGCTGAGTGGGGGCTGGGGCTCCTCTCCCAGAGCAGGGAAGGGAGAAGGCCTGCGGCAGTGCCCTATGCTTCCAGGTCAGACCCTCCTGGAATGAAAGGAGCACTTCCACACGGATCTCCAGTCCTTCTCCATGGAGTTTAGGTAACTAAAGGCCAAGACAGTTCACTGCAGAAAAGTGTCTACTCCCCCTGCTAACTAGCGCTCTATAAACAGTGGAAGGCTGAGACTGGGACAGCTCAGCTTTTTTTTTTTTTTTAAGATTTTATTTATTTATTTGACAGAGAGAGATCACATGTAGGCAGAGAGGCAGGCAGAGAGAGAGAGAGGAGGAAGCAGGCTCCCCGCTGAGCAGGGAGCCCAATGCGGGACTCAATCTCAGGACCCTGAGATCATGACCTGAGCCGAAGGCAGCGGCTTAACCCACTGAGCCACCCAGGCACCCCGGGACAGCTTGAAGAAACAAGCTGTTGAGATGGTCCTGGGGTTCAGATGTTGACCCAGGAGCAGGTCAGACAAGGAGTCATGATTCTAGGGACTCATTCTTTCCTACATGTCAACACACCAAGTGAGCCTCCTTTCCAGGTGGAAGCCTGCCTTTTCCATGAGTCACCCCCCCCCTGTGCACCTGCCTGATTCCAGCGACCCAAGCCACCATCTGATGAACACCTTGTATTTCCCACAGATTTGACACACTGCCTCATGGCAACTCCTCCAAACACCCAGGTGAAGTAGTGTGAATTTCACCCTGGAAAATTTGCGGGTTAAGAAACATTGCCCGGGCTCCCAGCGAATGCCTGGAGACGCTAGAATCGGCCTCATTACGTTTCTAGCATGTTTCATGAACCGCGCAGCCACCGCTGCTTCTTGTTCTTTAAATATAATATCTAAGAAGTGCCCCAGAACCTCACCAGGCAGGATTTTTAGAGCAGAGGAAGAAAACAAAGCAGGTGTCGAGGTTCATTAACTTCACCTTCCTCCCTTTCTAAAAACGGACTCGCTGAGATGTCCAGGCTGCCTTTTAAAGCCCCACGGCCCTATGACAGAAAATTAGTCTTGCTTTGTATATGCATTTTCAGGTCTATTTTTGAGCTAGTTGCTACACGGAATTGAGAGCTCAAATAATCTACTGCAGTATTTCCCAGCCCTGTGCCTCTTTGGATCTGTTTCCGGCTCGTAGTCCTGCTCTCCGTTGGAATGGCCAATGGCTGCCGAGAATCACAACCTTCACATCTAATTGAGGCCAGGAAGACCCTTTCCTTGTGAAACCGAGGGGAAAATAGAAATTGCAGAGGCAGTAACCAGCAGATAGACCTCCTATCAGATGCTGGCGCTCCCCCAGCCATGCCCCTAAGTCTCCGCTATAAATATGCAGAGGAAGTAAACCTTAACCACACCGAGGCTTAAAAAAAAAAAAAAAAAAGACACTTGTTTCTGTATGTGGTTTTTGTAAATCAGTTTAATTGCGTCACACTTCCACCTCTGATGCGTGACAATAAGGCACAATGTACCCAGCAGAAGGCAGAAAAACCCCGGAATGTATCACCATATAGCACCTTCCTCCACAGTCTGTTTTTCCCTCTGAGCTGACAATGAATCACTTGTTGACAGCAGCGGGGGCCATCACGTGGCAAACGTGAAACCTACCTCCGGGGAGGGAAGCCAAACCGGCAGGAATGTTGCTGGCACAGAGAGGCCCCTCCCGCTTCCTCATGGAGGCCACTAGTGCCACTAAGTCTCTCTACTGTATGGAATTAAACAACCAAGTGGCAGAAAGTTAGGGCACCTGCCTTGCAACACGAAACTGTCAAATGTGTTGGCAGCGCCTAATACCCCTTGCAAAATATAATCACAGATCCCAATGCTTTGAGGGTTGCCGTGGAAATCATCCAGACCAACTTGAAATAGTAACAAAGCATGAACCTGCGGCAGGGATTCTCGGAGATTCTCGGAAAGGAGACCAGGACGAAGGCCAAGCTTTTATCAGCCTTTTAGAGGCAGAAGGAGATCGTCCCTGCTCAACGATGACTGTCACCCTTAAGGACAGCTATCCGTCCCACTCGGACCCCACTCTCCGCCACAGAGAATTCCATGTGAAGTCCTTCAGAGCCAATGCAGATGTGTCTTATCCCAGTCCCCCTGCATGTCAGAAACGAATTGAGGCCCGCAGCTAACAAGCACAGGGGCTTGGAGGCATTGTGATTTGTGGGGTTTTGGTTTTTGTTTTTCTGGGTTTGTTTTTGCTTTATATCATTTGCATATCGTTCAGTGACTTTCTGGAGAGAAAGGACCTGGGGTAGATTGGGCAGCATCCATTATAAAGAGCTACACATTTCACATCTGCTAATTTTCCATCTTGCCTCTCTTGCAAAAAGACCGTGATATTTATTCACCAAGGAGCTTCGGGAGCAGGAGGACGTTAGCAGGGAAATCTATCACAGCAGACTCCTTTGCTCCAGAAAACTTATCATCTCTTGGGCCCATCTGCATTGTTGGATGGAAGTTACAGTAGCCCATTTCCCCCACTAAGTGATCATTACACAAATTTAAATAAAAATTAAAAAAAAAAAACCTTTAGAAACAGTTCATCACAAAGACAATTTTTATGGTACATACTTGTTTTCTGGAGGATTTTAATGAAATAAATAGCTGGTTGGATACACCTTCCCTGATGTAAGCACTGCTTAACAGGACCATGGCTTCTGTCTAGATGTTTTTCCACTGCTCTGTTCTGACTTAATGAGTTCTGATGCCTGGACATATACTGGGCCATAAGCCCAGCTTTCTGTGTGATTCCCAGTTCTCTGGTAACTCTGGTTCCCCGGTTCTGAGGGGCTGGGGGGCTGGGCTGGCCTTGTTAGTGTTGTCTGCCTCCCGTCTACGGGAGTGGCGACCAGAGGCACACGGTCTACCCAGACTTGACCACTCACTGGCCCTTCTCCTGGAGAATGAAATGGAACAAAAAAAAAACCTTTCCCAATAGCTGGACTTAAACTGTGTAAATGTGGGTGTGGCCAGTGGCCACATTCCAGCCTGGCCCTGGAGAGCAGGGAAAGCTGGTCTACAGAAACCAGAGAAGACGCCCTGATTCGTCCCAGGCTTAAGTCTGGTACCTCCTGAGGTCCAGCTGCAAGCTCATTCCAGGCTCAATTTGACATTTAAAAAAAAAAAACTTAACATTTTCCTTATTTGTTTAACTCTACAATTTCTGCCCCTGCAGCCAAGAGATCAGTAACTGGTACTAATTCTTATCTCAGAAGCCCATCATTCTCTGGGGCTCTTGGCTCCAGGCTGATTCAACATCGACGGGCTGGCAGGGTCTCTAGGGTACCTGCAGAGGCGGCTGGCCATTACGGGTGAGCTCCGGCTCAGCGCGTTCTGAGCACGAGAACTGAGCAAGTCCTGTAGCCTCCAAGTGTCTTCATTTCCTCAGCTGTGAAATGAGATCAACACACTAAAAAATGACCATGCGATGAAGCACAAAAAGCTTGAACCTCAGGGTTAGCCTGGGGACAAAATAGCAGCTCAGTCACCTCCCAGAGCCTCAGCGTCCTCGTAGCATGGGGACGAGTCCCGCATTGTGGGCGCGTTTATCGTGACTATTGCCGCCATCGCCGCTGCTCTTCTTTGTCTTCCAGTGAATGTGAAAGTTCTTCCTAATCTACACAGAACAATTCCCTAAACAAACGGTATCAAGACTCTCTAAACATCAAAAGCAGCTTCTGTTTCATCTCGTACTCAGCAGAGACAGAGACGGTGAGTTCTTTGTCAATGACGTCTCAGCTCTGGTTGGCTGATCTAGCGTGAGGGCTCTAAGACACTTAGGAAACGGACTTGCCCCACTCTGAAGAATGCAACCAGGTAGGGGTGGGAGACCACCAGGTCCGGACGCCTGTCCTCGGGCCACTTACGCACTTGAGTCTCTCTCTGGAAAGTGGGATGATGATGCCATCTCCTTCCTGGAATACTGGACCCCTTGGAGGGGTGCCTATGAAGTGGAACGCCACAGTAAACGTCTTAATGACAGCCCTCCCTCAGAACCTGCCCTAACTTTCCTTCACCCCTGCAGCAGAAATAGAATGATCACTCTGACAGCCATGAGCGTGTCTCTGTGTTAGCGTGAACCCCGACGTGTTTTTCCTCAAATCAGCAATTTTCCTACTAGGTCATCAGTTTAGGAAGAGATAAATCAACCCTCCTTCCCTTAACATTTATTACCTTATTTGGGTTTTTTAGGAACTGAAATTTGCATTGAGTGCAACTTAAAGGGAACAATTTTGACAGTTCGAATGTATCAAAATCTGGGTTCATACCGGGATCCTGTTTTCTCTTAAATCACAAATCATTTTAAAACCCAAGTTAAAGGGGTTTCATTCTAGGAAGTGAAAAGCTGACTGACACCACTGAAGATGAAATTATGCTCTGGGTTCCCAAGTTCAGGCCAGAGTCGATTCTCAAAACTGCCCTGGAAAATGGTGATATTATGAGTTCTTCAGGCAGAGTGCTGGGGACCAGAAGCTGAGCCAAGTAGCAACACATGGGTGGTGAGGCCCACAGGAGAGGGGACCATCGGGGGCCGGGGGCCAGCAGGGGCGGGGCCAGCAGGGGCGGGGCCCAAGGCAGGCCTGGACCCCGGTCTGCTTTCCCACAAGTCATCATCTCACACTGGTTCGTTCAGGATCATCTCAGTTTTGAGTCTGGGGTCCCGGTAACTCCTGGGTCACAGGCAAACAGGGACAGTGGGTCACCCCATCCAATGCTGGTATAAACTGCTTCATGTTCATCTAAACCATTAGCCTTACTACGCATTCTGAAACCCACCTAGCCTATCCCACAGACTTGACTCAAATTCTGTTTCTTATCCTTCTGGCCTGAATAGCAGAGACAAATGTAGCAGAAGGAAAAAAGTGTTTGAGGCTCGATAATCCAGGCTGGAAACTACGGCTCTGTACAGCCATGGTCTGGGACTAGAAGGCAATTGTCCTCTTTTTTCTCAAAGCTCAGAACCTCAAGAGCGGTAAACGCCCTCCCTGGGGTTCAGCAGCTCTCGTGGCTTAGCTTTACGGCTATGATTGTTCTCTCACTTTTATATAAATTTTTATAAGAATATTCATTGGCGCCACTGACACCATACATAACTTCCTCTTCATGCCCCTTCTTCTGCAGTGTGTGAGCAGAGGGATGAAAGCAGTTTCCCCTTTCCAGTCAGAGGAAACACATTTGCAAAGAAAATAAACCCCTTTAGGAAATTCCTCTTGCCTGGTACTTTTTTTTTTTTTAACCAAGTTTGCTGGGGAGGGGTGGTTCATTATGGTTATCACAGTGGTGTCTGCATATCGTCACAAACTGGAAGAACACAGAAGGAACCTTCAAAACCACACATAACCACAGAACGCCGCATTTTTAAACATACTGAAAAAACACAAGCAGTGCACATCTCAGGTGGGGAGTACTCCTTCCGGTGGGTCACACCGTCTACCACCAGAGCCTCTCGCTCCTCTGAGTGTCTGTGTTCTACAGCCTTCTAACGGAGTAGCAGCAAGAACAAAACAGGTCCCTTGTTACTAAGTGACCATAGTTCTTTTTCTCGAGGATGCTGTATTTGTGTCAGAATCTCGAACCACAGCCCATCCGACAAGTCCCTGCCATTTCTGAGAGGGAACAGGAGCCCTGGGACCCACCCCCACCCCCACCCCTTCACGGACAGGAGCCACACAGGGAGAGTGCATTGAGCTGTAGCAAGAAGCAGAGAGGATGCTGGGGAGCGGGCAGCTGGGAGATCTGTCCTGCTCTGGGAGGCCGGGAACGCTTCCCCAGGACATCAGACTCAAGCCAAGCCCTGCCAGCTGACCGGGAGGGGCCAGGTGAAGACAGAAGGAATGGCTAGCAGGGCAGCCCTGGGGAGGGCAAGGAGGTTGGAAGAGTGTCCCATCGGGGAGGCTACCCAGGAGAAGGCTAGGGTGACTAAGGCACCGGCATGAGCCGAAGATGCTAGAGGAAGCAGGACAGAAAGAGTAAGGTGTGGGCATCTATGTGCTTGTTTTTGGCCTTCCACCAAGGGCGGGCGATGGGAAGCCTCCCAAGGTTGATCCACGGGGCAGGACAGCATCTCTACAGCAAGCGAGCCAGGCTGCGGGGCCCCGGGACAGAGAGTGACTGGAGGTAAGAGGCATCAGGAAAGGGAGAGGCGAAATGGGCATGTTTGCAAGGTATCCAGGGGTCAGAATCCGCCTCAGCGATAGATGAAATTTTGGAGTAGGAGCGTGGGGCCGGATGGCAGGTGGCAGAAGGAGGAGCCGAAAGCTGGAAGGATGGCCACCCAGGGGTGTGTGGCTCTGCAGTCACCCAAGCCCATGCCCAGAGGGCCCAGTCCTCGGCTTACTGTTACAGACAGCTGCTGTTGCTGTCTCAAAATGCTTCATCGTTTTTGAAAAACGGGCCCTGCATTTCCGTTTTGCACGAGGCCTGCAAATTTCACAGCTGGTCCTGCCCAGTGCTAGCTATCTTCTGCATGTTTGTGCGGAATCTTCGCTTGGCTAGTGGCGCTTGGACTTCAACCAAGACCTTGAGATTGTTGATTTATCCTGTCAGGCAGGACACGCGTGTAAAGAGGGCTCACAAGACCCCGTTCCGAGTAGTGCATGTCTGAGCACATCAAGGATGGCCTGTGGTTAAAGTTCCCGAGAGCAAGAAGACATCAGACGGTTTACTGGCTTTGAAGACGGAGGACCGAGGGCATTTTAATAACATGAGCTTTCAGTTTGCTGCTCGAGTAAAAGAGGGATTTCCCACACCCCAGTTTCACTTAGTGTAATAATTTAAGCTGAAAAACTTCATTCATTTAAGCTGAAGCTAACTGGATATTGTTTGACAGAAAAGACTTTTGAAAAAAATGAGTGACTTATTATTTTATTTGGCTAAGAATTTCATAGGATGCCCAAAGCTCATGCAACACCAAATTTGCATTGAAAGAAAATTATCACGGCAAGGGTTTAAAAGAAAATATATTGACTATGTCTATGCTTGAACTTCAGGGAAGAAAGAAGAGACAGTGCTTTACCAACACTAAAACACAATACACTGATACTTAAGGAACTCTCTACAAATTTAGTAGAATTGCTATGAAGGCTGGTAGGCTCCAGACCAAATAATAATTATTACTTTTACTACTGAGAAAATAAACTGCCGAGAATAACTGAAATATAGATCACCATCCTGAATTTCTTCAGGTGTCTTATGTCCACTTTCAGCAGCAAATGTCTATAAAATAACAAAATTATAGGAAGAATAAGGCAAATCTGGCCCTTCCAAATATTTATAAGACTACATCTTTTGAAGTCAATTTTGTAACACAGTTTAAAGGAAGGGTTTTGAAGTCAGATCGTTTCAGGTTCAAAGTCTGGATCCATCTTGGGCAAGTTGCCTACCGACTAAGCCTCAGTTTCCCCAGATGCAAATGGGGAAAAAACTTTCTGTTTTTTCATCTGCATGCTGTAATTATTCAATAATTTGTATCCTTTTTCAGTCTGTATCTTTTTGAATAACTGCCACAGGACAGTTAAGGGCACAGTTATCTGTGTGAATATCAGTTTCCTTAAAAATGAGCCTCCATTCCTTGGATAAGTCGCTCAAGTGGGCTCTGAGCGCAGGCCCAGTGGGGGCTAACTTAAACTGCCTTGCAGATGGCAAGGAGGTGAAGAAATTGGTGTTTCCCCTCAGAGAAGAAGTAAGGAAAGGGATGGAGCTGGGGAAGATGAGGAACAGGTGTCACTGGAGGGGCACATGGGCACATGGGACCTGAGGACTTCAGCCCATCCTACCCCAGTATGACCTCATCTTCACTAATTACATCTGTAAAGACCATATTTCCAAATAAGGTCACAGTCACAGGAATGGGGGGTTCAGACTTGAACTTGTCTTTTTCAGGGATATGATTCAGCCCACCGCTAGCATAGACATGGTGCAGCTAGAGGTGACCAGCCAGGAGAATCTGCTCTCCCCGAGGGACATCATATCCATAAGCCATTCTCAGTACACCACTTCGGAAAGCTCTGGTATAAACACGCCTCTATCCCACTCCCGCCTCTCCCCCATCTCTGGTAAAGTTTATATTAAAGGCACACCTCATACAGCCACACAGGCTGTGACCCCATCCAAGGCGCAGGACCCATGCAGGCCCCTCCCGAGAGGACTGATCCTGCCCGAAACTCACCTGTCCAGGCTGTGCCAAGGGGGTTCGGCAGGATCCTGGAGGACATCCAGGGCTGCCCAACCTGGTATGATTCAATGCGGAAAACACGAAACAGTTTCTCCTTGTCTGACTCCAGGCTCACAGGATCTTCTTACAACTTACGTTTCCAGGTGGCAGGACTGGGAGCGTGTGGCTCGGCTGGAGGACCCCAGAGTCTAGCGCTACAATTTCTACTTAGATCGGTAAAGTGGCTTTCCGGCTGCAAATGGTCAGTGCGTGAGCCTGATTAGTAAGTCTGTCCCTGAAAGATGAGAAAATCAGGCTCTCGATTTTGATCCCAAAGACTTCGGGAGCCATTTGGGATTCTAGGCAGCAGATGCCATGACCAAATCCACATTGCTCCAGGCTCGCTGAGGCAGCTGGCTGAAAGGGAAACCAACAGGACAAAGAGGAAGAGGGGAGACCGCTGGGGTCATCCAGCTCAGTTAGGGTCGGAATCAAGACAATGCGATGGAGAAGGACAAAATGAGAGATGTTCAGGAAATGCAGTATACAGCCTAGGATGTAGAAAGGGAAGGAGAGAGAAGGGAGGAGACAAGAAGATAGTGGGACTCAAGTGGGCGCACTCAAGTGTGCCCCCTCCCCCGCAAAGATACCCTCCGATGCTACCTCCAGCACCTATGACCTTATTTGGAAATGGGGTCCTTATAGTTACAATCAGTCTAAGACAGGGTCATACTTGAGTAGATCCTAAGTGAGTCCACATGACCGGTGTCCTTGTATGAAGAGGGAAATTTAGACACAAACACACAGACACACGGAGAGAAGCATGGGACACCAGAGGCAGAGGGCGGGGAGATGTGTCTTCAAGCCAAGGACACCAAGGTCTGCCAGCAGTCACCAGAAGTCAGCATGAGGCAAGGAAGGATCCTTCCCTAGAGCCTTCTGGGAGAGCTTTGGGTATGCTGGATGTTTTCTGGGTGTGGGTGGGAAGTTGAGGCAGACAATGGTACATGCACTTGAGTCGGGCCAGTCCCGGCCTTGAGTCCTCCTCCTCTCTTCACAGCAGCGGATACCCCAGAAGTCTCTCTCGCCCTCTGAGTTGCGCCTGCCCATCAGCAAAGTGGGGACAGTTGGAGCGTGTGCGCTGGTTGTGGAGATTAAATTCAATCAGGTTGGTAAACCCCTTGATACGAGAGATAGTCCCTCAGTGTGGACTGCTGCTATTACAGGTGGAATCACTTTGCTTCTCTTACTGTCTTCCTTTTCCAGGCACTGACAAGAAAATTCACCTTTGCTTGGAGAGAAACAAAGGGTGGAGAAGCTATTCCCTCCTTTGGAAAAACCATCTGTTTTCCACCGTTTCCTTTCTACATATTTTTGTTCTGGTCTATTTCATTTGCCAACAATGAAGCTGTTCAGAATCTGGAGTTTTCAGACAGCTCAGAACATTTTCTTTATTCCTCGTATCAGATTTTTATTTGAGCTTTTACATTGCTAGGACCAGCCCTAGGCAAGCTTGCCTGCAAACCCACAGCTCGGTATGTGAGGCCACCCACACCTGGGCCATCCTGCCTGTCCCCTCCCCGCCTGCTGGGCTGCCCTGTGACTCAGCTGCCTCTTCTGTCCCTGTTTATTTCATTGCAAAATGAAAGTAGTAGAAATATTTACCAACCTCCACAGGATGTTGTAGCAATTAACAAATGAATAATTACAGAGGATACTCACAGAAAAAGCTCCTGATAAAGCGAATTACTCTTGGTATAGGAGCTCTCAAAAGGAAGATTTTCTTGACGAGCTCCCACTCTCCAGGTGCCTTGTGAACTTGGCCTCCCAACTGGGGATGCCTGCTTTCTCCCAGAGATGGAACCATGAACATCCCACCTGGAGGCCCATTTCCCTAACAGTGTAGACTTCCAGGGCCAGAACCCTGTCCTCTTTGGCACCGCA
This sequence comes from Mustela lutreola, assembly GCF_030435805.1. NCBI lineage: Eukaryota > Metazoa > Chordata > Mammalia > Carnivora > Mustelidae > Mustela > Mustela lutreola. The sequence goes on along the minus strand of NC_081295.1, from coordinate 9,613,105 downwards.
CACTGTAGACCATGGAGTTGTCGGGTAAATTTGCAGATAAGTGTGAATTTCAGATCGGTGGCAAATAATTTTTAGTATAACTATGTTTCATGTGATAAGAAGAAAACATACACTAAAAAGGTCTTGTTGTTTATCTGGAATTCTAATTTAACCGTGCACCTTGTTTGTGTTTATTTGATTTTTTGTTTTTGCTGACTCTGGCAACACTAAACCCACGCTGTTTATTAAGACCATCTCAGGATGAAGATATCAGACATCACATAATCAACTCCCGCCTTCAAGGAAGCACAGTTCCCTGTAATTGGTGTCACTGCTCATACCTGACACGCTGGCCACACCAGGTGACACTCCTTGTGAAGACAGAACGCTTTACGTGGGGCTGCTCACCTAGCTTTGCCTCCTGGACTTGTGACTCTCATAGGTGCTGTTCCTCCTGTTTATCTCTCTATAAAACAATGCAGGGAGTCCTTTAGGACTTTGTAAAGATGAGAAAATGTTCAGGAAGGAATGAAACCCACATTCTATAAGAGACCATTTGGCTGAATTGTAACACTCATAGTTTTTAAGGTCAAAACCAGCCAACGGTGGCCATTTCAAACGGTTCAACATCTAGGCTAGCATTCAAGAGACTGAGGATCTAGAGTGGGCTCTGCCGTGAGGCACCAGTCGCTCCTCGGTAACCCAATTGAGATTCACTTCTGTGTGACCACGTGCTCTGTCTCCATTACGGTAGATGCTTGTTGCATTAAGGCCCTGAAGGCAAAGTCTTAGCTTAAACTTGCTCATCTTCCCACAATAGTGAGCGTTTCTAATTGATTTCAATGGAGGGCTTTAATTTTTTTTTTGAGAGAATTTTTTTTAAAGATTTTATCTATTTATTTATTTATATGAGAGAGAGAAAGCATGAGAGGGCGGAAGGTCAAAGAGAGAAGCAGACTTCCCACTGAGCAGGGAGCCCCATGTGGGACTCGATCCTGGGACTCCAGGACCATGACCTGAGCCAAAGGCAGTCACCCAACCAACTGAACCACCCAGGCACCCAGAGGGCTTTAATTTCTTATAAAATTCTCTGAAGAAGATTGGCTGTGGAGATTATGTTCTGGTGATGACAATGTAGTTTGGTGAAAATAAGCCCTACAGATAATAAGGGAAAAAAATTTTTTTCATATATGAAAGCAGTGGAGAGTGAGTAAAAGGAGGCAGAAACTGGAGTCGAGTTTACCCATGAAAGAGGGAAACTACCTGGTGATATCTGGGAGTTTGCTACTTCTTTTTCTTTACCTTGAGGAAACTTCCTGAATGCCCACCCTCCTTATATGCAGGAAACATCAGCCTCACTGGCTTGAGGTAGATGTAATGTACATAGAACACGACGTGTGTGCACATGCACACACGGCATATGGAGCTATACCGCTCTAAGGTTCCCATGAACTATATGAAGCAGGACAATATTACCCGTAAGTGGATTGTGATGAAGTAAAAGCATATATTATACCCACTACAGCAACTACTAAACGCAAAGAAGCATAGTTAAAGAGCCCGTAGAGGATTAAAATGGAATATTGAAAATAGTGATGTAGAAGAAAGTCAGGAAAGATAAATAAGAAAAAGAAAAGCATGGGACAGCTACGACAAATATGAAGATGGTAGACTTACACTCAACTATATCAGACAAGGAAGACCTAATTATATGCTGCCTTCAAGAGAGGCACCTGAAACAGAGCTGCCTGAATGGGATGAAAGAAACAAAGATGAAAATTTGACTATAAAATAAGAAGTGTAAGAAAGCTGAGGTAGCTATATGAATTTTGGACAAAATAGACTCAAAATAAAGTTGAAGGCAAAAGTATAACTGAAAATAAAGTTATTTCATAACTACACAAGAATCCATATATCAAAAAGACATAACAAAATACAGTGCTTCAAACTGTATGCAACCAAAAAATGACAGAAATAAAGGAGATGCAGATAGATCTCCAACTGTGATTTGTGATTTTAACACTCTGCACTGAGAAATTGATAGACAAAAAATTTTTTTTAATCATTAAGGATATAGATTTGAATGACACTTTCAACCACGTTGACTTAATAGATATTTATAAAACACCACACCCAATAGCAACAGGATATCCATTCTTAGCAAGTACACATAAAACATTCACCAAAGTACGTGGTGACAGGGGGAGGGATAATGGGGTGATGGGCACTAAGGAGGGCCCTTAGGGCCCTCTGAAGCTAATAAAAAAAAAAATTCACCAAAGTAGACTATACATTGAATCATAACATGTCTCAATAAATTTTTAAAAATTGAATTTTAAAATATGTTCTCTGTCCACACACAAATTAAATTAGAAATCAATAACTATCTATAGAAAATCCTCAGCTACTTGAAAATTAAACAAAATTCTTCTAAATAACTCCTAGGTCAAAGAAAAAGATCACAAGGTAAACTAAAAAATATTTCAAACTGAATGATAATGAGAATATGACATATCAAAATTTAGGGTCTATAGCTAAAACTGATTAAAGGAAAATTTATAACTTCATAGGTTTATATTAGAAGAAAGGCTTAAACTCAGTTATCCAAGTATGTAGTGTCCCCTTAAAGAAGTTAAGAAGGGTGGGGGCTCCTGGTTGGCTCAGTTGGTTAAACATCTGCCTTTGGGTAAGGTTGTGATCTTGGGGTTCTGGGATAGAGCTCTGCCTTGCAATCCCTGCTCACAGGGAGCCTATTAGCCTATTTCTCCTTCTCCCTCTGTCCTCTGTTGTGCTCTCTCTCTCAAATAAATAAGTAAAATCTTAAAAAAAAAAAAAAGTTAGAGAAGGTAAGCAAGATAATCCAAATAAACAAATAGAAAGAAATAAAAATCAGAGCAGAAATCTATGAAACTGAAAATAAACAAAGAATAGAAAAATTTAACAAAACCAAAAATTGATTCTTTGAAAATATTAATCAAATTGATAAAACTCTAAAAAGGCAAATTAAGAAAAAAGAGAGAAAAGATAATTGTTTGGTATCAGAAATGAAAGAGTTACCAAAAGGGTAATTTATGAACAGTTTTATATCATTAAATCTGACAACTTAGATGAAAGTAACAGATTCCTTGAAAAACATAATTTGCAAAAACTGATACAGGATGAAATAGAAAATATGAATAGTCCTATGTTTATGAAAGAAATTGAATTCACATTCAAAAATCTCCTGTATGGTTTCTCTGGTGAATTCTATTAAACATTTAAGAAATAAATAATACTATTTTATGCAAATTCTCAGAAAATAGAAAAAGAAAGCCCACTTCCCAATGTATTTTATGCATCCAACATAATTCTGAGAGTAAAACCTGTCAGAGAACTTACCAAAAAAAGTTATAGACCAATACACCTTAAGAGCAAGATTCTTAACAAAATATTAGCAAATCAAATCCAACAATTAATAAAAAAAAAAGATAATATATCATAACCAAGTGAGGTTTATTCTAGGATTGAAAGGTCAGTTTAATATTCAGAAATCAAACAATGGGGATAGCTGGGTGGCTCAGTTGGTGAAGCGTCTTTCTTCAGCTCAGCTCATGATTATGGGGTCCTAAGATAGAGCCCTGTATGGGGGGGGGGTGTGGTGTGTCCTGGCTGGCTCAGTGGGGGGTCTGCTTCTCTCTCTCTCTCTCTCTCTCCCTCTTTTCCCTCCCCTCCATGTTCACTCTTTCTCAAGTGAATAGATAAAAAATTTTAAAAAAAGAAATCAAACAATGAAATCAATCATATTAACAGAATAAAGAATAAAAAGGCTAATGTATGATCATTTCATAGATTAAAAAATTCAACAAAAATCAATACACTTTCACGATTTTTTTTTAAAATGCTCAGTAAACTAGGAATAGAAGATTACATTCTCAAACTGATACAGATATAGAAAACCTCTTTTCTATAGAAAACCTACAGCCTACACCATACTTAATGATGAAATACTGAACACTTTCCCCGTAAGGTTAGGAGAAAGGTAAAGATGTCCACTCTTACCACTTCTATTAAAGATTGTACTAGAGTTCTATGGTGGTCATAAGAATATACTTTGCAGACTTTCCATTAAAGAAAATGTAATTGACTGAGGACCCCTCCATTCACTGAGTTCTGAGATCTATCACAGTCACAGGACTCTGATGGTTGACTTGGGATAAATTTAACAAAATATGTGCAAAGACCTCTACCATGAAAACTATAAAATATTACTGAGAGAAATGTTAACTGTGGCTGTTGAGTCTATAGTCCCCTGTCTTTCTACCCTGAGTTCTGTGCCATGTAACAGAGAGAGAGGCAAAAAGAATCCCTACTTGATTGACTCCCCATTCCATTAACACATGGCTACCTTGATGCTTCCCATGAAACGTCATTAAATATCCCCTATCCTGCCCTCCAAGGTCAGAAGCAGCTCAGGGAATTATGCCATCACTTCCTGCTCAAGATTGTATAGTATATTATATGTATACTATATTATATATATAACACATGTAATGTATATCCACATTAGTTGCTAACATCATCTTTAGGGATCCCGAAGTAGAAAAATATTTTATGTTTAATCTCTAAACAATTCAATTTCATTAATAGAATGCTAATTATCATTTTTATAAATTATTAATTCCTTATATACTCTTAAGAAGTAAAAAATTCTATAGCATAATTGAATGACCAGTGGTTTTATGAGATTTTGATATCACCTACAAATCCTAGCACAGTTCCAGACATAAGCAGTGGCCAAATGCTCATCAATTGAAATCAAGCCTTGTTTGTAACATTTTAAAGGTAGGAAACAAACCAGATAAACCAGATTTTGATATCACCTACAAATCCTAGCACAGTTCCAGACATAAGCAGTGGCCAAATCCTCATCAATTGAAATCAAGCCTTGTTTGTAACATTTTAAAGGTAGGAAACAAACCAGATAAACCAGCTCTAATAACCCCAGCTAGTATTTCTTGAATGCTTATGTGACGGACGTATGCTCAACACTTTACGGATTATCTTAGTCTTCACAGTAAACTTGTAAATACTGTTGTTATGCCTACTATACAGTTGAAAAAACTGTTGCCTGCTAAGGTTAAGTAATTTGTCCAAAGTCCTCTTGTTAATAATAGAGAGGAAATACTAGAGATAACACAGAAGCTCTTAACTTGAGGGCTGAGGAACTCTAGAATGTTGTCCATAATGTTCCAAAGGTCTTGGAAAACTGTTTAAGTATGTGTTAATTTTTTCAAGGGAAAACATCCAGAGGTCCTCTTAGAAGTGTATAATCCTTAAAAGATTAAAAGCCATTCCCTGGTTAGCGATCAATGAATTGTTGCCTGACTAAGGCATGGACGATGAACTATGGCTTATCTGAACTGGCTTATGTGGAAAGATTGCCATGTCTTTCTCTTCTCATTCAAAAGGCCTTCTACTTGAAGTACAGTTCTAGAAATAGCTAATTCCTTTTACAACCCAGGAAAATCAGAATTCTAGAAAGATGTTCTATGAACAATGTTTTCGAAGTTTCTAGGTTGACATATATTAGACCAAAACCACCAGAGACCAGTTTGATGTGAAATCAAATCATTAAATTTTGCTAAACAAATTTTATAGGAGGTTTTACAACATACTGGGAAAGTCCATTTTTCTGTAAATTAAATTATATTTTAAATATTTCAAGTGAGTTGGCATGATATAGTCAGTGAAGACTATAGGATTAAAATAAAATACTTGGGCTCAAATCCTAGCTTGGTCACTTAATAGCTGTGAAACTATGGGCAAGTTACTTAATTCTCTAGGTCTCAGTTTACTCATCTTCAAAATGGGGATAAGAACATCTACCTTCTGGGATGATTATAAAAGAAAAAAACTTCATTTTGTAAAGGGCCTAATGCCATTCCTGATACAAAAGATGTCACCAAAATTAATATTTCCCTTAGTAGTTGGGCAATTCTATTGTCAACCATTGTCTAAAGTAAAAAACCACCCGTGGTTTATCTTTTATAGAAGTTCATGTTTTTCCAAATAAGGTATAGAGGCAGTATATCATAGAACAGGGATCAGAAATCTTTTTCTATAAAGGGGCAGGTAATAAATATTTTAGACTTTGGAGTCAACTGGTCTGCGTAGAAACTACTCAACTCTTCCTTCATAGGATGAAAGCAGCCATAGACAATCCAGAAACAAATGAGTATGGCTATGTTCCAATAAAACTGACAAAAAGAGGGATAATCAGGCTGGCTTTTCCCACCAGCCCTACTTAGTTTGCCAACCTCTGTTGTAGAAGATAAGATTGTACATTTTTAGGATTCATACTGCCTGGGTTCAAGTTCCGACTCTGCCATTTACTACTATGACTTGAGCAAGTGACTTAGCATTCCTGCATTTCTCTCATCCCTAAAATGAGTATGACTAATAACAGTACTTTTTCATAGGGTTGTTGTATTAAATGAGTTAATAAACCTAAAACTGTTAAAACATGGCCTAGAAGTAAGTGCTAAAACGATGGTATTGTTTCAATTTAAAGCAGGTTACAACTCCTACGAAGATTAAATCAGAGTGACAAAATTCTCAGGATTACAAAGGCTCAAATAAGGGACTTTGTTTGGCCCTCCCTCAGTTAGGGCAGGGTCACTGGGGCAGCCCCACAAATGGCAGGAACACAGGCACCTTCCAGCTGGTCACTTCCCCAACCTCCACGACCCATGGCTCCCATGGACTTCCCACCACTTGTGGCCACAACATCCTCGAGACGACGTGTGGGACTTCCGGGCCCCCAGCCTGCCGCAGGGAGTGATGGGAAATAGAGTCATTATTCCGGGTTTCCCTGGGGAGTTCTGTTACTAAGGAGGAAAAACAGGTATGGGAGGAAGCCAGGAATGTCCCACACAGTTGGGCTCTCCACAACATGCCATGTGAAAGTCAAAGCTGTGAACTGAGCAGAGTCTACTGACAGCAAGTGGGAAGAGAGTTGCAGATAGAGAAGGGATATCAAACAGGAAGAACATGAAGAAGGGAAAAGAGGGGGCGCCTGGGTGGCTCAGTGGGTTAAGGCCTCTGCTTTCAGCTCAGGTCATGATCCCATGGTCCTGGGATCGAGCCCTGCATCGGGCTCTCTGCTCAGGAGGGAGCCTGTTTCCTCTTCTCTCTCTCTCTCTCTGCCTCTCTGCCTACTTGTGATCTCTGTCAAATAAATAAATAAAATCTTAAAAAAAAAAAAAAGGGAAAAGAGGAAGAGAAGTTACCCACGAGGGTTCTTAAGCTCTTGTTATTCGTCGTGAGCTGGGGAGGTTGACAAGGAAGTTCAGGCGCAGGAATCATACCCAATGGCCTTTTTCCTCTGTCACCATTTACAAAGGACTGCAAGCCTCGGGCATGCTCCCCCTCCCTGCTCTCTCCCCTGTTGCTGAGCCAGACAGGGATACTGTGCTGGAGCAGGTGTGGCCCCTGCGAGGATGAAGGGCCTGCACTGCTTCTCAGCTCACCTTAGACTGTGCAATGGGGGCTTGTCTCTGCAACCACAGCCGCCTCCAGCCAATTGTGCCCTCTACCCCAGATAATCTCACCCTCCACCTCCTCTGTTCCAGCGAGTGGGGGTGGGGGGCGGGGAGGAAGCTGCCTTTCTGGACATCTCTCAGAGGGAGGTGCCTCAAAGTACAGAACAGCTGGATTCCTGTAAATCCTGCTGGTTCTGGGTTGCCTGGGTCGCTCAGTCCCTTAAGCCTCTGGCTCTTGATTTCAGCTCAGGTCCTGATCTTAAAGGTCAAGAGATGGAGTCCCTCCTGGGCTCCACGCTGGGCATGCCACTTGCTTAAAATTCCTGGTCAACCTAAGAGATACTTATCGATATGACTGTGAAGGAATCAGTTAACATGTTGGGGGAAAATAATCCGGCAGAAATGAAATCCCACTGAAAACACCTGTGCCCTGGGGTTAAAAATAGGGAAATTCCCCCATAGTGTTATAAATGCTTCAATGTTCTCACTTCTTGAAAGAGCATTTATTGGTCATTTAAATGAGTGAGGGTATAGCCCGACGTTGCCGAAAGGATGTTTTGAACCTTTTACTTTCAAGCTGATAATGATTGTTCATATTTCCACCCTGGCTATTGATTCTAGTGATCACACTAAAATCAGTTTTTTAAAGATTTTTTTAAAAAACATATTTATTTATTTATTTATTTATTTGAGAGAGAGATTTCGCGAGAGAGCACACAAGTGGGGAGAAAGGGAGAAGTGGGCTCCCCCATGAGCAGGGAGCCCAACACGGGGCTAGATCCCAGGACTCTGGGACCATGACCTGAGCCAAAGGAAGATGCTTAACTGACTGAGCTATTCAGGCACCTCTTTTTTTTAATTATTGTATTTATTTGACAGAGAGAGAGAGAGAGAGAGAGAGCACAAGCAGGGGGAGAGGGAGAAGTAGGCTCTCTAGTAACATGGAGCCTGACGTGGGACTCAATCCCAGGACGGGGCTATCAGGACCTGAGCAGAAAGCAGACACTTAACTGACTGAGCCCCCAGGCACCGCTAGAATCACTTTTGATAAATATCACATGGGAGTCACCTTATCAGCCTCAAAATATAAAGTTATATAAGGATCTTGACTTTGGAGAGACTAATGCGATGGAGAAGATATTCTCCGTCCCTCAAAGGTTTTATTTGTTCCCTTTGGTTGTGTCCCGCACGTGCCCATCTCCCCACCCCACCCAGACCGCCGGTTCCTCACCAGCAGAAGCTCTCTTACTCATCTTTGTGCCCACCTCTGCCTTGGCCACCTCAACACCCAGCACAGTTCGTCCGAGGAGCAAACCTACAATGAATGCTTATTCCATCAGACAGGAGATGCGGCCATCAAGTACTTACCTTCTTGTGCGGCTTGTAAACTGAGTTCGGAAGTATTTGCTAAAATGTTTTGAAGGTTGGCAACCTCAGAGAAATGAGTTCCCGGCTCCAAAGAGCCTGCTTTGAAGAACGACCTTCATAGAGAAGCCTAAGACCTTCGTATAATTGTTGGGGAGACAGAAGGATGTCATAGGTCTCTTTGGTCACATATCATTACAAAATTTTAGAATGTTCCAGGTATATCTTGTCTATCAATTAAACCAGCCTTTCTCATGAAGAAACCAAGGCTCTGACAAGGTTGGGCTCTACTCAAATCATTAGTTTGCCCTAAAGGCAGAACTAAACCCAGGTATCTAACTCCCTAAAAGCTCTAGCTAGTATTTTTTCTACTACCATATCATATTGTCTTTAAAGACTGTTAAAAACAGATAAACATGGGGCGCCTGTGTGGCTCAGTGGGTTAAAGCCTCTGCCTTCGGCTCAGGTCATGATCCCAGCAACCTGGGATGGAGCCCCGCCTCAGGCTCTCCGCTCTGCAAGCAAGGAGCCTGCTTCTCCATCTCTGTCTGCCTCTCTGCCTACTGATCTCTATCAAATAAATAGATAAAATCTTAAAAAAAAAATACTAGATTTGCCCGGATACAAAGTGAGCGTCTTGCTCAGACTTACCTCACCAAAAAAAAAAAAAAAAAAAAAAGGAAAGAAAACATTTGGAAAAGTAGAAATATTTAAAAATGGGGGAGGATTGGGAGTAAAAGGAAACACACCAAGATGAATTTATAATAAATGATTAACTGAACAATGAAATGTAATATGTGACCTTGTTTAGATTCCAAATCAAACTAAGTATAAAAATAAAAGAAAACTGCATCTTTGAGATCATTTAAATATGGACTGGGTTTCAGATGTTCTGAGAAATATGTTGTTAATTCTGTTGGGCGTGATGATGGTACTGATTATGTAAGAAAATATCTTTATTTTTTAGGTATGTGCACTGAAGCATTTAATAGTGAAATGTTGGACGGACAAAAGTTTTCCTTGTTTTTAGGTCTGAGACTAGCTTTAAAACATCTGGCAAAGGGAAAAAAATAAATAAAGCATGTATGACAAAATGTTAATTTATAAAACCAAAATGACATTTTTATGAGAATTCATTATATTATTCTCTCTATACATAAAATTGATATGATAAGTTCTCATGGGGATAACGTTGATAAACATGTTGGGTGAAGGAAATAGTCTTCCTAATTTAATCTTAAATACTATTTCATTGTTTAAGTGACTTTTGGTATAAGTGTAACAGTAAAATTATGTCTGATGAGGAAGTACTAAGCTAGCCAGATGCTGAACGAAATTGTACGTCTCACATTCCTATAAGTGAAAAAGGGTCAGAACCTTAAAAAAAAAGAAAAGAAAAGAAAAGAAAAAAAGCTCTACGAACAAAGTCAATATTTTCTTTCTTTAAAGAGGAAGTGTGACAAAGAGTGACAAAGAATTGGCATCCTAGGGATCAGGGAAGTTAGAACCGGAAGTCATTCTCAGAAGTGATTTACGTAAGATGCCAATGCAGGTAGCTCTGTCGGTCCTCCCTCCATTCCAGGAGTTTGAGCAGTCTTGTCTTGTCTTTACTTTTCTTCTCTTTTCTTTTCTTTTTTTTAATTAATGTTCCTGCACTCCTCAACATTTCCTGTTCCCAAGAATATCCTCGCGATGTTGTTTCTATTATAAATCTTGCAACTGGCATTTGCTCATACTGACAGTTCAGTTGTGTTTGGACTTCCTGTAGGGAATGTAACTTTTTTCTGTGTAAATCCTATCTCTGAAACTAGAGAAGAAGGATAGGAGTCGAGATGGAATAGGCCATGCTGTAGAAACAAGATAACCTCAAAATCTCAGTGGCTTTGAGGATTCATGTCTCACAACAAAAATCTCCTGTGGGTCAGCGAGGCGGTGGGTGGGAAGGGGGAGGTAGACTGGGTAGAGCGTCACCCTGCCAGAAGACTCCCCACCTTGTAGCTGTGCCATCGGGGACTTGTCTCTGCAGGACAAGAAGGACTAGGATGTACCCAGGGTCTTCTCACCAGTCACTGCTGCTCTACCTTTCCTTGAAGAGAACTGATCGTGAAACCCTATCTAACTGCAAGGGAGCAAAAAAGTGTGGCCTCTCCTCTACCAGTGACAGAAAAGTAACTGTGTTTTGGTGAGTGCTGTTTCCACCTCATTGCCAACAATTGCTCTGTAGATGTCTAGATCATTCACTCAGCCGTGTGGAAAACTATCGCTCAAGTACGCACTATATGCAGGCACTATTCTGGGCAGCAATGACACACAGAGAATTAACTCAAGGACTGTCTTCTACAGAGGAGCTCTGTCATCCTGAGAAGACAGTGAACTCCACCTTTGTATTGCTCACCAGAATGTAAAATATATACTCAAAGAACAGAGCTAAAAATGGGTTTGCTGGGGCGCCTGGGTGGCTCAGTGAAGCCTCTGCCTTCAGCTCAGGTCATGATCTCAGGGTCCTGGGATTGAGCCCCGCATCGGGCTCCCTGCTCAGTGGGGAGCCTGCTTTCCCCTCTCTCTCTGCCTGCCTCTCTGCCTACTTGTGATCTCTCTCTCTGTCAGATAATAAATAAAATCTTAAAAAACAAAAAATGACATCTATCTAGATGGTGTTCCATATTGGAAATACTTAAATTTTTAAAAATTAATATGGAGGATGATCTTTGGAGAAAAACACATGGGGTTCGTGTCTTAGCGGGGTCACCTCGCATGGAAACTAAGGCTCAGGGGCCTCCTTTGTAAGGTGAATAAAAGAATAACGTTCTGTACCTCAACGAAGGACTAAATGCGATGATGGGTGCAACACGCGCACAGTATCCAGACACAGCAGGTGCTCTGTAGCGTGAAACACATCAATTCTAATTAAAGTCAAATGATTTAAAATAACACAAAAATGGGATCCAGCTGGTTAGGAAGTTTCTGCCTCCCTTCCTGCCATCCTTCATTCCTGAATGGTTTGGTTTGAAAGACACTAACTGAGGAAGCAAGCAAGACCACCGTCCACGTCTAGGAGCCTGGGACAGGGTGTCAGCACCTAGGCAGGGTGCGGAAGGCATCTGGGAGAGGTCTGCCGTACGCGGATTATGCACAGAGGACGCCGAGGCAATAAGGAAACACAGAGAACAATGGAAGCCAGTTGTCTCACTGTCAGAGAAGGAGATTACAGATATAGAAAACCAACTAGAATGAACTCTGTGGCATTAGATTTGGAATTGGAAGTTTGGGCATGAATTCGTGACTTATGGTGTACAGAGATAGGAAATAAATGTAAATGTCTGATCCATACATGATGCTTGTGATGTGGATAGAGAGAGTGATCGGTAGATGGTTGGATGGATGGATGGGTGGATGGGAAGATCATAGATAGAGTGAACCCGGACTCTATCTAAAATCAGCGACACGCTGAACCATGTGCACTCCTGGAGTCTTGATCTTGGTTTCTAAATAGTTTCTACTAAAAAAATGATTAGGGATTCTTGTAGAAATGGGCGACCCTAGGATTGAGGCAGGGAAAGTACAAAATGGGCTTAGAACGCCTTGTGCCAGAATGTTAGGAAGATCTTGGTGCATGATAGGGACATGTTCAAAGGACACTGAAGCCAGTTCAGTGGGCCGCACGCTGGACAGATCCCAGGCAAAATAAATAATGTGACATCAAAACAAATAATTATAGCAAGAGATGATAGCCCACTGAACAAAGTAGGAATCTGTGAGTCTACACTGACCCAGTGAAATGACATAATAACTGATGGGGAGAAAAGAAAGCTTACCTTGCAGTGAAATTCCAACTCATAAATGTACAAGGAAGGCTGGAATTAGCAAGTCACTCTTTGACAACATGGTCATTATTTGCGCAGCCAGCAAACATTAATAGATGTGAAAACTAGCTAGTGGGTGAAATTTGATAAGGAATGGAGTATTTCCATGGTCTCAGAGTCTCTCCTCACTGAAGTCTTACTAATCACAAAACAACAACAACGACAAAAAACCCAACCTGACAGTGGAGACACCCACAAGACAACACTAATCAAGCGATCAAATTTAATACCACCTATAACGAACCAAACTGAAATCTTATACCACTTGAGTGAGTACAGCAAGAAAAATTCACTGTGATTGCCAAGAAGCTGAACCTGAAATAATTGGAGGAAACACCCGGCAATGCAAACTGAGAGACATTCTAGAAAATAACCAGCTTGTAGTCTTTGAAAGTGCAGAGAGTGAAAGTCAAGGACAAACTGAGGAACTGATTGATGAAGATCAAAGACAGGGGGGACAGTTGCCTTCTGACCTGGCCCTCGATGCCCTCGGCCCAGCCAGTCCTTCCCCAGCACAACACAGTGCCTCATCCTAGCCGAGATCTTTTCCAGAAGGGAGAATGTGGACCCCACTAAATGGGGTCTGAGAGCCAGACAGTGGTATTTTTTCAATGTTGATTTCCCAATTTTGATGGCTATGTTGGGGTTATTTAAGATAATGTCCTTGTTCTTAGAATTTCACACTAAAGCATTCAGGATTGATAAAACAGGATAGCAGCAACCTTCTCTTTCACTAGCTCGTGGGGAAAGTTCTTTGTACTATCTTTACCGCTTTTCCCCAGATGTAAATAAATATCGAATATACGCAAGCCAGGGATGATGGTGGGGGTGTTTGCGCAACAATGTGAGTGTGCCGAATACCACTGCTCTGGACACTTAAAAATGGTAAATTTATGGGGGCACCTGGGTGGCTCAGTTGTTAAGCATGGGACTCTCGGTTTTGACTCAAGTCATGATCTCAGGGTTGTGAGGTCGAGCCCCAAGTTGGGCTCTGTGCTCAGCACAGAGTCTGCTTGAGATTCTCTCTCCCTCTCCCTCTTCCCCTTGCTCTGCTCAGGGGCTCTCGCTCTCCCTCAAATAAATAAATCAATCAAAAAGTGGTAAATTTGTGTGTTTTTACCACTTTTTTTTAAAAACTAGGACAATGGTAAATACAAATGAGAGGAGGAGACGGTTGCCTAGCAGACACGTTTAGAACTGGCTTGTCATCTACACCAACGTACGTGTGTGTGGAAGGATCCGTGGGCACCAAGCTTGCCTGTGTCCCAGAGAGGGGAATCAAATGGACTTCTCTAACCCAAGGGGTCTTCCCAGCAGCAGCACCCTTGGTGGGGGAGGGATCGCTGCTGGGACCTAGTGGGTTAGGGCCCCAGATGCCAGGCCTCCTGCAACCGGTGGACAGGACGGGGGGGATGAAGAACTGCCTCCAGCCACTGGGGGGCTGAGAAAAGCTTCTTACAAATATCTCTGTCTAGAACGCCTCTTTCTGCATAGAAATGCAAAAATATTTCTTTTCACATTCTTCACCATCACAAATTTTCCGGGAATGCAACTACCATGTAAGCTGAGAAAGGACTCTTGTGCTGTGTTTGGAAAGTCTACCGAGGAGCTGCTCACTGTGGGGGAAAAATGAGGTCACCCCCACGGAGGGCTGCCAGCCTGTGGTGTCCGAGGGGCCTGGAGACACACCTAGCTGGTTCTACTTCTGCCATTTTCATGCACAACTCGGCAACACAGCTGTCTGAAGCCTCCTGGCAACTGCCTTCCCTCCAGAAACTTGTTACATTGCCAGAGACGTGAATTCAAAGATCAAGTTTAATTTCACTAGAAGGATTCTTTGAGAAGATTTCCTGTGATTGGTGTCACATGTATATTGATTCTGTCCCTAGGGGATGAGACAGGCATTGGGACGTTGTATACCAGAATTCTGCTTTGGTCCCCATTTTATCTTCCAGTCTTTTCCTGACACTGGACATGGGGCTGCCCCAGGGCCTTTGGCCCTGTTTCTCTTTCCACTCCATCCTCTGCCCCGGGGCCCATCGAAGCCCACAGCCTCCAAAGCTTCATTGACTGCAAGATGAATTCAAGGAAAACAGTACAGGAGATGTGCCTTGGGCAACCCACTGTCCCGTGTCAGAAGGCAGGAAATTGTTTGACGGTGTGCTTCTAAATGAACTCCTATGTCACCTGTGACAAAATCACACTTCCTCATTTTCAGAAGTCTATACTTTGCTTTTGGCATATATCATGACTTTAAAGAAGGTTTTTTTTTTTTTTTTTTCTCTCTTTCATCATACATATGTAATTTGGGCCTATCATTTCTCCCAATGCTTACTTATAACTTTTCTCTTTCTTTTTCTGTATTTTTTCTCCAGAGAGCCATCCAATCTTCTTACTTGTTGGGAATACAGACATTTTTTTAAAGATTTTATTTCTTTATTTATTTGACAGAGAGGAAGACACGGCGAGAGAGGGAACACAAACAGGGGGAGTGGGAGAGGGAGAAGCAGGCTTCCCGCTGAGCAGGGAGCCCGACGTGGGGCTCGATCCCAGGACCCTGGGATCATGACCTGAGCCGAAGGCAGACACCCAACGACTCAGCCACCCAGGCGCCCAGAGACATTTCTTATAAGCAAGTGCAAATAACCATTTCCTGTGTCTTCCGGCATAGCTCTGCCTCAGCATTTACATTCTGTTTTTTCAAAGATTACTTTCTTTTATTCCTCCTTAATTTCATAATTAGAACATTGTATTTGTTTTGAAGTTATGTGTGTAGGGTAGCTACACCTGAGTTTGGCACAGACTAAGGGTGTCAATGCTGGAGATCTAAATTCTGTGTTTGTAACTTCCCAGGGGGGGGTGGCAACTTAATTTCTATGTCTCGGCTTCCTCATCTGTGCAGTTGGAGAGGCTACACAATAACTTTCTCCGAGGGTCCTTGTGGCAAGGACTGAGTACTCTGTAGACAGCGTTCTCTGCTTATCTTTATGAGCCAGCTGTAGAAAGAAACAGGAGTAAGAAGTGGAGGGTCCATAGAACTTTCCACTTCCCTATTAAGACCCGATGACATGTTTTGCTCCTGGGTTCCATGAAGCTTTCCTGCATTCTTGTAAGGTGGTTCCTTTTCTGTCTGCACTAAGTCAGGTTTGTTGCAATGAACACGCAGCTGCGGAGGCTTGACGAATGCAGATGAAAGAAGGCTGCATCTCCAGTAACAGCAGCTGGTGAAGCTACGGACCCACGAGGGATGGACGGACTCCGAGCTGGCATTTGGAGGTAACAGGACAGTAGACACGGGGCTTACTTAGTAGACCCTCCCTGAACCGCCCCCTGGAATACCTGTGAAGGGACACAGGAATATGGGACCTGGGGACGCCATTGGGCATTAGAGAGGAGAGCACACCATGGGCCAGGATGGAGGGAAATTTCCATTGACGTTGGAGTGGATGAGGTTGGATTGAAAATTACCCCTTTGAATCCTCCCTCCCTGTCATCTAAGCCAGCACAGTCATGGATGGCTGGTAAGAGGGTAAGGAGGTCTGACTCACCTCCATTAAAAGTTTCTATTAATAGCTTGAGAACACTTCTCTGAGCAAACCAACTTGTCATTCATGTGTGAAAGTAACAAAGATGGTCTCAAATAGACAAGGGCTCAAAAAAAAAAAAATAAAATGCACCATTCTAATATCTTCCTGAAAGCACAAGTTCCAAGAATAGGAATGCCATGCGGTAAGTATTAAAACCAATTGAATGTATACATAACCTTTGGGATACGGTTTCAAAATCAATGAAGCAAAAAACTATTCTTAAGAAAATATTTCTATGAGCAAATACTTAACATGTGTTAGCATGAAAAGCAGGGAGAGGGTATGGGAAAAGGAGATCTGTACATCAGTTCTCAACTTTAGTAACTAGAGAAATTGATTTCAATGACGTGGTTCTTAAACTTAGAGGTAACCCCAAGCGGACTTAAATGGGGTGTCTATTTCCAAGTCACTTTGGGAACTAAAAGCAAATCATATACAGCATAGGTCCCAGAGGACGAGAAAACAAAGAGGAAAAGAAATTAAGAAGGCAGCCTGACAAACAGAAAGCATACATCAAGAGGACTGAGATAGGACCAAGAGTACCAGTAAGATGACCCGTGGTTAAGGACGCATCTAAATGCTTTAGTAATTATAGACTGCTCAGTGAATCAGCAGGATAAAATACCATATACATATGGATGTGACTATGTGACGCATGTACAGAAGAGTCTGGAAAGAAACTGGGAAAATGTTTAAATTTGTTGCATCAGGGTGTATGTGAATTTTTTAGTTTTATATTGGTTCTTTTTTTTTTTTTCATCTTTTCTGGTGTTTGTGATTTGTCAACAATGAGCATGTGTTACTATATTAGACAAGCTCATTATTGCAAGCAGCAGAAACGGACTCTGGCTCTCTTCCCTCTTCTGGGCAAACAGACAGGGTGGAGGCTCAAGAAAAACCTGATGATGAAGCTTGCAGAACTCCCTCTGCTTCCAGGGGAACATCAAACTTTTTTTCTCTTAATGCCTTCAACTGATTGAGCGAGGCCCACCCACGTTGTGAAGGGCGATCTCCTTTACTCAATGACTACTGACTTCGATGTTAATCTTATCTAAAAATACCTTTACAGCAACATCTGGACTAGCGTTCAACCAAATATCTGGGTACTGTGGCCTAGCTGAGTTGAAATGGACAATTAACCATCATAGCAACCAATTGCTGAACCCAGAAACTTGTTGGAATCCTGGCAGCCAGAATGCAGGGGGAGGGAAAAGTCCACCTCTGCTCCTACAGTGAGAAGTGGGGCTCTGTGTCTCACCAGTCTTCTTAGTGAGGGGTGCCCAGATACAGGAAGGGAAGCTCAGTGCTTCCAACAATAACAAACATTTGGCCCAGTTATAAACAAAAAATATCTTTTCTCCTCACTAAGGGCTCTCAGGTCTGGCAGTAAGCTTTTAGCGGGATTCATGGACCATGACTCGCATTAGCAGAATTATGTGACTTGACCCTATAACCCAGCAGCTCCTGCTCCCACAATGATTTCCTCTTCTAGACTCTTCTGTGTTGGGCAATCGTGTCACAAGCCCCTGGCCACCCACACCAGGAATCTGGGCTTTGTCTTCAACCCTTCTTCTGCCTCAGCACCCGCGGTCCTTCAGTCCCCAATCCTGTCACCTCAAATATCTGTCGTCTTTGTCTGGCCACCAGCCTGGCCCAGGTTTTCAACATGACTAGCCTGGACTAGAACCTGAATTTCTCAGTCGATCTGGCCTCCCATATTTCCTCCTCTGCCTCCTCTAACCATCCTCACAGGCCCTGAGAGCTGACCTTCTAAGAAGCAAAGCACACCCTGCTGTTCTGAGTCTTGCCCGTCTGCCTGTGGGTCCTGTCTCTGGAGTGTGGGTCCCATCCCCAGAGTATAGGTCGCATCCCCAAAGTACGTTTCTCCTCCCCAGAGTATGGAGACAGGCAGCACCTATTCCAATTTGCCAAACACAGGGGACTCCTGACACAATTTTCTGATGTTTTGAGATAGACAGAGGTGCTGGGCTGCGTGGTGTCCCACCACAAATGAGAACAGAACATACTGGGGCCCATAAAAAGGCAGAAAGCACCAAATTTCTTAAAAATTTATTTTGCCCACTGGAGGAGGTAAAATGAAGCTTAGAGTCACTCCCCTTTGATTCACTTTCTGGATAAAATATTCACATAGTTTATAGCCCTTATTGTATATAACCTATTATTTAAATATACATTTACGGAACCGTAGCTTAACCGCTTCTGTGTTCCTGTCCGCACATCCTCAGTCATCCAGCGAAGCTTCCCTGAGCGTCCGCTGTCTGCCTGGCACCATGTCGGGCTCTGCATGCACCCAGATATGTCAGAAAAGGTCCGTCTGCTACGGGTTAGCACATACATCAGTTCTTCCTGGCCACGGGCCTGGTATCGGGCGCAGACTATGAAGTGGCTGCTACAGTAATCGAAATCCATCCCGCTTCTGGTCTCCAAGTCAAAAATTGTTATTTGAACCTTTTATTGGAACTCCATACACACAAAAAAAATTAATAAAAATGTGTTTATCTCTTTCACCAGTCTATTAAGAAAGATAAATGGCTAAAACAATGCTGGCCTAGAACTGAGCCACTCTATAACTAGTCATCATTAAAAAAAGAAAAAAGAAAAAAGAAAAACGTATCTCTTTCTCTTGGCTTCTTTTTCTGCTCAGTATGGTAAATCCATCACCTTGAGCTTTTCCCCGTCTCCTTATTTCCATTCTGATTTCTGCATATGCCAGAGGTTACTGAGGGACTTATCTTTAACAGATGGGACAGTTACTCCAACTCTCCAAAATATTTGATAATTGTGGAAAGAAGCACATTTGTGAGACATTATTCTGTGCGTATGATTTTGGCTATGCCACTTTTCGTAGGGAAAATAAAACATCCTAAAGTTGCTCTCAAAACACCCACCCATCTCATTTTTTAAAAAACATAAAGCAAATCCAACACCCATCTGTGTCCTGCTCTCTACTAAATAATCTTAAAATCAAGCGGAAAACGGCAGCGGGTAGCAACCAAATCAGGACTTTGTTTGTTTTGATACAGTTGGAAGTGGATGGTTTAAATCAATTGTCAAACATTTATTTTCTTTCTGAAATTTAAACTTAGGTTCTTGTAGCAACAGAAAGTGTAAATGATCTGAAAATTGGGACAACTACAATTTTGGATCCAACTTCCTTCATATGGCAATCTAACCAAAATACCCTTTGTGGTTTCTCCACTGGCAAAACCCAGGACTGTGTTCCCAAAAATATTAGTAATCGCCAACGGTGAGGATATCTATGGGGGATCTAACAGCCTTCCCAATCGGGTTCCAGTGGTTGTTCCAATACCTTCTACGGCCCCCTGCTTGGCCCGCTGCTCTGGTCATGCTGTCCTACTCTCCAGTCCTTTCCTATAAGCCATGTACATTCCTACCACTTTCCTTTCTTGGCTTAGCCTGGGCCTGTCCACCCTGAAAGAAGGCTCTTCACTCTGCTCACTATCCAAATAATTCCTCCCGCTTTTTCAAAGATGAAAACAGGCATCTCCTCCTCCTTGAATCATCCTGCAACCACGTGACTTCACAATCTTCCCTTCTGAAAGGACAAGGATTCTCCTCGGGTGAGGTGGGGGAAGGGAGACCCTTCACTTTCTCATCATCTTTGAATCTTGGCTGTTGCAATAGCGTCCCAACTGGCCCTCCAGTCATGAATGACTTTCCTCTAAAATTCACTCTTAGGGAGCACCTGGGTGGCTCAGTCGTTAAGTGTCTGCCTTGGGCTCCAGTCATGATCCTGGGGTCCTCGGATCGAGCCCCTCAGTCAGGCTCCCTGCTCAGCGGGAAGCCTGCTTCTCCCTCTCCCACTCCCCCTGCTTGTGTTCCTTCTCTCGCTGTGTCTCTCTCTGTCAAATAAATAAATAAAATCTTTAAAAAATGAAAAAAATAAAATTCACTCTTAGATCTACCAGAGTGATCATTGCAAAAGAGATTTGATTGTGTCCCTCTCCTGTTTAAAATCTTCTGCTGTAAATTCTAAAATGATGAAAAATCTAAAACTCAGGTTCCAGAAATATGGCATACTGAGTTAATGCAAATGTAACTGCCAACCTTACAACCTTTTCACAGTCACGTAGAAATATTAGATAAAAGATAGCGGAAATTATTTTGAATGCATGGACGAGTTCGAAAGCTCCAGGTGTCAGAATGAGCTGTAAACTTACAACTTGAGGTCTCAGACGTGGGTCGAGTGCAGGAATTAGATCTGTATGTGGGCCCCAAACGCTAGGGATGGGATTTTAACACCCAAGCAAGGGCAGGAAATGTGTTCTTGGGCCCCCAGGAAGCAAGGAGCTAGAACCAAGACTTATAAATAAACTGAAATCCTGAAAGAGCTATCCTTTTATTAAGTGGCTAAAAAACTTCCCCGCTTTCCCAAGAAAGCAACAATAAAGTAAATTCTGCCCCGAGTCCTGGAAAAACGCCTCCTATGAAATATTGAGGTTCCAAACCTATACCCTGGAGGGGTGTGGAGTTGAAATTTACAGTAACCCCATTATGTGGGAATTTCCAAGCTAAACTTGTAGCATGAAGATTAG
Organism: Mustela lutreola; assembly: GCF_030435805.1. Taxonomy (NCBI): domain Eukaryota; kingdom Metazoa; phylum Chordata; class Mammalia; order Carnivora; family Mustelidae; genus Mustela; species Mustela lutreola. The sequence goes on along the minus strand of NC_081295.1, from coordinate 9,592,214 downwards.
TCTCAGGTTGGTGAAATTTCTAGCTGCTAAGAAGAAGAAAATATAAACTACTCTCTAGAGATGCTTTCTTAGTTGAAAAGACAAGTGACTTTCTCAGGAAAAAAAAAAATCTTAAAGAAATAAGCTCACAAACAAAAATTATAAACCACAAGAGAAAACTCACCAGGAACACATCAAACAGAAAGACTAGCAAAAACCTGAGATTATAGCAGAATTGGAAATAAGTGATAAAATAAGAGTGTTTGAAATTGTTTTTTAAAGGATATAGAAATCGTCATGAAAAAATAAGACCATGCAACAATCCAGTAACTCCAGACTGTCTACTGGACAATCCAGTAGAATCCAAATAGCTCCTTAGAAATGAAAAAAATTCATTTTTGAAATTTAAAATCCAGTAGGTAGATTAACACCAGAGGTTGGACAGAGCTGGGGGGGGGGGGGCGTCTCTATCTTGAAGAAAGTCTCCATCTTGAAGAAATTTCCCAGACCACAACACAGAATAAGGGAAAAGGGGGTTAAGGCCCTGGGAAGATTAACCAAGAAGATCTACCATACATCAGTTAGCTTTTGCTACTTAACAGAGTGCTCTGTTCTGGTTATAAATTTATGGACTCTCAGCTCTAAATTCATACTTTTTGCCAGTTCTGTGAAAATGGATCTGGGCCCTTTATATTATTTAATTAATATTTAAGTCTTATTTTTCCTTTGACAGATGTCTCGATGTTAAGCTTTGTGAGCGCCTGGGAAACACTGCAGAGAGGCAGAATCACTCTTTCTCGTTCTGTGTGCTTGCAGTGTGCATGGCTTCCTTGGCCATCTACACCAGCACCAGAGTCCAGTGTCCAAGCTACCAGACTTGCCACTTCTCCAGTGTCCAGCTTCGGCCAAGTACAGGGACCAGCAGCACCCAGTGTCCAGGAAACAATAGAGAATACACCTGCTAACGACAACTGGAATGAATGACAGATCGTCACCAAAGATTGTACAGACATTAAAATGATAATCGGGGAGGGGCACCTGGGTGGCTCCGTCAGTTAAGCATCGGACTCTTAGTTTTGACTCAGGCCATGATCTCATGGATCATGGGATCGAGTCCCATGGGATCGGTTCCGCACTTAGCTGGGAGTCTGCTTGAAGATGTTCTCCTCCCCCTGCCCCGTTTGTGAGCTCTCTCTCTCAAATAAATAAATAAATGTTTTTTAAGACATCTTTAAAATATGATAATAAGGGAATATTCTTAACAACTTAAGCTAGTTAGTTTGACAATTTAGATGAAGTAGAAAAATTATTTTAAAGAGACATATTACCAAAACTAACTCAAGGAAAAAAGAAAATATAAATAAATCTGTACCAACTAAAGAAATTGAATTGGTAACTTTTAGTTTTCCCAATGAAAATCCTAGGCTTAGGTCTTTGACTTTACAACGAATTCTATCAAAACATCAAAGAAGAGGGACACCTGGGTGGTTCAGTGGGTTAAAGCCTCTGCCTTCAGCTCAGATCATGATCTCAGGGTCCTGGAATCGAGCCCTGCATCAGGCTCTCTGCTCAACGGGAAGCCTGCTTCCCTTCCTTTCTCTCTGCCTGCCTCTCTGCCTACTTGTGATCTCTGCCTGTCAAATAAATAAATTTTTTAAATCTTTAAAAAAAAAGAAACTTTAAAGAAGAAACAATACCAGGTCTACATAAAGTCTTCCAGAAAGTAAAGGTGGAGGGAACACTGCAGAACTCATCAGGTGAGATCACCACCATCCTGCTCTTAAAGCTAGTCAACAACGTTCCAAGGAAAGATCTATACTAGTCATGAGTAAAGACACAAGGAAATCTTCACAAAATGTGATCATATCGAATCCAACAATGTCTTAAAAAAATAGCGTATTTCCAATGAAGTGGGGTTTATCCCCACTTGCATTCCACGAATACAAGTTCGGTTTCACAGTTTAAAAATTAGTGTAATTCCCGAAATCAACAGACTGAAAAACTAAAAATGTGATCGTATCAAGAGATGCAAAAAAAAAAAAAAAAAAAAAAAATTTGGTATAACTCAGTGCCTACTTATGATTTAAAAAAATCTATTTTCAGTCAATGAGAAATAGAAGGGAACTTCCTCAACCTGATAAAGAGCATTTGTGAAAAACCTTGGGCTAACATCATATTTATGGTGAAAGAAGGAAAGCTTCTATCTCGGATTGTAAGCAAGGCATGTATATCTGCCCTCACCGTTCCAGGCATCATTGTTCTGAAGGGCCTACACGGTATGATAATGTAAGAGAAAGAAACAAAAGACATATTGATTAGAAAGGAATAAATAAAACTGCTTTTTTTTTCCCCATGGACATCATTGTCTAATATAGAAAATGTCGAGGAATCTTTTAGAACATTCTAGAACTAATAAATGAATTTAGCAAGGTTGTAAGATATAAAGCCAGTCAACAAAAATCGTTAGTATTTCTATATGAATGAATAACTGAAAGGTGAAATTTAAAACGCTTATTCACAGTAGCATCACAAAACCTAGGAATGAACTTAAAAGACAACATGTAAGACCTAAGCACTGAACATCGTAAAACACTTCTGAGAGAAATTAAAGAGAACCTGAATAAATTGGTGAGGTTTATCATTCCTGTGTTGGGAGACTGAAGGTGGAGATGGCAATTCTCTCTTACTGGATTGGTCTGTAGATTTAAACAATCACAATCCTAGAATTTGTTCTTTGTAGAAATCAACTACAGATGATTCTCAAACTTCTCTGAAAATGGGAAGAACTTAGAACAGACAAGCCAGTTTTTAAGAAAGAAGGGAGTTAAAGGGCTCACATTACCTGATATCAACTTTACATTCACTGACAATATTCCAGACGATGTGCTATTGACAGATTAGACAAATTGACCAGCAGCACAGAATAGACAGCCCAGGAATTTGCCCCACAGTTCTTTGTGCGCAGTGGATTTGCAACAAATTTGCCAAGGCGATTCCCTGAAGGAGAGAAAGCCCTTCTGCGAATGGGGCCTGAATCACTGGTTGTCCCGACAAGAAATTTGAACCTCAACCACATGCTCTGGGGAGGGGCAGAGGGAGAAGCAACTCCCGGCCCAGCAGAAAGCCTAATGGGGGCTTGATCCCACAACCCTGAGATCATGACCTGAGCTGAAGGCAGCCCCTTAATCAACTGAGCCACCCAGGATCAAGTTACAGTTTTAAATGACCTTTGCCAGATTCACATCAATCACTGGTCAGCAATCACTGGTGAGCTAGAGTTTCTGTGTGTTGGGCATGTGCGCCCCCACTCTCTCTCTGAAATAAATACATAAAATCTTTTAAAAACAACAATAATGGGGCACCTGGGTGGCTCAGTGGGTTAAGCCTCTGCCTTCGGCTCAGGTCATGATCTCAGGGTCCTGGGATCAAGCCCCGAATCGGGCTCTCTGCTCAGCAGGGAGCCTGCTTCCTCCTCTCTCTCTGCCTGCCTCTCTGCCTACTTGTGATCTCTCGCTGTCAAATAAATAAATAAAATCTTTAAAAAAGAAAAAACAGCAATAACAACAAAAACCTATAGCTTGATACCACATTTAAGAAAAGGCCCATTAGGCGCCTGGGTGGCTCAGAGGGTTGAGCCTCTGCCTTCGGCTCAAGCCATGATCTCAGGGTCCTGGGATCAAGTCCCACATTGGACTCTCTGGTCCGCAGGGAGCCTGCTTCCTCCTCTCTCTCTCTCTCTGCCTGCCTCTCTACCTGCTTGTGATCTCTGTCTGTCAAATAAATAAATAAAATCTTTAGAAAAAAAAAAAAAAGAAAAGAAAAGGCCCCTTAGTGGTTTTTACCTTTCCTTGCTCCTTATTTATGAAATAAAAGGATCCTTTTCTTAAAGTGTTAAAGACGCAACTGACACCAACCACTTTCCATAACACACAAAAAAGTAAAGCATGTTTTCCTTGGAAACCATGGTCAAGATGCCCCAGCCCGAATGACCGCAATGTGCGCCTGCGTCACCTCAAGAGGGTCCTCCTGGGTTCCCCAGGAGATCTGCGGACATGGAGTCACTACACGGTCTAGGCTAGAGCTGCAGCTCGGGGCGCTCCCCAGTCTGCCCTCCAGAAGTTTGCAGTGCTATATTCCTGTATACAGTTATATTTCTGTAACTTGATTGATTGTAAAAAACTTAATAAGTAAAAAGCTTAACAGGAGTACTTGCAGATGAACAACTACTAATGCAGGGTCAGACGATGACGGACGTAGAGGAAAACCCAGCCGAAGGCGGGGAAGGACGGTGGTCCACATCCCCAAGTGGACACTAAAGATATGGGGTCAAACTGGATGTTGGGCCCCCCTCCCTGGGGGACCCATTTTTTTTAAAGTAAGAATCGGATTTCATACTTGGGAGGAGAGTATGGATAGTGACTCATTACTCAAGATGTGCCTTATTAATTATTTTTTTCCCAGTGATTAGTACAAATTTGTGTTCCTGACCTAACGCTACGTAACAAATTACCCCACTATTTAAGAGCTAAAAACAGCAAACATTCGCTTAGGGCACAACTTAGCTGGGTGTCCCAGGCTGTCAGCCAGGGCTGACGTCCTCTCACAGCTCACTCATGTGACTGTGGGCAGACCTCAGAAGGTCTCAGGAAAATTCAAGCTTATCCATGTTTTTGCAGCAAATCCCAGACCCTTGCCTTGAGGAACTCTCCAGCGGCTGTCTGGATGTCCTCATGACATGGCAGCTGGGATGAGAGAGAGAGAGTGTGTCAGAGCATCCGAGGTGGAAGCCACAGTCTTTTTAGAACATCCACATCTTCGGCCCTGTTCTATTCATCAAAAGCAATCCCGTAAGTTCAGCCCACCCTCAAAGGGAGGAATTACACAAGGGAACAAACACCAGGAGGGCATCACTGGAGACTACCCAGAGGCCGCCTACTGTAAAAGTCTGCTGGACTCTTCAAGAAAATGTGTTCAGTGGATGAAAGAGACAGGAGCAGACTGCCTTTGGACTTGACCTGATGCTCTTCCGTGAGTTTCCACTCCGTGGACCTCACTCCATTAGATTTTGACCTCACCTAGCCTCCCCATTCTGTGAGTCAATTCCCTAAAATAAATCTCTCTCTCTCTCTCTCTCTCTCCCCCCCCCCACCCCATACACACCCTGTTGGTCCTTCTTCTCTGGAGAAACCTAATGAACATACTAGGGGACAGGAGGCCTGGGACAGATTCTTCCTGAGTGCCCTTAGATGGAACCAACCAACCCTCACGTGGGACTCGAAGCCTCCAGTACCCAAGGACAATACAGGTCTCCTGGGTAAGGCCCCAGGGCTGTGGCACGTTGTCAGGGTGGCCTGAGCTCCCCTATATGCCCTCCTGACGCAGTGCAAGCGTCTTCCTCTCACGGCACAGGCCATGTCTTTGTGCGGCGGGGACTTCATGATTCCTCACACTCCGTTCTCTGTAACCTTTGAAGAAACTCATCTCTATCTGGAAATCCTCATGATGCTGTCAAGAAATATAATATCACATGAACGGTAGAGAAGCTTATACCCACCCCTGTAAAAATAGTTTTCAGAGGTCAGCAGAATCTTCCAGAGATGACCAAGAAAGGGCCCCGGAGCTGTGGCAATGTTGAAGTGTCAGCTCATCGAAGGACCTAACTGGGCTGGAAGGGGTTGGGTCGTTTGTTTCTGTTTTACTCATCCCAGATGCTGAATTTATTTTTTTTCTCCTGCATCACTTGCCATTTTGCTGAGTATAACAGGCAAAATAAATAAATAAATAAATAAAACTCTTTTTTTGTTTGTTTATGCTAACTTTTCTCAAGTTTCATATGATTTTAAGGAGCTGGTAATGACCCCCCAAAAACCTAAAATAATGTTCAAGTGATCGAAACGTTTCTTTCATGTAATCTCTATACCCAATGTGGGGCTGGTACTCACTATTCTGAGATCAAGAGTCGAACACTCTAGCAACTTAGCCAGCCAGGGGTCCTGATCCGAATATTTCAATCACCGTGGTATTAAATTATACTTCTAGGTTTAGTATCTTAAATACAATCATTTTATGTTCAAATTGCAAGTCGATTCTCTTGCTGTCGCAGGGACTTTGGAGCTGGAAAAAAACCCATACAAATATAAAATTCTTTTTAGTTCAATTAAAAATTTATAATTTAAAAAAATGGTTTTCAGAGCCTCTACGTGTGATGAAAGAACCTGTTCCCGCACCACCAGACATACGGGCCACATCTTTCCTGAGCCGCTAGGAATTCCTGGGTTCGTGGCCACACTACCCGAGCCTTGGTCTTTGGCCCTACTGCAACTTCCCCAGGAAATCCCTCCAACATCTCACATCTTTTCTCTGCTCTATTATCTCGAAATCTTCATTTTCAGACCTAAGTTCTCTATAGAATCCCATTCCCCATCCCAAATATCTCCGGAGTGTTTCCTTCTAGACATCAACCCTTAAGACCCAGTCAGGCTCAGCCCAGCCAATGGAGAGGGGATCTGGAGCCAAGAATTGGACCCCTCCTTCGGGTGAAGGAGACCTGAGATAGGACAGAAAGGGCTATAACCCAGGAAGAAGCCTGCTAACACATCAAGGCTGAAGGATAAGCCACAGACACTAGCAGGCCAAGCCGATATCTGGCATTGGAGAAGGGTTTGCAGAAAGGTTTTGCAAGTCTAATACACAACCCCTCCAATAATCATAATTGCACATTAAAATTTACCCTCACTGACCCTGAATCTCTCCAGGGTTGTTGGGCCATGGCCCATAAAATTTTTCTTTACAAAGATCATGTTCGTCCCAGATGTGCAGAAAGCCAGCTGCAGAGAAAGGAATTCAGACGCTGGGTTCCTCCCCAGCACCCGTTTTTATCCATGGCTTCACCGTTCTCTAGCAAAATTCGTGTGTGACATGCCAAGAACAATCTCCAGCACCCTGTGGGTGCTAAGAAAATGTTAGCAATTACTACTATTCAGCAGTGGGACCATAGCTATCTGAATTTTTTCCTTTCTACCATAGGCGAGCAAAATTCGCCACCCCGAAGTGTGTCTCTATGGCATGTGGATTATCTTAGACCGAATGTTTTTAAGAAACAGAAGGCTCAGGGAGAATCTTTGACTTTCCTCCTAACTGCCTGATAAAATGTGGGTAAACAACCTGCTCCAGGAAGGGAGCCATCACGGGAGATAAGTAGAGTATAACATGAGCTGGGTATGGTAGGCAGAGAGGAAATTAGCAGTGTGCTTGTTAAAATCCCTCTCTTATGTCCCACTGTTTAGGAATGGCCTGACAAACCTTTAGTTTTTTTCGTCTTCCTGTGAATTACCTTCCTTCTTTTTGAACTCCCAGTTCAGTTCAAAAGAAGTTCAAAAAGAACTTCCTTCTTTTTGAAGTCCCAGACCCCTATCCCTTTCTCTTTACATCTGCATGTCATATAAACCTCAGTTATCTGCATGGGGGCCTTGGATTCCCATGGAGCCCCCATACATACAAAATTAAATGTGATTTTTCTCCTGTTAATTTGTCTCATGTTGATTAAATTCTTAGGCCAGCCAAAAGAATCCTTAGGATAGAGTAAAAATTTTCCTCCCCAATACGGCACACATATGATTGGCCCCTAAGTCCTGTGTGCTCTTCCCAATACAATGATTTGATGTCTAGGGTTTATTAAATATAATAGGTGAGGCAAACAGCAGGTGGGTGCAGGAATGGGTCAGCCATGGTTGATGATATCTGGGTCTGGATAAGGAAGAAGCTACTTGGAAGCTCGCTCTCTCTCTCTGACAAATAAATAAATAAAATCTTTTGAAAAAATAATGCTCTGCTTTTGCTGTCTTGAAATTCTTTTTTTTTTCAATAAAGGAATGTGCAAAATATTTGTTCAAAGTTCTAAAGAATAAATCACACAGCCATTAAAAAGAAATTAATATTTTGTGCCTTTACTTTTCACATCATTGCTATAAATTTGAGATTATTTCAACCATCTTACTCTTTCCCCACATTTTGACCTAACTGGTTAAAGTTTCCTTAGTCACTTTACCTGAAAAAGTATTTACCATTGCTTTGAATTAAGTATTTTATTATTCCATTGATCCCTCTATAAACTTGTTAGTTATAATCAGACACAAATGACTAAGTCATGAATACTTAATAGAGTCTAATAAACTATATCCTCAAATTCTAACACCTTGAACACTTTTAATTCTATTGTTACCTTTATTGACTTTTGTATTACTGTTGTCATTCATTTAAATTCTACATATATTTTAATTTCCATGAGGCATTTCTAGTATTGCCTCAGAAAACAATATTCATCTATATTTATCTATGTATTACCTTTTTTATTATTCTTCATTCCTTTCTATATTTTTAGTTCAATCTGGAATTATTTTCCTTTGGAATGAAGAACTCACTCTAGTGTTTTTTTCTAATTCAGTACTGCTAACAACAAAATGTTTCAGCTTAAGCTTGTCTTTTTTTTTTTTTTTTTAAGATTTTATTTATTTGACAGGGATCACAAGTAGGCAGAGAGGCAGGCAGAGAGAGAGAGAGAGAGGAGGAAGTAGGCTCCCTGCTGAGCAGAGAGCCCGATTCAGCTTAAGCTTGTCTTAAGAAATCTTTATTTTCGGATGCCTGGGTGGTTCAGTCAGTTAAGTATTTGCCTTTGGCTCAAGTCATGATCCCAGAGTCCTGGGATGGAGTCCCACATTGGGATCCTTGCTCAACAGGGAGCCTGTTCTGCCTCTCTCTGCCATTCCCCCTGCTTGTGTTCTCTCTCTCCCTCTGGAAAATAAATAATAAAAATCTTAAAAAAAAAAAAAAAGAAATATTTATTTGTTGACAGTATTGCTGCTGGATATAGAATTCTGTTTTATCAAGAGATTTCTTTACCACTTTAAAAATGATGCTCCACTGATGTCTCTCTCATTTTATTTATATTGAGATCTCAGCTATCAGCTTTTTTCTTGTGTGTTTGGCTTCTGTAGTCTTTAAAATCCTCCTCATTATCTTTGTTCTTTAGACCATACTGTAGCTTGTTGTTTACTGTGCACTTTGCTTAGGGGATGTGGAGTTAAATAAAAATTCAATCTGTGGATTGATGTCTTTCATCAGTTTGGAAGAGGCTTCTGGATTTTCTTTTCTGATATCAATTCCTCTCTACATTCTCTCTACTCCCCTTTTAATCATATCCCACTTTTCTTTTAACTCTGTCCTAAATTCTCCAACATTGTTTACCCTGTGTTTTTGTTGGGATCTTTGCTTTTTTTTTTTTTTTTTTTGGTTTTATTTTATATTTTCTTCATTTTTCCAGCTTTTTAAAATTTATAATTGAAAAATTATTTATATTTAGCATGTACAATGTGATGATTTAATATATGTATACATTGCAAAATGATTACCACAACCAAGTTCATTAATGTATCTCATGGAGTTATTTTTGTATGTGTGGGGAGAACACTTAAGATCTACTCTCTTAGCAAATTTCAAGTATACAATACAGTTTAAATAACTATAGTTGTCATGTTGTATATTAGATTCCCCAGACCTTATTCATCTTGTAACTAAAAATGTTTACCCTTTGACCAAAATCTCCCCATTTCCTCACCATCCAACCCCTGGAAACCATCATTTTATTTGCTGATACTATGAACTTGACTTTTTTTTTTAAGATTCCATGTGTTGGTGAAATCATGTAGAATTTGTCTCTTTGTATCTGGCTTATCTCACTTAGTATAATGTCCTCCAAGTTCATCTATGTCATAAACATAAGAATGTCCTTTTTTATGGCTGAATAATATTCTATAATACTGTATTTTTTTTATTGACTCATCTGTCAAAGAACATTTAGGTTGTTTCCATAACTTGGCTATTTCAAATAATGCTGCAATGAATATGGGAGTGCAGATAACTGTTCAAAATAGTGACTTCATTTTCTTTGAATTTATGCCCAAAAGTGGGATCGCGGGATCATATGGTAGTACTATTTCTAATTTTTTGAGAAATTTCCGTACTCCTTTGCATATGGTTGCACCAATTTACATTCTTACCAATAGTGCCCAAGGGTTCCCTTTTCTTTAGACTCTCATCAGCATTTGTTATGTCTTATCTTTGCTAATAGCCATTCTAACAGGTATGAAATGGCATCTTATTGTGATTTCTATTTGAATTTCCCTGATGATTAGCAATGTTGAGTATCTTTCCATATACCCATTGGCTATTTATATGTCTTCTTTGGGAAAATGCCTATTCAGATCCTCCACCCATTTTCTAATCAGCTTATTCGGATTTTTGCTATTGCGTTATGTGACTTCCTTATACATTTTAGATATTAATGCCTTAGATATGTGGTTTGCAAATATTTCTCCCATTCCATAGGTTGCCATTTCATTTTGTTGTTTCTTTTGTTGTGCAGAGCTTTTTAGTTTGATGTAGGCCCACTGACTTATTTTTGTTTTTTGCTGTATTTTTGGTGTCAGACACAAAAAAACCTTTGCCAAGACCAATGTCAAGGAGATTTCCCCTACATTTTTCTAGAAGTTATTTATGGTTTCAGATATTACATTTAATCTACTTCAAGTTGACTTTTGTATATGGTGTGAGATAAGACTGACTTCATTCTTTTGAAATTGCTAATCATGTTTGAACAAGGGTTCACACATGCTCGTCTTGCTCCAGAACCCACAAATTATGTAGCTGGACCCACTAACTTGGATCCCTGTTTTAAGTGACCCAGGCCTGCTCAGAACATAGGTATCTACTATAATTGTGTTACATAATTATTCACTTCCTTATCATTTCCATCAACTCAATCTACTGAATATTTATAAGGCTGGTTTTCATCAAGGAACCAAGAGCCTCTTAATCCTCCCCCCCAAAATTAACTTTTTTTAGATTACATTTTCAAAAGTACATGCTAAGTTCATCTCTAACTGTTACCTTCTAGTGGGAAACATTTCAGGCAAAAGATAGTTGTGAGGTGCACCAGCTCTGGGGTAAGCATTTTGGGGTTTGAGATCGGGGTAGTGTGGTTGGACAGACTCCCCAGAATTGTTCTGCTTTTCAGATCTCTTCCCTTCTCTTTACTTCAGAAACCACAAGTTCTCTAAAATACAGGTGATTCTCCCAGTGGTTCTCATGGAAAGAGTATGAGAGTTTTGTTTCCAGGAAGAACACAGGTTGTTTGTTTAATAAGAGTAAATAGTCAACCACAACCACCTTGGGGCCTCTGAGTGTGGTACTAGGATGGATGTCTTATTTTCCTTCTATTTCCAATTCTAGGGGAACACAAAATACATTTTTTTCACAACTTTGAGCTTATCTACCATTGCACACTCACAATAAAGATGTTGTGAATGAACTAAAAAGCAGCTAATAGACCAAACCAGTCTGAATAAGAGCCACTGTTTCTTGAATGCCTAGCAAGTGCCAGAGCTCTGTGTGCATCACTACAGTCAATGAACAATTGTCACCTGAAAACCATAACTTTACTTTGAGAATATTAACTTGGATAGGCATCAGCTAGATAGGGACTGTTTCTAAGAATCCTTTGTGTTTCTGAACAGCTACTAATTTAATACTTTTAGAAATTGAGCTTAGGATGTCTCTGTTTCTCTAAAATTAAACTTGTCACCTATTTTGAAACTAAGGTGGAGCTTGTGTTTATACGAACTATGAATGTCTCTGGCCTTTTTCACTTAGAAGAATATTTTGTATTTTGACATTTCTTGACTTAATCAGAGGTTTAATGACTGATAGACGAATTGCTGAGGCATCGGTGAAAATGCTGAGAAGCTTGAGATGCTGGGCACCCCAGGGAAGAGATTAAGTATATCCCAGGGGCTAAACGGAACAACAGTGAGGATGGAGAAAAGAAAGAAATGCCAAGGGAGTGAGCAAATACAGGTCTAGGATGTGGATGATGGAAAAGCTCAAACTATTATGGAACAACATGTTCAGAATATCGTTATAGATCTGAGAACCGTGATTAGAAATCAGCACCCAGGACAGCTCAGTCAGTTATGCATCTGACTCTTGGTTTCAGCTCAGGTCATGATCTCAGGTTTGTGGGATCGAGCCCCACATCCAGCTCCAGGTTCAGTGGGGCATCTGCTGAAGATTCTCTCTCTCTCTCTCTCTACCCTTCCTCCCACTCATGCTTGCTCTCTCTCTCAAATAAAGAAAGAAAGAAAGAACTCAGCACCAGAGTGGGCCCCTCTAGTACAGAGTCACTAATAACTATTAAGATCTTTTAAGACAGGTGCACCTGGGTGACTCAGTGGGTTAAGCCTCTGCCTTTGGCTCAGGTCATGATCCCATCCTGGGATGGAGCCCTGCCCGTGTTGGGCTCTGTGCTCAGTGGGGAACCTGCTTCTCCCTCTGCTCCTCCTTCCCCACTCATATTCTCTCTTGCTCCCTCTGCTCTCTCTCTCAAATAAATAAATAAATACAAAATCTTTTTAAAAATAAAGAAAATGATCTTTTAAGACAGCATACTGCTGGGTTAAAGGCCGTTTCGCTGAATCTCATAAACAAGCCTTAGGGCAGCGTCACTATAAATGAGAGCTCCGAGGGTCAAGATTAGATTAACTGCCCCAATGCACACAGGTGGAAGCAGCAGAAATGAGTTTTGAGCCACGGGCTGTGCAAATCCGGGGTTCGCTTGCTCACCATTCAGCACTCAGCAGCCGGTGGCCTTTCTGCTCAAAGGCCTGGGAAGAAACAAGACTTCATGGACAGAAGCTGTCATTCGCATTTACCAGCTCTAAATCGTGGGGGTAGTGGCAAATACCCTGCATTCGTGTTGGCGATCACTGTCGTTGGAAGAGCCTCCCATGCAGGAGCCGTGTGTGTGCATATAAGTGTGTGTCACTGCGTGTGTGTGCACAAGTGTGTCAGGTGGGACTTTTGGCTTTGAAAGTAACCCCGTAGTCTGTGACTTGAGCAATGACATGTGAGCTTGCAAGAGACCTTTGCACCCCGACTCTCCCTCCTCCTGCTATCACTCACCTCGTTGTGCCCAACCACTTGTCTATGAACACGTTCTGAGAGCTCACACAGAGTCTGTCCACAGCAGGTCAGAGAAGCAAAGCAATGTCCTAGGTGCAGCTTTAGGGTACGCAGGGATGCCGGAACCTCGGAGATCTGGGAAGCCAACTGATTAGCTGACGTTATGGCCGCTGCTGCCATCTCAACCTCTTATCCCAGCCTTCCTTCTGGGAGTCAGGTGCACATGGAGCAAACAGGCAAGCCCAGAACCAAGAGGGAGCAGCCCTTGTCATGGACTTACTCTGCCCGGCCGGGCCACCTCTGCCATCCGTGCAGTCTCACTGACCTCCAGCCTCTTCCCGCCTTGACCCTCTGTCCCTGTCTCCCCACTCAAATCTTAGCAGAGGAGTTCCTGCTAGATCTCTGGGTCTGCACACCATTTCCAATCATGATACGTGGACTGTGTCTCCTCCCAGACAGAGGAAGAGAAAAGTGACTGAGTTAAAACGGAACAAAAACTAAAACCAACCAATTAGCTAAGCAACCCAAACAAAAGGACGTTCACTTTCATAGATAACCACTGGCAAGCTTAACACCACGGGAAGCCTTACATCAAATAACTTCTCTCCCTTCACCTTGTCTCCTTCCCCAGCTTGATTTTCCACCAGAGCACTTCCTGAAGCACCTGACACCTCACATATGCACCGTGGTGCCTTGTCTCCCCCCGCCCCTTACCCAGTGTCCGTTCTGAGGGAGCAGGGACTTTTGCCTCTGTCAATACCTGGTACAAGGCGAAGACTTAATACACATGTTGTGATTGGAAAGGCATCTGTCACGCCCAGTTTTGCTATTTTCAAGGTCACCCTTGAGGTTCACTTCAACTTCAAACAGCTCATCCAGTGAGAGAAGATACAGTTGTGTATCAGACCCACGCCCACTCTGGGAGTCCCTAACTAGTCCCCATGCTTCCATTCTCCGATACGGGCAGGAGGGGACAGTCACACATGTCCCCCCCGCCATTCCACATTAGTTCTCATAGCTTCATATTCCTGCAATAGTTTCCCATTAGTTGACCTAGCACTGAGTTGTGTTCTGAACTGCTGAAATACAACGAGAATCTAATTTTGACTTGAGAAACTAACAGGAAGGTTAATAATGGTATTTATTGAGTGCTTATTAGGTATCAAACATCATGCGAAGTCCTTTGTTCATTATCTAGTTTAACACACACAGCAAACCCATGACATAGGTACTATTATCATTTCCATGTTGCAGCTCAGGAAACTGAGAATGAAAAAGTTAAGTAACGTGCCTGAGATTACGTGGGTTGTAAGTAACAGAATCCATACCTGTTGACAGGAAACTCTGCTCCTCAGGAAGAAAGGAGGAGAAAAGAGAAGGGAATGGAGTGGCGATTGCATTTGTGTTTTCCTGAACCACAGAGTTGTATCTAAGAAATTCTAGTTTTAAAAAAAGATGAATTTTAGGGGCCCCTGGGTGGCTCATTTGGTTGAGTGTCTGACTCTTGATCTCAGCTCAGGTCTTGATCTCAGGGGCTGTGGGTTCAAGTCCTGCATTGAGCTCTGCACTGGGTGGGGAGCGTACTTAAAACAAAATTAAAATAAAAGATGAATTTTAAAACATTTTGTTATGCAAAAATGAACTTGGGGCTGGAGAGTTTCTGAGTTACAACAATGAAGTCACTAATGTCTTTCTTTCTTTCTTTCTTTTTCTTTTTTTTTTTTTTTAGATTTTATTTATTTATTTGACAGAGATCACAAGTAGGCAGAGAGGCAGGCAGAGAGAGAGAGAAAAGGAAGCAGTCTCCCTACGGAGCAGAGGACCCAGTCCGGGGCTCGATCTCAGAACCCCAGGATCACGACCTGAGCCAAAGTCAGAAGCCTTAATCCACTGAGCCCTCCAGGTGCCCCTGAAGTCACTAATTTCTTTAGTTAAAACCAAAGTGCTTTAACTTCCTGAGGGTATAGTAGTCATCCCAGCTACACGTCACTGAACGAACCCAGACAGTCCATGGCTATTCTCCTCTTGCCACCAGCTGTGTCCCTAGCAGGGACTTCCATGGAACCCCTATCCCTCCACCTCACCAGGATGACAAGAGTGCAAAAGCTAAACAGAACAGCTCCATTGCTCTGGCTACAGGCTCTTTTTCCTTTTGAAAGAGCAATCTCGTTATAACAAAAACCTGTCTGCAAATACCAATTCCTTTGCTCATCAGTTGTGCTCTCACCAGTGTGAGCACTGGAAGCTCTGGCCATTGAGGAAATGTGTGCCAGTCTCAGTGCGGAGACTCGAGATTCTGCGGGCAGTCCGTGGAAGGTGCCACCTCCAAGGAAAGATGTCAAGGGAAGGAGGTGGAAGGAGGCAAGAAAGAGGCATGAATGGGTTTTTCCAAATGGAAGCAGAAAACAAAAGCCATCTGCTTCCCGATTTCACCCAGAGCTTTCCGTGACTGTCTCGAGTGAAGTCAAATTTTTGTCTGGGAGAAGCTGCTGCTCCCCTGGACATCTGGATCTCATCAGATGACAGAAAACTGTGTCATGTTTCTTCTGTTCTTCTGTTCCTCTGTGTGGGTGGGTGGCTCCTCCAGGACTGGAGTCCTTGTCCCATAGTAACAGTGACTGTCCTTACCTTCACAAAACTCCATTCAAACCTCTCACCTAAAACATTGGTAGTTTGAAAATGACATGTTTTAGAGAACCATCATAAGAGAAGCGGACTCCTGTCCTTGCTCTGGCTTAATTCACCGCTGTAAGTGAGCCTCTGAACCACTCTGGTCTCGTTCCTGCACCTGCAAATGAGTGGACTGGGGTTTCAGAATCCCATGACCTTGGTCCTTACATCCAAGACAAACAAAAGCCAGCCAATACCTAGAAAGTACCTAAGAGATGTGCACTTCAATGATAAGTCACACTAGAGAGATCTTGAGCATAATGAAAACCTTTATTTACCGCATTTTTAACATCTCCAATAAATACTGCTCAGCTTCACAACATCATTTTCCTACAGACCAGCCAAAAGCAACATCATAGCATGAAATTACTTCCTAAAACTTGGTAGAGGGATAAAACTTCTGAAGATTAAAAAAAAAGAAAAAAAAAAACACAACAACAGGATGTTGTTGAGTAATAAAATTTGTGGAAGCTTGTATTATGCAATGGTTCACATTAGCATGGGTAATGATGGGACAGTGGTTTTCAGATGTGTTCCACAGAATCCCAAGAGTTGCTCGAGAGTAGACTCAGGCAAATGCTGATTTGTGATTCATAACTCCTGTCATTCATTCATTTACTCATTCATTTCCACAGTTTTTTGAATGGGGTCTTCCTGCAAGCTAGGTGAGCAGAGGCATGTGTGAGACAAGACCATGGAAACTCTTCTTCTTCTTTTTTTTTTTTTTTAAGATTTTTTATTTATTTATTTGACAGAGAGAGATCACAAGTAGACAGAGAGGCAGGCAGAGAGAGAGAGGGAAGCAGGCTCCCTGCTGAGCGAGAGCCCAAGGCGGGACTCAATCCCAGGACCCTGAGATCATGACCTGAGCCGAAGGCAGCGGCTTAACCCACTGAGCCACCCAGGCACCCCCGAAACTCTTCTTCTTAATGTCCTTACAGTCTGATGGGGTAGGCAGGCAAGTGGTCACTCCAATGAATTACAAACTGAGGTAAGTTTCCAAAGGCAAGGAAACCAGTACTAGGAGAACTTAAATGGACAGAAGTTGACTTAGACTGGAGGCCAGGGAGATTTCCCTGAGAATTGTAATCACTTCGGCTGTTCGCGAGAGCTTTGAAAGTTGAGTGGGAGGTTCGCTGGGATGTGGTGGGGAGGGTGGATGGTTGGCGGCTGGGGAGTATTTTAGACAAAGAAACAATATAAACAACATAATTTAGGAGTCCCAGCACAAAATGAAATTGTGAGACCCTTTGTTCAAACCGATTAAGAATTTAAAGATGGTGAGAACAGAGCATTAAAGCAAGGATACGGTCCATCTGGACGCAGTCCCTTTAGCATAGGTCACATGGCCACCCAAGAAGAAGGCCCTGGTCCTTTCCCTGGAAGGGAGTGTTCTGCTTAGGAATTAGGAGGAAGGAAGAGGCCAGAGTGGTTGAAGCAGAGAGCCTGGGATGGTGGCATGAACAAGAGGCAAAGATCAGGCTCACATGAGGATTACATCAGTAATCACACTTCCGGGCTCTGTAAACCACGGGTCAGGATTATACATGGAGATTCACTTTTATTTCTCTATTTATATTGATTTGCACTGGTTATTCTGCATTTGGTTTCTCCAAATGAATCCAAGCCTATAGAAATTGTTCAAGTAGGAAAAGACCAGGAAAATCTGGTCTTCCGGCTTTCTTGGTGCTAGGTGCCCAAAATGATCGTTGCCCAGAACTTCTCAGCTGAGCATGCAGAACACACAGGTCATAGGCGCGACCTTGACTTCCTAGCAAAACATGCATTATTGAACAGGCTGCAGGCACCTGTCCTTGGCTTTCAAATTTAATAGAATATGGAAACTTCAGTACTTATATTATTCCTTGAGTTCAGATCCTGGCTTTTCCACATACTAGTGTGTGCTCTTAGTTGTTAAAATGTAAACTCATTCTTAAGATAAAGCAATACATCTTTATGCAAAACCTCTGACAATACCATCTGGTGAATCTTTTCAGGAATTTCCTAGGCATAGACAATGCATTTTTTAAAATTTTTTACATCAACGGATTGCATAATAATGTTCTTTTTACCTTTATTAACACCTCGTAAAATAGAACCACTTTCTTACGGGCTTCCTAGTATTTCGTTTGTGTGGATATACCATATTTATTGAGATAGTCCTGTCAACAAACATATAGATTGCTGTCTGTTTGGGGTTCTCACAAGGCAATGGTTTACTAAGCATATTTCACACTTACACAAGATGGACAGCTGGACAAGTTCCTAGAAGTAAAGCCACTAGGTCCACCGTTACGGTCATTTCCAATGCTGACAAATATGACAGACTAAATTATTTAAGTGAGCCTTGATTTCCTCATGTCTGTAAATAGTGGACAATAATGGTTTTCTCAAAGCTGCCTATAGGGACTCAGTGAGATTAAGGCATGTGAGAACCTACTATAGAGCAAGCGTTGGTGTCTCCAACTTTCCTTTTACTTAGGAAAGACTGTCAAGGAATGTTATGAAGACTATCGCTTCAGCCTGACCTCAGCAAACAAACATCCACAGCACTCTGTAGTGCCAGATCCTTTTAAACGCCATTGTTGAATGTAACTAATGAAATCTCTGGACGTCAGAGAGACTATTTTCACGAGGACACAAATTTGACATTATCTCTAAATACTTCCTTTCTAGACTAAGGTTGATCTGGTTTGATAGCTGCCTCTTTTAACATGTATCCCTGATAATAAAAACAAAATGTACTGGACTAATACACCAATTAAGATCTGTCTCCTGGGGTGCTGGGGTGGCTCAGTTGGTTGAGCAACTGCCTTTGGCTCAGGTCAGGATCCTGGAGTCCCAGGATTAAGTCCCACATCGGGCTCCCAGCTCCGAGGGGAGTCTGCTTCTCCCTCTGACCTTCTCACCTCTCATGCTCTCTCTCACTGTTTCTCTCTCAAATAAATAAAATTTAAAAAATATTAAAAAAAAAAAAAACGATCTGTCTCCTGGTCATGTCTTTTGTCCTTGAGTGAAAGTCTTGCCACTCAATTTGAATCATTCATTCATACATTTTGACCAAAAAAAAGGAAATTTTTAGACCTCTCATTTGCACTTCAGGAAGCCTCTTGTGTCTCCCTCACACCTCAGGGACCCTGAGGCATTTTTAAATTTATCAAGAGTCCAGAAGGAGGTTAATGGGACATCTCAGAATGAAATCCCCACATGTCCCGGCCCAAAAGCTCCAGCTGGGATCATAGCCTGTGGTAACCTCGAAGTTGGAGACAGAAGCTCCTTGGAGGGTGTCACAAAAATACCTGAAGGCCTGGCGTGTGAGTTGTGTCTTTCCACAGTGTCAGCTTTATTCAGCCGCAGAGCAAGGTTGACATGATTGTGAAGCAGGTTCAGGCTTCCAAACTCCGTGACATTTCACTACGCATTTAACTGGGCTTCATACACGTCCCACGAGACAAGCTATAATACAAAGTCACACCACAAACAAGACACCAAAAAGGCAAGAAGTTAATGAACCAAAGCGAAGTCAGTCGCTGGGCACCACGGAGGGGAGGCCTCTGCCTGGTCCCGGATCAGCCCTCCGTGCTCGCCGCTGGCTGTGATCACACCGCTGGGGATTTCTGTTCTGCTCAGAGACCCAGCAGCCCAAGCCTGCCGGGGCAGCGGCCTCTCCCGCGGGGTCAGACGGGGAAGGTCAGCGGCTGGAGAGTCCGACAGTTCGCTGCATAGATCCTCCCTTCTTGAAGGAGTTCGATCAGTCGTGGGCCTTTGCAGGCCTCTTCTGGTTCTGGTGATTATCAGCCCTGGGTTCTTCCAGGTGCTGTGGCCTCACCGATGGTCAGCCCTTGGTGCTGCCGGTCAGTGCCGGTTGGGGTGAGAGCTGGGGTCAGCTGCGGGGCCCTTGGCGGCTTTCCCGATTAGCTCGCTGCTTGACACGAGTGACTCCATCTTGTTCTCTCCATCCTATCCCATGATTACTCATGAAAGGGTCATGCGGGAATCAAATATGTTTTTAACCGCATTAGCACTATGGTTTTACTCTGCTACGGATAAAGGCAAATCTAAGATATGTAATCATGGTTCCAGTGAAAATCAAACAAAATCAAATCAACTTTAAATTGTATGAAATTTTCAACTGACAGCATGGAAGGAAAGTCACAACAGATCAAAACAGTTAGATAAATAAAATTGAGTCAAATAAAGGTAAATCAATTTAGAATAAAGCAAAATCAACTAAGGATTAAATCAAATATCAATTAAGTCAAATCAGAATCAAAACTCAAACTCTAAGTCTTATTTAATAAGAATTAAGTCAGAAACCAAACTAAATCGGAATTCAATTAAGGTAAGATAACAAATCAACAGAATCAAATGAAAATCATGAATGAAATCTTCGCCAGAGACTCATGGCACATACAGAAAAGAACGGGGAGGGTATGGTTAATCATAGTCTTTTTGTAATCTTCCCTTCTTAAACCTGATGGTGCATAACATTCTAATAGCTTCATTAATAAGCTAGCAAAAATAATAGCTAAAAGCAATAGAAGGATGTCCTGAATGGATTCTCAAATATGAGCAGAGAAGTAATTCCATCCCATCTTTAAGTATTTTAGAGGGTTATAGACCAGGAGCCAGAACAAACAACAGGTTTAAAAGGTTTTGTTAGTAATTCTAGAAAGGAACAGATACTATGTAAGTCTTGTGTATCTCTGGCAGTGTGACAGGGTTGGTGCTGGGGAGTGCCAAGGCCACACAATGAGCCCGTGCGGCCTGCTCGAAGTGGGTTAGCCTGCTGCTCAAGGTTTTCTGGGCCGCCGGGAGTCCTTCTACGTTTTCATCTAGAGTTATCAGTCTTGTCAGTTTCACCCAAAGTATTTCTGTTACTTTGGTGTAATAAGATGTTGGAAAATCCTTACACAAATATTCTGAGATAAATGTACCCATTTTAATAACATTATTCAATGTTACGTTAATAGCATACAATATATTAATGCATTCTTTGTCGATGGTGGTGACAATTTTATGCCTCTGAGTGTGATCAAAGAAGGTGACCTCTGAGGAGTTCTTAGCACAAATCATCCTGTGGAAGTGTCCCATGTGGAAGAATAAATTTTCCATGGATGTTGTCACTAGAGAGTGAAGATTCTCATTTATTTCCAGTTCAGACCAGGTATAATACATGAAATTACATCACTGAAATATCCTCTTTTTGGGTAATAAATATCCATCAGTCCATATGAGTATGTGGGTTGTCAAAAGCGCTGTGTTACACTCGTGGTATGGACACAGAAGCTCCTTGGGGGGTGTCTATGGTTGGTTGGTATGGTTGATCTATGTGTCATAGGCTGATAGGCTTTTACCCGCAGTAGTGGTTTTTCTTTCTTTTTAAAGATTTTGTTTATTGGGACGCCTGGGTGGCTCAGTGGGTTAAAGCCTCTGCCTTCGGCTCAGGTCATGATCCCAGGGTCCTGGGATCGAGTCCCGCATCGGGCTCTCTGCTCAGCAGGGAGCCTGCTTCCTCCTCTCTCTGCCTGCCTCTCTGCCTCCTTATGATTTCTGTCTATCAAATAAATAAATAAATCTTAAAAAAAAAAGTTTTTGTTTATTTATTTGAGAGAGAAAGAGCACAGAGAGTGAGCACAAGTTGGGGGGGGGGTGCAGAGGGAGAGGGAGAAGCAGGTTCCCTGCTGAGCAAGGAGCCCAATGTGGAGCTCAATCCTAGGACTTTAGGGCCATGACCTGAGCCGAAGACAGATGCTTAACGGACTGAGTCCCAGGACACCCCGACTCCCAAATAGTCTTAACAATGAAAGTTTACATTGTCCTGTATTGTTATAACCAGATGGCCTGGAGGTGTCTAACTGTAGGAGAGACTCTGTCCGTTCAGAAGATATCTTCCCTGTTACAATAACGTTTCTGATATCATTCCATGCTCTCTCCAGTAGGTTATGGATTCTGTAGCAACTATTTTTTTTAATTGTTCTCTTATGTAGAATTTTCTAAGATTGTGAGTATTGTTGGAGGGCTTGGATCTTACGGGCAATGTTATAGGTAATTTCAGTCCATAGGCGTGGTAATGGCACATAGCTGAAACAATGGAATGTAGTTCTCTGAATGCTGGGGAGTTCTTGGAACCTAAATCACCTGCTGCATTAAACTGGGGGTGAACATGTTCTTTTAAATGCAAATAGTTCCTCTTAAGAGCCTGGATTTCTGCTTCTTGTATCCCAGAGATAATTAAATTAGAGATGATATCTACCAGGTATTGTAGGGGGTTTCTAAGCCTAATTTTATCAACAGGTGGTAAATGAGGCAATTCGTAGGTGATCACCTCTATTTCTGTTCTGTAAATTTTACATCCAGGTTCTATATAGAACAGACTGAATTGTTCCTTTTGTTATTTCAACTCTCTGTGACATAGGTTTGTATACAGTTCTCCCAGGATTAAGTAATACAGGCTCAAACACATTTGGCTTGAGGATTTTTGGTGTTGGTTTGGTAATGCCATACGTCCTTTGTCGTTTCCAGTGGAAAGTTCTCATACAATGTGTAGTATTGTAACATCTCTCAATGATACATAGGCCTAGGCTGTTGGGTGATACACCATACTTGTCCAAGGTAAGTCCTTTAGTTATGTGAATTGGTATAGATGAATCAGTTCTGGTTATATTCTCATAGGGCGCTGTGCCCACCATGTGTGATCTACTCACTGTGCATGTGACGGTCGGATCAATGAGAAGAAATACTGTTGCATGTCTGGGTCAATCTGTGTTACTAAGTCTGTGTTAAAATCAATTCCTATTTTTCCCACCGATCACTTCCTTATGTTATAAAGATTGTCAATTTTGATAATACGGTAGTATCATACGTGTCATTTATCTTAAGCCATTTACAAGAAGAAGTGTCAGAGGTAGGATTAGTGTTGGAGCAATCGAGTTGTTGAGTTGGGCCTTAACCCATGTAGGTGTGAAAGGACCTAACGTGGCTGGATTTGTAACTGCAAGGCTATTAAAATCATCTAGAATATGATCACAAGAAAAGATCATATTGCCCCGTTTACCTGTTAAGTGCTAAAACTCATTTAGGTATGACTGCACAGGTGTCACAGACTGTTCTGGGAACCTTTCTGTTTGAACATTAGGATACACACATGTCCAACAATTAGTCGTATTAACTGGCAGTTTTCAGTTGTGATGCTAGCCTGCAGTGGGGAACTATCTCTGGAAATATTCTGCCATGTAATATCGGATCTAAATTTTGATAAGCCTAGATGGTGCCCACTATTCCATTGCACACTATATCCCGTGTCAGCCGAGTATAACTTCAACTCGGCTATACCATTAAGTGGGAGATGCCCGATCATGGTGTTTTTTTCAAGCTCTGGGATTCCATTCCATTATGAGCTGGTAGGCAAAAAGTATCAACCGCTAAATTTGAGCTCATAGGTCCTGCTGCAGAGCAATTTACTAGTCCATCAGATTAATGCCTGTCCCCTATAAGCCAATGTTTTAAAATCTAAGTTGTTTCAAATTGGTAGATGTAAAAAAATCCCTTTGTGTGTGCCACTGCAAGGTTCAGTGGAAAGCATTCGAGAATGGGTTTTAAAAGCATTGGTCTTGAAGCATTGTCCCCGCGTAGGTGTGTGGTGAAATTACTTTTAAAGCCTTTCAGGCATCCCCATGTCCAATTACAGCATAATTGTTCCATCTAATAATACGGGGTTTTGGGTACATGTAAATCAGGTCTAGCTTGACGTGTGAAGCAGTGATCCAGCTGTGTAAGCAAGGTTGGTCCTATTTTTAATTTCCAGTCTAATTCTGTGGGTGCAAATGTTCCATTTCCTCTCATATAAAATCTTTCAGGGGTTAGGTACATTGATGAAGTCTTGGCATACTAAGTGCCATGTGTACTATGAGATTGTGAATCTCCGTGTCTCGTGCAAAAAAGGCCAAAAAATAAAAAGCTTGGAAAATCTATCAAATAATATTCATACTATGTAACATTATTGTCAGTGGATGTGATGCGGTAATCCTTCGGGTACCCAGGTGGCACTGGAACTTTGTCTAGGGGTGAGTTAAAGTGTGGAAAATGATATGAGGGTTTAGCAGGAGCAGTGCCTGCATTACTATTAGTAGTAGTTTCTAGATACTCATGTTTGTCATACGTATCCTCTTGTTCCATACCCAGTTGGTACCAAAATTCATACCACGTGTTGCTGAAGAATTTGTGAGTGTATAATGAGGTTCACACATGGGATGTCTGGATATCCCGCAGTGTGAGCTCTATGCTGGGTACATATGTTTCTGCGGTGAGATTATATAAGACGGAACTAATGTTTTTAAACTCAGTGGATGGGGTTAATTCCATGCCTTCACTTACAATTTTGTTTGCAATACGAGTCGCATATTTGTTTGAGATATTATTAAAGCCTTCATGGCATGAGCACGATTCTGGCCTTCCAGACTTTATCCCATTCTGTCTGCACTTATCTAGTGTGTGATCTATTTTATGTATAGCTCCATAAATGTATACAGTCTGTAAGCTAAGAGTAAAAATTTTGTCAGCTAAGCTTAATATCAATACCATAAGTGCCAAAGGGTCTTAACATTGCTTTTCGAGCTCTAGTGCAATTAAACATGTACGTAATTAGCTCTGGAAAAAGGGAGACATTATTGTATAAAAATATAGCCTGGTATGTGTTCGGGCAGTCCTGTTGTGGTTGGGGCATGATTTGAAAAATTGAATTTTGGGCTGGGCTGGTCTTGTGGTGCAGGGAAGTTCACGTCGTATTTAGGAGCTGAAGTATTATTGGTAACTCTCGTGTTTCTTAGGACAGTGGCCGTATTTATGATTAAGATACATAAAACTAGCCACTGAATCTGGGCAATCTTGTGGTACTTGTGGGTATGTTTCCAGCCTAGAATAATGTCCTCTATTATCTCTCTGATTAATCAGCCTTTGTACATGTTGACAATAGTATGTTAAAAGAAACAAATATCAAATAAGTGACCTATGTCTGTGACCTCCAGTAGTCCTTGTGAAATTCCTAATGCTGCTGCTAGTTCAGTCAAGAAGCAATCATTAGGGATGCCTGGGTGGCTCAGTGGGTTAAGCCTTTGCCTTCAGCTCAGATCATGATCCCAGGGTCCTGGGATCGAGCCACACATTGGGCTCTCTGCTCAGCAGGGAGCCTGCTTCCCCCTCTCTGCCTGCCTCTCTGCCTACTTGTATGCTCTCTCTGTCAAATAAATAAATAAAATCTTAAAAAAAAGAAGAAGCAATCATTAAAATTCGTATGCCTCATGGGAGTTCAGCAAATCTTGGCACTTGAGCTAATCAGCACGAGCCTGCAGTGACCAGGCGTCTTCATCTAACGGGGCATCCAAGAGGGCTGAGAGGTCTTCCCAGGCTGCTTCCAACGCAGGGTCATTTCTGGATTGTCTTCCTGAATTATTCGTGCCGAGTCTAGATCTCTATCAGGAGATTCTTGGGAGTCTGGTATGGTAGAGTCCGGTATTTGGTGCATCTCTCCATTGTGGAAAATCTTATTCTTTTTTTTTTTTTTTAAGATTTTATTTTATTTATTTATTTATTTATTTATTTAATTTATTTATTTAGACAGAGATCACAGGCAGGCAGAGAGGCAGGCAGAGAGAGAGAGAGAGAGGGAAGCAGGCCTCCCGCTGAGCAGAAAGCCTGATGCGGGGCTCGATCCCAGGATCCTGGGACCATGTCCTGAGCTGAAGGCAGAGGCTTTAACCCACTGAGCCACCCAGGCACCCCGAAAATCTTGTTCTTTTAACACTTTGTTAATTAGGCAGACTGTGCAGTTAACTAGGTGTCTGCATAATAGTTGGGTCCTGTTACTACTGTGGCAGTTTGTGTGGTGGCCATAGGTGAAGTATCCAGTCACTTCAGTCAGACCAAAAATCAGGACACTATTTGGTAATTATTAAAAGTGTTTTCCCTAGCAGCCTTGGTGCCGGAAACTAGATCAACACTGCATATTTGTATCCTAATTGATGGTGCAGTTGGTCTGTGTGTATCTCTTGTCTTACAACGACAAGTGGCCACTGTAGCAGTGAATGGGGACACGTGGATTGGAGGCAGTACATGGCAGTTTCCTCATCTATAACAGGAGGAATGTCGTATGTTACACATGCCTGGCATGCTTGTTCGATATAAGGTCCATGTGAGTGTGCTACTTGCTAGCCAAAGTATAATACCGTAGGCTTAGTATGATGCTAGTTTGAAAGCAGTTTTCCTCCAATTCTTTTTTTTTTTTTTCTTTATTTTTCCAAGAGAGCATGAGTGAGGAGAGGGACAGAGGGAGAGAGAGAATCTTAAATGGGCTCCACACCCAGCATGGAGCCCAAGGAGGAGCTCCATCTCAAAATCCTGAGATCATGACCTGAGCCAAATCAAGAGTTGGACCCTTAACCGACTGAGCAACCCAGGCGCCCCACCTCCCTCCTCCAATTATTCCTAATGTAGGCCCATAGGGGTAAGGTTTGAGATATTCTGAAATTATAGCTATCCTTTGGCCCCTCAAGTCCACTAAGTGTTTCCATGTCTGTGAGCCACATCCTGTAAGGAGACAGAATTGTCCCTCAGTTTGGTTGCTAACTTATATGGAAGTTTGGGTCTGTCTACTGGTACCTCCTTTTTTCCTATATCTGGGGCAGAAGTGTTTAAGATCTTACGAGAACTATCTTTTTGTAACCTGTCTCTTTGATTTAGCATAAAGCAAGCCACATCCAGGGCCTGTTGAAAACTCCCTTGTCTTTCTACCAATAGTAATTCTCTTTTTAATAATCCACTAAATCCTTCCTCATATCCAGCAGCTGGTGGGTTATAGGCTTGATGATAATGCTATTCTAAGTTCCATCAATACAGGGCTTTTTAACTGAGGTGGCTGTCAAGTGAGTTCCCTGGTCACTTTCTACTATTACTGGTGCTCCAAAATGAGCTGCCTGTGATTCTAGAGCGTATATGTTTGTGGGCTGAGGACCTCGATGCAGTCACCGCTGCCCCAAGGCTATGTATAAGTATCTGCTGGTGTCGGCATGCTTCTGTGGATAATTGATTTTTAGCAGTCCTGTGAAATCTATTTGTATTATAAAATTAAATGTAGCGGGTTTGTATGCGTCTATTGGTGCAATGTACCCATATTTGTCTATCATTTGTCTACAACATGATATATTCCTGCAATGTTCTTTTTTATTTCCTACCAAGTAACGCTGGGATTTCTTTCTGTGAATTGTTTGAATATCGCATGCATTCCTATGTGTCCTTTCTATGTATTGCCATAATTGAATGATTTAATGAGGGGTTTTCAGCGAAAAAAGATACCTGATAAATCTCTGTACCCAATAAATAGTGCTGTCGTGTTTGCTCCGTTACCCCACACATGGAGTAAGCCGTCTGCATCAGATATGTTCTGGACAGAAATCTGTCCTAATCTGAGTTCAGCGCGAATAGGTTCCCTATCGGCCACTACTTCTTTGGGTTGTCCTTGCCTCTGATTATGATCTACCACTCTTTTCCTTCTAATCATAGGTCTGCTTTGATAATCATCCCCCCCACTGTGGAGTTATCAGAGTCTCCTGGGTCCCCAGGATGGGGGACCTGTGGTTTGTCCTTTAGACTTAAATTATCCATCGATTTGGCCTTCCTTATTATTCTGTTGGCTAGCTCCTTGCCCTTTAATTCGTCCTGATCTAGCCGCAATGTGGTTTTCATCGGTAAGATGGGAATCTCTGCAGGGGGGAGCTGGGACACTAATAGTTTTACATTTTTAGGACCCTTGGGATCTATGATTACTTCTCCTGGGGTCCTAGCTGTAAGCCTCCCTGACTTCTGCTTCTATGGGATACCATGGGCCTTCTATGCAATGTTTGATGTCTGACTTCTGGATCTTTCCACTCTCCTTTTTAGATACTTACCTAGTGCCCGTATTTTTCTTTCTTATATTCCAGCAGCTGTTATTTAAAGTTTTTTACCGGTGTAGAATTCTATCTCCCACTTATACTTGGGATATGTATATAGGTTTTTATACAATTTTTGTTCTTTCCTTTAGGTTATGTATTATTTCGGCAGTTAGTGACACGCATTTATGCAGTATTCCTGATGGCTTAATTTTTTGTAAGCTTCTGAGTGCCTTTCTGAGGTGGTCTCCCTTCGGTTTCCGCTTTAGCTAGTTCTACCTCATGCCCGATTTGCAAGTGGGTAAGCCAGACTAAGAGCTTCCACTGCCAACTACTCCCTGCGTAGACCTGGTCTGTTTGGTCCTCGTGTTCTAATACCTTAGGATCTCGCTCCAAGCAAGACATGCGGAAAGTCTATATTTATAACAAATTTATCCCCCAGCTTATTGGTTTTAATTCTGCTGTAGTCAATTCCAGCAAGATTCAAGAAGGGTTTTGTTGGTTTTTTCACCCCAATTTTCCCAAATTTTCTAAAAGCACCTAGTGAGTCAGTGACAAGGAATCCTGCCGACTAAGCCAACTTTTGCGGGCGCGCTATAAAGGCCGGTACACAAGTGGTGTCTTTCCACAGTGTCAGCTTTATTTCAGCCGCAGAGCAAGGTTGGCATGATTGTGAAGCAGGTTCAGGCTTCCAAACTCCGTGACATTTCACTACGCATTTAACTGGGCTTCATACACGTCGCACGAGACAAGCTATAATACAAAGTCACACCACAAACAAGACACCAGAAAGGCAAGAAGTTAATGAACCAAAGCGAAGTCAGTCGCTGGGCACCACGGAGGGGAGACCTCTGCCTGGTCCCGGATCAGCCCTCCGTGCTCGCCGCTGGCTGTGATCACACCGCGGGGGATCTCCGTTCTGCTCAGAGACCCAGCAGCCCAAGCCTGCCGGGGCAGCGGCCTCTCCCGCGGGGTCAGACGGGGAAGGTCAGCGGCTGGAGAGTCCGACAGTTCGCTGCATAGATCCTCCCTTCTTGAAGGAGTTCGATCAGTCGTGGGCCTTTGCAGGCCTCTTCTGGTTCCAGTGATTATCAGCCCCGGGTTCTTCCAGGTGCTGTGGCCTCACCGATGGTCAGCCCTTGGTGCTGCCGGTCAGTGCCGGTTGGGGTGAGAGCTGGGGTCAGCTGCGGGGCCCTTGGCGGCTTTCCCGATTAGCTCGCTGCTTGACACGAGTGACTCCATCTTGTTCTCTCCTCAGGGCCGTTGGGATCGGGAAGCCATTGCTCCCCTCCGCGCTGGCTGTTGACTGGCACTCAGTTTACTCAGCGGGGAGCACAACCCGCCCAACAGCGGTCCCCGCCGGAGCAGAGGTCCCCCTGCGGGCGACTCGGGCCCTGCCAGGGGGGCGCGGAGTTATTACCGAGCCCGGAACACTGGGCACCAGAAACTTCAGCCGCCGCCCACCGCGCGGTCTCGAGACCCCGTCGGGCCGCTCCGTCAGGCGGGGGCACGCAGGCGAGTCCTCACGGCCCTTCAAGTTTTCCCGCGGGCAGCCACGCGGGGCGCCGACCCCGGCCCGGCCGCCTCCCGGGACGCGGCGGGCGCCGGAACAAAGGGCGCCCGGCGGCGGCGGCGACGGCGGCGGCGGCGCGGGCCGGGGCGGAGGCTCGGGGCGGGGGCGGAAAGTGGGAGAGGAGGCCGGGCCGGCCGAGGGCACCGGGCGCGCTTCCGCCGGCCGCGCCGCGCACGCCGCGGTAAATGGGAGGCTCGGCCGGCAGGGGCGGGGGCCGCGCAGCCGGGGAGTTTCAGGAACTGGAGGAGCGGGCGGCGGCCGGAGTCGCCGAGCGCTCAGCGGCGGGGCCTGAGCGCCGAGACTCGGGGCCGAGGCGGAGCCGCCGCCGCCGCCGCCGCAGCCGCGCCGGGGCCCAGCCGTAGCCGCCGCCGCCGCCGCCACCCTCGCCCGCCTGGGGCCGACAGCCGCGGCGCCGGAGAGGAGCCGGCCGTCCCGGGCCGCGGGAGCCGCCCGCCATGGCCACCAAGGTGAGGGGCTCGCGGCGCAGGCCCGGTCGGCCGCTCGGGCCCGCGGCGGCAGGGGAGGGTCGGGGCCGGGCCGGGGGCGCGGGCGGCGGCGGCGCCGGCGGGGCCCAGCCAGAGCCCGCCGGACCGGTCCCACGGGGCTGGGCTCTCGGGGGCTCGGCTCGCGGCGCGGGAGGGTCTCGGGGCGGGACCCCCGGACGGCCGCCGCGCCGTCTGCGAAGTTTGCGCCGGAGCGCGGGCTGCGGCCGGGCCGGAGCGAGGGAAAGTTCCCGCAGCCCGGGAGCCGGCTTGGGACAGCCACCCGGCCCCCGGGATCCCCGGGTCCTGCCCCGAGTGGCGGCCACTGCCCGCCGCCGCCGCGGGGAGCGCCCCTCCCTCCGCCGGAGGGTGGGACCCCGGCCGCGCCGGCCGCTTCTGGGGGGACCCGAGCCCCGCCGGGGGAGCACGGGGCATTTCGCAGGACGGCCCGCGGGCTCGCGCTCCCGCTGGGGGGACGAGGCCGACTGAACGCCCCGCGCCTCCGCTTCCTTCATTTTTCTTGTGTGTGTGTTTTTTCTTTCTTTTGTTTTGCTACCTTTTCGGTTTGAATGGCATTTCCAGCGTGAAGAAAATACGAAGAGGGAAATGACTGTGCTTTCAGTAACGAGTTCGCTAGAAAAAGGCGCAGGCCTCGGTTACGTGGTGGAACTTTGACTCGAGCTTGGTAATTGGCCAGAAGTGGTGGTTTGCTTCTCTTAGGGTATTGTTCGGGGCCGGAGCGGTCAGCCTTTGCTACCTGAGCGTCCAGGAGTCCCCCTCCCCGCCTGCCTTTCCTGGGGCGTTTTCTTTAGTTCTTCCTGCAAAGTGGTAACTGGGAAAGTCGGGCGCCGGGGACTCCTAGTGGGAGACCCCTCCTAGAGCTAGCGATGTGGTGTGAGGAATGGCTTGACTTTAGCAAATAGTTTCTGTGATGTCGCCTTTTTTCAGCGCTGGCACCCTCTCCCATGTTTATGTTTGAAATCTCTGAGCCTTTGGGTTGGGTAAAACCTTATTTGTTGTTGTTGTTGTTGGGTTTTTGTTTTGGGATCCCGGGTAATTTAGGAAAGGATATGCAGTTTGAAATCCCTTTGAAAGATCAGATTGTCTTATGTTATTTCAGCCTTAAAATTAGTGCCTCCGAATCTGCCGAGGTGCAGCGTTTATTTAAAAAAAAAAAAAAAAAAATGGAGATTTTCCACCAGGGAACCTGTCCTCCGCTCTTACTGAAATAATTACCTGCTTGTTAATACATTAATGGCTGTGCTCTTCCTTGGTTTTGTAAGATGTGGTCCAACTCGGTAACTTTTTAACCTAGATAATTTTGTGTTGATCTTTTTAAAAACAAAACTGGAGTCAGGGATCTCTAAGGAAATTTGATTTTGAGGTTTGTTGCCAAACATTCCAGAAATGACCTGTTTTGCACTCATCTTGGGGTAGATGTGTGTTCTTAAAAGCTGTTTGGGGTAGATGTGTGTTCAGTGGAGGTCAGTGTTGTGGTGTTTTGCACTCTGATCTCATGGCTTGTACTGGGTCCTTTCAGTAGGGCTAGGGTTAGGGATAGGCACGAGTGAGGTATGCATAATGAAAACTTGATAGTTAAAACCAAACTTAGTTTTTCTGTAAAGGTGAAAAGAACAGTGATCCTTTTACTAAACTTGAATTGCATGTGTCCTTCCTAAACCAAACCTTAAAGCACGTGTCAGCCCTTCCTACCTTATTACCTACACCACTCTGGAGGTAAATTCCTGTGATTCCAAGTCTGTCTGTCTCCTTTCTAATCACTCTGCCCGATGGGATTCATCTCCATATTCACAGGATGGCAAGCCACCTCCAACTGAAAAAGCAAAGGAAGAGCAGAGAAGCATGTGTTAAAAGAGGACCCTAACTCCGATTTCTGGTCTTCCTACTTCCTGGTGATCCTTGTGTCAAACCAGTCTGTCTCTGTCTCTCTATCTCTCTCTTTTTTGTTCTTCCCATTGTTACCAGGGAGGAGAGTTGTCCCTGTTTTCCAACCCCCTGCAACCACACCCCTGCCTTTGCTGACATCTGAGTAGTTTGGGGTTTTTCCTTTCCTCGCTTTAGTTGGGTCGGTGGTGAGAATGCCCTCAGTAATAACTTCTAACTTTTTATGAAATTTCAGCTTTCTGTGGCACTTGAACTCTGGCTGTAAGCCTCAAGTGATGAAAAACAAACACAGTATCTGGCTGGGTTGGGTGGTGTGAGTTTCCCTTTGAATTTACCAGAGAATGGCCTCTGTTCTTTCCAGAAACTAATTTTCTTATGTATTGCTCTGATGTATTTTTTTTTACAAAGATGCAGTTATCTTGGAACTGTCGTGAATTTTAAAATCTGGCATGTTCACAATGGAAAGAAATTATCTTTTAGAAAAAAAAACTTTAATTGGGCAGTTCTTCGCTGCCGCCGAAGAAAGTTAATCAGCAACCGCACATTTTAAAGGGATTATCTTCTTTGTTTCTAATCGCTACTCAGGAGGATGCTGAATTCAGTTGTAAGCAGGTACTTTATTCTCACTCCAATCTTATCTCCCTTAACAAACACTGTGCGGGGCTAACTTTAGCCTGTGAAGTCTTGGCTTCTACTGAAAACCTCAGAAGGTTGTATTTTAATCACAATCCCATGTGGATTTGGGAGTAAATTAAGTCTTATTTATTAAATCTTGGGAAAGAAAAAAAAATTTTTTTGGCCTACATATATCAAAAGGAGCATGAAAATAGTTAATGGAAGTTAATCCATGGCTGTATAATTTAGCTGTAATTTCCATGTCAGAGTTAACCTTTTGTGCTTACATAGTCACTTTCAGGAGTAATCATTTTAACCAGACTCTGGGAGTCCCGGATGCACTTTTTTCCTTTTCTTTCTATCTCCAGCATCTGAAGTGAAATATTTGTGGTAGTGCTTGGTTGAATTGAGTGGATGTGGAGTATTGAAAATACTGGTAGGAAATGAGTGAATTGCTCAGGTCTGTTCAGGGATACACATTAGTGAGAACAGTAAAAAGCATCTTTTGTAGTCTCTCCTGAGCAAAAACCTCTTTGAGTGACAGAATAGAATTCTTTCTATTCAAATTTAATGTTAAGCCTTAAGGATTAATGGTGGATCTGATCATTTTTAAAAAACACTGTAGAAAATGCTAATTATTCATTTTTGCATAAAAGTAAGTTTTAAATGTCCCCACTGTGCAGGGACCCTGATGTGGGTGGGTCTCAGTCCCAGGACCTTGAGATCATGACCTGAGCTGAAGACACACCTTTAACCGACTGAGCCACCCAGGCGCCTATAATCGTGTGTTAGCAGACTTTTCCTTTTTAAGTATCCATGCACAAATGGAAAGTACACATCTATAGTTCAGGTATTAGAAATCTTTTTAAAATCTAACAATTCTGTTTTACTAATGAGGAGTTGGTTCTTCTGTTTTCAGGTACTTAAAACAGACCTCATACTTCTGAGACTGTAACCCATGGTTGTTAGAAGTGTGTTTGATTTCCAAAAGTAGAGGGTGTTCCTATTTGTCTTTTTGTTAATGATTTCTAACTTAATTGCATAGTGAACAGGGAATCTGATTGATAGTCATACTATAACTGAAAATTTGTTGAGGCTAACCTTTCTTTGTACCTGTCCTATGGGCTCCTTCATAAATGTGCCACTTGTTCGTAAAAAGAATACGTATATCCACTACTCAATGTGTGTGTTCTGTGTATGACCATTAGATTGGATTTATTGACTGTGTTGTTCATATCTGTATCCTTACAAACTCTACGTGATCTGTTGTATCTAGCTGATCTTTTGTCTACTTGATGGAGATGTTAATTAAGATAGTGTTCTAAAAAAATCTCTAAGTTTAGAGATTAAACTGGGTGGCTCAGTCCATTACGTGTCTGCCCTCAGCTCAGGTCATGATCCCAAGGCCCTGGGATCAAACCCTGCATCAGGCTCCCTGCTCAGAGGGGAGCCTGCTTCTCCCTCTCCCTCTTTCTCTCCCTCTTCCACTGCACACCCTCGTGCTCTCCCTCTCAAATACATAAAATCTTCAAAAAATATTTCTCTAAGTTTCAAAGTAGTATCATCTTCCAGGTGAATTGAGTTTTTTTCAGTGCGTAGGGACCCTCTTTATCTTCAATGTGTTTTTTCCTAAGGACAGTTTGTCTAAAGTTAATGTAGTTTCACTAGCTTTCTTTCTTTCTTTTTTTTTTTTTTTAACATTATTTATTTATTTATTTGACAGACAGAGATCACAAGTAGGCAGAGAGGCAGGCAGAGAGAGAGGAAGGGAAGCAGGCTCCCTGCTGAGCAGAGAGCCCGGTGCGGGGCTGGATCCCAGTACCCTGAGATCATGACCTGAGCTGAAGGCAGCGGCTTAACCCACTGAGCCACCCAGGTGCCCCTCACTAGCTTTCTTTTGGTAAGTATTTGCCTGGTATATAAGAGCCTATGGCTGAATTTAACCTCTGTCGCTGGTCTGGTGACCTTTGTGACTAGAGAGTTTTGTCTGCTTTTACTTGTGTTCACTGATGTGTTTGGGTTTCTGGCTCCCATCTTCTGGACTAAATGAGGATTTTTTTCCCTCTTCCTTTTATTCTACCTGTCCCCTTCCCAGCTGTTGGGAAGATTTGTCCTATATGTCAGTTTTTTTTCCAGTGGTTATCATAAGCATGTATGTTACCATTTCGAAGTTAAAGTTGGAAGTTACTCACCATCATTACCCTTCTAAATTACAAAAAGGTCTTCAGATACATAACTCTGATCATGTGTCCCAGTATGGTCAGTTACTGCCAGTATTAGAATTCTGTCTTTTCCCTCAGAAATTAGACATTCTTTTCATTTTTTTATAGAGCTAATGTTTATTTAGATTTAATTGGATTTTACCATATCTTTGCTTATTATTTCTGTTTACATTACAGTCCTCCTTTCTGGGATAATTTTCCTTCTGGTTAAAGTGGATTCTTTGGAATTTCCATTGGGGAAGATTTGTTGTTGGTAATCTTTTGTGTGTGGAAATGTATTTTTGCCTTATCCTTGAAAGATAGGTTTCTAGGTTGACGGTGTTTTCTCTCAGCCTATTTGCAGGTGGTGGTCCCCTGTCTTCCTTGGGCTCTCCAAGTTACTCCTAAGAAGTTAGCAGTCTCATGTTGTTTCTTTAAGATGGCCTGACTCCTCTCTCTGCCTGTTTTCAAGATTTTCTGTGTAGCATTCCTACCTTGCAGTGTTGTTACCGCAGTCCATCCTTGTGTGGATGGTATTGACATCATATGAACTTTATTGGGTATGTTGGCTCTGAGGATGGGAATTTCAGTGGTTCTAGGATAGTGCAGAACTTTTCTAGAACTTTCTGGAACTCATGGAAATTTCTGTGACCATGGAAATATTCTACATTTGTGCAGTCCCACATGGCAGCTGCCTGACACGTGTGGCTAACAAGAATTTGAAATGTGGTTAGTGTGACTGAGGAACTATTGTAAATTTTAACCCAAATAGCTACACATGGGTAATGTAGCTGTTGTAGAGAGTTCCCAGAAATGATTATTCCACAAACATGCCTTGTCCCCGTTCTTTCTTGCTGGAACTTGAATTAGCATGACAGTGTCCAGCAGACCTCTAACTTGGTACTTCAGCGTGCCATGTTCTTTCTCTTTGTGCTGCCTTCTGGATCATTTCTGTGGCTCTTACCTTTGGTTCAGTACTCTCTCTTTCTTTGGGCCTCATCCTCTCTTTTATCCACTACTTTTATTTCAGTTCTCTTCTGTTTTTAGAAATTACATTTGGTTCTCTTTCAAATGTGCTTGGTCATTTATAGTCTTACGCTTTGTTCATACATTTAAGCTTCTGTTAAGCATCTTAAACATTTATGGTTTGTGTCTGTTCTGGTGTCTGCAGTCTAACCCAGCCATCTGTGTCTGTTCACTCTTACTCAAGGTGCCTTGTTTTCTTGTGTGTCTTGTATGTTTGTGTTTTTTGTTTTGTTTTTTTCTCCTGTGAGTTGCTCATTTGCCTTGGAACCTCATCTGAGGGAGTGCTGATACCCAGATTGAAGTCCTGGTCTTCCGGGGGGAATTTGTCTTTGCTTATGCTGGTCTTGGGGGGACACTACATTCTTGTGGCCACTTTAATTCCTGCATTCTGGTAGAATGGATGTCAGGGGGAAATTTCCCTTGTTCCTCTACTGATAAAACAATTTTCCTTGCTGCTCACTTTGGAATGACAGATTTTCTCTGTTCCCCTTATACCAAAGTCCTTTTTTTTTTTTTTTTTTTTTTTAGTTTATTTATTTGACAGAGATCACAAGTAGGCAGAGAGAGAAGGGGGGAAGCAGGCTCCTGCTGAGCAGAGAGCCTGATGCGGGGCTGGATCCCAGGACCCTGGAATCATGACCTGAGCCAAAGGTAGAGGCTTTAACTCCCTGAGCCACTCAGGTGCCCCATACTGAAGTCCTTTTGGGGTGCCAGTGTCTAGCTTAACACGGGCATCTCTCTCTTACACCTGTCCTAGTACGCCTTCTGCATACGGACTCAAACTCAGGATCTCTGGGGTCTCAGGGTCTGGAGGAGACTCCTAGAGTGGAATCCTAGAGTCTCAGCACATACTTTTCTCCAAGGGTTTCTGCTCTGTTCCTCTGTGACCTCTCTAGAGGGCTTTCTTTTTGTGCTGACTCAGCAATGTGTTTTAAAAGGTGTTTGTTTGTGTGTGTTTGTGTGTCTTTTGATTTTATATTTTATTCAGCACGTTAGTGTTTAGTCTGGTAGTGGTTCAGGGTGTTGGCCTGCCATGTGTACTGGAACAAAAATCCAAGTCACGTTTTTTTTTGTTTTGTTTTAGATTTGTTTATTTGAGAGAGTGTGCACATGGGGGGAGGGACAGAGGGAGAGAGGATCTTCTAGCAGAGTCCCCACTTAGTGCAGAGCTCATTGTGGGGCTCCAGCTTAGGATTCTGAGATCATGACCTGAGCCAAAATCAAGAGTCAGACGCTTAAAGGACTGAGCCAGCCAGGCTCTCTCCCAAGTCATAGCATTCTCTTTTTCATTTTTTAAAAGATTTTTATTTATTTATTTATTTGATGAGGGAGAGGGAGAGAATGAGAGCGAGTGAGCACAAGCAGGGGGAGCACCAGGGAGAGGGAGAAGCAGGCTCCCCACCAGGCAGGAGGCCCCAGGTGGGGCTCGATCCCAGGACCCTGGGATCATGACCTAAACTGAACACAGTCGCTTCACCATCTGAACCAGCCTGGTGCCCCAAGTCACAGCATTCTTTGTAACAGGCCAAAAGTGAATGAAGGGAGTATGTGCACACAGAGTCAGTCTCGTCTTTGGAGGGAAAAATGCGAAAAAGCAAGGTAGTTAACACATTTTAGGGGAAACCAGACCTTAAGTCAAGCGATCAAAATAACAGACTGTGGGCATATTTGACTTTCCAGTCGGGGTTTCTTTTCTTTTCCCTCCCCTTGTTGACTATTAAGAGCACCTGATGGGTTTAGCCCTGCTTATTCATTTTTCGATACTGTAAATACAGTGCCTGAGGATGTTACTCAGTATGACTCAATTCTTCTAAGCTATTTTTAGTCTCTGAAAGTGAAGTCCTGTAGTATCATTACCTGCAGAGGCAGGAGGCAAATCACCTGTTGGTGGTGGTTCTTGACGTCGGAGAGACTTGTAAACTTCAGGGGTGAAAAACGCCCCATCGATCTGGGAGCTGTTACCTCTCCTCATTCCAGGCCTCCTTCCTGTGACCTCTGAACGAGCTCAGTCCCAGGCCCTCCACCACACTTGGGATGACCGCTTGGGATGATTGCGTGGATCACCTCGTCCTAGCCTCAGAGAGAACTTCCCAGAGTTTCCGGCTCCTGGACCACAGGCTTTCTCCCTGCACAGTGGCGGCTCCTGGTGCAGCCACTCCAGCCCACAGGGTTTTCTAAGGAACCATGTCTCGAAATGCTTGGTTTGAGGAGTCAATTTTTACCCTTATCTATCACATCGGTCACTTTGAAGATGGGTCTATGACACATCTTGGCGGTGTGCGTGACCAGACTCTGCATAGGGTCCAAGCCGCCCAGTTCAGCAGATACTCCACAGCCTCTCTGTGCTGCTAACATCTGGATCCTTGCCTGAGAGGGTGGACAGTCAAAAACTAACGAGCTGTCTGAAACGCAGCAGTTAAATGTCAGCTTAAGTGTATTCTCTAACCCAAAATCACAGAAGAGGGCTGGAAAATGCGGATCTTCGTGTTAATGCAGTTTGTCTCTTTCATGGTGGCTGCACTTTTCATCTTTCAACCTGTTTTGAATTCTCAAGATTTTGAGTTGTGAGTATTTGTTGCTTTTGTAATGAGGAAGAAACCAAGTTCATTTTTTTTTCCCCCGATTTAAAAGCTTATTGTCTTTAACCGGGCCCTGAACACAGATTTCCAGACTTATCCACCTTCTGTTAATTTGCTTTGAATTATACTAAGATGAAAAAAGTGTTTTTAACTAATGCTTATAAATAGTAAGTGGCACTTCAGTAGAAAAATGCTAATGCATGCAGGATTACAAATGGAAACTTAAAATTTTATTTTACTTTCTGAAGGACCATTTTTTTCTTCTTCCACAGGGGAGAAAGTATGGTTTTTAAAATTTTTAAAAATAACTAAAAACTTACTAAAAACCAGCACTGAACCGAAGTTCTTAAAAAATTGCTGCTTTATACATACTTTTGTAATTTTCACCAGCCTCACTGTACCCTTTCCTTCAGGAGCTTGAAGGAAGCAGAGCCCCTCGCTCTCGATGGGCCAACATGGGTTTTCATCACTTCCTACATTCCCCATCTTCATAAGATTTTGGAATCAAGAGTTAAATTGAAGATTTTATAGCCTATTTATTGATGTGTCCGATTTTGTTTTGTGATTTGCCCTGCCCAGTAAGTAAAATACATTCAGTGTCCTCAAACCACCTCCCCAATTTAGAAAGCCCAGTAGCTTCTAGATTACTGAGATCTGTAGTTACCTTATATTGATTTGTCTTAATCATTTAAAGCCAAGAGGATACCAAAGAGCATGGAGATTGTGTTTTAAAATTCTGGTATCTAAACTGCCCCTAGTATTGACTGCTATATTTATAACATTTAAAAACCATTCCCCTTTTTGATAAGTAAAAATATCCCATTCTGTTTCTGTAGTTTGTATTATGAAAATAACAGGTAGGTCTCTAAAATGCAAGTAGTACTGTTCCTCAAACTCTCCTCTGACCCATTAGCAATCTGCTGTAAAGGAAGATGATGGCAGTGGTAATAAGCATCCTTTTGAGACAGAAATTGGACTCTTACCAAAGTGCCTGGATGTTTTATGAGCTATGATCGTGTCTCCGAGGCTTCAGGCACTGGTGGTAGAGCTGTGGTACCCCAGCTGCATCGCACCCTGCCCCCCCCCCGGCTCCCCCCCCAGCTTGTTAAATCGCAGATCCCTGGGCTCCACCCCCCCACCCCCCCCACCCCGGGTCCCGCACCTCAAGTTTGGGATTCAGGAGGTGGGGCCCAGAACGTGCATTTCTCCCAGTGCCCAGGTGATGCTGATGTTGCTAGTTTGGGACCACACTTTGAGAACCACCCTATGGAAGATGGAAAAAGAAGAGCTAGAATCTGAGTTCTGTTCTTGGTTCATCCTGAAAACCTCCTGTGGGCTCTTAAATGGGGGGGCGGGGGGCGCCTACTTTAGCCTGCCTGTGAGCAGTGAGTATGGTTTCTTGTTTCAAGGACTTTAACTGCATTCAGTGATGCTGAAAATCAAAAGATTGGTATTCTCAAGGAAAGGCTGGTTTCTGGTCAACTTGTGGTTTTCAGTAACTTTTCAGGGTCCTATTGCTGGGTCATTTGTATTCTATGCAAATGGGTGTCTGATTATTATGGTGGCAAGGTGGCTGCAGCTGGTTATTAACTATTTCCTGTTGCTTTTAAGACTTTATTTCTTTTACAGAGACAGGGAGAGAGGGAACACAAGCAGGGGGAGTGGGTGAGAGAGAAGCAGGCTCCCCACCAAACAAGACCCTGGAATCATGACCTGAGCCAAATGCAGACGCTTAACAACTGAGCCATACAGTTGTGTGTATCATTAGAGTTCACAGTAATCAGCCTTCATTTATTTGCTTTGTGTAGTATGTTCCTAATGTGGTTGTGTAATGATAACACTTTCTAATTCATGGGAGGGGGGTATTACTGTGTGAAAAATCCCATTTTTAAATTATTTTAGAAATCAGATAATCTATGATATTTGCATAAATCTAAGCTTTAAAAAAATCTTATTTGTGTAGTATGTGCCTGTTAATTTTGGTGAATTCGAATTGCATCAGGTTTAGTTTTCCTATTTTTCGTTGAGGAACTCTAACTATCCAGGTTCCTCTGAGGCCCCTGAAAAAGCGTTAAAGAAATAGAATTTTGTTAAAGAATTTATTAAAGCGAAAGAAAAGGATGAGTGCAATCCCTGAACTAGAAAGTCCACCTTTGAATAATTGATTGGTCTTGGACCCATGCATGAAGGAAAAAAAGGTGTGCTTTGGAGGCTAGCTTTGCGAGTGAGAGCCTGCCTTTGTTCCCATAACTTGCCTGCAGTATCTCTGAGAATTACCACCCCTCTAAATCAATCAGACTGCTGCAGACAGCTACTTTAAAATCTTTGTCAGCCTTTACACCATTCAGAGTCTTTTGTTAGATCCGTAAACATTATATGCTATTATGGAAGGAATACATTTAATTTTCACTGTCTAATGTTAACGTTTAAATATTACACATATAAATATGTATGAGAATTGTTAAGTATGCCAACAAAAATCAAATGCATGGGTTGTCATTTCGTTTGTTTCATTCATCAGCCTTTACCCAGAACTTAAAAATTCTGTAAGTGCCCATGCATGTATATCTTTGTACTCTGGAAGAACTTACAGACTAGTGGGGAAGACACTTCAGTGTGTTTAAATGTTCCGGGTGCTGCTGTAGAGGTACATGCCATGTACAGTGATGGCACAGTATCTGGAGTCAGAAATGAGACCCTCCACGTTTCTGCATTGACTTTCATTGGAAACTTAAGAGTAAACATGAATTTATGTCAATAAAGAGACGATAGTTTGAAAAGTTTGTGTAAAAATGGAAAGCATTAGGAGCGCCTGGGTGGCTCAGTTGTTAAGCATCTGCCTTTGGCTCAGGTCATGGTCCCAGGGTCCTGGGATCAAGACCCACATGGCATCATGGTCCCTGCTTGGCAGGAAGCCTGCTTCTCCCTCTCCCACTCCCCCTGCTTGTGTTCCCTCTCTCGCTGTGTGTCTATCTGTCAAATAAATAAATAAAATCTTTAAAAAAATAATATAAGCATTAAGTACTCTGACATACATTAGTCATAATAATTCAGAGGAGGATCGTTTCTCTGCTGGAGGATTGGGGAGCGGCGTTGGATAAGTGAGGACATGTACTCAGTCCGAGGTCTCTTTTAAAGCGTTCTTTATTAGCGGCTGCCCTTACAGGACATTTCACAGAAAGCAGATGTTTCCAGTCTCCCTGGTTGTGGTCTAAAATTTCGTCTGAGACTGATCACACTAAGCCACTTTCAGGAATCCGTGAGTGGCACGTGCCACGCAGAGTGGGTATGGCTCTTCCCAAAACCCTGTGGTCGTGGACATAGTCTCACGGTGGTTCCAACAGATCTCCTTTTGATCTCCAGGTTAGCAGTTTAATTACAACGTCTGGAATGTTTGATGTGCCTGGTTCATAGTACCTCTGGTTTATTCTGGGTTTAGGGATTCCTGGCTTCAGGGGATCAGACACGGTCATAGACTGTGTGTCTTCTTCACTTTTGCTGGTTCTGTTTTAAAAATATATGTCCAGTTTTGTTATTAATTAAATATGGATACATTTAAAAATGTTAACGTGGGCGCATGAGTGGCTCAATGGGTTAAAGCGTCTGCCTTCGGCTCAGGTTATAATCTCAGGGTCCTGGGATCAAGCCCCTGCTGAACAGAGAGCCTGCTTCCCCGTGTGTCTCTCTCTGCCTGCCTCTCTGCCTACTTGTGATCTCTCTCTCTCTGTGTCAAATAAATAAATAAATAAAATCTTTTTAAAAAAGTTAACGACTTCACGGTACTTTTTTGACATTATGTTCTTCTCGGCGAATTACAGTGTTATATAATTATTGTTACTTGTGGGGTGATGTATTAATTTTGAGGGGCACCTGGGTGGTGCGGTTGGTTAAGCGTATGCCTTCAGCTCAGATCAAGATCTCAGCGACCTGGGCTCAAGCCTCATGTAGGGCTCCCTCATTAGTGGGGAGTCTGCTTCTCCTGTTCCCTCCTCCCCTCCCCTCAGCGTGCACATGTGCATGTGCTCTCTCTCGCTCTGTCTCTCAAATAAATAAATAAATAAATCTTTTAAAAAATGATTTTGAGGTTGTTGGGATCCCTCTATGATTCAAGGTTGTTATTGCATAAAAGCCCCTTTTCCTTGTTAGTATTTGCTTTACCTTAACTTTTCTATTTAGGAGAGAGATATTGTTGGGTTTTCTGTTAGAGGTGCAATGAACAAATAAAGTCAGTTTCATGTGATTGTGAGGTTCATGTGTGTCAGTGCAGTGGTGCTGGTATAGCACAGAAATGGCGAGTCTGGGCTCAAATCCCAGTCAAATCCAGCTACGTTACTTTGGAAAGTTACCTAATGCTTCAGGTTCCTCATCTGTAAAATGCAAGTAATAATATGAACTCAAGTGTGAATTCCACAGTCCAGGTGGGTTAAAAAAAAAAAAAAAAGCATTTTATTTTCCATTAATAATTGACAGCAAATTATGTCCCCATCCTACCAGGGAAGTAGAACTTGAATCTGGGAGTTCAGGGACCTCCTCATCTTGCCTAAGCTTGGGTCTCATTTGAGGATGGGGATTCCCCTCCTGATGTCATGGCCTGGGGGGACCCCATCTCGCCCTCCCGTCACCTCTCTGCGCAGCGGGAGGCCTTGCTTGCTCTTACAGTCTGGGCCCTCGGTGAGGTAGTGCTCTTCACACTTGCTGTGCCTGAAGGAATGGGAGCCATTTTTGCTGTTGTCATGCTCTAGTGGGACCCAGATCTCTGCAGAGCTCAGACACTTTCTGTCCTAAAGCAGTAAATAAATAGCTGTTGCTTCCCCTTGGGTTGATTTGTGTTTCCCTGGGGGCTCTGGTTCCCTGGTGCGGGCCCTGGGCAGGGCTCACCCTTGCTTCTGGACTTGCTTCTGGACTTCGCTGCCGCGTCTGCCCCAGGCTTTGGAAGGTGGAGGTGGCAGTGGTAGCAACGGAGGCCTTGCCTCATCTCTCCTGTGCAGTGTCTCTTACAGCTGTGTTCTCTGTGCAGACCTAGTGTTCCCACTGTTCTTAGGGCCTTTGAAACTTGCAGCCAAGAAGGCCGCAGTGTTCTGCCATGCCTGTCGCTCTCCTGAGGCAGTGGGCACTGCTGGTTTGGGTTGGGGAGGTGGGAGTAAAGACAAAGGAAATGAAAACGCAAAGGATGAAAAATGACATTTCAAAACCACTGTCTCTACCAAATTATCTCAAGAATTAAGTAAAAATTCATGCAAAGGGCTTACCAAATGTCTGACTTATAGTAATGGAGAGTTGTTATGGTCGAGTGGTATTATTCATATTATTGCAAAAATAAACTATAAACTAAGATCTTTTAGACCCCAAGATCAAGAATCCATCTTAACTGTATTCAGGGAGCTGAAACAAATCTCTCTGATTTCATGTGACACTCGTGGCAGCAGTCAGCCTGTCTGCTTCATATTTATCCAAAACTTTGGGTAAATTTCCCAGATTGCAGTGTCTGACAGTTTGAGTTTGATTCTTTTGCCATGGCATGCCTTATTAATTCTGGTAATTTACCTTCCATACACCAAAACAAGGTAGAAATGAGGCCAAACGCTAGAGGCAGGGAGGACAGAAGTGTGAGTGAGACCACGGAGTGTGCTGTCCCAGCCCGAGTGAGTCGAGCACATCCCTTCACTGAGGTCTCAGATGGCGCATC
This sequence comes from Mustela lutreola, assembly GCF_030435805.1. Taxonomy (NCBI): domain Eukaryota; kingdom Metazoa; phylum Chordata; class Mammalia; order Carnivora; family Mustelidae; genus Mustela; species Mustela lutreola. Next base: position 9,548,560 of record NC_081295.1, on the reverse strand, counting down.
TCGCCGAATCCTTCCAGTGGCGGGTCACCACGTCACCCTGTTCCTTCGGTACATTGTGGAGCCCCTGCCGTGGGCCAGAAACCATTGGGACAGTAGGGATACAACTTTGAAGGAAAGAATTAAAAATCCCTGGCTCTCGTGAACCTTCCTTTCTGGTGGAGGAGGTGGCAGGATTCTATCCGGTAGAACTTCTTGGATGTCTCCTGGTTAACCTGAGATACATAGACCTGTCAGGCCACTTGCTTATTTGGAGTATAGGATAGTTGGTTTGGCTGTCATCATCCTATTGGCTTAATGAGTGTTCACCCAGACAATAAGTAAAATATTTCCAGACTGACAGGTTTTAAACAGATATGAAAATATTTATTATCAGTTACCCAACATCATTCTTCCTCTAACTGGAATCACTGCTTGCTAACACAGTAAACTTTCTGAAGCTTCAGCAATTTTGAGAACAGTAGTGTAAGAAACCAACGGGAACACCGAGAATTGGGTCAGAATGTTCTCACAAGCTTAGAAGAAATGGCACCATCTTGGCTTAGGATTTTGAGATTCAATGAATCTTTATTCTTTTCCTGGTTCCGTGAGTGATTATTCTTCTGCGGGGGCGGGGGGGTAATATGAAATATATTAGGGAAGTTTTATATTATTTATGCTTTAAAACTTCATGTCTGTAATTTTTAGGATTTTGTCTAAGCAGTTTGGCCTGATGCAGTATTTTTAACTTTTTATTTATAAAAATTCCGAACATAGACAAAAGAAGACTAATACAGTGAACCCCCTCAGCACATACCCATCACCAGCCTCAACAGCTCCCAACCCCTGACCAGGTTCTTTCCTCAGAACTTCCTCTCCCATTTCCCCCTTCTTTTATTATTTTGAAGCAGATTCCAGATGTGTTATTTCATGATAAATATTTCCGGTATAGAGGCACCTGGGTGGCTCAATCCAGCTTGATTTTAGCTCAGGTTATGATCTCAGGGTCATGGAATCGAGCCCTGCATCAGGCTCCACACTCAGCATGGAGTCTGCTTGTCCCTCTCCCTCTGCTTCTCCCCCTGCTCTTGTTCTTTCTCTCAAATAAATAAAATATATTTTTTAAAAATGCTGCAGTTATATATAGCCTCCCCAAATAAGACTTTTTAAAAATATAGCAATGATTCCTATCATATTAAAAATTGAGAATAAATCCTTAATATCTTGAAATACCCAGTCTGATGGTAAGCAGGCTTGTGAACATTTTCATTAGTTAATAATTCACTGTATTTATATGGCTTGATATGCATTAAGATAAAGACCCTGCCATCTGGTTAACTAGATGCTTAGGCGATGGTTAAAATGATTATTGATGGCATTTGTGTGTCTCTGCTGGTGTGAATTGAAGCAGATTTGGCTGTAGGTAGGGTGTTTGCAGCAAACATACCACAGGTTTTAGAATCTGAGCGTTTCTTTCCTCTAGTCAATTCACTGCCCTTACCAGAGTTCTCAGCAGACAAGGCCCTTTGAAAGCCTTTCTGTGCAGTTTTAGGTGGTGCCAGCAATGGGTGAATGGTAAGATTAGGGAAAAATGGGATTATATAGTCATTTATTACATCAAATGTGACCTCCAAGTAATATCTGTAGTTGGTTAAACAATTGATGAAAGTGTTGAATGAAAATACCATCTTATTTTAACTTAAGAATCCATAAATATACCATTATTTACCAATCCTGTGATAGAAAGCCAAGGTCTGATTGGAGTTCTAAGCAATCCATCTTGTATAATCTCCGAATGCATTGCTAATGATTTCCATTTTTAGTTTCTTGTGAAGAGCTTTAAGAATTTAAAAACAGTTTCAAAGCACTGTAAATACAGAATTCTAGATTTTTAAAAATGATGATTTCCCATTTGTCTTAACTGTTGTCTCAGCTATATTTACTTTGACAGTAAACTTTTTAGCAGCTTACTTTTTGTCAAGGTTCCTCCAAACACTCAGTTTATTTTCTTAGAAACAATGACTCCTTTCTCACAGTCTTGTGTGAAAGACAATGATATTTCAGTTGCTCAGCTGCAGCCACCAGTACAACTACATAAACAGGGTTCAGAACCCTTGCGGTATGGATAAAAGGGAGTAGCGCACTAAATGCAAAAGTTACACAGGCTGCGCGTTTTGCGCAGAGCACGTGGGTGAATCCGGGAAGGTGATCCTAGGAGGTACAGGCTGAATGACCCTCTCGTCATTGACGTTTGTGGCTGGTTTCCTGAGGCTGCTTGGCTTGGACTGGTTCTCCTGGACCCATGGGCTTTGAGGAGAGTTGATGGGACATGCCGGATTCAGTGTTTCTCCCTTCCTCTTGTTACCTTGGCCAGCTGCCTTGAGTAAATCCCTGTCCCAGCAGGCCTGTATCATGATTTAAACAATGATCAGAAGTGCTTTTGTGACGTTTTCAGTGAAAATGGTTTTAGGCAATTACCTGAAAAACAACAGAATGTAGTTTACTAAAGTAAGGGAGGACCATTTTCTTTTCCTGTTTTGCAGATGAGAACGGTATAGCTCTTTAAATTTAGAGACCTTACAAGTATAGGGACCTTGATTGTTACCATTTCTGCAGACACTGTGTGTCTTTCCCATTAGCCTTGGAAGATGATGACTCTTCCTTGCTCCTTTGCGTATCCTTGTGGAGTGGTAAGGAGTAGATACTCAGTAAATGATTTTGAGTAGGAGCCAGGAGTCCCTTGGGGGTGTCAGAAAGGCCAGGCTTTGCATCAGACATCACTGGCTGGAGATCTGGGCTTCACCTCTTTCTTGCTCTTTGAGCGCAGGCCACCAGTCAGTCACTGTAGGCTAGGGTTCCTCGTCTGTAACTGTGCAGGCATGTTAAACTTCTGATGTGCCCGAAGGTCTCAGAGATTATGCAGAATCATCCTCCTCTTGCCCCAGTACAAGTTGCGTCACCACTAGGAGACCCTGGCCTGGCCTAGATCAGTCCCTAGGGTAGACGGGGTCACATCACCTGACTCACAAGAGGGAGGGACAAAAACCTTAACAAAATGGGGCGGGGCGTGGTCCAGTGAAGAGGGAAGAAGAGGGCATGAATGTCGTGGATCCTGAAGGTGTCTTACTGAGTGAGAAAGAGTCATGGGCGCCGGGGAGATTTTTAGATTATCATGGATCTTGAATGCCAGGGAATGAAATTGAGTGTGATCGTAGGTGATGGGGTGTTATTAGAAGTTTTTGATGTGTGAGTGATGCCTGTGTGATCAAGGGAGCTTTGCAGCAGCATGCGGAGGTGGCGGAGTGAGACCGAAGGTCACAGCAGGAAGGTCAGTCCAGGAGCTCCGATAGCGCGGAGGGTGCAGGGTAGAGACTGGATGGCACTTCTTCCACTTACTGGTCATTTGACCTCAAGGCCAGCTATTGAGTGTGTGTGATTGGTTTGAGCTGCTGTTCCTCTGGTGAAGCCCAGTCATTTGCTCCTGTAGGGCTGTTTTGAAAATAAAGGACATGTGTGACTGCCTCAGTCCTCGGGATGCTGGTCCATCTGACCTTTCCTCATCTACTTGGTTTTCCCTCTTGGTCATGTTACTAATTTGCAGGAAGGACCAACGGGAAGAGGAGAAAGAGGAAGCTGGCAGAAATCTGTTTAGGGGTACATGTCATGCTTTGTAGAAGTGCCTTGTTGGGACCTGGCCACATGGAGCTTTCCTGTCTGCTCAATCTTGCATGGTCTTCCTGTCTCTCAGTTGCTGCATAGTCTAAATCGCTTCATGTGACTGCATGCGATTCGTTCTTCTGTTCTCGGCTTAAGAAACTTCAAGTTCACTCTTGGCATTGTGCTTTATTTTGCTAACTCTGGCAGTCTTATTTTACTACCTCAGCCTTGTGATACAGTAAAAACCTGCTCTAGTTTTGTGGTTTTCTGTTAGCTGTAAAAATCTAGAAGAGAAATTGTCCTCAAGAGAAACCACTGTTAAAAATAAGTCCTGGTTCAGAGCGCTGCTGTCCATCCAGGTAGCAGCTGGGAGCAGACACCCACAGTCCTCGTGTGTGTGTGTGTGTGTGTGTGTGTGTGTGTGGTGTTGAAGGAAAAGCGTCATTTTGAGTCGTTTAATTTTAAAGATCTGTATAGTTCACTTAACTATAGTAGTGTTCTTGAAATACTTTAATATAAAGATTTTTTTTCTCATTTAAGGCAGGGGATACTTAATTCAAACCTGTCAGAGTAATGGACGGTACTTGTATATGAGAATATTTATGATTGTATATTGTAATCGTATACGTGGAAAGGTCGGTAGTTGTACATGAGAGTGTGCCCTGCTACAGACAGATTAACTGGAGAGCACAGGGCAGAGCTCAGTATCCCTCCTTCCTCACCCTCCCCTGCAGCAACGCACACCGTCCTCTTCACGGTCCTTCTCAGCGGCATCCATGTCCTCTCAGGCCCCAGAAAACCCTCCTTCCCCCATGCCCTCCCCCACATACCAGTGAACAAAGGCCCACGTGGCGTCCATCGGGTGAAACTTGGGTCGCCGGGAGCCCAGGTCTCAGCGATGGCCGTGCTCGCCGGCTCATAGCTCGCCGGGCTTCGCCCAGGTCTCCACCAGGTCCCCTAGTGGGGCCTGGTAATTACGCTGCCTTTGAAGCCAGCAAGGCCCTGGTCCACAAACTGGATGGGGCTCTAAGATGGCCTTGACGGTGGCAGTGACCACGCCAACATCCTCGGGAACCGTGCCGCCACAGTATAGCAGGGAGCGGGCCGTGTCTTTGCCACGCGGAGGGTCCCGTGTCCCCCTCCAGCTGGCTCGGCCTGCACACCGGTGAGCGCTGCTGGAAAGCTGTCCGTGGGAGGCTTTCTCAGAGATGACAGAGTCTGTGACGAGAGGGAAGCGTGTGCGGGGCTGGGGCACCAGGCTGGTCTGGAATTCTGGGCCCCGGGTGCTCTGAGGGGGGCGGTGACGGAGGACACAGCTTGACCTTTCAGCCTGTTCAGGTCAGTGTAGGGTCGGCGTTCAGTGTGGGGGTTTCCACATGTCGGAGATGGGCTCGCTGGCCACCCTGAAGGCAAGTCCGAGCGCTCCGGGGTGGGGTGGGTGGTGAGGGCGGGGTCGTGGGGCGCAGCTGCAGCTGGGGGGACCCGGGCTGGGGTGGTGGGCACACGGAGACCTCTGGCATGGACCGCTCGCCGTGAGCGACATACCTCCTGTCAGCAGGGAGGCGAACCTGGAACCAGTCCCCCTTCCAAAGCCGTGGAAAACCAGGGAGCCCCGAAAACCTGTGCACTGGCCGGCCAGTTTCCAAGACAAGGTCAGTGATGTCCTTGCCGATGGTGTCATTACCGGCAGCATCTTCCTGCCTGTGATGAGCTGCACGGGGCGGAAGAGCTGGCGGCAGGCGCCGTGCGAACTTCATCGCTGACTGTGGGTCCCGGGTCTACAGATGCTACCCGCAAAGCTGCTCGCCAGCCCCCAGACGTCTCACTGAAGACCGCGTCGAAGGCGTCCTCTCCTCCCCCAGTGGGCTTGTCACTTGGCATCTGACCGTCGGGCTGGACGCCGCGTTCCAGGGAACGGAGCTCCCAGTAGCTGTTGTGGATCCAGACCCCTGCCTGGCCGGTGCGGATGCACGAGAGCCTGCCAGTGTAAAATATTTCACTGAAATTCTTCAAATAGGCCCAAAGGGACTTGCAGGTCATCTAGTCTAACCCTATCATTTTTTATGTTTGAAAGCTGAGGCCTAGGAGCTCAGTATTCGGTGTCTTTTACTTTATACAATAATCATGGCTATGATGAGGACCCGGTGTTAAGAAAAGACTTTCTTTGATGAGTTATACTTGCAGGGTAATCTTTTTGAAACCAGGAAAATATGTAATACTTACCAAAGAAGGACCATGAAATATAGATATTTTAAAAATTCCATCCATTTTGGTGAGCTTTGCAGACATAGAGGGCAGGCAGGAGGGAGCTGGGAGGGCATTGCTGAGGACAGAGGCCACACACAGGCTCTGCTGGGACAGTCGTGATCTGTGCCCGGGCCCAGGAAGGAGCCGGGAGCGATGTGGCTGGTGGCCCTGTGTCTTCCGTTCTGGTTCAGTCCTGCTTGATTTCTCTAATCTGCTCTTGGGTATGTTTTATTTGTAGGTTATATTACATGGTATCCCCTTTTTCCCTCCTGAATGCTTGTGGGTTTTTTGTCTTTTGGGTTTTTATTTTGTTTTTTTGGTTTGTGTTTTATTTTTTTTGCATAGACATGTCAAGGAAGTCGTGCTAAAATAAGGTGGCTTTTTTTTTTAAGATCTTACTTATTTATTTGACAGAGAGATCACAAGGAGGCAGAGAGGCAGGCAGAGAGAGAGGAGGAAGCAGGCTCCCTGCCGAGCAGAGAGCCCAATGCGGGGCTTGATCCCAGAACCCTGAGACCATGACCTGAGCTGAAGGCAGCAGCTTAACCCACTGAGCCACCCAGGCTTCCCTAAGGTGTGGATTTTAAAAACTTTTGTAAACGTACGTTTGTGTTACTTGCCCTCTGGTGTGTTTCCACTTGGCAGGAATAGCCCTTCGCTGGGGTGTTAGCGCGCAGGTCGCCTTCCTGCCCTACCCCGCCTTTACGTCCTCCGTCATCCTGCTTCGTCACAAGCCGGCTCCCTCATTCTTTTGCTCTCAAAGTAGCCCTCCACCAGCCCATGACTCGGTCTCATCTTCTCTCCTTGTCCTTACCACCAGCTGGCGTTGGCCTGTGTGTTGAGTGGTTGTCTCTGCTAACAGGCCCTGAGGGCAGATGTGACGTCACGCTTTTCACCACTGTATCTCCCTGAACGGGGCCAGCAGTGGTGACCGCCTGTGACGTTTGATGACCACAGGAACGCCTGTCCACTGTCTGGCTTCAGTCTGGTTGTCCGCCATCGGTTCCAGTGATTGCCCTGTGTCCCCAGAGAATTGCCACTGATGGCATTAAGCTGGAAGGCTAGGATCTGGGGGGAAATTCTTCACCAAAACTGTGGTAGAGTTTTGGGAAAGTCATTAAGAAGTGACAGGGCTAAGCATTGACATTTTGCAAGGTAATGTTTCATGTATATACTTGAGGGATTTATGATTGCCTGGTCAAGGATTGGTTTTGGTTCTTGGAGCTGAGTCAGTAAACCTGGACTAATGAAGTTTTTCATCTCAAGAAAAGCGCACCCCTGTAATCTCATCACTGAAAGAGGGCGATTGGATTTTTTTGGAAATGGCAGAGAATTCATTAGCTTGAGCACCTGAACACCTGTGAGGTGGTGGCTGCTGTGCTGTGTGGTGAATGGATTACTAACTCATCCATCCCGCATGTGTTTGAGTGACTGCCATCAGGCGTCCTGCCAAACGACATAGAGAAGGAACTGGCAATGTAGTAGAGGATCCGGATAAGTTAATCAGCAAAAAGTGCCATATAAATACAGGGATGGGGAGGCACTCCTAGGCCCAGCAGCGGTCCGCAGGAGGGGTGCGTAATAGACCTCGGAGATCTGAGGGCGCTTCCCATAGGTGGAGTCTAAGCTGGGACCCGAGAGGTGAATGGGACTTAGGTAAAGCAAGAGGGAAGGTCAGTGCACATTTGGGCTTCATCAGTAAACGGATGGCAGATGACATTGTCGGGGTGGGTATAGGGTAAGGAGAGCACGGGGCTGGAGGAGCACACACATTTATGGGGGGCTTGGCTCCAAAGGGAGTCAGAGAGAGGACAGGCAGCAGAAAGAGAGGAAGTAGCAGGCACGTGTGCAAAGCCAGAGGGAGAAGGAAGTTTGGGGAAGGAAGGAGTAGACAGCAGAGTCAAGTGTAGCCAGGAGGCCCGCAGAGAGGAGGGCACAGGGGGTTCGAAGGTTGCCAGTGTCCTCGGCCAGAGCCATGCCAGGGGCACCAGCTGGCAAAGCTTGCCTCCCAGGCTTGAAGAGCAAGGAGCAGGTGCAGCAGATGCCCTGAACATGGACCGCTCTTCTTAAAATTGTCATTCCTTGGACTAAGAGAAACATTGGTCAAAGGAGACTTGGAGATGGGAGAGGGGCTGGAAAGCGGAACTTGGGGAGCGTTGTCCCGGTGGGCCTGGGGGTCCGGTGCAGATGATTGCTGTAGTTCCCTAAGAGACTTTCTTTTTTTATTTTTTTAATTTTATTTTATTGGGCACCTGAGTGGCTCAGTTGGTGAAGTATCTGCCTTTGGTTCAGGTCAAGATCCCAGTGGGCATCCTGGGATCCAGTCCCGCCTTGGGCTCCCTGCTCACTGGAGAGTCCGCTTCCCCTCTCCCTCTGCTTCTGCTCTCTCTCTGTCAAATAGGTAAATCTTTAAAAAAATACATACTTTATTTATTTGAGAGGGAGGGACAGAAAGGGGGAGAGACTTCTAAGCTGGCTGCCCACTGAGCACAGAGCCCAACTCAAGGCTTGATCCCAGGACCCTGAGACCAGGACCTGAGCCAAAATCAAGAGTCAGACCCTCAACTGACTGAACCCTCCAGGAACCCCCCCAGGGAGTTTTCTCCCAGCCTCTCATAATTCTTCCTTTCTTTCTTTGTCTTCTGTCTTCTGAGGTTGGAGCCCAGGCTCGGGGCTTACCGGTGGCTCCCACAGAGGCACTGTAGCAGACATCGACAGCGAAGCTTATCACATCTGCTTTACAGTGCTTGGTGAAAGTATGGAAAGTATTTTACTCTGCTTTAAGGCTTCTGTCCACCTCTCTGGGAGCCTGACTTTGTTTCTGTGACTTTTCCAGGCCCAGCAGTGCTAGCCGCCGGCCGTGAATGTGCCTCTAGCACCAACCGTCAGCTACAGAAGATTAATCCGCAGAAGGAAGAAAAGTGCGATTAGGGGGCCATGTGTTTCCCTCCCCCCCAAATTGTACATTTTTATTGCAGGCTCCAAAGTTGGGGTAAAATATCCATAAAATTTACCATTTTAACCATTTTTAAGTGTGTGATTCAGCGGCCTCAGTACAGTCCCAGTGTTGCATAACCGTCAGTAATTTCCGAGTGGGAACTCCACACTGGAACTGACCAGTAGCTCAGCCTCTCCCCTCCCAGCCCGGGGTAGCCCCTGTGCTCTTTTCTGTGTCTCCACATTTGCCTGTTCGAGGTGCCCCTTGGAAGTAGAGTCCGGCGATTCTCGTCCTTTGCTATCTGGCTTCCTTCACTTGGCATGACGTCTTCTAAGTTCATCCGTGTCTAAGACTGTCATTCCTTTGTGTGGCTGAATAGTCCGCCGTGCTGGTTTCCTCACTGTTGATGGACACTTGATTTGGCTGTTGTGAATAATTGCTGTAGCAGTGTTCAGACAATGTGAAATTAATGTTTAGTTTTTTTTTTTTTTTAAAGATTTTATTTATTTGACAGAAATCACAAGTAGGCAGAGAGGCAAGCAGAGAGAGAGAGAGGAGGAAGCAGGCTCCCTGCCGAGCAGAGAGCCCGATGTGGGGACTCGATCTCAGAACCCTGAGATCATGACCTGAGCTGAAGGCAGAGGCTTAACCCACTGAGCCACCCAGGTGCCCCTAATGTTTAGTTTTAATGTGTATCTGTTGCAATAACTGATTTAATGCTTAATGTTAGCTGAGTCACAGATGATGGAACTTGTTGATTTCCATCGATTTCCTCTCTTCGTTGGGGTCTAGTTTCCTGCTTGGTAATTTTTGGTGGGACGCCAGACTTGGTGAATTTTACCTTGGTGGGTGCTAGATAATTGCCTGTTTTTCAAAACTTTCTTGAGCCGTTCTCCAGAATAGAGTGAAGTTCCTTGGAAACAGTTGGACCCTCTGCCGCTTGCTGTAAGTTTTGCAGGTTGGGATGAGGGTAGCCTCTCGGGGGCTTTTCTCCCCACCGCGGGGGGGATACCTGTCTGAATAATTATCCAGCGTCCTGTGTCACAAGCCTTTTCCACTATGGCCGGTGGGAACCCTCGTTGTGTCCCCCCAGAGCGAACTTCGGAGATGGTTCACTTCTGTGGTTCTTCCCTGTTTGGGCGGTTTTCTCGGTGCACGTGCTGACCAGTCTCCGCGGGAGACTCAGAGGAAGGGCGCCTCTGCAGATCTCCAGAGCACAGTCTCTGTGCAGCTGTTTCCGCTCCCTCTTTGCCACCCACCCTCCCCCAGTGCTGCCTTCGCGTCCTCAGTGCAGAGATGACAGGCTTTGCCCGGGCTTCCTTCCAGCCTGTGGCCTGCAGTCCCCGTGGCCGCTTCATCTTGTCTTGCCTCTCAGAGAGCACTGTCCTGGGCTCCCTGTTGTCCACGGCCTGAAAACTGCTGCTTCACTTACTCTGTTCCGTGTCTGAGCTGGGAAAGATGGGAGGGTGGATCCAGGACCTGATATTCTAGCTTCTAGGGAGCGGAAGTTGTCCCCTATTTATTACGACATTCTGAAGTATGTTTTGTCAGATTGGCCTTTACGCAGGACCGATTATCTTCAGAGAAGGGGGGCCCTGGTGTCCCCCTTCCCTCCTCCCTCCTCACCTTACCCGTGTTGCGTAGCCCTTCTGCAGGGACCCCTGCCTGCCTGCTGCTTCCACGCACAGCCCGCGTCCGGTGCCCCAGGTGTGTGTGGATCCGGGGCTCTGGTGGGATCGGGCGCGTGTCTGATGCGGCTTCCCGGCCTTCCCGGCTGGTGGAGGGAGTCTGTCCTGGCGGGCCGTCTGCATCCACTTCTGCATCCACTTCTGCCTCTCCCTCGCCTGCATCCTGATGCGAGCTGGGGCCCCACAGCAGCGAGGGCCTCTGTTTGCAGCTTCGTTCTTTTACTCCTCGGTCTTCTGTTCCATTGGCTTCCAGGCAGTTCTGTCTGTAGCCAGCATGTCGTCTGGGTCTTGCTCTGTTATCAGTCGACGGTGTCTCATAATCCGAGTTGGGACCCCTCACATTCTGTGTGATGATTGCCTTGCTGTAACTCACGTGCACCGTCTTGCTGTTTCTTCATTTGCTACATGTACCTTTTGTTTCCATTTCTTCTTTTCCTTTTAAAGATTATTTAATCTTTAAATCTCCTTTTTATCTTTATTGTTGGCTTATTAGCTGTTTATTCATACATGTTTCTTTTTCTCCTTTTTTTCCTTTCTTCCTCTGATTGCTTCCAGGCTTGCAGTATGCACCTGTGCCTTACACGTTCTGACTCCACCATCTGGTGTCACATAGAGGAATGCGGTCGCGGGGTACTCCCACGCCTCCCTCCTGTCCCTTATCTGGTTGTCTGGGACGTTGTATTTCTTGATACTGTAAACCCCCAATACACTGGCATTGTTCTTGGTTTAAAGGTCAGCACCTCTGGGCGGCTCCATCGGGTACACATCCCACCCTTAGTTTCGGCTCACGTTGTGATCCTGTGGGTCTTGGGATCAAGCCGTGGTGGCCTCTGCACTCGGTGGGGATTCTGGGGATTCTCTCCCTCTGCCTCTCGCCCCACTTCCTCTCTCTCTGTCTCTCTCAAATAAAGAAATCTTAAAATAAGTCAGTCGTCTTTTAAAAGTCAGTTATCTTTTAAGGAAAGTAAACAATGAATTTTTTTTTTAAGATTTTATTTTTTTATTCAGCAGAGCAAGAGAGAGATCACAAGTAGGCAGAGAGGCAGGCAGAGAGAGAGGAGGAAGCAGGCTCCCTGCTGAGCAGAGAGCCCGATGTGGGGCTTGATCCCAGGACCCTGGGATCATGACCTGAGCCGAAGACAGAGGCTTCACCCACTGAGCCACCCAGGCGCCCCAATGATAATTTTTTTTACATGACCCACATATTTACCATTTCTGATGAGGGGGAGGTGTGTGCGTGCACGAACACATGTGCATTCAGGTTTCTATCCAGTGTCATTCTCCTTCTGCGGAAGAGCTTCCCTTAAGATTTCTAGCAGTGTCAATTTGTGGTATAAATTCTCTCAGCTTTTGTTTGTCTGAAAATGGCTGTATTTCACCAGTTTTTGCTATATACAGAATTCCAGGTTGATAGTCTTTGTTATTTTTCAGCACTTGGGAGATGGATGTTGACTTGTGTTGTTTCTGGTGGGAAGTCTTCGGTTGCTCTCTGTCCCGTTGTAGGTCATGTATCTCTTTTTTTGCTGTGGTTGCTTTTAGGACCTTCCTCTTCATTGCTGATGTTCTTTGATTTGATTATAATGTCTCTTTCTGTGGTTCTGTATGTGTGAATGTGTGTGTGTGTTTGTGGGATTTACTCGGGTCCTTGAATTTGCAGGTCATCAAATTTGGAGAGTTTTTTGCCATTACTTCTTCAGAAATTTCCATATACCTTGCTGCCTCTCTGGGGTTCCAGTCACATGTGTGTTAGACTGTGTGGGGCTGTCTCACGGGCCACGAAGGCTCTACCCGTGTTTTAGAGCCTCTTTTCATCCTATTGCTGTTTCTTCAAGTTCACTGATCTTTTCTTCTGGAATGTCTAATTATCTGTCGAGCCCATGCGATAAATTTTTATTTTTCAGAAATTGCATTTTACACCTGTAGTCATTCCATTTGGATCTTTTTTTATAACATCCATTTTTCTCATTATAATCATATGTTCCTTTAAGTCCTTAAACATATTTATAGTAGCTGTTCTAAAGTGTCTGCCAATTTTATTATGTCTGTCATTTCCTGATGTGTTTCTGGTGACTGATGTTTTTGTCCTAGGTCACATTTTTCTCTTTCTTGGCTTGTCTATTGATTTTTTATTGGATCATGGACATTGTGTTGGCGTGTTGCTGAGTGTCTGGATTGTGTGTTCTCCCTTTAAAGAGTGTCCAGGTGTGTTTGGTAGGCACTCGAGTTACTTATCAATTAGTCCAGTTCTTTCAGTTTCGTCCAGAGTAATTTTTTCCTAAGGTGATTTGAGCCCCCCTAGCCCTGTTGGGGTCTCTACAGTGAATGCTTTGGGTGCGTTCAGTGAAGCTACCCGCCCCCCCCCCCCCGACAGCTCCTTGCAGCCCCCAGCTCTGCCTGACCTCTGAGCATTTTCTCAGCCCACAGCTCCCCTGTAGTTGTTATGTGCTTGGTCTTAAAGACTTTACCCTGTTGCGTGCCACTTAGTATTCATGGGCAGGCCCCAGAACACCTCTCTGCGGCTCTCTGCAGCTTTTTCTCGGAGTAGTGGCTTTCAGAGTCTGTCCTCAGTTGCTGAGCCTCCCAGAATTCTGGTCTTGGTGGGCCTTCACCTTCGCAGGACTATGTTTTCTGCCTGGGGTTCTTCTCTTGGACTCTTCCCATAGTGTTTGGGTCAGAAGGTTCCTCTAGGCAGAAAGCTGGAGGCGTCCTGGGGTTCACCCCATCGGCTTCCCTTCTCGCACAGTTCACTGTCCCCTGCTGCCCTGTTGCTCAACATCTGGAAACTGTTGTTTCATGTGTTTTGACCAGTTTTCTAGCTGTATATGGTAAGATGGAAAGTTGAGTACCTGTCACTCCACTGTGGCCTTCTCCTTGATTTTGATTAATTTTGTTATTTTAACTGCTAAAATTTGGTGTGTGACTTAATCATTTAATGGACTAGTCTTGTTCTTCTGTATTTTATTTGGTCTGTACTTTAGCCTCTTTCATTTCACTTTCAGTAGTTGAATCCTTCTGCGGCCCTCAGTGGATGCAGGTTATCCCAGGGAAATGATGCTGAAGTTCTAGGGCACACGACTGATTATTTCTACCACCTTGCTTAGATGCAGTGTCTCCAGGGTTACCTGCAGCGTCTCCCTTCAGGTCTCCAATGACCAGGAACGCTGCATGTTAGCTCAGATCGACCCTCACCTGGACCTTTCCCTGGCGCACAAGCGAGCCCTCTGGGAGTCTTTGTATTAAGAAATACTGATTTTAGGGGAAATTTCAGTTCACTGAGGAAGTGAAGGCATGGAAAATAGTACAATATTTTGACAGATTCCTTTGTGATGACTTTTTCTCTTAACTTTCATGAGATAATGGATTTTTTTCCCAAGTGGGATTGTTGGAGTCTTAGCACAAAGTAATCAGTACAGTAAAGGGCTAAGTAAGTAGTACGTGCACTGGATAGAAGCGGCTAACAGCTGAAATAGGAGTTTATCTTACAGGACAGTTTAATCTGAACTAAGTATTTACTCTCATGGGGAAAATAAATATATCAAAGTACTTGTGCCCTTTTGGAAACTGTGCTGAATTTGTGTTAAAGAGCCAGATGAAATGTTGACAGACTTAAACATGCTCCTTGCTTTTTGTTTGTGGCTTTAAAATGCTGAAAACAAAGTGTTGTCACTCTGTATTTCTGAAGTCATAGTGTGTTTCGGGTGCTGTTTATAAAGGGATCACAGTGTGTTTAGGGTGAGTTTATTTGTAATTTCTCCCCAAATATCCCCTTGGGATTTTGGATGAAACCACAGTGTTCATGTAGACTGACATCTTGATGGTGTCATGCCTTTTTTTCAGGTACATGATGTGATTCACTGATGGGACTTTCTTCCTGAAGGTTCTTCATTCCTGTCGTTCTCTCTCTTGTGCTTTGTAGTTTGGTTTTTGTGACTTTTGGGAATACCCTCCCAGTTGTATTTTTATCAAGTTATTTACAGAGAAACTATTGTCCTTTGCCAGTTTATTTTAGAATTGGTTTTCTTATTAATTTTTCATTATTCTATTATTTTTGCAAATGATCAGGGTTGACCATCCTCAGCATTGCCCTAATATCCCTACCTGCATGTGGTACTGTGGAGACATGGGGTGAGGGGGCGGCATGTGTTGTGCCGGGAGGTGGGGCTGGTCCTCGCAACACCTGGTGACATAACAGATGACAGAAGGACCTTTTGTGGGAGTAAGGAACCTGGTACTCAGCTCTGTCTTGAAGCCCAAGTCTAGTTCAGAATACTTGGCGGGCCGGAAAGAGGACACAGTTACACAACAACTTTTAGCCCAATACAGAATGTGTGTATAATGTTCCAAAAACCCAAAGGTCACAATGACTGACATTTATTGGGCCCTTGGTACCAGTCACTATTCTAAGCACTTTGCATTTATGACTTCATTTATCATTCGTGTCACGAGGCATATGCTGTTATCCTTAACTTGTTCTGGAGGAATTTGAGGCAGACTGGACGGAATTTGACCAAGTTCAGAAAGCTGTTGAAATGGTAGAGTAAGGAGTTGTCCCTGCGTGGCCTGGTTCCGAAGTCCACTCATCACCTGGTGGTGTCAGTGACTGCGTTTCCTCTCCGTTTTGTGGGGGGGAATGAGAACATTCTCAACACGGTGCTGGGGTCCCAGGGGAGGGGGGCACAGACCCTGTTCCTGGGAGTGTGTGAGTTTCCCAGTCATCTTTGGAATTTGGGGTACAGCTTTCTTTTATACTTTTCTGTCCCTTTTTTGCTACAAGGCATGTGACCTTTAACAATCAGGAAAACAATAAAACTTAATTCGGGGTGGGGTGAAGTTACCTTCCTAACCACAGCTAGGTCAGCTCTCATATGCCTTGCCCTGGAGGTTGCCGAGTGGGTTAGTAACCTTGCAGCTGCCCTAGGGGACAAGGTAGATGTGCCAGTACGAACAGCCCCAAGATTAAATAAAACATGGAGCGTAGAGGAACGTAGGTACTGTGGTGCTAGTTGGTTCTCACGTGTGCAAACACGTGTCCAAATGCATGACGTCTTTGAAGGCTCCTTTCACCTCTGTTAGCACTTTGTGCCCTTTCAGGAGCAGGAGGAGATTTTTGAACTTTTCGTTTTTTAAACTTCATTGTACTGCTTTGTAAAATGTATTATGTATATATCTTTGTGGGGTGAAAGTAACTGGACTCAGACAGAGCTCCAGGAAGATGTAGCCAGTCCTCTCCTCAATTGCACTTTGGAGCCTTTTGCGTTTGTTACAACCAAGGAAGTCTTCCTTCCTGGACCCTGGGATTTTCAGCAGCATTCTGAGCCTTCTAGGGGGAGGTACAGAGCAGTGCTTTCCATTTTTAATTTTGTTGACCAGGCAATAGCTTTATGTTAAATAAACAACAATAACCACCCGCTAAGAGGTGCAGAGGAGATGAGGCTGGAGATCTCCTCCTGTCTGTCTCCTCCCCCAGCCCGCCAGCCTCTCTCCTTGGGGGCAGTGTTACCAGTTCGTTCTGTCCGTCCAGAGATACTCCGTGGCCAGACAAGCAGGGGCATCTCCCCCTCTCTCACACAAATGGTACACTTGCTTTATTTTTGTATTTAACATATTCATTAGAGATAATTGCACCGCTGGTTCTTTCCTGACCTAGCGGGTGCTCCTTTTGACTGTGCTGGGACACTCGCTGCTGTGAACTGCGCGGTGGTGACTACGAGGATAAATTCCTAGAAGGGGAATTTCTGAGTAAGAGAGGTTGTGTGTGTTAATTTTGAGGACATGCCGAGCGCTGCTTCTGCTTCCGTCCGGGGGATAGGAGTAACCTGCTTCCCTGGACCTACGCCTTCATCACCGTGATGCTGTTAGGAGTTTCATTTTAGGAGTTTCATTTTTGTTTCCCAGCCATGCTGATTAGTGAAAAATAATATTGTTTAGTTTTGTAAGTGAGGTTTTACATTTTTTAGAGCCATCCTTTTTTTAACTGACTTAGAGGTGCCCTCTGGAGAGTAGGGGAACTACCCTTTAGTCTGTGATAGGAATTGCAAATATTCTTCTCCCCGTTTGTCATTTAGTTTTTATCTTATTTATATTGGCTTTTGCCAGGCAAGGCAGGTATGTTTTACTTGGGCGAAGAGAAATGTCTCCCTCCCTGCCTTTGGAGGACTTAAGGATTTGTGTTTCACATCGAAGTCTACCTCTACCGCAGGGTTCTTTTTCAAATTCTCCTAAAATTTCATTCAGTACTTTTTACAGTTTCCTGAAAAGCCTTTTCTGTTACGGAGAAGGTCAAACATACTCAAGAACAGAGAATAGCGTAATGAGGCCGAAGTGCCCATTCCCTAGCTTCACTGTCCGCTCATCTCGTACCGTCCAGGCTGCATCCATTTCCCTGCTTTTACACAATTTCTGAAGAAATCCCAGATCTTTTATCACTTCGTCCATAAATATTTTAGAATCTGTTTCTAAAGATGGATAGTCCTTTAAAAGTATAACCACAGGGGTGCCTGGGTGGGGCAGTCCGTTAGGTCTCAGACTTGATTTCCCCTCGGGTTGTGATCTCTGGGTTGTGAGATCGAGCCCCACGTCTGGCTCCTCGCTCGACATGGAGTCTGCGCAGCTTTCTCCCTCTTCCCTGTGCACATGCGCCCCACACTCCCTTCCTCTCTTTCTCTCCATAAATGAATCTTCTAAAACAATGATTTTTTTTAAAAAAACAAAAATAAAAATATACCCACAATACCATGTTGATAGCTAAAAATTGAATACTTCTAAATATCACATACCTCTTGAGTGGTCAACTTTTTGGTTGCCATATCATAATCTTTTTGCATTTTGTTGGACTCTGAATCTAAATAAAGTCTGTGTATATTGCATTGGGGATCAGTCTCGTGAATCTCGTAATTTATGGGTTCCCCTATTCCATCCCCTCCCCCGACAGGCTTGCTTTTGTCTTTGAGATTTGTTAGAGAAAATGGATTCTGCAACTTCCTACACCTGGATTTTCTTACCACATCCTCATCGCACAGTTGAATATATTCCTGTATATTTCCTATAAGTTGGTATGAGGATTTAGAGCGGCAGTAAGACATAAATTGCTTTTTCAAGTATATTTCGTAACTGGCAGTACTGGCAGTTCTAGTTCTGTTATTCCTTTTTCATTTATTTCGTTTATTACTTGTCCTCAAGTTTCATCCACATTTATACATGTTGCAAAATTTCCTTCCTTTCGGGCACCTGGGTGGCTCAGTTGGTTAAGCAACTGCCTTCAGCTCAGGTCATGATCCTGGAGTCACTGAATCTAGTCCCACATCGGACTCCCTGCTCAGCAGGGAGTCTGCTTCTCCCTCTGACCCTCTCCCCTCTCATGCTCTCTCTATCTCTCTCAAATAAATAAATAAAATCTTTTTCAAAAAAATCATTTCCTTCCTTTCCAAAGCTGAATAAAGCACCATCATATATGTATGTATATCACATTTTCCTCACCCATTCATCTGTCAAAGGACATTTAGGTTGTTTCCGTACTTTGGCTATTATCAGTAATGCTATAGTGAATGTGGGAGTGCTGATAGTTCTTTGAGATCCAGATTCCAGTTCTTTTGGATAAATACCCAGAAGTAGAATTATTGGAACATATGGTAGTTCAGGTTTTAATAGTGTAAGACATTCTGCGCATCCCCCCATCCCCCAAAAAGAAAATCTCCACATTGATTTCCATAGTGGCTACACCATTTTGCATTAGCTGGATTGTTTTTATAGAGGGAAACTTCCTATCTGTTACTTGATCAGTTAATGCTACAGTTTGTAAAAGAGGGGCAGGATAAATGCCTCGTTTTTTTCACCTGTATTTACCAGTTTTCAAAATGCCTTGGTTCCCTATATTCTATAATGGTGACCAATTATTTTTATCATTTTGAGCTCACATATTTAAATAAATATTAATTAAATATATTTAAATAAATATACCGCAGGCCTTATCCCTACTGTGGCTCGTACTGTCCCTTATTTGGACAGCAAGCTCCTTTGCGAGTTGGAGCTTTGTGTACTTTTGATTAGGTCGTAGCAGGTTTTGCTAGTGTCTTTGATAACGGGTAGGAAAAGATGTTCCAGGCCCATCTTTGTATATTGTTATGGGTTTTGTTCCTGTTTATTTGTTTTTTCTCTTTAAAACCTGAAATCAGCCATTTCTTTATGTAAATCTGATTCCTTTTAATGAAAAATGCTATTTGAAAATTGTATTCTGGGCACTTGCTCTGGGATTCCTCCTTCCCTCCCCTTCGTGTAAGTATTTGGTCCATCTTGGAATTTATATTGGGATAAGGCATGAGGTAGGGATTCACTTTGGTTTGTTTTTTTTGTTTTTGTTTTTTGGGTTTTTTTTCTTAAAGATTTTATCTATTTATTTGACAGATCACAAGTAGGCAGAGAGGCAGGCAGAGAGAGAGGGGGAAGCAGCCTCCCTGCTGAGATCATGACCAGAGCCCAAGGCAGAGGCTTTAACCTACAGAGCCACCCAGGCGCCCCACTTTGGTTTTTTGAGAGAGATCTATTTGTTACTGTGTAACAGTATAATATCCTCATAGTACTTTGTTATACTACTGCATAAGCACTGTTATACATGTCTTTGGGACTAGTTGTGGACTTTCTACTTTTTCTAGTCTCTGCTTGTTTTCTTGCTGATTTTTTTTTTTTCTAGTGTATTTATATGGCCAAACAAATGTTAGGATCAGCTTGTTCTGTTTCAGGGGGAAAAAATCTGTTCACATTTTTATTAAAATCAGTGAACAAATTGGAGTTGCTATCTCGCTAATCCTGGGGCTTCTCATCTAAAAACATGAGAGGGTTCCTGTATGTGTTAAATTTTTGTTGCATAAGAAAGTACACCCCTCCCCCCAAACTCAGTAACTTAAGACAACAGAGACAGAATTTTTTTCTTTAGTTCTGTGGGTAGGTGGTGGGTGGGTCCAGTAATTTGGAAAGCCTGGCTGAGGCTGGAGAAGCTCTGAGCGGCCCCCTCCACAGCACTGGGCTCTCCTCGGGGCCGCTGGGCTGGCCGGGGTGGGATGGCCCCATCTGCAGAGGCCAGCCCGGACTGGGTGCGGTCACTGAGGCGGGCAAGGCTCCGTGGGCAAGTGCTTGTCATGCCTTCTTCTGTCATATTAGTTGTTACTCTGTTGGCCAAGGCAAGCACATGAACAAGACCAGAGTCAAGAGGTGGTAAATAGCCTTTACTTCCTCACGTGCTGGAGGAATGGAAGTCACGTGGCAGAAGTGGTGTCCCAGCAGGGCGAGGAGGATTTATTGTGGCCGCTTTTGCAAATAATCTGCTGTACTGCCCAGTTCTTCTAGTTGTCTGTCTTTCAGGAACATCGTAAAGCTTTTTCCAGGTCGCTTTCTGCTTTCTGCTCCTACTGTAAATGGTGTCTCCCTCCTCCCATTTTAATCTAGAATTCTTGGGCGGGTGGTACATGTACACAGTTAAAATGGAAATGACATGGGACGCCTGGGTGGCGCAGTCGGTTAAGCTGCTGCCTTCGGCTCAGGTCATGATCCCAGTGTCCTGGGGTCAAGTCCCATGTTAGGCTCCTTGCTAAGCAGGGAGTCTGCTTCTCTCTCTCTCTCTCTCTCTCTCTCTGCCTGCCTCTCTGCCTGCTTGTGCGCTCTCTCTGACAAATAAATAAATAAATAAAATCTTTTTTAAAAAATGGAAATGCTGTGAAAAGAAATCCACTGAGTAATGCACTCCCTTCCACTCCCATCTCTGTAGGTAACCAGTTTTAAAATAATCTGTTCCTCTAGTGCTTTTTGGTGGAAATGCTGCCAAATACAAATATCCTTCTACCTAGGAACAGTGCTCTGTTCCGCAGCAGCTGTCCTCTCTCAGTGCTCGTCTCCTTGCAGGCCAGCACCTGCGGACTGTTCCAGTTCTCTGTTGCTGCCTGGTACTCCCTTGTGGGGACAGACTGTGATTCACTTCACCAGTTCCTTGTGACTAGACGCTGGGGTCGTGTACCACGCCATCTGTCATAAATACCCTGTGGACAGAAGTGCATCTAGGGAGGGAAGTCCCAAAATGAGATTTTGAGTCAAAGGATCAATTTATCTCTGCAGCTGTATTGAGATAGCATGTCTCCCTCCCTGGTTTGGCAGAAAATCCAAACATTGGGTAATTTATTCTGTCTGTGAAGCTACAGAGAACCATTACTCATATATATATATATATACACATACATTCATGGCTGGCAGTAATGTAAATGGTACAGCCCCTAATGGAAATCTGGCAGTATCTTCCAAATTAATTTATCTTTCTTTATGTGTGAAATTGAGCTTTTTCTTTTTCATAGTGTAAGTACCATTTATATTTTTCTATGAACTGTTTGTTCCTCTGCCCGTTTTTCTGGATTGCTGGTCTTTTTTGAAGTTCTAGAAGCTCTTTGTATTAGAAAGAGTAACCCTTTGTCATGTGAATTACAGAGATTCTTTCCTTTATACGCTGTGCGATATATGTTAGTGATTTTTTATAACTCTGTTCCTACCCGTGTTACAGGGATCAGCAGATTATGGCTCAGGAGCAAGATCTGGCCTGCCATGTGTTTTCTGTAAATAAAGTTTTATTGGCATGCAGCTACACTCATTTGCATAATGTGTCTGGTAGCTTTTGCACTAGGGCCGCAGAGACAGATTGTATCAGTTGCAAAACTTAAAATGTTTAGTATCGTGCCCTTTACAGTAAAAGGTTAATCAACCCCAATTTAAAGCAACTATATCAAATTGTTTAGTATGATGCAGCCATTTTGATACGGCCTTAAAAATAAAAAAAAATTCAGTTAACTTTTCATGTTCATGTGCAGTTATGAAGGACCTGTGGGCAGAACGGGCAGTCACATGTGGGCATCAGAATTGGCTGTTTTGCCACGTTACTTGATCATAGTGATGTCACACACACACACACACATCACACATGATGTGTGATATGGCCAGTTTGTTGTCACCTAACCAAGTAACTATTAAAACACCTTTGTCCAATTGTTCTTATACACAGCACATACAGAAGCTTTAGTCAGGGTGAGTTTGGGTAGAAAGTCTCTTAGAATCATCCGAGTCTCTAGCAGTTTGCTTTGGTTGCAAGGATTTCCTTGGTCCCAAAGTTTTCCAGGACCATGCTTCATGCACGGGATATAGGGAGAAAGGAAATAGTGTGGAAGTGGATCGTACAATGTGATTTATTTATGATGGCTCCTCAGAACTTTTCTCTTCCTCTTGTGATTGTATAATTGCCCTTTGTTACAGTCAGATTTAAGATTATTCTAAATATGTCTTGGAAGTTTATATTCCTATACTCAGTGAATTTCTATTTATACTTCTGTTTGTCTTGGAAATTTCCCTAATTCCTCATCGAATTGATCACTAGTGAAAAAATTCCTCTAAGTGCATCATATTTCAGGAAAACAGATATAAGCCCAGTTTAGGAAAAACATTTAAAGAACATAACAATTTCACTGGTAGTTCTGAAATTTTCACATAAGAAAAGTTTTCAGCCATTCTTTATGGCTGCTACAGTTCTTTGTAGAAATTTCTTATTTTGGGAGAAGATCTTTTACTAGAGCAGCTATTAAAATAAAACTTTAACAGAACTTTATCATCCTGACTGTATTCTTGAATAGATAGTAAATACATTGTGAATACTTAAGGAGACTTTTTTTTTTTTTTTTTTAATTTATTTGGGAGAGGGAGCATGTGTGTGCATGCACATGCACAAATTGGGGGCGTGGCCAGAGGGAGAGAACCTCAAGCAGACTCCCCACTGAGAGTGGAACCAGATGTGGGTCTTGGTTCTAGGACTCGGATCATAACCTGAGCCAAAATCACGATGCTTAACAGACTGAGCCACCCAGATGCCCCAGGCTATTTCCTTTGTAAGGGAGAATTCTGTCCCTTCAAGGGTCCTTCTAGCTATACTAAGAACCAAACTGACGTGAGACTAGATTAACAAGAGGAAATCTAATTTAATAGCATACACCCGGGGGAGTCCACACAGATGTGGAAATTCCAGTGACAGGCAAAATGAAGGGTATGTGCCCTTCTGAGCTAAGGGGACGGGGTTGGGTCTGGGACTTCCAGGAAAGGAATGCTCTTCCCAGGGCTTGAGAAGTTGTGTAGGTGTTTGGTGATTAGATTGTTGCCTGGTGGTACAGATGGGTCACTCAGATAAAATTTATCTCAACAGATAAACCACTTTCTGGGAAAGACCCCCAACTGGATTCTTCTGTATAGTTAATGGAGAGGCAGAACTTTCTCTTGAGCCCTCAGGGTCTCAGTTTCCTTTAGCTCAGAATAATCCAAGTGCCAGAATGGCCCATTTCGGGGTGGCCTGCCCTCAGCCCGTACAGTTCCTCCTCTGAAACTTCCCTGCAGTTTCACACATTAAAAGTTGATACAGGGAGTGCCCAGGTGGCCCAGTAAGCATCCATCTCTTGATCTCAGCTCAGAGCTTGATCTTGGGGCCCTGAGTTCAAGCCCCGTGTTGGGCTCCACGCTGGACATGGAACCTAATTAGAAAGTGTTGAGTTGGTAGGTTGTTAGTCCTGACAGTAGGTCAGTTGGGACAAAGTCATCTCGGGAGGTGGTGAGGCAGGTGTGTTATCAAAGGTAGGCCTATGGTAGTCAGGCTTCTAGGGACTCTGTAAGCAAGGTACCCGGCTGCTGTGTCCAGTAGAGCTTGATTGGATACAGAAAATCAGTGTTGGTTCGCTAAAACTGTCTGGTCCCATCTGCGTCTATGCGTGTTTCTCTCAAATATGGCATTCCAGTCTGGACTTTGGTAATACAGTCAGTGTTTCCAGTGGTGTCTTGTCATAAGGAGAACAGATTATTACTGAACCTATGCAAATAGATTGCTATGAACATATAAGAATACTCACTAAGTTTCTGAATTCTGGAGGGTTCAGCTAAGGAGAAAGTATAAATGTTTCCATTTGTACAAAAAGGTGTGTTTTATCAAATAACAATGAGTTGGTTTAAGAGAAAAAGTTTTCTTAAATCTGGGAAAAACAAAACATTTATAAAAAGTCAGCAGTGGTCCAAACAAAAAGTCATAAAGAGTGCCATTATCTTCCTCAACTTAATTCAGTTCCACATGATTAATTTGTCTTCTCAGATCCCCAGAAATTTTTACCTAGTACTGTTTTAGGAGCCGAAGGTTACCAGATTACCGTTGCTCAGCTTTTTCCATGCGTCTCATCAAAGATGCAGCACTTTTGCAGGAACTTCCTATAGAGGTATCTGAGTTACAAAGTATAACTGTCTGTAAATGATAAGAAACTTAAAAATAGCCATGGTTGAAGATCTGATTATAATTCATTACTGTGCAGTTGACAGGGAAATTTGATTATTTTCGTGACATGCTTCAAGATAATAATGTATCAGGGCATTGTATTTCTAGGAGTTTCATATAATTTTTAAAACACTTATGTTATTTTTTATTAACATGTCTATGTAAGTGCAATGCAGCAGGGTTGAATATCACTTATTTGGCAGTGCTTCCCATTTAATTTAACATACCAAATAAACCTGATTTAATTTAACATACCAAATAAACCTGATTACTTTAATTTCTCAAAAAAAAAATCTTTGAAACATTCTTTGGGCCCTTTGGAACACCTCAGATTATGTGGTCAAAAGACTTTATTTTAGAAATTGTTTGGGGGAAGTATGTCAGAAGTATCCAAAGGTTTGGACAGCTTAATAGAATCACAAGTCATTATGAAGCCATAATCATCCATTTAACCACCATGAGAGTACAAGATTTCAGAGGAGAATACAGGTTCATAGTTGTGAGCAAAATTTAGTTCTTTTCCTGTTAAGACTCTGTTTTCTTAAGTAATCAAAGAGCTGATAAGCATAGGAAATTATTTTGGCAAACAATAGTTGTTTCTTCTGCAGGTAAACTTAATAGGTAAAGAAAAACCTTTGTTATATCTTATGAAGAGCAGACCAATAGTTCAAGAGAACTTTGTACTTTTAACAAAGAAAAAAAGAAGTTGTACCAGGGTACTTTTGATACTAAAACTCATTTACTTATTTAAATTTTATCCTCAACCAGTATTGACCACAAATAAAATTCCTTCTGAAGACTGTTTTTTTCATAAACCTTCAACAAGTTTATTTTCCCTCTTTAAATAACCAGCCCCACCCGAGGACAAAATTATTTTCTTTTTCCCCAAAAAATATGTATTTTCATTCCTCATATTTTTTCTTACGAAAAGCACTTCCCATTTTCCTTGCTACCAAGTTGTTTCCCTTGTTGTTTCTAGTCATCTTGATTATATTTGTTAGAATTCTTGATGCTTAGCAATCTTAATTTCTAGTGGAAACTAAGTAGTACTCAATTGTGAATTGTCATGCCAGAATTCTTTAGATTGGCGGATTTATATTTTTAAAAATGTAGGGGTTTTTTTCATAATAGTCTTTCAGTAAAGCATGAAGTATGATTACTAGCAGACCTAAATTTATCCTTAGTTTCTGCGTTGTAAGACAGAAGTAGGTAAGCCATGTTCATTACTGAATGTTTCCTTATTTTATCTTACTGGAAATGATCTTAGATAATCAGTGAACTTAACTCATCATTGAACTTATTAGTAAGACTTTGAAATTTTTAGGTGATGGAAGATTTTGGAAGCTATTTAAAAGTTTACATACAAACCTTTTTGTTTTATTGATATCTGTTTAATTTACTTGTTCTCAACACTTATGCTTAGACTGCCCATAAAACTTGATGAGGCAGCAGACAAAGTCAGCCGTTATTCTAAGTATTTTTTTTCCCTCTGGGAGATTTTGCAACAGAGATACCATGAACTTATTTGACTTTTAGTAAACTAGTAAACAAGCAGAATAAACGTTTTATATTTAACTCTAAATGCATATCTGCTTTAGTTAAACCAGCAACCTGCAGTTAGTTTTAATACCAAATATTGCCCCAGATCACTTGAACTTGAAAAATATTTGGCTTAGTTTCTTTTTTTAGTTTTTTTTTAAGATTTCATTTATTTATTTGACAGAGAGAGATCACAAGTAGGCAGAGAGGCAGGCAGAGAGAGAGGGGGAAACAGGCTCCCTGCTGAGCAGAGAGCCCGATGTGGGGCTTGATCCCAGGACCCTGAGATCATGACCCCAGCCGAAGGCAGAGGCTTAACCCACTGATCCACCCAGGAGCACTGGGTTAGTTTCCATCTTAGCTTTAGGATGGCCAGTCCTTACAGGTGCTTACTCCAAATCAACTAAAGCTCTTTTATAGGCTCGTTTTAGCAATACCATCCGGAGATAGAGAAAATATCTCACATTTACCATGTATGTGTACATGTACACACAAAAAAATACACAGACAAGATACGAGCAGCATCTTAATTTTATTTCCACTATTTGTGGAAAGGACATTACAGGCCCAATTTTTAAATATTTCTCTTTTATTTTTTCCTTCAGTCTCAGGAGATTGTGTTTACATTTCAAAGACATGATAAGAGTTATAATTTCAAGGGATAGAGAAAGAATGTAAAAAAAATTTTTTTTCTTAGACTTTCAGGGTAATTGCTGTTAATTGTTATTTAAAATTTATTTATATTTTTTTTAGGTATAGAACAACTAACTACGTTCCAATATCTTGATCTTTTATAACATGTACAAACATTTTGAGAGGACTAGGTGAGGCTTGGGGATTGGTAAAGATTGGTGAGCTTTAATGTGTTTCTAGAGTTGCTGTTCTGATTTTATAGAGATTTGATTTATCTATGAAAGACAGTGGTTCCTAATTCCCCAAAGACCTGGATTATAACCTGACACTATCAAGGGATTGGCCCATATTTTAACTAAATCTGCTTCTTTAGCAAAAAATTTACCCTTAGCTTCAGTTAATCTCCAGACACTGGCCTTTCACAGATCATTTGTATAACAGCCAAGGAGAAATTTTGGTTGTCAGTTTCCTCAGTGAAGGCTAAGTTGTCAATATAGTCAAGTAATCTATCTAATTACTTTCTAAATTGGGTAGGGTCTTTTGAAAGTAGAGGTAAAAGGATTTTATAATATAAAAGATCTGCAGCTGTCCAGGGGATTCGAATTCTTTCCCAGCAGGGTCGTCTAGGAGACAGCTGCAGAAAAGGACGTTGTCCCAGAATGCCCAAAGCAGGCAGAGGGGTCCCAGAGCCCAGGGGGAGGAGGAGCCAGGCCAGCCTCAGTGCCAGTCTCAGGTGCTTCTGTTAGATTTATCTTCTGGCTTTCAGCTTTTACATGAGCAGCCTAGATGCTTAGAGCCTAGAGATTAGACCAGAAAGATCCCTGTAAACCTTGTAGGGAAAGGGAAGTTAAAACAGGCAGATGAGCCTGGATTTTAAGAAGGGGAATTTACTTAGGGTGAAGACATTTATTTTTAAGTCTTAAGGCTAATTTCTGTCCTTTTATCTTGTCAGGGAAGTCCCCGAGGCTAGGCATTATACTGATAACACCACAGAGAGCTCGCTCTCCCTCTCTCTCTCTCTCTTTTAATATAGCCAATTTTAAGAATCCATTGTCTGGCCACTGGTGAGTAGGATCTATTAATAGCAACTCAAATTAATAAGCCTTTTAGTGGCTTAAGCAAAGTTGCAAGAGGTTTCCAGAGAAGGGCATAGGTGATGCGGACCCCATGATCCAAAAGCTTTACTCCTGAAGCTAGTATGAGAAAGCAGAGGCACAGGCAGTAAGAATGGTGTGTGTCTCCAGTGTCCCCTGAGAATGGGAGATGTCTCCCGTCACAGGCCTGCTATCTGGAACACCAGGCAGGTGCTTCTGGAATGGGACTCTCAAGCTCTGATCAAGCAGTGGTGGTTGAGATGACAAAAGTTCCTCTGGCCTAGAACCTCTCGGGACAGTCACCCCGAAGCGGGCACAGCTGGAGAGAAAGAGCGACTCGGATCCCCAG
Organism: Mustela lutreola; assembly: GCF_030435805.1. Taxonomy (NCBI): domain Eukaryota; kingdom Metazoa; phylum Chordata; class Mammalia; order Carnivora; family Mustelidae; genus Mustela; species Mustela lutreola. The sequence continues at coordinate 9,521,115 of NC_081295.1, read as the reverse complement.
TCAGTTTGACTGGCCTCCAAGGTGCATGCTCTGGATGGTGGAGACCAAAGAGAATATTCCCACTGATATAAAGCCAAGTTTTTGGGACACGGAGCAGATGAAAGGAAAACTCTTAACAACTTTATGTGAGCCTTTGGTCTGCTGGAGCCACGCTGATTCCTGGGAGAGACATGCTGTGCCCTTGGGGACCCTGTGTTGTCTTACAGCATACCTCATTGCGCAGAAGCTTCCTTGAAGTCAGCAGGTGACCTAGTGTCAGTCTACCCGGTTCTGGGACCAACTTCTATCACAGAGTCTTCTTGAGGGGCCAGAGGTCCAGCAGCTTTTATGTGCTCGACCCCTGCCCACTCATTTTGTGCTTGCGCTTCCAAGATGTCTGTTGGCAACAGATGATGAGACGCAAAGGAGAACAGAGACCATCTCTGGGAGGAAATGGATCAGGAACCAACTAGACCCAGAGTCACTAAGCCCAAAGAACTAGTTCCACAAACATTTTCTCCTGCTAATCTAAGTTTAGAAAGTAAGAAAAGGGCTCTCACCAGCCTTCCTCCAACATTCTGCAGGTAAAGATTCCGGGAGGCTGACATGGTTAAGAAATGTCACCTTCTGTGGCTGCTGGTCACATGTCCCAGGATCTCCCAGCTGCAGCTGTGTCCAGGGCGTGAGGTGGCCAGCGACTAAAGTATCCTGCCAACTATGCCAACTGTCCCAGACAAGAACTCCCGTCCCTTTCTAGGGACATTCCTGTCCTTCTAGCTGGACAAGAAGAGGGAGTAACAAGAGAAAATGAAATTTAGTAGCATCCGTACAGGGAATCCACACAGGCAAAATGAGGCATCTGTGTAGCCGGGGTGCAGGGGGGCCAGACAGACTGGGTTTGTCCATTCGCCACCGACAGAATCCGCAGGCAGAGAAAGGAGCCGAGGTAAAAACAAGGGATTGATTTCACTGAGCGCCCCCAACCAGGAAGACGGCACCCTAGCATCTGAATGTCGGTCTCCAAAGTGCAGAAAGTACTTCCAGGTTTATAGAAGGAAACTGGGGGGCAAAGGTGGCTGGACCCATGCAGGTGGGCCCTGAAGGCCCCACATGTTGGGGCCAGGCATGTGGGGTCTTACTGGCTCAGGGCAGACCTTATTGCTGAAGGTGGTAGTTTTGGTTCTCATCATGCTTTGCCCACAGGGTTTTTTTTGTTTTTTTGTTTTGGTTTTTGGTTTTGTGGTTTGTTTGGGTTTTTTTTTTTTGTTTTTTTTTTTGTTTTTTTTTTTTTTTTTTGTTTTGTTTTTTTTTGCCTGAGCTAAGAGATAAGCTGGATAGAGGAACTTAATCAGTTAGAAAGTTTGAGGTCAAAATGCAGGTGGTTGACGTTCTCCTTCAAGTAGATTGTTCTGGCCTAAGGAGACAGGGCCAGGGGTCTGGGGCTTCAGGGGAAAGGAATTTACTTCCCAGGGCATGAGAAGAGTGGATAACCTCGTAATTAGTTGGTTGCCCTGCTGTCCGGGTGGGTCACTCGGATAAAATTTATCTCTGCTGATAACCGTCCTTCTGAGAAAGACCCCCAGCGTGGATTCTTCTCCGAAGTTAAGGGAAGGGCAGACCGTTCTCTCAAGTTCTCTCGACCTGCAGGGCCTTGATTACCTTCAGCTCAGAAAATCTTCATGCTCACGAGGTCCATCTTGGGGGCGGCCTGCCCTTGGCCCCTGCATTCTTCGGAAATTTTAAGAGCCACCTACCCAAAATGAGATAATCGATCCGTGTCCTCTCGGAAGGAGTTTCTTAGCGTGGTTGGCCACCTGGGACCTCAGCGGTGCCCTACTTTAACAGTTCTGGTAATGACCCAGGAGGAGCTGTGGACAGCTTGCATTACCAGGCTCTCTGAGGACTGTGGGTGGGAAGGGAGAAGCAGTAGTTGGGTATAGTTGACGATGGCTTCAGAATTCAGAAAACTTAGTAGGTTGGAGCAGTGGCTAAACCTAACAGGATGTTTTAGAGGGGTAATTTAAATAAGATTCTCTGTTTGATGCAAATTAACAACTGAGCAATTACAGGCCAGGATTGAACTAAAATCACAGATTGTTGTAAACTGAAAAGCATTTAAGTCTTAATTATTTACAATAAGGACAAATACATCTGCGTATATTAAGGCTATAATAATACTCTGAGTCTATTAAATGAAGTTCTTTTTCTTCTGATGGTCTGGATAGTTGTGTAAAAACAAGATAGAGGAAGGCATTAACTGTAGACGATTTCACAGAAAGCAAACGGCATGCTTAAGTAAAACGTGCTTGGCATTTGAGGGGCACCTGGGTGGCTCAGTTGGTTAAGTCTCTGCCTTTGGCTCAGGTCATGATCCCAGGATCCTGGATTTGAGTCCTGCATTAGGCCTCCCTGCTCAGTGAGGAGTCTGCTCCCCCCCTTTCCCTCAGGCTCTCCCCTGTCATGCTCCCTCGCACATGCGGGCTCTCTCTCAAATGAATAAGTTAAAAATCTTTTTTTTTTTTTTTAAGCAAGCTTGGCATCTGAAAAGGTGAACTAGTTACATAGAAATATCACATGCAAAACTTCAGTTGTCAGGGGATCTATCCATCCCTTGAAATTTTTCAATTTAATTTTTGAGTGTCTCTGTTTTTAAAGTGAGAGGGCTACATTGCTGAAGATTTACTGCTTTTCCCCAAGATTTGATTGTGATTTATGTAAACCCAGAGAAGCAGATGCTTAAGGATGAGGACCTGTCCTCTACATTCTGACCCCCACAGGAACTTTCTGCTGCCAGGTTTTTTGTCATTTTGAACTGTTTATTTCTCTTGTTCATTTTAGGTTCTAGTATTTTGTTTTGCAGAATTGGAAACACAGTAGTGTACTTACTATATCCAGTGTTTCTCTTTATTGAAAATGTCTGTTCTTTTTTTCTTTAAAGTCTTAATTTATTAGACAGAGATCACAAGCAGGCAGAGAGAGAGGGTGGGGGAAGCAGGCTCCCTGCTGAGCAGAGAGCGACAGGGGGCTCGATCCCAGGACCCTGGGATCATGACCTGAGCCGAAGGCAGAGGCTTTAACCCACTGGGCCACCCAGGCGCCCCTGAAAATGTCTTCTTAATAAATTCTTTGGTTTGGGACTATTGGTTCGTATCAACTTGGACTCCCTCTGTTGTGCGTTGTGCGATAGAATCTGAACTCAGCTTAGGCATGAAAGGAGAGCCGTTGACTCTATCTGAGAGCAGGAGAGCAGCCTCAGGCTTCCTCAGCGATCTCCGCAGGATTGCCATTCCACTCCACCAAAGGTGGACTTTCTCCATACCTCTGCTGGTTAGCCACTGGCAGCATCTTCAGGGGAAAAGACCCATGCTCCCCAGCATCTGTATCATTTTCTGGGAAAAAGTTCTGATTATCCCTGTTTGGGTTATATGCTTACCAGTGGCATGGAGTCTAGCAGGAAGTTTCCAGAAGGAAGGGATATGGAGCAGACAGATGTTTACAGTGTGGTCAAGGAGATTGAATACTTTGGGAAATATGTGTTAAGGGTGATGGAGTATCCACACACCAGGTCTCTTCCAGTGCCTGGGACATGGACAGCTTTGGATCTGCTGATGTCTGTTTTACTATAGCTAAATAATGGAACTTGGGTTTAAGATTGCTGTCTATTACTCCTTCACCTTTGTCTGTAAGACTTTTTGGTATTGGCATTGAAGAGATTGCTGTTGACAGTATGTGTTCAACACAGAGAATCCTGTTCCCTGCTTCCCAGGAACCGTGCAGAGAGTTAGCTCCTGAAAATACTTGAGTCATTTCTCAAAATGTAGCCAACACAGGGGAAAGCAGTATCAAAAAATGGACCCTTGGGCGCCTGGGTGGCTCAGTGGGTTAAGCCGCTGCCTTCGGCTCAGGTCATGATCTCAGGGTCCTGGGATCGAGTCCCGCATCAGGCTCTCTGCTCAGCAGGGAGCCTGCTTCCCTCTCTCTCTCTCTGCCTGCCTCTCCATCTACTTGTGATTTCTCTCTGTCAAATATAAATAAATAAAATCTTTAAAAAAAAAAAAAAAAAAAATGGACCCTTTCTCAAGGCCATATGAAGCATAGGGGAACTGATGGGGGACCAGAAATGCAGGTAAAGGAAGACAGCGCCCCGAGGATTTCCATTCTAGAGGCTTCCAGGCTAAGCTTGGTACGAATGGTTGCTCAAATTTGTTTTCTGTTGACATGTTACGCTCATTTGGGGATATGCTTTTTAACATTTTTTGTTCTCTAAAATTTCTCTCAATTCTAATTTTTAAGAAGCCTCTCTAGGGTTCTTTTTAAGGCTTAAATCAATGTTTACACAAACCTACAATGTTTATATACATTTTTCCATGGCTGAAGTTCAGTAATATTTAAATGTGGAAGGGAGTTTCCAGTTTTAGTTTTTAACTTGTTCCATCAAGTTGTGCATTTGGTACACAAGAGGACTTAGAAATCTGTAGTGGTTTTTATTTGGATTTAGCTGCATTTAAAAAACAAATTGTTAGCCAGGATCCCTAAGGAGCAATAACCAAACGACAGGTTACTCATCTGGCCCTTGTGTGCACACCAGGCCCTTCCCAGGAAGTCTGCAGTCCTGGGGGCCTGCCTGGCCCAGGGACCCTCCTCACCCGCCTCATACATTTATCTGCATCTGCCCTCCATGCATGAGATTTGAGATTTGGGTGACGTGGTTTTTAAAAAATACCCCACAACATGTCCAGCAGAATTGTATCAACTTTTTCAGCAGTAGGAGAAAGGCCCATGTGCTGACCCCTGGAGTTCTCCATGCCTGCAGCCTACCGCCCCCCCCCCCCTCCCAGCCTCTCAGGACAAAGTCCCGGAAGGCCAGGAGCGATGATGCCCTTCTGTGACTGACAGACCGGACCATTTGTTTCTTTCTAACATTTTGTTTCGGAAAAAACCTCAAACATGTAGAAAACTCAAAATCATTTTCCATTGAACACCATCAACCTATACCACCTAGCACCTGAAAACAACACCTCACTCTCCCTTCTTTGTTGTACATTCATCCTACAGTCCGTCTTCTTACTTTTGATGTATGTCAAAATAAATTAGTATTTGGAGGTTTGGGGGGTTTTTTTCTTATTAACCTTTTTCCAGTAGCTATGAATCCTTCCTCCTTGTTCTGAGGATTTCAGGCATCATTAAGCAAGTGTGGGGCGAGTGCACTGGCAGGCAGGAAGGCCTCCAGTCCTGACCGTGTGGTGGGTGTTCAGTAAATATTTGTTAAATGAGTGCAGGTCCATTGGTCCTATTTGACTAGCTCTGTGATATGCCTGAACTTGCCACTTAAGGACAGTTATATTTCAAATAAATCGTCGGTTTCCTAGGTACATGTTACCTCCATTGGGTAAGATGGACCTTCTCTAATGAGATAGTTCAATGAAAGATAATTATTTAGAATTTGAAATGGATTAAAAATTATATTAAGTACTATACATAAAAATTTTAGTTATTTTTGTGAGAAAGTGAGCACGAGTTGGGGAGGGAGGGCCAGAGGGAGGAGCAGACTCTTCACTGAGCAGGGAGTCCAGTGCGGGACTCGATCCCAGGACCCTGGGATCATGACCTGAGCCAAAGGCAGGTGCTTATTGGACTGAGCCACCCGGGTGCTCACAGCAGTGATCGTCTCGGAATACGCACATAGTGGTGTTTGTGGGAATCGTGTGTCCGGGTTGAGGCACTCCACGAGGAGCCTCTTGAGGAAGAGGCTAAAGGAGCAGCCCCACCTCCCTTCACCCAGAACAGCTTCCCTTTAGTTTGTTTTCCACGGAATTAAGATTTTATTGTAGGAAAAGTTTGAAAATCCCAGCTGTTAGGCTAGCTGACCAGTGTGCACAGCCATGTAGGCCATTGTAGAGTGGGTAGTATTCTAGCGGAAGAACCTAAGTATATCTTGCTCCCTGGATCTTATATTCAGAGGTGAGTTGGCTAGGGGTACAGCTCTATTAAATTCATCCCAGTAGCTCTAGATAATAGTGAGCATTCTCACGGCCAGGGAGTCATCGGAACACGTGTGCATCTTACATGAGTGAACGCATGAGTGCATCTGTGGGTTCCTTCAGTCCCTGAGAGTGAGTGTGCCTGGATTGAATGATCTCTGCTTTCACTTCTGACCTCTGTAAGGAACGGGTGTTGGGGTGCTTAGGTGGCGCAGTTGGCTCGGCGTCTGACTCTTGGTCTGGGCCCAGGTCGTGATCTCATGGTCTTGAGGTCTGACCCTGTGTTGGGCTCGGTGCCTGGGGTGGATCTGCTCGCAATTCTCTTCCCCCTGCCCCTGGCCTCCCACCTCTCAAATAAATCAATCTCTAAAAAAAAAAAAAAAAAAAAAAGAATCAAACAAAAGTCACACTTCCTTCCCCGCCCCGCCCCCACCTTGGTGAAGTGGGTGTGTTTTGAGACCATTTTGAGAGCTCATCTCTGAAGGTGGTGTGGGCAGCTACGAGGAACCTTCCCCGTTTCCACAACAGAGTGGGGGGCTCTCACTGTTGGTGTCCTCTTTCCTCACAATAGGGCTGATGAATCATTTTGGTAATATGTCTTCCTTTATTTCAGAACGACCACAGCCACAGTCATGAGCATGTTTACAAAGTATATGATAGAGATTGTTTGGGTTTTTACTGTGAAGTTTACATTTGTAACTTCCTCTGTTCGTCTCTGTTCCCAATAGGCGCGGGTTATGTATGATTTTGCTGCTGAGCCCGGAAATAATGAACTGACCGTTAGTGAAGGAGAAATCATCACAATTACAAATCCGGTAAGAGGTTTTAAAAAAATCCGATGGTCTCTTAAGGACTCATTTTTAGGATTTTATTTTTTTTTAATAAGTTGATCTTAAAACCCGCACAGATTTTTGCCCTGTTGTTTATGAAGTACTGATGGTAAATAAAAGTTAAGCCCCCAAAAGGTAGTCGGATGGGGCTCCATCAGGCAGAAATGGAAAGAGATGTCCCGGTCAGGTCTCAGCCTGATCACAGGTGGCGAGATGGGAACCCATTCTGTGTTTCTGGGAAGTCGCAGCTGTGGCTGACGAACAACAGCCTGTGAGCCAGGTGTATAGCTGAGCCCTTCACCTGTATTCTTGGTGCATTTTCTGCATGACCTCTGCGAGCTAGGGCCTCCTAACCTGTGTTGTACAGAGGAGGGTAATGAGACCTAGAGGGCAAGCACACTTGCCCACGATCGTTCTGTTTGTAAGTGGCAGAGCAAGGACACATCTGTTCGACCTCTGAGCCTCTGCTTTTTCTCTCTGCTGGGAACACGGCATGTAAACAGGCATCCCAGGGGTACAGGGTGCATCTGGGCCAGTAGCAGACAGCCTAAGAAAACTGGCTCTCCAAGTCCAGTCAGACAGAACCTGTGGGCCAGGATGTAGACCTTGGATTTCATTTTTAAGTAGCAGATTCATTTAAGGGTGTTCTCATTGCTATTAGGCTGTAACATCCCCTTGATGTAAGGGCACATCTCATTGATGTGGTGAGACTTGCATTTCTGGATTACTCTGGCACAGGCTTATCGAATGTGCTGGTGTGGCTGGAGCCTGGAGATCCCCCTTGGGGTCATAGCAACAGGAATTGAAAAAGCGCAATACAGGAGGCCTTACAGGAGGCCTTGCCGTGTCCCGCCTGGAGGACTCGATGCCAGATGCCAGATTAGATACTGTTGGGGAGAAAAGAGGCAAGGATCCCAGAGATTTTGGCCTTTGGCCTGAGTGAATGGTGAATGTATTAAAGTGCGTGAGTCAGGGAGAAAAGCTTCTCCGGAAAGATTAAATGAGTTTACTGTTACATATGGGAATCTTGAAGAACGGTAAATAATGAACTCTTCCCTACAGCTTTGTATCAGTTTAAAAATGGAAATGCGGAGCTGGAGGCAAGGGCTGGGCCTAGGCTGGCTCTGGAACACCTCTGAGAGTAGCATGTGAGGAAGGTTGTGGGGACAGCCGGGGACATGGGGGGAAGGGAAGGAGGTGATGCAGGTGTTCTTCCAGGTGAGGGGGGGGGCCAGGGAGCTGGGGCAGTGCAGACACCGGGAGGGAGAGTGGGGAGCGACCAAGAGAGGGCGGAAGCTTCTTGATACTGGAAGTATTTTCAAAACCTTTTCTATATGTTTTAGATATAAAAAAGAATTACTGGGTAAGAAAAGTATATATAGTTTTAGATAATATGCTAGGTGTGTGTTAGTAAATAGGTGTATTTTTAATCATAAGAGAGATTAAAGATTCTTTATCCCTATGACTTTTTTAAATGAAGAAATAGTCTTCATTTCTTGGTAGAATAGTATTGGCTTTAAGTTGCTGTTATGCACAAAAATGGACAAAGTTGGGACTTGAAGTGATTTTTATTTTTATTATTTAAAAAAAAAAATTTTACTCATTTGAGATAGAGACAGCATGAGCAAGGGGAGAGGCACAGGGAGAGAGAACAGCAGACTCCCCGCTGAGCTGGGAGCCTGACTCGGGGCTCAGTCCCAGGACCTGGAGATCATGACCTGAGCCAAAGGCAGACAGCCAACCATCTGACACCCAGATGCCCCTTAAAATGATTTTTTAAAAAGAATATGTTATCGGGGGTCCTGGGTGGCTCAGTCAGTTAAGCATCCGACTCTTAGTTTAGGCTCTGGTCACGATCTCAGGTTCATGGAATCAGCCCCATGCCAGGCTCCCAGCTGAGTCAGCGTAAGACTCTGTTTTCCTCTCCCTCTGCCCCTTCTCCTGCAAGCGTGTTTGCTCTCTAAATAAATAAATAATAAAATCTTAGCAAAAAAAAGTGTTGTCTAGATTCAGATAATTGAGACATGATTTATGAACTTAAGACAACTCTTATTTTAAGGTGAAAAAGTAGGACTTTGTAGAGATAATAGATTGAAAAGTGGGAATTCCAATATTTTATAATTGAACATTGTTTATCCAGAAGATCAAAGGAACCATGGGTCAGTTAGCTTTCCCTAGGTAACAGGCAATCCTTAAAAGAACAACCATTTGTTATCTTGCTCAGGAACCTCCAGATTGGCTGACCCGAGCTCCCTCCCGTGTCTGCAGTCAGCTCTTGGGCAGCTAGGGGTTGAGTGCTTTCACACGTGCTACTCAGGTGTCTGGCGGGTCCCCTGCTGAAGGTTGGCTGGCCTGAGGTGGGGTGTTCAGGAGACCGGGCCTTCTCTCTGTCTTCTGCAACCCACATTATTCAACAGCTCTTTTGGAAAAAGTGTGCAAAGCCTCTTGAGGCCAGACTCAATTCACCCCATATTATTCCCACCTCACCTCGTTCTGTTGGCCACAGGGGTAACAAAGAACAACACAAATTCATCCCACAGAAATGGGGGTGTCATTCCGCTTCTTGACAGTTGGGGCTATAAGCCATTTTTGTCATCTGCCCCCAACCAGTGGATCGAGAGGAATTGCACGTGGACGGCACTCTTGTCTGTTGAATGGGCTACTTTTCAGTCTTTGATCACTTGTTTGATTTTTCTTCTTTTTAGATGATGTCATTTTCTGGAGTAAAGAGAAGCCTTAATTATTTATAACTTTGAGGGCACCTGGGTGCCTTAGCAGTCCGTTAAGCACCCAACTCTCAATTTGGCCCGGGCTGTGATCTCGGGGTTGTGAGATCGAGCCCCGTGTCAGGCTCTGTGCTCACTCACCCTCGCTCGCACACACTTCCTCTCTCTCAAATAAACCTTTTAAAAAAGTGTTTATAACTTTGAACAGTGTTACCTCTGCAGTAATAAAGAGCTTAACATTAATTACTTTTCATGTATAAAAATGCAAAATTCCTGTAGGAAATTTCAACTATAATGTCATCTTTTTTTCTTTTCTTTTCTTTTCTCTTTTTATGAGGATGTTGGTGGAGGGTGGCTGGAAGGAAGAAACAGCAAAGGAGAGCGCGGGCTTGTTCCCACAGACTATGTTGAAGTAAGAACTCACTGTCTTACAATAATTAAACCTGGTCTTTCAGACATGTTTTTATGAATTATGGAAAGTAGCAACTTCATTTTTAATAAAAAAATTTACGCTGTAAAAGTAATATGTGCTCATTATGTAAAGTGTGAAAAATATATTGAAGTAGAACTAAGAAAAAAATATTACCTGTAGACGCAAGCTCCAAGGAGTGACTCCAGGTATGTAGATTAAGTCCCTTCTGTTATTCTGAATAAATGTCCGTATTTTTCCTCTTTATATTGTGTAATCGCTGTTTATATTACAGGATTCATTTACAAAGTTTAAAAAGATCTCTTTTGAAGTAGCTCCCTTTGCTCTTTGCTGGTTTAGGCCCCATCCCTCAACTCCTTCTCATTTCCCCATAGAGGGTCTTGGATGAGCTCCCTGGGAGCTGCTGCCTGGCTTAAGCTCTGTGCCCCTATAGGCCAAGCAAGGCTAGTGTACCCGCCCCTGGAAGGAGCCTCCCACCTGGGACACACCCACTCAGCTGACAACCCCACTCTGAGCAAATCTCCCGGCGCCCCCTGCTGTTTGCCCGCAGGTCGCTCAAACTCCATCCTGGGTCCCTAGTCCTGGGCAGCTTGCCTCTCCCACTTCAGGTGACCAACCAAAACCAAGGTTGCCTGGTGCCCTGTGAGTGAAACAGGAGTGAGATCAGGAACAAGGTGCCTCTGATTTCCCTCCAGCAGAGGGGAATGTTGCCCTGGGCGGGTGTTGACCTGGGCACTGTCTGCCTGTTGTTCCTCGTGGAGACGAGTGGTGGGGAGTTTTGAACCCTCTGGAGAATCTGATGAAACTGTGGCCCTTCTTCTCAGAAATCTGTGTGTGTGCCTGCACCCCGAGCTCACCTGTGCAGGTCCAGAGGGCTCACAGGCCCCTGGACTCAGCCCACCGCTCTTAGGTTTTTGTCGTGTTTTACCTCTGTGCACTGTGTAGGCAGGATCCTAAAAATGGACAAGAGGGGCGCCTGAGTGGCTCAGTGTGTTAAGCCTCTGCCTTTGGCTCAGGTCATGATCTCAGGGTCCTGGGATGGAGCCCCACGTTGGGCTCTCTGTTTGGCAGGGAGCCTGCTTGCCCCCCTCTCTCTCTGCCTACCTGTGATCTCTGTCAGATAAATAAATAAACTCTTAAAAAAAAAAATGGACAAGAAAGAGAGAAATCTGAGGGTTTAAGTTGGTGCTGGCATTAATTGCATTTCCTAGAACTCTGCATGCTTCTGGAAGGGAACATTTAATAGAGATGTTCAAAGGCTTACTTACCTTTTAAGAACATAAACCCCTTTTCCGTAGTAGATCACAATTTTTGCTTGTCTTTAGAGGCTCTAACACTGAAATGCCCCTAATCTTTGAAAAATCTATGCCCTTTCTAATATTCAGATTTTACCCAGCGATGGAAAAGACCCATTTTCTTGTGGAAACTCAGTGGCTGACCAAGCCTTCCTCGATTCTCTCTCAGCAAGTACAGCTCAAGCCAATTCGTCAGCTGCCAACAGTAACAACCAGGTGAGTCTCCTGTCCTCTGGCTGGACTGAGAGCAGCACATCTGTGAGGGCTTGTGGTGCGTTCTCGCGGGTGCCATTCCCTGACAGCGTAAAGTAGCTGGTAGATGTCTGTGTGGCATTGCTGTGGGGCATTAACAAAGAACTTGCCTGTTAAACTGGCTAACGCCTGTTTCTAAAGCTGAATATGAGAGAGAATGCAGGGTGTTCATTGAGAGTTGCTTCTAGAAGTCTGGCATGATATGAACATAGACACTATGAGGTGCAGATACTCTCCCAAGCAGGGGGAGGAAAGGCAGGGTCCCACACTCAGGCGATGAGTGTCAGAGCTCTGGCTGAAACAGGAAATGACTTCTCTGACCTTGGCATGTTTCCTACACTCTCACAGTCGCAGGGCAGGTGAACGTGGCCGCAGATCTGGTGCTCAGTGCTCAGCACTGCCGTTGTGTTGCCTCTAGGAAATTCACAATTGTGGAACGATTTGAGAAGATTACACTGAAATTCGGCATTAATTTTAATGAGAGTCTGACCATCTTAGATGACTTTACCTAGTTCAGTTATTGTTAAGGGATTACCTTGGGTGAGCGGCAACAAGGAAAGTCAGAAGATGGAGAGCAAAATGTTACCACTTCCTACATCTTCAGAAACAAATGGGCTTTAGGGGATGTTATTTCTTGATATTCTTTAACTACATAGAAGGTTTTAAATTATGTGAAGCCTCACAGTCCTATCACTTAATAATTATTTGCTTACAGAATATTTATATTTTAACCATCCAAGAGAGTTTATCCAAGTGCTTTTGCCATATATTAACTGTAGATTTTATACATTTTTATTTATTTATTTTTTAAAGATTTTATTTATTTGAGAGAGATAGTGAGCATGAGTGGGGGGAGAGGCAGAAGGAGAGGGAGAAAACACTCCCCGCTGAGCAGGGAGCTCTGACGTGGTGGGGGTTGAGGGGATTCAGTCCCCGAATCCCAAGATCATGATCTGAGCTGAAATCAGATGCCTAACCCACTGAGCCACCCACGCGCCCCGACTTTATACATTTTTAAATAGCTTTTGGTGGACATTAGAATAGAATAAGCAAAGGAATCAGCGAAGGAGGCAAAAGGTGGACGAACACTCACCCTGTCTTAACTCAGGGACCTACGCCTGCCACTGTCCAGGATGGACCGAACCATTCTGACCACAAGTTCACCGTCCGGCTCTAGTCTTGGTCTGTTACGAAGCAGCTTCCTCGGCATTTAGACGTAGCAGCAGGGACCGAGTAACTTAAGTCAAAATGTGTTTTCTTCCAGGTTATTTAGAAAAAAATAAAACGAACTTTTTGAAGGTGGATTTTACTAATCCATTCTACTATTAAATCTAACAGATCCTTTAAAAGCAAAGAAAAAGTGAACTGAAACTAGAACTAACAAAATACAGAAAGCATGACCATAATTAATTAACTGAGCATTTGGATTTAATTTAAATCAAGTAAAAAAAAAATTTTTTTTGAACAAGAGTAGGTGGGGAGAGGCCGGGGGAGGGAGAAGGAATCCTGAACAGGCTCCACACCCAGTGCAGAGCCGTGTCCTACAGGCCTGACATCATGACCTGAGCCAGATCAAGAGTCGGGCGCTTAACCGACTGAGCCATCCAGGGGCCCCCTTCTCAAGTAAAAACGATTTTAATAGCCATCTGTGCTTTCAGTAATTTGGGATAGAAGAATAATTTAAATAGGCCAAAATGGTGATATGTTTATAAATACCATGAAAAATGTCACGAATGAGAAGCCAGGCAGGCATTTTTAATTGGTGGCTTTTCAAAATTTTGCTGTCAGGTTTACTCATTCTTTCATTCTCTGAATGTCAATAGGAAAATGCTATTTTTGTTCCAGAGATCTGCCTCTCGGGATTTTCTCATTGCCCCGGCAGTATGTTCTCTCCCAGACGTCAGTTTTACTCGGAGGGCAAGTGTGTCAGCAGGGCCTGCTCTGGCCCTCCCCGGTCAGGCCCCGCAGGGCGCACCCCCTTGCCCCGCAGCGCGCCGCTCACTCGGAACCAGCGCGCCTGCTCTCCCAGCGCCGGTGTTCCTGAATCTGGCCTTCTCCCCGCACAGGCAAGCTGCAGACAGCCAGTACACATAGGAAAAGACTCATTTGCAGAGGCCACTGTTAAATGGCCAGAGAATTAAATTGTTTTAAGGCCGAGTTGTGAGGAAAGGCACGCGCAGGTAGGCGCTCCGACGCGAAGCTCGGGGAAGGATGAGTGGAAGAAGCTTCTGGAAGGCAGTCTGATAACGGGCGTTCATACTGAAAACGCGCGCACTCTCTGACCCGGCAGTGGCTCGCGGAGCCGGGAACACAGCCTCGCGGGCAGAAGCTTCACCGCGTGCAGTTCCGGCAGCGGGAGGCTGGGACACGCGGGTCACCCGGAGGGGCCTGGCCAGGCAGACCCCGGGGCCGCCACGCAGGGGGAGGCGGCTTCCTGGGGGAGCGCGAGTCTCCACCGGGATGCAGCGATGTGGGCGTGTGGTTGTTTCCAGAGGCACAGCACTAGGGATCGTGTTACCTTTCCCGGGCTGGAGCATACACACGCCACAGACGCCAGCTGCAGAATATTCAGGAACGAATCATCAAATTCCCAGTGTTTTCTTACTCAAATACAGATTCTGAGTTGCACGAGGACCGCCCCCGCAGCGCCTTTAGAAAGGCAGAATCGCCTCTAGTGGTTCGCGTTGGCTTCCCTGTTCCTTCTGTCTGGGGTTTTAGAGCCTCAGGGGCGATCCACGTGGGCGGCAGGGCCACCAGCTCCTTCAGGGACGTGTGGACAGTTGTCCCCGTCTGGATTTGCACCCGGTTCCCCGTGTTTAAATCACACCATCGCCTTGGTTCTGAAAAGCTGCTCACGGTAGATCTTTCCGAACCTCCTCCGTGGCTGCCCCCAGATTGTGCGTTAATGGAAGATTCTGGGAACCCAGACGTTTCCTCTGGAGGTTTGGGAGAGGCTTTTTCTGTCTTCATCAGATGCCGCAGGAACCCCCGAGCCGGCACCAGCTGCTGCTCTGTGCCCTGTGCCGCATCCCCGTCCCCGGGAGGCTCGGGTCTCCGGCTTGCAGCGTCCTCACCCTGAGCTGTGCGCTCTGCCCTGGGGCCGGACGGGGTCACGGGCCTGAGCCTGGGGGTCACACGTGGGGGGACAGGCTGGCTCCTCTGTCCCAGCCTCTGGAATGGGAGGATTGGACCCCTCGTAGGAAGTGCTGTCAGGTCTACGGCCATACCACCCTGAACGCGCCCGATCTCGTCTGATCTCGGAAGCTAAGCAGGGTCGGGCCTGGTTAGTACTTGGATGGGAGGAAGTGCTGTCAGCACACGAGAGACCTTCCGTAGATACTTGCCCTTCCCGCCTCCCCGCCGCCCTTCTCCAAGGGGGTCTTCCCGAGGCCTTAGCTGGGTTCGCTCCAGCCTTTCTCCCTCTCCCCCAGCCACGGAGACGTCTCTCCAGTCTTGAGTTTTCTCTTCAGTTTGCTGCATTCATGGCTTCTTGTTCTGGCCTTTCCCCCATAAAACTGGCTTCTCTTTCTCACCTTCCTGTGTCATTTCTCTGGAATGTTCTTACCGCACTGCTCTCGTTCCTCTGTGAGACCCTCACGGGGACGGTTTCTCACGGGCCTGGCCTGCGTTCCACAGATGGGGAAGGGCAGGGAAGCGTGGCTTCTCGAGCCAGGACTCCTGCTCCTGTGTGACTCGGCGGGCCCCATCGCTTCTCTGCCTGCAGATCCTCATCTGGAAACTTCCACAGGACAGCAGGAACACACAGATGGAGAGACGGCTCCGGAGTGTTGGGAGCAGTACTGGGTACTCAGCAGGGCTTCGTAACTGTTTGGTTTGGTATCCTAGATGCCACTGCCTCTAAAACAAGACATTCAGTGTGTCAGCTGTTTGCTTGAGAAACTCTTGGGGCTGCCTCATTGCCTCCTCAACCAAGTGACCAATTGCACATGTCCAGGGATAGGTCATCGTCCTGTCAGTGATCGGGCAGACCTGGCATGGTGCACGGTGGGGAAATCATGTAAGAAATTCAGCTGCGCTTGTATGACCGATAATTTCCCAACCTCGGTGGTATTGCTCTGACCCCCCAGTGTGGCCACATCCTTCTGCGTTGGGCTCCAGCCAGACGGGCCCTTCTCCAGATGTGCCCCAGCCAGACGGGCCCTTCTCCAGATGTGCCCCGTGCTAGCCGCCCTTGACTTTGCATCTCTTACTCTCTCCTCCAAGAAGGACGGAATGACTTGTTCTGCCTTTCAAGTCTGCACAGCCCCCAAGGTTCAGCTCCAGTACTGCGTCCCTTATGAAGCCTCGTTTGGTCTTTCCTTCTCTCGATTCCCTTAGCGCTATTTCTGACTCTTCCAGCAAATTATTTGTGAACTTGCCAGCTTGGTGAGAAGCAGAGATTTTTGTCTTTTTTTTTTTTCCCATTCCCGTAACCTGTAAGAGGCGTCGCACCTAATCGTGTTCCGCACACGTTGGAATGGTGTGTTGTTGTCCTTCTTCTCTAAATCCAGCAAAAGTATACCACGGTGGAAAATGTTATGAGATGTAGCTTTATATCCCAAACAGGACATAAAGCTACCTATTTTAAGACTTCGTGCTAACAAAACAAGTCAGCGCTCTGATACAAATACTTCCCACTTTTTAGGACAAATTAATAAAATAAGTTTTCATTTCCTGTACTTAATTCATTCAGCCTGAATTCTGTCAGGAGAGGTAGTGTCGTTCTCAACATCGGCCTAGGGCTAGGAACCGTCTAACACCTCATTCTGCCGTCTGCTGGTTTACCCAGTCAGAAGCGGTTCATTCCCTTACAGGAAATCCACTGGGATTGCTAATTATTTTAAACCATTTAGATATTAAACAAATGCTCAAAACTAAGTGGGTATTTAGGGAAATGACATCTTTTTATTCAGAGATTTTCAGTGTAATGATATTTGTTATGAAGGACTTTTAATTGGTTAAGGGATAAAGAAGGCAAGAGTAATTTTACATTGGAACTACATTTTGCTTTCTCATTTCTAAAAAAAAAAAAATCCATTTTTAGGCCACTTTAAGGCTGTCTTGTAATTCATTTAAAAATAAATCAGCAAAGGAATGCTTTACATGGGTATTAAGTTTACTTATTATTTCATTATCTCAGATAAGATCTGTAATGCCGTAGACTTCTCACGATTGCTTGTTGAGATTTCCTCTTTACAAAACCCTGTTGGAAAGGTTCTCTCTTTCTCCGCACCCCCCAGACGAACCCCTTTTAATGGGTTACAGGGCTTTGTAAAGAAGGCTGTAGACCTCTGTCTAAAGGATTTGCTGACATTTTTCTCTAGAACTGCATCAGGCTAGTGATACTAACTTTCCATGCTTTTTTGATCTGGGATCCTTGCTTTGAATAAGACTGCTTTACAAGTCTAGGGAACCTTTCCAAAAGTACATGCTGTGACATTCATTGTTGAGGGTGGTTTGTCATTGTTGTTTGTTTTCGTCTAACAGGAAACAAATGACAAAAGGGAAGGGTTTGTTGTGTTTTTTACCTGAATATTGCTTTGATGAGGGGCCAGTGAGCATTGTTACAACACAGCCTGTCATCAGAGCTGTCTGTAAGCCCATCTCTCATGGCCTTTTATTAGACCCATCTGGAAGCTGCTTGTAGCATCTTCCTGTTTGGGACATAAAGTTACCTATTTTAAGACTTTGTGCTAACAAAATAAGTCAACGCTCTAATACAAATATTTCCCACTTCTTAGGACAAATTAATAAGTTTTCGTTTCCTGTATTTAAAAAATAGATACCTGCGGTTGACACCGATGGGTTCAGAATGTGAGTTAACAAAGGGTTTGTTAAACCAGTTAAGCTTTTTGGGTCATTTCCAATCAGCACAAACAGGTTTAATTGGTTCTTGTGATCTAGACTCATTTTTTTAAAGAACGTACAAGTTTTATATTCTGACCAGTGGTTTTGTGAAGATAGTACAGGTTCATCTGAATTAAATGAATTACAGTTAGATAATATCCTTTGAGCAAAAGATGTGTAAGGAACAAAACAGGAAATTTTGCATATTCTTCTACAGTCTAAGTGGAGATGGCTGGGCTCTCTACATAAGAGAATTTTGTGCTGTCTGTGGGCCCTTTTAAGAAGAGTTCAGTGTTTGTCAGGAACTGTTGAATGTTCTTGGGCATCACAATATTTGCTTTCTGCCCCTACCTTCTGACACCTTTGGCACGTGGCCATTATGTGTCTGATGGAGAAATGTCAGCTAAAGACTTTGATGCCCAGTCATGCAGATGAGTTGTCAGAACAAAAGAAGAAAAAAAACATAAATCACTTCAGTCTTCACAGAGCATGCAACTTTCTTTTCATTCCTGTAGCAAATTCCTGGACAAAGTCTTGCCCTGGAAGGGAGGAATTTTGTGACTAGAAGCTTCCATCTGTGCTTCCAAGCACGGGACCGTTCATGGCCGGCAAGCCAGTTAACACCACATAGGACAAAGCCAGAGCCTGTCATTTTTATGCACTAGGGTTTTTATTTTCTGTAAAAGCAGTGTCTAACTAGAATACTTTATTATTATAGAAGCAGTACGTATGCACTGTAGAACATTGGAAAATTCGGGCTAGACAACAGAAAAACACCAGTCCCCACCATTCCCTACCGTTTACGCCATGGCTCATGCCTTACTTTCCCTGCTGAACACGGTTATCCACGTGTGTACCCATACGAGACCCATATAGGACATGCTGTTTGTAGCCTTTTGAAAGTTGTCAATCCTTTTCAGTAAATTTTCATCTTACATAACAGCCAGACCAACTTGAACTTCCCCAGCAGACCCCAGAATGTCCTTTACGGCTTATTTAGGAACTGGCGTTCGGTGTAGGGCCAAGCATTATGTCTGGTTCTGTCTACTGTGTCCCTCACACATCTCCTTTCTTTTCCAACACAGCCCCTACTTTTCTGTTCTTAGTAGGTTTTCCTGTGGAATTGCTGTCGTTTGGATTTGTCTGGTGATTCCTTTGGTATTGTCCAAGTTGTTCCTCTAGCCTCTGTCTGTCGTATAAATTGGAAGTTGAATCTAAAGGCTCAAAGGAGGCACAGAACATTCTGGGCAAGAGTATACCATAGGGATAGTGTATATTTATGCTACATCACATCAGAAGATGCCGCTGGTCAGGTGGAACCGTCTAGTCATGTCCTCTCCGTGGGACCAGAGGGTAATCTGTCTGCTGTTTATTCAGTGCTGTTAACTGGTCACCTCATGGTTTACCCCCCGCTGACATCCTTGCCTCAATCAGTACAGCGATTTCTTCCACATTTACTGAGTGGCTTTCTTCCCTAAAATAGCACTTTTCCTTTCTCTGTTGGAGCTAGTTAGCCACCTTGGGAAACTGTTTGTGCTGGAATTTGGCCCCACAGCAGTCCTGACCAACCGTGCTGGTGTGGCCATCGATTAGCTTCCTGGGAGTGTGTCCGTTACCTGCTGTCACGAGGACGCCGTGTACGGAGCCCGTGAGAGCCTCCGGAGCACACACCAGAGACTTTTGCTCCTGCAGGCATGGCCTGGCCAGCTGCTCCTGCCCACCTCTGGGCCTGCCGGGCTTCACGGCAACACCGTCCCGCCTCCATGCCAGCCGGGTGGCTTGGCTCATCTCATGTGCCCCGTGGCTTTGAAAACACTCGTTCAGCATCTTAACATTTTGGAAAGCTTGGCTTTGTGTTTCCTCTGGAGTTTCTTCCTTTGGCTGTGTGACATGCATGACTTTGTTCACCCCTTCTGTGCTGCCTGGGGTTATTTTTGGCGCTTCAGGATACCACGATGTGACAGCAGCGCTCTCCGGAACGTGCACGGGCTATCACCTGCTCCCCCACAGCCAGGGCTTGGCTTTTGCACGGAAGGCTTGTGAATGAACAGCATGCTAGAATTTTCTGGTTGCCTTAGCCCTGTCACGAATTTGCTGTTTCCAGTTAAAAGCTTTGGTATGCTCTTTTTTTCCTGCATTCACTGAGCACCCTTTTTGTTTTAAGGTGGATATTTTGGCTCAGATTGGTTGTATTGAACGTCTCAGCCAGTCACCACCTTCCTCATCTTCTCCTTCTCCTACCATAAATAAGGTAAAAGTCAAACCGGAATGCAAGAGGAAATAAACATTTCAAACTCCTCAGAGTAACCCTTTTCCCCAAGCGAGGTGATAGTTTCTGGCGAAATCTCTTACCGAAGGCCTTCCTGGGGCACGGTGACATAGGGGTGGAACAGGTAGGGATTGGAAGGGCAGCTGGGATTCGCACCCAGGGGAGCTTGTCACCGAGGCTCGGTGGACAATCTGTTCCGTGGACAGTGCACGCTAATGAGGGGGCCTTGAGCACGTGGTTCACAGAGTCAGGAGCTGTTTGATACCATAAAGGGCAGGCAGGGGAGAGGATGGAGACCTTGCAGAGGCAGAGAGGAAGGAAAGCCAGAAGAAAGGAGAGAAGAGGCCACTCCAGGGTTGAAGCCTCGGCTCAGCAGAATGGGTTGTCTGGCCAAGTGCAGGTGGTTGGGGCACAAGGGTTATTGGGATCGAGGACAAAAGAGTCAGAGGCCACAGCGTCATTAAGCCAGGTCACCTTTGCAGGTTGTTACAGGAGGGGTTGGACTTCAAAGGCTCTGGCATCTAGCACCCAGAAAATGTTTGTGCCAAGCGCCCCAAGAAGGGGTACTGGGGATCGAAAACAGAGATGTCAGAGACCCGTGCGTGTCAAGGTGGGTTCAGAGGAGGAGACAGACTGTGTGAGCTGCTGCCGGCTGTTGGTCCTAGAGGGGGCGGGGCCCTGGGACTCAGTAGAGGCCATCTGAGAGTGAGAGAGCGAGTGAGAGAGAAGCCAGTGATCGAAGCCGGAGAGCTGTCCAGTGGGCCAGGCTTTGAAATCCTTATCAGCAGGAGTCACCTTGCAACAAGATAGAGGGAATGTCCCAGGGAAAACAAAGAAAAGGAAGCAAATAATTACTAGATTTGCCTACAGGGATTTCGTAATCTAGGTAGGAGCTGAGATCATACAGATGACCAGATAATACCAGTTACTACAAGCAATTTATAAATAAAGTTGTTTTATATATTCTTACCCTAATTAATTTTTTTATAAATTTCATTGATTTGTTTTTTAAATTTAAGTATAATTCACATGAAGTGTTATTTTAGTTCCAAATATAATGATTCAGCAATTCTGCACATTTCTTTCTGTCCGTCTTGATGAGGCTCTCAGTCCCTTCACACAGCTCTCTGGTCCCCTCCCCCACCTCCCCTCTGGCAGCCACCAGTTTGTTCTTTGTAGTTAAGAGTCTTTTTTTTTGTTTGTCTCTTTTTCCCTTTGTTCGTTGTTTGTTTGTTTGTTTGTTTCTTAAATTCTATGTATGTGTGACATCCTGTGGTGTTTGTCTTTCTCTGACTGACTTCACTTACTATTATGCTACGGTCCATCCGTGTTGTTCAGATGGCAAAAATCACTTTTTTAAGGCTGAGTAATATTCCCCCGTGTGTGTGTTCTTTATCCCTTCATCTGTGCATGGACACGTGGGCTATAAATAATGCCACAGTAAACATAGGGGTGCATATATCTTTTCAAGTCAGCGTTTTCGTTTAAATACAGTAGTTTTCAAAGGAACCATCTTTTGTTTGTTTGTTTTAAGGATACTTCCTCTGAATAGTTCACATCTGATTGTTTCCTTGGTGTTGACGAAAACCTTTCTCTGCTAACATTGTAGTCTTCATGTCATAGCAGTGCTGAGCGTCCTCCTGTTCTGCGTTATAACCCTCCGTTCCCTCTCTGTTTCCCTCATGTAACTCCCACCAGCCTTTCTGAATCAGAGGCAGGCTGCCTGGTTTCGAATTCTAGCCTGAGGTTTCCCAACTGGAAAGAAGTAGAAGCAGAATGTCTGACCAGCCGCCTGACCAGAGCCCATGCCCCCACTGTGCTGCCCTCGGGACCCTTCACGGCGGGACCCGCTCAGTCGGGCCTTGATGGAACTGCTAGACAAATGAGTGCCTATACTCACTGTCCTCGTATTGTCCCAAATTTCTGTACTTTTTGAAGTTCTTATTCTGAAAACCTTACAGTTTAGAGTTTGGAGGGTACAGAGTATATACTGGTAAAAAGGGATTTTTCTAAGCGAAGTGTGCTTGTCAGGCCCTTAGCACGACCGCCTCCATCTACAGAACCCATGAGAGCTCCTTGTGCGTATCACCATGCGGCATATTCGAGAAAATCACAGGCATCTGGGCGAAATGTCCTTCTATTGGTATTCGACTTAGAGCCAATCACTAGTAACTTCACTCTTTTTCTTGAAGATAGATGTTTGAATGAATTGTACTTCATATGTAAAACATAGACTCTGTTTTTTATGGTTCTGGTGCGTGGCAGGCAGTTATCAGCACATCTGTCAGTGAAGAATTTAAAAAAAGCCAACACAATAGCATTCTAGAGCATTAGGTATATTAGACAGTTAGGGTAACTTTCTTGCAGATTCCCCTCTTTCTTTGTTCTTTTTTTTTTTTTTTTAACTAACACTGGTTTTTTTGTTTTTTGTTTTTTTTTAATGTGAGAAAGAAGACTCAAGGGGAAAATCTGCTATTCCATGTTCTTAGATAAACAGATTCAATACTGAAATTTTTTTAAGGCGCTATTTGTTTCCCTGATTTTATCTGTAAGTTTAAGGTGATACAAGTAAAAATCAACACATTTTTCAAAATTTGACATTCTAATGCAAAAGTTTAGATTGTTTTACTTTTTAAAAAATTTTTTTTAATTTTTTAAAGATTTGATTTATCTATTTGATAGAGAAAGAGTTACAAGCAGAGGGAGTGGCAGGGATAGGGAGAAGCAGCCTCCCGCTGAGCAGACAGCCCAACAGGGGGCTCAGTCCATGAGCTTGAGATCACAACCTGAGCCTAAGGGAGACATCCCCTAGGTGGTTTTACTTTTAAAACATTAAGCTGATGCTAAAGTTCATGTGTAAAAATAAACTGATAAAAGATTTATGCTAAAGTACTGATGCTGTTCTATCTAATGGGCTCGCAAGTCACTTGGTACTTGTACAAATGGATTCCTAGGAGACAAGAAAGAGCCCAGATATAGGTCCAAGGACATTTCAGTGCAGTGGGGGAAAGACAGATTTTTCAGCCAACAGCCAACAGACTGGTGATAAGAAAATATTGAATCAGATTCCCACATTATTTCCTCCACCAAAGTAAATTCCAGGAAAATCAAAGGTTTACAATTTTAAAATCAAGAAAATAAAAAAAAAAAAAAACCAACAACAACAACTGTAGTTACCTCAAGTGAATGGGGCTGGGGGAGAAGTGGGCTGCAGGTTCTCTTACCATAATAGTCCTTGTAATTGGGCGCCATGTATTGTCTTTTCCAAGATTTTATTTGTGCTGTTAATAATTAAATGGTAAAATTACTTAAAGGAATAATGGGCACAAATATTTTAAAATGAATTTTGGAGCATGGCAGCCCCTTTTATGCGTGGCAGAACCTGTTGGCAAGTCAGGGGGAGCGTAGGAACGGAACTGTCAAATGGGGCTGCACAATCTCTTTGGAGAGCAGTTTGACAAACTCTGTCCGCTGAAAAAGCCCATCCTCATTAGCACCCCCAATTGCTCTCTGGGGATTTCAGTGGTTGTGTTGGACACGTGGGGAAGGGTGTGCAAGGAGGCGCGCTGCGGCGGTATTTATGGTAGCGAAACGCAGCCGCGCGACCTGTGCTGGCGCATCAGCATGTGCTGGGGGAGCTGTGGGAGCTGCAGGCGGCGGAGCAGGCCACGGCGAAGAGCCACGTCAGCCGGACGTGCTGGTGGACCACAGAGGACGTGTCGGGCCACAAGTGGGAAAAACGAATACAAGTCCAGAGCACAAATGTTTAAAAACAAAAAGGGCCCCTGCTTGTGGGAGGTTCGATGCAGTATCTAGAAGGAGTTCGTTGGTGGTAGTTGTCAGGAGACATGACTGGCAGCCTGAGCGGCAAGTGTGTTTTTTCAGGGGCGTACGTGCCCTTTTATTCTGCTGGCGTTTGGGTTTGTTTTTTTTTTTTTTTTTTTTTTTTACTGGGAAGGTGGGACTTTTCCATAGAAAAATTAAAACCTAGCCAAAATACAGTGGATTTACTCTAAAGCAGTTCAGGTGAATAAAACAGATCCTTCTCAGTATGTGTAATGGCAGGAACATGACTGACGTGCAGACGAGACACACGTGTGATGCCGTGTACGTCAGTTTGAAGAACCCAGCGCAGTTGTTCATGACCGTGGACTGTGACGTGGAAGGACGGTCGCAGCCACAGGAATGGCTGCGGTTCAGAGAGTAGTTGCTGGGGGAGGGAAGAAGAAAGAGAGAGTTGGGCGGCCCCGTGTCCTAGTTCCATTGTTACTGGTTGTCAGGTTCCCAGGAAGCAGGGCAGAAGGTTAACATAAAAAAATCAGGTTGATGCTGCTCTTTCTGCTTTCCTTAACTGTTTTTTTAAATGGAGAATTTATTATTTAAATTTTTAAAATTGTTTTAGGGTCACCTGGGTGGCTCAGTCATTAAGCATCTGGTTTCAGCTCAGGTCATGATCCCTGGGTCCTGGGATTGAGTCCTGAGTCAGCCTCCCTGCTCTGCGGGAGGCCTGCTTCTCTATCTCCCACTCCCCCTGCTTGTATTCCCTCTCTCGCTGACTCTCTCCCTGTCAGATAAATACATAAAAGCTTTTAAGAATATATTTTTTTAATTGTTTTAAACTTAACATCCATTTTTTTATCAGTGTTATGTGATTTCTTCTGAATTAAGTAATGATTTTGAGACAGAACAGTTATTGTTCCTCTCTCTCTTTTTTAAACCCGACAACAGGTCAGCAGTGGCAATGACCCCTGGTCAGCCTGGAGTGCTTCCAAATCTGGAAACTGGGACAGCACGGATGGCTGGGGGGCCAAGCCAGAGGGGGCTGCGGCCCAAAGAAACACCTCCAATAACTGGGACACTGCCTTTGGTCACCCGCAGGCCTACCAAGGACCAGGTGAGGAAGAGGGTTCTGCTGGTGATCAGGCCCACCCTGAACTCGGTTCAGGGTAGAAGGGACTGGGGAGGGCATCCAAGTTAAAAATAGAATTTAATCAGGGGTGCCCAGGTGGCTCAGTCAGTGAAGTGTCTGCCTTTGGCTCAGGTGATGATCCCAGGGTCCTGGGATCGAGCCCCCCACATTGGGCTCCCTGCTCAGCAGAGAGCCTGCTTCTCTCCCTCTGTCTGTCTCTTCCCTCCGCTTGTTCTCTCTCTTTCTCAAATAATAAAGAAATAAAATCTTTTTTAAAAAATAAAAGATTTTAAAAATAGAATTTAATCAGAGGAGTGCTCTCAGCTGCCCTTATCATTAATAGCAAACCTAGATTTCTGGACCCAAATGTGGGTAGTTGTTAATTATGATCTGTAGTCCCACCTCTGTGATCTGTCCCGGAGTCGCAAATGCTTGCAGGAGCCAGGTTCACAAGGCAGGAGAGCAGAGCAGCCTATGGCTGCAGGAGAGAAGGGGCAGCCCCCCTGTCACCAGCGGAATGCTGCCAATGCAGGAGACCCAGCCCGTGGTCCTGGACCTCCACGGTGCCAGAGACTAGTCATCTCTGTTTTTATGTTCTCTTCCCACTCTAAAATCTTAGCAGCTGACACACATTTGTTTTAACACTTTGGGCCCAAAATATGTGTATACAGAGCGAATGTGATTTATCACCTGCTGGTTTACGATCTCTGACTTAGTGGTTTTACCTTTTCCTGAACTACCTGCTTTAATGGAAATACAGAAGCAAAAAAAGGAATTTATAGGTGGGAAAACAATTCAGGGATTAAGAGAAAGGATGTTTATGCCTGTTCTGAAATTAAAGAAAAAGACAGATATCCGCCCCTCATTTTTTCATGACCGGTGTGTAAGCACATCACACCGAGAATGGATGTGCTAGTGGCTCCTGCTCGCAGCCAAGAGCCACGGGCCAGTGGAAGGACTGCGAGCTGACTGCCAGCCCCTAGTTCTGTACCAGCTCAGCCCCGATCTTCCAGTACATTCTGTTCTTTATCATTTTCATTTTGGCATCTGTTTCTTGGCTTCTCTTAGTGGCACCCCGAAGGCAGAGATCCCAGGGCATTTTTCTGCCTAATAGTAAAAGGTCACATGAGGTCATCAGGGTGGGAGACAGAGGCGCAGGCCGCAGGAGGAGGGGGGAGGAGGGGAAGCTGGCAGCAGCTTGTGCACCGACAGACACCAGCGTTCGAATAGGAGGATGCAGTCTGTCGATGCCCCCTTGTCTCATTTCTTCTCTTCCCCGTCTTCCGCCCTCCCCTTGTCCTTCCCTCACCTGTATTAACCTTGGTGTTAAAGAATTCCTGGGAGGCCTGGGTGGCTCAGTCAGTTAAGCATCTACCTTTGGCTCAGGTCATGACCCCAGCTTCCTGGGATCAAGTCCCGCATCTGGCTCCTTGCTCATCGGGGAGCTTGCTTCCCTCTCTGCCTGCTGCTTCCCCTGCTTGTGCACATGTGCTCTATTAAATAAATTAAATTAAATTAAAAGAAATCCCCATCAAAAATGTATTATCTGCCCTCCATCCTTCCTCTCCAGTACTCGTGATATTCATGGCTATTTGATCTGCTTATTTACAGCTTTACACTGAGAGTTACCTGTGCGCAGGCCTTGGCTTGTGTATCCTCCTGGGAGCCGCCGCTAGCCTGTGCTTCCCTGGTTTTGGTTACCCTGACAGCCTCATTATCTAATGTGTCTTCTGCATGGAAAGGCAGACTTTCTGACTGCAGCCCGGCGCTGACCGGAGAGCCAGCGCGCCGCATCTGCGTTCTAAGCCTGTGCTACACCTTCTCTCCTTCGTGCTTTCATTGGCTGATGCAGTCAGTAGTCTTAGCAGAAAATGAGTGGTTCCGTTTTCCTTTTGTGTTTCTTCACTGGTGATCTTCTGTGCCCGCCTCCAGCCACCGGTGACGATGACGAGTGGGACGAAGACTGGGACGACCCCAAGTCCGCCGCTCCCTACTTCAAGGACTCAGAGGCAGCAGAAGCAGGGGGCGCTCAGCGGGGCAACAGCCGAGCCGGCTCCTCCTCCATGAAGCTGCCACTCAACAAGTAGGTTTGGGGGGCAGATGGGGCTGCCGAGGCGCCTCAGTTGGTTAGGCGTCTGGCTCTGGCTCAGGTCATGATCTCAGGGTCCTGGGATCGAGTCTCACCCATTTCCCCTCTGCCCCTGCTCGTGTACTCTTCCTCGCTCACTCTCTCAAGTAAATAAATAAAATCTTAAAAAGTAAAATAAAATTAAAAATACAGGGTGTGGGGGAACATGAACACGCAGAAACAGACGGGAGATCCAAGGAGGCTTGCCTCTTTTCAGGAATCTGTGAAGTTTGGGGTGTCGTTTGATTGTTTCTGTTTGGCTCTTTGCTCTAAGAGCTGATTGAAAGAAATATTTTTTTCATTTGAAAGTGAAGAATTTGTTGTTTAATGATCTGCCAAATACTGCTTTTACCTTTGTCAACTCTCTGGCACATTGAGGTCTCATTACTGACATCACAGAAAAGCTAAAAAAAAAAAAAAGTAATAACAACAACTCTCCTTTCAATGTCTTCCTGTTGGTTGCTCACTTACTGTGGGCCAGACGTTGTGCAGAGTGGCTTCTGTGTGCTGTCATGTGACCCTCATACCCCTCTGTGGTCCTCTGTGTTCACTGTGGGAGGAACTGAAGCCCAGAGAGGTTAAGTAAGTGTCAGGGCTTGCACAGGCGGGAAGCGATCTAGTCAGGATCCCCGTCCATCCCGCCATGTCTCAGCTACTATGCCTAGTGTGTTGTAAGACTTTGTTTTCACTTCGATTCCTCTACGATTTAAAACAAGAAGAGTTTGGGCAGTACTTGGAGGCACAGTACCTGACAGGGATGCGTGTGGGAAGGGGTGAGTGTGGACAGAGGACCGTGGGATTCCCCAGGGGCAGTCCCACATGAGTGGGTAGTTCACATGGTGTAGCTCAGAGGAGACACGCTGTATGACGTTCCTAGAAATTCTCAAATTCCCTTCTTCCAGCAGCGTGCTTAATAGAGTTTTTCTAAAATCACTACCACTATTTGTCCGTGTTCCAAGTCCATGATTCAAAGCAGGAAGGACTGTTAATCTGTGTCTAGGAGCAGTTGTAAACAGAGTGCTGTGTACCTGGCTGTCAAGGTCTGGGTCTAGAGCTGCACACGGAAGTTTGAGTCCCTCCAGTTCCCCTCAGTAGGTTTACGTAGCATCAGATGATTAAATGAGCTGCCTTTTAGCTACACGTTCTTCCTCCTTCTGTATCCACTTCCTTCCATTAGGTATTTTCATGCTCAGTTGCATGCATAATAAAATAGTCACTCATACTGACTCTATCCTGTTTCTTACAGTGGAAGGTGAAGTTCTCAGTGTGGTCTGCAGTGAAACCCATTGTCCTGGAAAGTGTCTCTCAGCCCCATTTTGAAAACGAGGAAGCACAGACTCTGAATGGTGTGCGTGGCCTCGCCTTCCTGGCTCCTTAGGGGGGCTCTGGCTCTTGCCAGACCCCTGCCCCTGCTCTCCCTTGCCTCCCCATGCCCTACACTCTAATGCTGTCTTCTGCTGTATCTTTGTGGGGAAGTGAGTGACCCGTTTGAGCCTCAGTTTCTGCATCTCTGAGTGAAAGGGGCTGGCTTTAATTCAAAACTCTCTCTAATCGAAAATTTCAGTTCAGGATCAAATGAAATCAGAGGAATCCTAAATCGATCCAGAACCTCTTAAGGCATCCCTCTCTCTCTCTCTTTCTGGTGCTGAGAGCTGTTTAAAATCCTATGGTTCATTCTTTATTATTAATTATTATTATTATTATTATTTGACTAGACTAATACACAAATAACTCACTTGTAGCAGTCGTAAAAATTTTTTTTAAGTACTAACATTTTTTAGCAGTTGATCCATTTTACATGACAGCCGTAGTCCAGTCATGGAGCATAAACCTTACACTAGAGGAGATTAGAAATTGAAGTGTACTCGAGCATTATAAGAATCCGTCTTGATAATACTGAAAGAATTAATAAATTGCACTGCAGTTCAGTAACTATTAAATGAGTTGGTCCTAGAGGTTTGCTGCGACCCCTGAGAATACGGAAGGAAGTGTGGAATGGGACCTCTGCACTCAGAAGTTTGCAGTCTAGCTGGGGAATGGCCACTCTGTGAAATCCCCACATTGTCCCCTCAGTGCTTTCTAGCAGAAGTATAGGCTCTTTAATAAAACTCTTCCAGATTAGTCCATCAAGCATTTCATGTATTCCCATAACTCCTCTAGGTCCGGGAAATACAGATACTTTCTCTAAAGTGCTTCCAGTCTGCTGTACTGTGCAAATGGCTTATGGTGATTACGCACGATAAATTGTAGAGCCGAAGTGTGCTCAGAATGTTGAGGAAGCCCAGAGCTGTACGTGAGGCTATTAGGAATACTTTCAAAGAGATGATGGCATAACTAGAGATTATTTTAATTTAGGAATACATATACTAGGTTCTTTATATAACACCTTCATTTAATTCCCTCGTTTGTTTAATTCCCTTATCCTCTTAAAAGGCGGGTCATATTCGTCCCATTCCTCCCATGAGGAGGCTGGAGCTCTAAAGGCCACGTAGCTATTAATTGTGGCAGTTGGAACTCAAAGCCAGGACTGTTCAGCTCTGAGACCCCTCTTTGTTCTCTCGTGTATGAGCTCGGTCTAAACACTGTCTAGGGAAAAGAGGGTAGAGGTAAGTCGTGTGAGGGTGAAGGAAAAGGCAGGCCCCTGAAGCCATCACATCAGCCTTTAATTTGGGATACGAAGGAAAAAGAAGTAGTGTCGCCGGTTTTTTGTAGAAATGATGCTTCTTTTTCTGTTGTAGGGATTTTGCTTCCTGGGGGTCTTTTTTTCCTGTTTATTAAAAAAAAAAAAAAAAAAAAAAACTAAAACCCAAATTAATCTTGTCCTCTTTAGAAGTAGTGCTTTGGATGGCTGTGTGTTTATCCCAGCTTTTCTCCAGTTTTAGAATGTTTGGGGGTCTCTTTACTAAGGGGGAGACTGGTTTCCTTTTGTGTCTCATAAACCAGTTCTGAGACAAGTCGAAAAGAAAATGGCACAAGTGCTTATGAATAGTGACGGTTTCTCTGGGATAATTGTGGCATCCTGGAGCGAGTATGCTGGAAAGTGGCTTTAATTTGGATCTAGAAATGCTGGCGTGTGGCCACTGCTCCGTGTGTTCTAACGGCCGTGCTGGATGCTTTTCCTCCCATGCCCCAGGGGACAGTTTTCTAGGCCGCCCTTTACGCTTCTTGGGGCGATAGAGTGTTTCTGATCCAGTTAAGCAAACAGCATCCATAAACATCACACCTTCTGGAGCCAGACTGTCCTCTTACCAGATAAAGCTTAATTAAATGACTAATTGGCCATCGAACAATCTGATTACCTTGGGTTTCATTTACCATTTTCCTAGTCCTGGTGCATCTGAGAGGCAGAACAAGGTTAAAACTGTTGCATTAAGTAAAGGTGGACGAGAGTCCTAGAATTCTAAAAGGAAAGACGGACTCTCACGGGCATTTATCTTCATGACCAGATTTCCTGGATTTGCGAAACCTGGAATGGAACAGTATTTGTTGGCCAAGCAGCTAGCAAAACCCAAAGAGAAAATTCCCATCATTGTAAGTTTGCTCGTTTTTGTTTCCTTGCTTCGTTTCCAATTAAGCTCTTTTATACTGCCTTAAAGCTGAGAGGGTTATTAGTCTTCTGGAGGGTTTTGGTAACACATTTGATGATACGTATTCGTGTTGTAAGAGTACTAAAGATAATTAGCACCAAGGGATGCCTGTCATTGTATGTAGATATTTTAAAATTTCTATCTCTAAGACTACTAGTAATTGAACTAACCACATCTGTAGTATGTAGTCTTTTCATAATTTTTCTTCTCTGAAGCGTCTTGATGTTATCTTTTACAGGCTGTCTTCCTACCAACTCTGTGTATTTAGTAAACCCAATTCAAAGTATGTGGCAAAGTATGTGTATATTATCCAAATAAGATGCCCTTCCCACTGGTAATAATTAGTCTTTTCCTCCAGTAAACCAGCTGTCAGGTCACAGAAGGAGCGAGCAAATAAAGGCTAGGAGTTAGTGACACCGTAAAGAATCTCTCTCTTAGAATAACTTGATTATTACATACTATGACACAAGCTCTCTGGGTTCACCCAAATGTTGATTGCCGATAGATTTTCTTTCTAAGCATTATCTAGTGCTGTATTTCCAGATGAAGCCTGGAGAAGAGAACTCTGGCTGTCTTTGGACCCTAACGACTTACCCCTGTAACTCTAGGTTGGGGGCGGGGTTGAGTGTAATCACCACAGGCCCAAACAAGGAGGAGGAAACATCTGGTCTTACTCTATAACCTCTAGGTCCTGGGAAATTTGATAAAATGCAAAAATCACACTGGATTTTTTTTTATTATTACTTGTTCCTACATCTTTGAAAAGATGGGAATTTTTTTTTAAACTAGCCCTTCATCACATATAACTAGACAACTGGACAGGAGAGGGGGAAATTGTGTTCTGTCCTGCAATACCATGGAGGAGAGGGAAACAGAGCTCTCTTCTCCATGGCCTGGGATGTCCACATGGAGAGCTAGCAAGTATTTCTCTAAATATAACATTATCAGGAACAGAGAGCATTCATAGAATTTTTCAAAGAGCAAGAAAGACCGTCCAAAGGACTTGGAGTCCTAACAAGAATCATTTGATGATTTATATCAAACATATTATTTTTCCATATAACAAAATTAACTCTCCCTGAAACGTTTTTGTAGGTTGGAGATTATGGCCCAATGTGGGTCTATCCTACCTCTACGTTTGACTGTGTAGTAGCAGATCCCAGGAAAGGCTCCAAAATGTACGGTCTGAAAAGCTACATTGAATATCAGTTAACACCTACTGTGAGTATCTGAGTTTTCAAAAACAGACTCATGCTTGCATTCCTAGCAAAAATGTGCTTTTTCTTCATTTTCTGTAGTTGGCATTGGTAACGTTTTCTTCTCTTTCCCTTGTATTATAGAACACTAATCGATCTGTAAACCACAGGTATAAGCACTTTGACTGGTTATATGAACGTCTCCTGGTTAAGTTTGGGTCAGCCATTCCTATCCCGTCTCTTCCAGATAAGCAAGTCACAGGTGAGTGCGCGCGACGCTCAGGATGACAAGTAACGAGACAGTGGGTAGAGCATCTGTCCTAATGTAAATCAGTAATGAATTTTCATCTTCTGGAAGAATAAGACTTGCGAGTTTGGAAAATACTGTACATCCGTATATACTGTGTATAGTATATACACCTAATAGGAATGTTTCATAAAATTTTCTGTCAGAGTTCTTGTATACATATCTTAAGTTCTAGCGAAGTCATTGTGTCATCCTTGCTACACGATGTCCTGTGAAAGAAATATGTGAATTCTTTAAATATGAAAAATAACACCTGGGAAAATAGATGATCCAAATAGCCTGAAAAGGAAGTAAAAATATCTGAGCCAAATGATGCTGTGCGGTCTGGCCGTGTTGCTCTCATTGGAAGTAGGGAGGCGTCAGGTGCAAGAGCCACAGAGCCTCCAGGCATTAACGTAAGAAGTTGCCAGGTTTTCCACTCAAGTGTTTTGGCAACTATTAGTATCTAAGTGTTTTTGTTTCTCATTGATTATGACTCCGTCCCTTTTCTTATGAAAGTGTCCTGTGTCCCTTGCTCCCCCTGCCTCACATGATCATCTGGTAGATAATTCACAGCCCCTGTAAACACAGAGTATTTGTTCCTGTCTGCTTTGAGAAGTATCGTGGGTTTGTTTGTTTGTTTGTTTGTTTGTTTTTTTAACCTCCAGCCTTTGTATAACACCTGGAATATCAGTACTCAGGGCTCAGTATGTTTGTCTTGGAATTAATATGGAAAGAAGCTGAGCTTTACTGGAGATGAGGAAGAGTTTTAATATGGGGCTAGAAGATTTGCAGCTAAATGAAACTAATAGGTATAGAGAGTCAAGGCCTAAAAGGTCCGCGCTGGAGGGGTCTCGAAGGAAGAGCGACCTCGCTGGGCTGACCCAAGCACAGAGTGGGGACGTGTGGAGTCCGTGAAGGAAGGCTTCTTTCCTGGGGGTCAGGGAGGACAGAGGGGGCTGAGTCCTCACTCAGTGGGGGCTGAGGTGGTCGTTGGAGAGCAAGTCCAGCAGCCGATGGCCGAGCCAGCTCTAGACGCTTCCAGGGTCATGGGGACGGATATCCCCTATGCACAGCTGGTGCACATCTCACAGCCGAGCCGGTCGGCAGGCTCTGCTCCACACTGCACAAACAGGACCTGGAATCTGATGCCAGAGCTTGAACAAGTTCCCTGAGGATAAGAACGCCAGTCTCCTTAAAACTTTACTTTGTGCTTTACTTTGGTGTATGTTTAGGTTTCTCTGAAATTTTTTGAAGTTTTGTTTTTACAGAAGTTGTTTTGGTTGTGGCGTTTTGTTGTTTTGTTTTTTTTTTTCTGGAAAACTTGCCAAAAATTCCAAACTCTGCAGAACCGAGTCGGGGTGCCTTGCCCAGTGGCTGACACAGCCTGGCCGTCACCTGGGGTGGCTCCCCGTGTCCCTCACGGAGCCAGGGCAGCCGGGGTGACATAGATGGGTCGCTGCTTCCTTCTACCCCAGGAGCTCACCGTTCCCCGCCCCCCTGGTTCCCATACTCACTGTCCCTCCTTACTGTTCGACATCACAGCTTTCCTTTGGCAAATTAAAGTTGATTTCCATGAAGACTTCAGTCCTGCCTTTCTCCTTCTTTTCAAATTTCAGTCCGTTTTCCTGAATTGTACATTCTCCTCTATCAGCTTGATGAGCGCAATACGTGCTTCGTGGTGTCCAGATAAACAGACTAATGAGCTGCTTGAGGGTTGTAGGGATTTCTTCTGTCTTTTAGGCTTTAATGCGTTGTTTATTCTCGATCAAGATAACTCAGTGCTATTTTAAAACATTGTAGAGTCACAGTTCTCCCCCCATACGAAGGTTTGGGTTTTTTTCTTTTTTTCAAGTGCAGGCCTGAAGCCAGGGGGGTGTCACAGAAAAGCGAGGAAGCAACAGTCTCTCGGTCTGAAGAAAGTTGAGCTTTGATTCACTGACTGGGATATGTGCCGAGGAAACCGAAAAGCACAGAAGCTACTTTATTTCTCCCTTCTCTCGTTTGCCTCCTGCCTGTGGTCCCCACAAGATCGTTATTATATAAACTCGCCTCTCACTCACATCCTGGAGAAAAGAGAAAGGAACACCAAGTAGATGATGTCATGGTATTTCTGTGGACTGGATAATCAATCCATGAGAAACTCCCAGCTGGTGTTTTTTATTTGTTGATAGATTTTATTCTTTGTGAAATCATATTGAATGAATCTGGTTTTATTCCTGGGTGCAAATCTGGTATACACACAGATTTGGTGAAAACCTAAAATGAGTTGGAAATGGGGAATCAGAAATCCCTCTCTTCTCCCGACCTTCTTTCTAGTTCTCTGGAACCTGATAGGAAAATCCTAACGAGCACAAAATAACTATCTGAAATCAGAGTTTGGAAGCAAACCAACAATGTCAGAAAATTTTTCAGGAATACTGAGCATCATCAATGAATTAGTTAATTTCAGTTGATGAGTAGGTTATAAACTCTTCACTTTCTTCTGATTGGAGAATTGAATGTGACCCAGGTTCGTGCTAACTTACTGGGTCTTCTCTGCCCAGGAGGAGGGTTGTCTTCTTTCCGAGGGGGCGAAACTTTGCTTCTTGATAGTTTTAATCTTCTGTAGCACTTGATCTCTCTCCCTAGGAAGTGCAGAAATTGAAGTGTTTGAGTATATAGGAGTGACCAGACTCAGCATGTTGTTCATGTGATACCTTTTAAGTAATGAGTTTTTGCTGTGTGGATCTGTAGTGCTCTTCTCTCTAAAAGAAATCTGTGCTTACTTGTACTTGTAATTTCTAAAGGAAAGACCAAATTTAAAAATCTGTAAACTTCTATAGAGTAAATGCATTCCTTTTGGTGTATAGTGTTGAGTTTTGACAACTACCACTATATGCACTATATGCACTATATGCACTATATAACACACATCACTATATGCAGCCATCACTGCCCCCAATTCCCTCGAGCTGCCCCTTTATATTCAGCCCCTCCCCCTAGATCTAACTTGTGATGTGCTTTTCGTCTCTGTAATTTGCCTTTTCCAGAGTATTATTATAAATCCAAGCATATAGACCTATCTCAGGAAGCCAGAAAAAATCTCAAACAACCTAACCGTACACCTAATGAGTTAGAAAAGAACAAAGGCCAAAACCAGTAGAAAAAAGAAAATAATACAGAGCAAAAATAAATGAAATAGAAACTTTAAAAAAAAAAAAAAAAAAGACCATATCGATGAAACTAGACCCTGGTTCCGGAAAAAAAAAAAAAAAAAAAGGAAAATGGCAGCATCTTGTATGTAGTGTTCTGGTGGTGGCTTCTTTCAGTTGGCAATCATGCCTTTGAGGTTCACGCATCTTGTGTGTATCTGTTTATCCATTCACTCACTGGAAGACACTTGGGTTTCCAGTTTGGGGCTTTTATAAACAAAGCTGCTGGAAGCACTTACATACAAGTTTTTGTATGAACATAAGTTACCACTTCTCTTGGGTGAATACCTAAGGGTAGAATGACAGGGTCATTTGGCAAGTATATGTTTCATGTTTAAGAAATTGCCAGACTGTCTTCCAGAGTGGCTCTACCATTTTGGAACCCCCACCAGCAGTGAGTGAGGGTTTTGGGGGCTCCACATCCTAACTTGTACTTTTTGATAGTGTCAGTTTTTCTCTTTTCTAACAAGTCTATTAGACATCATTGTTTTAATTTGCCTTTCTCTTGTAACTAACCGTGCTGAACATCTTTTCATGAGTATTTTTCATGAGTATCCTTTCCCTTCCATATTTCTCTGGTGAAGTATCTGTTTAAATCTTTTGCCCATTTCTCTTTAGGTTGTTTTCTTATTACTGAATTTTGAGAAATCTTTATATTCTGGAAACAACTCCTCTGTCATGTAATGTGATTTGCAAATAATTTGTCTGGTCTTGTCTTTCTCACAACAGTGTCTTTTGCATAACAAAAGCTTTTTATTTGAATGAAGTTCAAAGTACCAGTTGTTTCTTTTATGGATTGTGTTTCAGGTATCATGATGTAAACCTCTTTGCCTAACCCAAGTTCCTGGTGATATTTTCTCCAGAGAGTTCTGTAGTTTTGGATACGTTTTGAGTGAGTGAGTGTGTAAGATGTGAAGTATCATAAGGCAGAGGTTTATGTCACGCATTGGGGTATCCAGTAGTTCTAGCACTATCTGTTGGAGAGAGTATGCTCTCTGTTGAATTTCCTTTGCATTTTGTCAAAAATCAATTGAACATTTGTGTGGTTTTATTTCTGGACTGTATTCTGTTTTACTGATTTATGTATCCATCCTTATGCCAATACCACACTGTCTTGATTAGTAAATCTTTAAATCAGGTAGTGTAAATGCTCTAGCTTGGTTCTTTTTCAAAATAATTTTGGACTGTTTTTTCATCTGCCTTTCCATATAAATTTGAGTCAATTTGTAGATATCTGTATATCTCTATTTGATGGGTGTACATACAGTTTGTGACTGTTATGATCTTCCTGATGTAGTAACTCTTCTGTAATTATGAAATGCATCCTTTTGTCTCTAGTAAAATTTCCTGTCTTAAAATCTGTTTTGTCTGGTATTTATTAATATAGTCACTCTGGTTCTGTTACGGTTACTGTGTGCAAGTATCTTTTCCCATCTTTCACTTTCAGTCTGTTAGTGTCTTTGAGTCTGTGTCTCTTATTAACGACATTGTTGGAGCTTGCTTTTTTCGCAAGTTTGGCAACCTCTACATTTTGATAAGAGTTTTTGGGCCATTCATATTTAATGATTATTGACCCATTTAGACTTACATTTGCCATTTTGATATTTTCTGTGTGTCTTATGTATTCCTCTGGTCTTCTTTACTGCCTTTATTTTGTGTTAAATATTTTCTGTTGTGCTGTTTTAATTCCTCTAATTTTTCTACTAAATTTTCAAAATTATTTTCTTAGTGGTTGCCTCAGTGGATGCAATACGCATCTTTCTGGAATGTCAAAATGCACTTCATATTCAATCTAGTAGAATTCCTAGAAACTTCTCTCCAGTATAGCTCTGTTTTCCTCTCTTTTTATGCTCTTACCATTGCATATTTTATAACAATATATTATAAATTGAACAATATGGTATAATAATTTCTGCTTTCTATAGCCTTATGTCTTTTAAAGAAGTTAAGAGAAGAAATTAGAAAAAAAATTCATCTTTTATGTTAATTGATGTATTTCTGGTGCTCTTCATTTCTCTCTGTTGAATTTGGGTAATTTCCTTTTAGCCTGAAGTAGTATTTTTTTAGCCTGAAGGACTTCCTGTAATATTTCTTTAACACAGGTCTGCTATGAGTTAATTCTCACATCTTTGTTTATCTGGGGATGTCTTTGTTTTGCCTTTATTTCGGAAGGGTAGGTGTACTGGTTGTAGAATTCATGGCTGACAGTTTTCCTTTCAGCATGATGAATTTATCTTTCCCTTGCTTCTGACCCCCATGGTGTCAGTCAGATGACTACTGACAGATTTCTGCTGACCACACACACACGCACACACACACCATACATCATGAGGCATTTTTTATTCGTTTCTGCCAAGATTTTGTTTCTGCCTTTCAGCAGTTTGATTCTGCTGTATCTTTGTGTGGTTATCTTCATATTCATCCTATCCAGGTTTGTTGAGCGTCTTAGAAGTACAGTTAAAGTTTTCCATCAAATTTAGGAAACTTTCCCCTGTTACTTCTTAAGATATTTTTTTCTTCTTATTTCTCACTTCTCCTTTGGGGATTTCCATTACCAGTTCCTTGGTGTGCTTTATGTTTTCTTCTTTTTTTTTTTTTAATTTTATTTATTTATTTGACAGACAGAGATCACAAGTAGGCAGAGACAGAGGAGGAAGTAGGCTCCCTGCTGAGCATAGAGCCCAATGCAGGACTTGATCCCAAGACTGTGAGATCATGACCTGAGCAGAAGGCAGAAGCTTAACCCACTGAGCCACCCAGGTGCCCTGCTTTATGTTTTCTGAGGCCTGTTCATTGTGCTTCCTTTTTTGTTTTTGTTTTTGTTTCCTCTCTGTTCTTCAGACTAGGTAACTTCCAATGATCTGCAGGTTCCCACATTCTTTCTTCTGTCATCTTAAATCTGCATTTGAGCCCTAGAGTGATTTCTTAATTTCAGTTATTATATTTTCAACTCCCCAACTTTTCATTTTAATTTTTTATAAGTTCTTTTTCCTAAGAATCTTTGTTGTGATTTTATGTCATATGTCTCTTTGCATTTTTTTTTTTTTTAAAGGCTCCTTGCTTGAGCAGAAAGCCCGATGCAGGGCTCGATCCCAGGATCCTGAGATCATGAACTGAGCTGAAGGCAGAGGCTTTAACCCACTGAGCCACCCAGGCGCCCCCTCTTCACATTTTTTAACATGACTTCCTTTAGTTCTTTGAGTGTATTTCTAGAAGCTGCTTTGTCTGCTAAATTTAACATCCAGAGGCATTTAGAGACAGTTTCTGTTGACTACATTTTTGACAGTATGGGTCATGCCTTGCTGGTTCTTTGCATATCTCTTAATATTTTGTTGAAAACGGAACAGTTCAAAGAATATATTTTAGCAGTTCTCGATTCTGATTTTTCGTCTCTAAAAGTTGCTGTTTCTAATTTATGTTTATTGGTTTATTTGGTAAGTAACTTGCTCAGGCCAAGTCTCTGAAATCTCTCTTCCCTGAAGTTCAATGATCTTTGTGGGGTTTTTTTTTTTTTTTTTCTGTTAAGTTTGGCTTCCTGGGGTTCACCCTTGTGTCTGTGTAGATTAGTGGTAAGCCTGCCTCAAGCCACTAAGACTTCTGTCCTCTGCTGATGGATCTCCGTGTGGGGAGGAGACTGCATTCAGAGCTCAGATAATTTTCAAGTTGGCTGTCCTGGCTTTCACTTTTTTGTGGGCCTTCTTGTGTCTCCTTTACAAGTGTGTGCAACCTCAGAGTTGGCCAGGAGTGTGTGGCTGGCTTGGATCCCATCTGGCCTCCACTGTTTCTGCACACAGCCTCAGCCTGGAATATGGTTGGCCCAGTTGTGCAACCTTGGCTAGTGGAGTCACTGGCCCCTTCCGTTCACCGGCCTCTGGATTGTCCCTGCCACCACTACCGAGCACGGGCATGTCCCCCCACTCCACGTCAGGCCAACCTCTCACCTCACCGGGGGACCTGCCATAACCTTCACGGCCTGCCTTGACTGGCAGACCTTCCTTGTCCACCGAGGAGAGGGTGGGAGCCCCAGGGACAGCCGGAGGGAGATAGTAGCCGCCCCACTTCAGAGTGCCACGGATTTCCACGCTTCTTGCGTAAAGTTCAGCAGATTTGCAAATATAAACACTTCTCAGATGGCTGTTGGCCTTTGGTTGATTTCCAGAACACTTAACTTTTGGTGGGTTCTGTCCAGCTTTAGAATTGTTTTAGGGGGATGGGGATAGCTGATTGCCTCACTCGACTGTAGCTAGCCTTTTACCTAATAGTGCTTTTGTTTGGAAGGCTTATAAATATGTTCAGTGTTCACACAATGACTGCTGTGTCAGGCTTGTTAAGCTGACTTTCTGCTCTTAAAACAGAAATATCTCTCATTAAGCTATGTTTTAGAATGGTCATAAGTTCTGAGATGGTAGATGATAGCTTGCACTACTGCATTCATGAAAAATGTCTTTTTCTGGTTTTGGCTTAAGTAATTTTTAAAAACCAAACAGAATAAAGAGCTACAGTCCTGAGTTACTTTTCATAAATACTAAATTTAAGCTTGTGTATCTGAAATTATATTGTGTTGGGACATATTTTTATAAATACAGAAATTTTATGCCCTTTGTAATAATTACCTATTAAATTTCGTTTCCTCACCCCCTTTCCTGCCTATAGAGCTTCATGTGGTCACACAGAACTGAGATACTCTTCATTCATCAGACAAAGCTTTTCATACCTAGATAAGATTTGCTTTTGAGTTTGAGTACTTAATGGATCCTTGAAGAAAATCGCACTTTGTGGCTGTGATTTTTCTTGTCACAATTAAAAAGTTTCTTAATTTTTTAATCAGAATCTCCTTCTTAAAAACTAAAATGCCTGTCATACCTTTCCCATGTCTCTCTGAGCATTCGCTGTGTTACAGCTTGTTTTTAAGTTAGTGAAAAATTGCCATGGTCTTTACCTGTTACTACATTACTTTCTACCAAGTACCCAGTAGATACAAATGGCTTTTCCTTTGTGTGACAGTAATTTGCTTTACAGCGTGCTCCGAGTCACTCTTGCTGTGCCCCTTCCAGGTCGCTTCGAAGAAGAGTTCATCAAAATGCGCATGGAGAGGCTCCAGGCGTGGATGACCAGGATGTGTCGGCACCCAGTGATCTCAGAAAGCGAGCTTTTCCAGCAGTTTCTTAATTTCCGAGATGAAAAGGTAAGCCCTCTTATGATAGTCTTAGATCATATTCAGAATCGTCACATTCACATCAATTTTATGTCTGAAAGTTAAAACTATGTTGGTTAGCTATTTCACATTTCCTCCAAAGATAAGAGGGGACCGAAACCTTAGTCCTCACTGTGGGAAGTTAGTCACGCTATGAGGAAGAATGCTTGCCCAAGTGGTTTCCATAAACTGGGAATGGCCCAGAGTGGGCAGGAGGTAAAAGATATGATAGGGTGAGGAATTTTTTCCCTAGATGGTTCTAAAAATAGGAGAGGCCCCAAACTATGCAGGATATTATCCACATAAAGTGAGGGAGATAGAGTGAATGATTCCTTCAGATCCTGTTTTGACCTCGCGGTATAATAACGTCATGAAAAAAAAAGGCTCAGAAGTGGACCATCCTTCTCAAAACCAAGTCATTTGTCCAGAACTGTAGTTGCCCATTCAGAGTAAATAATGCTGCTCTGTCTTTGTCCCCATGGATATTCATTCTGCCAATGGCTGTGAGTTCTTTGTTGAGAATCAAGAAAACATTGGCTGTTTGACATCTCATTATTGTCTGCTTTGGAGATAGCTTTTCCTCTCTCAATAAGCTTTTACTCTATAGTCTATCTTTTTATTTTGTAGAGATGTTTTCTCCGTATTTCTCTCATAACAAATATCACATATCTTAGAAAACAATGCAAAGAGTAAAAAAGTGTAAGTTAGCTCAGATGCCAGTAGCAGATACAAAATACATTACAATCCTAAGAAAGTCATGAGATTAGTTTCATGTTTAACCAAATACCAGAATATTATATACTTTGTTGGAACTTTCAGACAGATTTACTTGCTAAACTGCTTTGTAGTTCCTTATCCTTGTTCATGTGAGCACATTTATGTGTTAGGTGTAGTAAGGGCTCTGTGTGTGTTTACAGACGTAGGCACACACGTAACATAGTATGACTAATTGGGCCTCATCTCCAGTTGCTGCTGATTTCTATACTCGGCAGGCTCACTCGAGTGGGTTGCATGTAACCAGGCCAGGAATGGGAAACGTGGAGGTGCTTCGTCCTTTCTTGTCTAGTCATAGCTCTAGCCTTGCAAGGGGCCCAGGATAACTGTGATTTCTCTGGTGAGCTGTCATTATTAGTCACAGTATGTCCTGTAATCACAGAGTAGTGAAACTGGGTTCTTTCAAGAGAGTTCTGTCAATCTGTTTTGTTACTTTGTAGACAAAAAACTCCATGCAGTCCCCTCCCAAGTTGATGGCCTTGAACAAAAGTCCTGATTTTCTGAAGATTTGATTCAGAAAGCACTTCTGAAAGTTGTGTTTTGTACAAAATATTATTATTAAAAATAATACATCTAGGGTGCCTGGGTAGCTCAGTTGGTTGGGCGAATGCCTTCGGCTCAGGTCATACCTGGATCGAATCCCACATCATGCTCCCTGCCTAGCAGGGCGTCTGCTTCTCCTGCTGACCTATCTCTCTCTCTCTCATAAATAAATAAGAAAAATATTTTTTAAAAAAATAATAATAATACATCAAGACACTGGGATTTTGGGTGGATTTGATAGAATAGGAAAATGAAAGAACTTGGAGTCAGGACTCTGCTTCTACTCCTTCTGTGATCTTGGCCATGGCACTGAATCCCTGGTCACAGTTTCCTCACCTGCTAAATGACTGTGTAAAACTAGATAATCACTAAAAACTGTGACTCTTTGGCCAGAAGTAGCTTATATAGATGGATGGATAATAATTTTTCTGTTACTAGAAATAAATGTTTAGTAAGGTAGCTGGATGGAAGACATTACATATTTACATACCCACAATAAATGAAAACGAAATGAAAGTCTGAAAAAACTATCACAGCATAAAAATGTATCTAGGAATAAGTATAAGAAAATGTACAAAGAAACGCTACATAAAAAACTATGAAACATTTTGAGAGAAATAAGACCTAGCTAAGTGTGCCAGTACTGTTTCATGGATTGAGGAACAGAAACGATGTTATACACGTGTGACAAATCAGAGCACTAAAAATAGCCAAGGTACTCTTGAAAAAGAATGAAGGGGGAGGGAGGAGGGCTTTCCTAGATCCGAAGACTCAGTACAAAGCTGAACTAATGGTAAAGGCATGGTATTGGTATGAGGGTAGACTAACAGACCGGTGCAACAGAATAGAATGGACACTTGATTTATGGCAAAGATGGGACTAAGTACAAGGGGGATAGGACAGCCTGTCCAGGGCATGGTGCCAGGTCAGCTGGATGGCATCATTGGGGAAAAGTGAAATTCAGTCCCTACCTCATAACGATCTTGTTGATT
Source organism: Mustela lutreola (assembly GCF_030435805.1). Classification (NCBI taxonomy): domain Eukaryota; kingdom Metazoa; phylum Chordata; class Mammalia; order Carnivora; family Mustelidae; genus Mustela; species Mustela lutreola. The sequence goes on along the minus strand of NC_081295.1, from coordinate 9,478,703 downwards.
TTGTTAGGGTTGACCCTGGAATCGTGGTTCTGTTGCTAAAACATGGCCTTATCTATTAAAGGTGCTTGCAGGTGAAATGATACGATGTCTGGGACCTCCAGTAAAATCTGGAAGTTCCAATAAAAAAAAAAAACCCGCAAGAAGAAAATAAAAGGTAGAATGGAGGAAAATAGAAAACCCAGGACCAGCAAAATGTTGATACCTATGACAGCTGAGTCTGGGCAGGATTAGACTTTTCTCTGTACTTTTAAACGTCTTTGAATGTTTCCATTGTATAACTTGAAAAAAAAGATCAGTTCTAGGTGGTTTGAAGGTCTAATGTGAAAGGCAGCATAATAAAGCTGTGAGAAGGTAGCACAGGGTGTGGGGGGATATCTTCATGCCCCTAAGGTAGGGAAGGATTTCTGAAATCTGGCACAGAAATGACTGGTCACACGGAAAAGAAGAGGCTGATAAATTAGACTACATTCCGATGAAGAACCGCTGTGTGTCAGAAGAAGACTCTAAAGCTAAAACAAGCTAAAGATCTGAACTTCTATCACCAACAAAGGGCGGTGTTTTGGAACATAAGAAAACCCATACAGATCCATAAGATAAGCCAGAAGAAGAAGAGGTTTGGTGAGGTAGCTTTGGTAAAAGAAAGGGTCTGGGTCATCCACAAAGGTAGGAAACAGCTTAACCTCCTCAGTCATCACGCACAGGCAAGGGAAACCTCCAGTGGGAACCCCTGGGCCCGCGGGACCCCTGGGACGGCGGACGTGAGAAAGACCGAGAGACCAAGCTCCTGGCGGGCTTAGCGGCTTTCCCACAGGGCTGGCGGGCGTGCGAGTGGGCCAGACCAGTTCGGGAAAGCGGCCGGCATTACCTGCCACAGTTGAATGTTTTCCACCCACCTGGCAAATGGGTGCACGTGTGTCCCGGGAGACCTGCAAATAGCAGCTGTGCTCGTCACGTGGGGGGCCCAGGCTGGGGGGGGTCCCAGTAGGAGGATGGATAAATAAACTGGGGAATGTGCCCAGAATGGAGTGTCGTGCCCCGGTGGCGTCCAGAGACGGCGCCCTGACAGCACTGTGGCCCTGACTCCTAAGCATGGCCTGAGCCCAGGACACCCGTGAACACCTCCAGAGTGGTCTTTGTTCAGAAAAACCAGCAGACCCAGATGAGGGACACGCACTTAGATCATGCGACTTGGAAGGAACGTGAGGAACTGGGAGGCATTAAAGAGAAGATAACTGGTCGCCTCAGGCCAGGAGGGAAGGGGTGGTGATTGGGAAGGGACACAAGGGGGGCTTCTGGAATGCTCGCATTTTTCTCTTGGCCTTGGGGTAGTTTACACACATACTCACTTTGTAAGAATTGGTTGCTGTGCACTAGTGTTTGGGGCACTTTTTTTTTTTAAGATTTTATTTATTTATTTGACAGAAGAGATCACAAGTAGGCAGAGAGGCAGGCAGAGAGAGAGGAAGAAGCAGGCTCCCCACTGAGCAGAGAGCCCGATGCGGGGCTTGATCCCAGGACCCTGGGATCATGACCTGAGCCGAAGGCAGAGGCCCAACCCACTGACCCACCCAGGCACCCTCCCTTTTTTTAAAAAGATTTTATTTGGGGGCAATTTTCTATGTATATATAGAGTTATATATTTATAGGTGTATCTTGCAAAAATAGTTTGTTTTTTTTTAAATAGCTTATGCTGTTGGTTCCTATCTTGTGTTTTAAAAAGTTTTTGTCTTTTTCAGAAAACATTTAACCTGCAACTTTGAGGCCCTTGTTCAGGGTTTGTAAGGGTGCTCGTGTTTGCTGTGTTCCATTGCTGTGCACGGGGAAAGAAAGTGATGGAACTTCAGCTCACCAGGACCCCTCGCACCTCGGCACTGTTCGCATACCGAGATTGCATTTGGGACGTACAGATGTCCCACGGTACAGAGGACAGTGGCGTGGAGCTGCTGCTGAAAATTAGAGCTAGTCCGTCAGTGAGCTGATTGCCTGAGGGAGTTGAAGATCGGTTTGACTCTGATCTCCACTGTGACATTATGATGTTCTTCTTTGCAGGAGTGGAAAAGTGGGAAGAGGAAGGCCGAGAAAGATGAGCTTGTGGGAGTTATGATATTTTCCACCATGGAACCAGAGGCACCCGACTTGGACTTGATAGAAATGTGAGCGCTGTGGTCCTACTTGCCTTCTTCCCAGCCCGGGCCCTCCTGTGCGCGCAGGCTTCCGCAGGTGTGACCGAGGGCAGCTGGAGTGCGGGGGGGTGTCTGTGGCAACGCGTGGGGCCCGCAGTCGGGTGACCGGGAAAACTTCCCTTGCACAGGAAAGCACGGTGTTTTTAGCTGTAGCATCAGATTAAAATCCGCTTCCTTTTTACCTTGAAGTCTGTGGTTTCCTAGCAGACAACAGGGTTTCTAGTCATTTTTAATAAAGCACGATAAAAGTAGCCCAGAGTCAGCGCACACCCACATAATTGTGAACAAAGCAGAAGTCTCTGAACATCACCTTGAAAGAAGCAAATGTCAGCCTGCTTTTTTGTGCTATTTTTCAATTGTTGTTTTTAATTATGTAATTTTTTTTAAAAAAATTTATTTTTCTTTGAAAAGTAGTTCCTTTTCTTTGTAAAGGCTAACAAGAAATCTTGGGTTTGTTTGTTTGTTTTTTAAGAAGTATTTTTTCTTATACAATTACCACTTGTTACCAAACATAAGAAGAGAAGAAAAAAGAAAAACAGATACCATCTTGCAACTATGCAGAGAGAAAAATAATGTTAATATATTGGCCTGGTTCTGTAGTCTTCTGAAATGTCCTCTGCACATATGTATCTAAGGGAAAAATTGTTGAAATAGGAAAGACCTCACACTGTGCATTCTTTCTTATAATCTGTTTGGGGTTTCTTTTTGTTTTTGTTTTTCTTTTTCCATTTAATGTGATTTGGGAATGAGTTTTTCAGGTTAGTACTTTTTACATCTTCTAAGAACTAAGATGTTCAGTGTCCCTGACCTGGTTGGTATTGAGGTTACCTGCGATTCACTAACGTACCTGCTGGAACACATGAAGACCCACTCAGTACTACCACTGATAGAATTCCGCTCAATCAGATAGTCTGGAAATTTGGTGTACTTTAGAATAATTTAGTTTAAATTCACAGGGATTTGAGGGGTGAAGGGGAACAGTTAAAATTTAAATGGTAGGTTTTTAAGTAATTCTTCAAAAATATGCTGGGTTTTTTTTTTTTTTTAAGATTTTATTTATTAGAGAGTGTGAGCGTGACTGGGAGAGAAGGGTAGAGGAAGAGGGAGAAGCAGACCTCCCACTGAGTGGGGAGCCCAATGAGGGGCTCGATCCTAGGACCCAGGCATCATGACCTGAGCAGAAGGCAGATGCATAACCGCCTGAGCCACCCAGGCACCTCTTTTTTAAAAATTCGAATCAAGCCTGGTTTAAGAGCAATTATTACAATGCAAGAAAACAAGTCCCCCCATATCAGGTTTGGTGTAAGTCTCCCCTGACTGTATTGGTTTTTCTCTTCCTACACGTCACACTGTTTGACCATTTGGTAGCAGAGTGAAGGACACACGTTCTTGTGTTTTTGCCCCACAGAGAACAGAAGTGCGATGCCGTTGGTAAATTCACCAAAGCCATGGACGACGGCGTGAAGGAGCTGCTGACCGTGGGGCAGGAGCACTGGAAGCGGTGCACAGGACGTAAGTGCCGTCCTCGGGCCGGCTCGGGGCTACGGGCTCCACATGTGATGGTCCGGGCTCGGTGTTGTGACCTTGACTGGTGTTGTGACCTTGACCGCACTGAGGAGCCTTCTCTCAGAGACGCCTATGGTGAACGCAAGTCAGGTCACAGCCACAGCCCGGGGGTGAACCTCGCTTATCAGCCCTCCTCAGACAGCAGAGAATTGTCTCCAACAAAGCCCGTTCTAGAACCCGCATGAAACACCATGTTGCCTTAAACGTTTCTAGTTAGTTGGGGTTTGTAACATATGGGTGATTCATCTTTCTGTGTGTTTTGAGAGTGTTTGTTGTTTGTACTCTCAGGACGGTACTGCATAGTCTTTACTCGGTAAGATGTTGTATACAGACTCTTCCCAAGCTTACGCGGGGTCTGCAGCCCAGTAAGCCCATCCTAAGTGGAAAACAGCCCAAGTCGAAAATGCATTCAGTATGCCTGATCTCACACAAGCCAGGGCTCAGCCTGGCCCCCTTCATTGTGTTCGGGACACTCGGAAGTCAGCCTGCACGTGGGCAAAGTCATCTCGCACAACGCCTGTTTTATAGTCCGGTGTCGAGCATGTCCTATACTGAAAGTGGGGCACAGGACGGCTGTCTGGGTGCAGGACAGTCTCCAGCTGGTGGGGCTGCCACGGCCCTGCATTGCAGAGAGGGTCCTCCCGCAGATCAGCAGCCCTAGGCAGGAATCAGATTCTGAATTCCAAGTACAATTTCCCGCGAGTGCACGTTCTGATCTCGCACACCGTTATAAAGTCTATAAATTGCTAAGTCAGGGGCCGTCTGGATTGGCTACGGCCCTAATTTTTTTTTAAAGAACTTATTTATTTGACAGAGTGCGAGCACAAGCAGGGGGAGCAGCAGGCAGAGCAAGAGGGGAAGCAGACTCCCCACTGAGCAGGGAGCCTGGCGCAAGGCTCGATCAAGACCCTGGGATCATGACCTGCTCTGAAGGCAGACGCTGAACCTCCTGAGCCACCCAGGCAACCACTACAACCTAATTTTTAGGAAAGGCTGGTTTTATTGGCTGTGGAGAGCATGAGCTGGGTAAGACTAGGAAAGTGTGAACCCTGGTGGTTCCGCCAGCCATGCCTTTCCACCCTCGAGGACTTCTTATCCTGACCCTCAGCCTGCCACACCCCCCTTCCCTTTGTGTCTAGACCATCACTCTGCTGGCCCATGATGTCCCACATTCTCCGGCCCCTCATGTCACATAGCGTAGACTGAAAACCAGCCCTGTCAGCCACGGGGGTCACACCAGCCAGCTGCACTCCCACCTTGGAGGCCCCACGGGCTCCGGAGACCGGGTCACCACTGCGTAGCGTTCACACTGTCTTCGAGGGCCACTGACTTTGCAGAGTTTCCTCCCCTGTTCTCCCAACCCGTCCTTAGCAGCAGCACAGACATCTGAGTCCCAGAGAGGAAACTGAGCTCTGGTTATGGGGAGGCCAGCAGGCCGACCGTGAGACCTGTATCTGAGAACGTTCTGGCCTTCCACACAGACACCCTACAAGAATACTGTTTATATTCAGTTCTGTTTGTCTTTCTCTTAAAAATGGCTTCTACTTTGAATAATGAAAATCCTACATACCCACTATTAAACCGTGATCCTCAGCATAGGAAGGAATTTGATTTTATGTTTTGTAAAGATTTTTTAACAGGTGATATTTTTCTTCTAAAGAAGGGGAAAAGAACAAAATTTGAAGTCAGAAAAGAATTTCAGTGAACAGGAAGCTGAATGTGGGGTGACTTGTGGCTGAACTAAGATAGCAGGGCACAGTTAATAGTAATAAAATCTAAGCCTTACCAGAAGTTGGTCGACCGTGGCCTGGCAGCCAGATGCGCCCTCCTGCCTGTTTCTGTAAGGTGGAACCCAGCCTGGCCTGCTTCCCTACATGCCAGCTGTGTCTCCTTTCCTGTTACAGCGGCCGAGTCGAGTACTTTCAGCACAAACCTGCGGCTCCACAGAGCCCAAAATATTTACTGTCTGGCCCTCTGCTGTGGGGAGAAAAGGCCCTGTTTCTCAGTGCATGACCCTGTGCCATTCCCATAAGCCTTGATACAGCAGAACCGCGTGCTGGGGCAGGACAGCTGTTCCCGCTCGAGGACGGTGGCTCCTTTCTCATGGCGCAGAAATGCGATGCCATGTCCTCGGTGCGGCACTAATTAGGCCCAAAACAGTAATGTACACAAATGCAACGCTAGAGAACAAAACCCACCGCCAACCTGTGGTCACACAGGGTCAACTCATGAACAACAAGGGGAGTGGTGCTTCTCTCAAACAGTGATTTCGTTATAAAATAATAAATTTGAGCTGTAAGCTCTTAAGAGGCCATAATAGTAGTTATTCGTTGAAATCTGCATATTCTTTGAATGTTGTGCTCTATTTTTAGAAATATTTTGAGTATAAATCTTAACAATCAGAATTTAAAGGATCTCACAGAAATCTGGACCTACGATTTCTTTCCATCTGTGGGATGCCTGGGTGGCTCATTGGGTTAAGTGTCTGACTCTCCGTCTCAGCTCAGGTCCTGATCTTGGGGTCCTGGGTTTGAGCCCTGCATTGGGTTCCACGTTGAGCATGGAGCCTACTTTAAAAAAAAAAAGAAAAGAAAAAAAAGAGTTAAATCCCTGTGTCTGACAACATCCGGTCAGCTTCATGTCCCATATAACCCATCAGGTCAAATCTATGAAATAGAGGATGTTGGCTTAAGGCTACTCCCTTTTTGGGAGGAGAGGAGTTTGAAGCACTTGGTTTAGGATTTGAGGTAAGCATATATTCTTTCCCCCTTTCTTTCAAAATAGAGTTTCTTAAGATTCCTTATCTGTAAAGTGAGAAATCTAGCACATAGTACGGTGAAACACATAGCAAATGTCTTTAACCTCACGTATATAGTTAGAAAAAGGCAAACAATTTATTGAAGTTAAGCTAATGGAGTTTAAAATCGTGTCTCCTGATTATTGCAACTTAAAGACCATGTTTCAGATTTCTCTGAACTAGATTTTGTAAAAGAAACGTTTGAATTTTTCTTCTTAATACTGCACTTCAAGTCTTCAAATGCAAATAAGGCATTCTGCTGAAAAGCAGTAGATGTGTATAAGGGGACTATTTATAGATGCAAACAAAAAATAGCCTAAAATACAGAGACTCTTCTAGAAAGTTCTCCAGAATGATCCTAGAATCCTAGAATTTTAGCACTAGAAGGACCCTCAGAAATCATTTCATTCATCATGTCACAGTGTTACACAGATGAAAAAACTCAAATCCGTCCTTCCTGGCCCTGTGGGACCTTCTGCCGCATTTTTCCGCACACTTTGTTGCCTTCAGTCTTATCTCGCAGATAATCAGTCCGGCGTACATAACTTCAGGGAAAGCAGGTGTCTCAAAGGCCACATCCACCACCTGTTACCCATGCGACCCTCAGCAAGCCCATTTACTTAGCGAAGCCTTGTTCTCCTAGCCCGCGGGACAGAGACAGTGTGCCTGCCCCCGGTAGAGGGGCTGTCGTGGTGGTCCTAAGACAAGGCGTGCGGGAGGACTCTGGCCGCTAGAAACTCTCCTCCAGATGAGCCCCCGGCGGCTCCGGCTTCACGCAGTGAGCGGTGCACCGGGGTGGTCGTTCGTAATAAGCGCATCCACCGTGAACTGAACAACCGGTTAATAGCCAATTTTACTGAAAAAAATTTCATTAATTTAAAAAGCCGACAGTTTTGCTAAAGATTTCTTTTATGATGGAAGTGATCACTTTGGGGAAATAGATGCTGTTGCCCTTCGCTCGGGGGACCCATCGCCAGCGTCTTCCTTCTTCTCTTTCAGCCTTACCCAAGGAGTACCAGAAGATAGGGAAGGCCTTGCAGAGCTTAGCGACGGTGTTCAGCTCCAGCGGGTACCAAGGTGCGTGCGTATTTTCTTATCCTTCGGGCCCGTAGCGTCCAGTGCTGACCAGCCCCCCTCGGGACCTGCGCCCCCGCAGGGATGCTACAGCTGGGGACCCTTGTCACTGACCCTTGACTGGGCTGGGCTGCTCCCCCAGTGCTCCTGCGACCTCCCCCGCTGCTTCTGGGAAAGTGGAGGCGGAGGCTGCTTACGTCCATGTTTCTTGCTCGTTCTTGGCCTTTCTCTGCGCTCGGAGGCGGCTCTTGTGTTTTGTTGGAACAGGCAGCGGTGACCCGTCACCCCCGGCCCTGGCTTTCATTTCTGCCAACCTCGGAGGCCGGTTTTTCTGCTGCGAAGGCCGGAGCTCGTCAAGGCCATTGGGAGGGAACATTCTGACTAAGTAACAAATTTACGTTGCCTGAGGCCTCTCCGCGACCTAGAGTTACTTTTGGCGTGTCCCGTGCCGTCTGTCTGACCCATGGTGTCTGGAATTCATTGTTCTTTACATTGACAGCACTCGTGAGAACAAGCACATTTTGGTGAACTTTTGCTTAGTTTGCTCTGTGGAGCGGGTAGCAAGTAAAAGTATTATTTGTCAGGTGAGCGGCACTGGCTGAATTTGAGTGTGTCCGGTCGCTTACAGAAATGGTGGAATTGGTACCTTGGACTCGGTATTTATTCTGATGCTCAGGGGACATGGGTCTGTGGACGTGAGTGTCTGAGTATTTTCAGGAACAAGAAATGAGTCTCTGGCCAGAAGAGCCGGGGCTCCCACGTAAGTCCTGGCTGAATCGTGCCTCACCATCCCAACTTTCGGATCAGACGGGAGCTCTGAGGCTTGGTCCGTCTGGCCCCTCATGTTGAAGGTGAGGAACGTGGGCCTGGAATGACCAGCCCTCCGGCCACCATGCCGCCGGGGGTGATGGAGGAGCCAGGTGTCGGGCCCCACCAATCACTTAGGTGCTGGCAGGACCCCCAGAGTGCTCTTGGCTTTGTGCTTCTCTGGCATCTCGACCGGAGTGAAGATGCAGGGCCCCATCATGTCCATGTCGGAGCCCACCTGAATCTCATCTTCCTTAAGCCTCCCCCGGGGGCTCTCCATCCAGCCCTGCCCCCACTTCCTGCCATCACCCCTTAGTGTCCAAAACTCCTGTGGGCAGATTGGCTCTGCATTTGGGGCTCCCCCAGGTGCTGGTTCCTCACACCAGCCCCCACCCATCTGGTAAAGGCAGAGCAGAGCCTCCTGGTCCCAACAGAGCCCTTCTGCCGGTGGAAGGCTCCCTCCTCCTCCCCTGGGGCCTCCAGACTCTGCGGAGCTTGCCTAGGGCGCAGACTCAGGCCTTTCTGAATTGAGTTCCTTTGGATTTCTTCATCCCCACACGATGAAGGAGACTTGACGGAGAAGGCTGATGTTTTAGCTTATTTGGTATTATGACACCGAGAGCAAGAGTCCTGCAGTTGTCCCCATCCTAACTAGAAATGGAACCACTCCAAGATGAGCTGTGTAGCCATTGTTAGGTCCTTCCGGTAGCGTGGACCCAGACTTGAGGACTCCATTCCTTGAAGTCAGACAGAAAAACGTAAAAATCATTCAGAGCTACCTCGTAGTGATTCACTTGTTCTCCTGCTCGATGCCAGCAGAGACAAACACTCACCCTTCACTAAGTGTGGCGTGGGTAGAGGGTGCAGATAATTGAACCGGAAGTCTTGGAAAGGGGGCAGGAGAAGGCAGTTGGTAATCTGGGAAATGGGTTCTGAAGATGTTCTTTGGTACCTCGTACTCTACATAAATCTTCCCATTAATTTGTCATTCGGTGAACTTCCGTAGAATCCGCAGACCTTCAGAACAGTCAGCTTCTCTGGAGTTTCCTGTCCGTAATTTCAACGCAGAGCACCCCGGCAGAAAGGATAGATAGGGCTGCTCCCTGCAGTGGGGGGAGACCCCTGCAGGATGGGGACATCCTGGGGTGGGGGGTGGAGTGAGAGATGACCCTGAAGGCGCTGCGCCTTCTCGGCCGCACCCACCCGTGCGAGCCGCACAGAGGCACCGTTCGCTTCCTTACGGCTGGCCCTGCTTCGGGCTGTCAGTCGGTGCGTATCCAGCATCCACGCTGCCCGGGGCCCTGGGTCAAGTGTGAACAGTATTAAGTCAGCGCAGTGTGCTGTGCGGGGACTGTCCTTCAGCTTCCTAGAGATCTTGTTTTCAAAGAACTTCTCCTAGACTCACTAGTCCCCCTGGACTCACTTTTCACGTCTCAAGGCAGATGAAGGTCAGCAGAGCCGAGCGCTGTGTCTTACCACGTCCTCCTTTGCTCAGACGCGCTGGTGACGTGCGGCAGCGCTGCATGCTTGATCTTGCAGTAATTCGGAGGGCTCCAGCCTGAAAAAGTCTCGGATTATGTTAAATTTCCACGCTCCCTCTGGGAGTGCAGACACACGCAGAGGCATGCGGAGACCGTGCGCATGGCCTTTGCACAGATCCATGAGGCACTAATCCTCACGGGTTATCATGGAAAATATTTGATAAAAATATTTAAGTGGTTAACTGTAGCAGAGGAGAGGAACAAGTTTAGAAGCAAGACCTCTGGGACGCCTGGGTGGCTCAGTTGGTTAAGCGGCTGCCTTCGGCTCAGGTCATGATCCCAGCATCCTGGGATCGAGTCCCACATCGGGCTCCTTGCTCGGCAGGGAGCCTGCTTCTCCCTCTGCCTCTGCCTGCCTCTCTGTCTGCCTGTGCTTGCTCGCTTTCTCTCCCTCTATCACTGGCAAATAAATAAATAAATAAATAAATAAATAAAAAAAGCAAGACCTCTGGTTTTAGCTTGTTTTATAGACTTGACTTTAGAACCATGGGCATGTTTTACTTGTCTATTCTACATTTATTACTAGGAAAAAATTTTAAATTAGAATGTAAAGAAAAATCCCTAAAAAGCAAAAGCAAAATAAATCACTTGATACATCAGGGTGAAGGCATAGCCACGTGGGGAGAATTATTTCACATCACCATAAAACACTGGCTTTTGATTATACATCCCAGCAGATGCCTTAAAAGTCAAAAAGACTTCAAAAAATCTTTTGTTTTCAATCATCATATAGTTAGCAATAAAATGTTAATATTGTTATTCTAGAGCCTTCTAAAACTATTTTACAGGGCACCTGGGTGGCTCAGTGGGTTAAGCCTCAGCCTTTGGCTCAGGTCATGATCTCAGGGTCCTGGAATCCAGTCCCGCATCGGGCTCTCTGCTTGGCAGGGAGCCTGCTTCCTCCTCTCTCTCTCTGCCTGCCTCTCTGCCTACTTGTGATCTCTCTCTCTGTCAAATAAATAAGTAAAATCTTAAAAGAAAAACTATTTTACATATTGTACGGTAAAGCAAACGTAATTAAATTTCCGTTGTTTAGGAACTTTCCGTTGTTTAGGAACTAAGTTTTTTAAATGAAAGAGCTAAACATAAAAATGAGTTTTAAAATACATTATGAAAAATCCTCAAGTCCTAAATATGAATTGGAAATATCCATATGAGCTCATTATAGTTCTCCTCTTTTTAAAAAAATACAATTTGCCTTGCTCTGTTCATTGAAAAGTCCCTGAAATACCCAAGCCAGTCGCAAGAAGCCCCTCTAGCGCCCACGACAGGGGGAGTCCTCAGCACTGCGTTCCACCCGGAGCTCCTAGCTGAACCGAGATGCTGATTTGAAAAGCCTTCCAATAAAGAGAAAATTAGAGCATTAGTGAAAATAATACTTTCTCTGCAGTGAAGCTTATCAAGTACGTTTAAGTCCAAACTTGCAGTGATACTTTTTTAAAAAGTTAATCTGTTACCTCCGGGGAATGGTTAGAGAATCAGCTCATTATTCTGAAACGGTAAAGAGAAAGAAAACACTTCATGTGCTTTTTCTCTGCCAATAACCCAAGGTAACCAGATAGTCAATAAAGGAGAGTTTCTCTTTATAGAAGCGCTTCAGATCAAGAAGGAAAACCAGGAGTAGAACAGCAGCACTTTGCAGACCTTTCCTAAGATGAAAGATCTGGATGGTACGGGGGACAAAGGACTGTGTTCTCAGCACAGACACCCTCAACAGAACCCAGGCTGTGGGCACCAAGGCAAGGGCCTGGTTTCTTCAACGCCCCCAAAAGAAATTTGTGGGAAAAGAGGGAGGGAGGAGATGGAAGATAGATGGAAGAAGCACTTCAGCTCTGCCACGTGGGCTTTCTCTGTGCCGGAAAGCAGCCTGCTTGATTCCAGAGACCAGGAGCCTCTCACTGACCCGACATTCCTGTCAGGAGCCGTTCTGGCTTCCCCAGGGTGGTGGTGTACCGTCCTTGTTTTTTGAAGGTGCTTATCTTTGACATAGAGTTTATGGGTGCGTTGCTCTGTGGCCAGCGAAGGGGGCCGTGAGGGGTGGATGGTGCAGGTGCAGAGATACTGGCCACGCGCCGTTCGTTGGGAAGCCCGGGGGTCGCTAGAGGGGGACCATGACACTGGCCTCTAGTTTTGAAAAGTGCAGTGTTTGCTGTAATGAAATTTTTCAATAAAATCAACCAAGTGAAAATACTCTTGAGCACTGACGTAGATCTACTGATTCCCAGGCGAAACAGATCTCAACGCTGCGATAACAGAAGCAGGAAAGACTTACGAAGAAATCGCCGGTCTCGTGGCGGAGCAGGTATCCCCGCGCACACGGCCTCCCCGAGCGGACTGTAGGCTGTCGGACCCACGTGTTCAGTTAGCCGATTGGTGGAACAAACTTTGCAGATAGATCTCCTCTTTTCTCTTTGTTCATTGTGTATGGCCGTCGTGTTTCTCCGGGTAAGCCGCGGTGGTGGACGGTGGATGCACTGACCCGGAGAAGTGGACACGAATGCCTTCCGCTGTCAGTGGCTGAGACCTACCCTCCACCACCTTGGGGGTGTTGGGATGTTAGAGCAGAGCTGCGGTCACCCCCCACCCCCGGTCTGGACCCGTAGCCTGTCTGAGGCTTGCTTACTCGGCTGGTAATGGTGGTCGTGGAACCCGCCGTGACAGGCTCTCCGCCTTCGGCAGCCACTAAGGAGAAGGGACCCATGAGGGCCCTGGCAAGGGACGGGTCTTTGTTCCAGCCACGTGACTTTTACTGGCACCTTCAGTGGTCCAGTTCCCAGTTTTTTTTTTTATTTTACCGATAACCGATAATAGATTCCCTTAAGGGGAATAGACATTGATGTTGTTCCAAGTCCCCGAATTAAAGTTTCTCAGGTGACCTCCTGAAATAACATACTTCTGCACACACACGCACACACACCTTCATGTTGGTCACGGACTACCGCTGCTTGGAAGAAAAGATGAATTTTTAGAACTGTGCCTAACATAGCTATTAAAAATTATAATTCAGAAAAATAGAAAAATTTTAAGTTGCCACTTAAGATGACTACCAGATTTTAATAATAATTTATATTCTCTGTTAAAATGTAGACATTAAATGATTATGTCTTATTTGCTTATATATAAATAGTTTTTTGCCCATACAGTGTCATATTTTAAACCACCTCAAAGTAACTAACTTGACCAGCCAGCCTAAAAATCATCTGATATTTTATTTTCCCTCTAAACTACGATTGAGAATGTAATAGCCTTGAGGGTTGTTTTCTTGCAGGAAAACTATGCTGAATGCCTTAGCCCTTGATAGACAGTAACTCGTACCAAGGGCTTGGCCCATACTGTCCTCCAGTATGACCCTTTTCTTATCCTCAACGGTCTAGATTTCTCTGCCAGTAATAACTAACCTGTGTCTCGTTGTAGCCAAAGAAAGATCTCCATTTCCTCATGGAATGTAATCATGAATATAAAGGTTTCCTCGGCTGCTTCCCTGATATTATCGGTGCCCACAAGGTAATTTGATCACAGAAGTGCGGACAAGATGATATGGAGAGCCAGGGCCACGGCCCACGGCCACCGCGTGGGCCCTGTCACTCAGCATGGCCCTGCGTGGGGGGCAGGGGGAGGGGGCTTTCTGAAACCGACTAGAGCCCCTTGGGTTGTTGAAACACTATGCATAGTTTCTGGTTTCTTCTATTCTGTAAAGAGATTACTTTGAGGAAACAAAAGTGTGGAAAAAAGATTCCTTTATGCCTATACTTAGGCCAGGTAGCAAACAAAATAATCACGCTGTTGCAAATTCAAGATAAGATTGGGAATACAGTTTGACCTTATTAATGAGACCCCTGTAAGCTGCTGGGGCAGGTCCCCAAAGACCCTTCCCCGTCGAGACAAAGTCAGATATTCTGTCCCCCTGGGCCTGACAAAGGGTTTCCTAATAAAAATTTAAACGATCAACATAGATTTTATATTTTTGTACTATTAAGAAAACTATATAATTCCCACTATAAAGGTATTTTTAAACTGAATTTCGAAATGTTTTGGGTGTCCATGCATTTCAGCTCTGGCTTGTTTGTTTCAGACTCTATGTATTAGTTCAGAATAGGGGCATTTTATCAACTGTCATACTCCAGGGGACTGTGATGTACTTGGATTTATTAGGAAAATCTCTACAGAGGGCTGGTCTGCAGCCCTGGTAGTCCTGGCATGTGGCCGTTTTAGCGTTCAGCTTAATGATCCGAGCGTCAGGAAGGGGAAGTGTGCAACTTCAGATACTTTAATATAAAACTAAGAGCATTCTCTTTACCAAACCGTCCACCAGTGGACACTCAAAGGCATTTCCACACCAAGGCTGTTGTGCGTAAGGCTGCAGTGAGCCTGGGAGCACAGGGTCTCTCAGAGGTATAGAGAGCACAGATCTCAAAAAGTGTCTCCACAAAGGAAACATCAGACAGACTCATCCTTGTGGGAGGTGACGGACGTGAGCAGCAGTCGCTGTGGTCGCTGTGGTCGCTGTCCAGGGTCCAGACGCCAGGCCATTGTGGTTGCACTCACCTTGAACTCACACAGTGCTGAATGTCAGTTACAGCTCAATAAAACTAGGGGGAATTAACATAAGTAAATATAACACAAGTAAAAATCTTAGTTAAAAAAGCCAACTCAGAATAGTCAGCTTGTCATAGGGACTGAGGCCAGCAATTGAGAGTTTTGGGCAGGGCGGCTGGCTTATGCACGAGCATAAAGTTTTTCTTCCCAGACCGCTCTCATGAGCACTGTGATGGTCCTGGAGTGGGAAACGTTCAGCAGTGCTCTCACTCCTTCCGCCTGAGTATCAATTTGAAATCAGGGCAGCGCTCCTCCCAGAAACCAAAGTAAAGGTGACAGCCCACCTGTACCAGCACCCCCAGCCAGCACGCCCCGAACAGAGAGAGAGCGCACAGGTGCGAGCACAGACTGTCCCTCATCATTCTTTTTTTTTTTAAGATTTTATTTATTTGTTTGACAGACAGAGATCACAAGTAGGCAGAGGGGCAGGCAGAGAGAGAGGAGGAAGCAGGCTCCCCACTGAGCAGAGAGCCCGATGCAGGGCTCGATCCCAGGACCCTGAGATCATGACCCAAGCCAAAGGCAGAGGCTTAACCCTCTGAGCCAGCCAGGTGCCCTCTGTCCCTCATCATTCTAAACCCCGATGCCTGTGTCCATCTCCTGCACACCTCTGGTCCTGGCACGGGCTCGGATATTACAGAAACAGAGTGCTGTTTGCTTTTCATGCTGCTGTAGCAGAAAACTGTCCATTTTGGCTTAGCTCTGTTTTTCAAGAATAGCAACCCTTTTGCTTCCAAGTGACTTGCAGGAAGTTACATTCAGGCGCTCGCCTGCGTTCTCACTTGGTGGCCGGTCAGTTGTAGAAGACGTCGGCGCCGTCGCATGTGAAATGAAAGGCTGGTCCTTTGCACGTCATTCTGTTAACACTCTTGTGTTCATATCTCACAGGGAGCGATAGAGAAAGTGAAAGAAAGTGATAAGCTGGTGGCCACCAGTAAAATCACCCCCCAGGACAAACAGAACATGGTGAAGCGAGTTGGCACCATGTCTTACGCATTGCAAGGTAAGGCCCGGGTTTGGGTGTCGCTCACACAGACGGTTTCAATCCTTGTCGTTTCCCTGGCTGGAGAGAAGGCCCTCTGTGGACCACAGCTAAGCCGACAAGAGCTGATTTAGAGATTCCTCCCAAGCCCATTGTTTGCAGGGTCCCAGCGTTGATGCAGATGGACCCGATTGAGAGAGCCGGGAGTGCCAGCCTAACGAAGCCCATACTTCTGCATCAGGTCTCAGAGACAGTGAAGATCCTTCCTTCATCTCTGCTCCTGCGCGATGCTGTGTTAGGTTCCAGAGTTCAGCTTTCAGCAGTTTGTAACCTCTGTCCCTCAGGACCAGAGAATGTGAAGGGAGTTTGGACATGGCTTTTTCAGCAAAATTTGAGTGTTAGTAAAAAGATACTAAATAATTTTTATATATTTGAGTGCTTTCCGGCACACCGGAGCCACGAACGGGTTTTTCCTGTTTCGGTAGACAGAGCAGGCACGGGCAAAGGAGAAAGGGGAAGGATATTCTAGTTTGAACAAACCCACACAAAATAGGGTTCTTCCTCCTGAAGACCAGCTTACAGGCTGTTGGGGGATAAGTGTCAGTGATGGTGGCGGGCCTTGAGAGCTGGCAGAAGAGCCTGGTCTTACTGGGGGCATTAAGAGGCCACTGGAAGGCTCTATGGTGAGGGGCAGGGAGGTACACAGCTCAGGGAGAGGGTAGGAGAGGTTGGCAGGCAGTCTTCAGAAAGCCCACGCAGGACACCGCTGCCTCTGTGGTCTGAGAGTCGCAGGCACGAAGAAGACATGGTGCTCGGGGAGAGAAGGAAGCGCGTTTGCAGACTTGCCCAAGGAACAGCCCTCAGGACTAGGGAGTGCGTGGGACAGAGGCAAGAGTGTCTGTGTCTGAACGGGTTCCAGAGCCGAGGCAGCTAGGGGCGGGAATGGAAAAAAATGAGAGAAGATCTGGCTTCTGAAGGGGTCGAAACGGGGGATTTGGCTTTGAACTTGTGTGTGAAGTTTTCCGAACAGATAAAGGATAAGCTTTGTATGACTTCAGATAATACGAGACTCAAAACAGCGCCCTTACGGTGGGCGTGTGTGCCAGCAGCTGGCTTGCTAGGTGCACAGAATGAGGGAAGAGGCAGGTGGAGGTGTGACGAGGCCTCTGCTGAGGTGGTGGGGGGCTCGGGGCTGGTCCCGAGGGAAAGAGGCGGTAAGGGAGCCATCTGTGAGGACATAAATTCAGCAGAGCTGGAGAACAGGGGTCCAGAGCCTCTCACCTGGCAAGAGGTTGGGTTCTGGGAGCCCTGATACTCCGAGCAGCCAAGTCCATTCAGAAGAGGGTCCCCCTGCATCTCCCCCATCCCTACAGCCTTTCAAGGGGGCCCCGAGAAACCTGTCCAGGCAGCTGTAAGAGGGGACGGGGTGGGACCCGCTGGGGGCCTCACTGGGTCCTGTGTCACCGACAGTCTGCAGAGAGGGAGCCCCACGCCGGCCTCCTGCTCAGTCTCTCCTGGGAAAGCAGAGTCCACACGGGGTGGTTGTGTGTGTTGGGTTGCGCAGTGCACGTCAACAGGAATCATCCCTCTGCGGGGAAGTACGTTGCCCTCAGCGATGCAGATGATATTTGTAGCCTCTTTGCAAAGTGAAATGTCAGGGACTGCCCCAGGCCAACCGGGGCAACGCAGCGGAGCAAGCCCGCGGGCCTGTGGAAGGCCAGGGGGACTGACTGATGCCTTGGTTTCTGTTGTAGCTGAGATGAATCACTTCCACAGCAACCGCATCTACGACTACAACAGCGTCATCCGCCTGTACCTGGAGCAGCAGGTGCAGTTCTATGAAACAGTAAGTCGGCCGCCCGCCCCGGGCCCTTTGCACACACGCACGCACATGGAGGACTCGTGCTCACGTAACTTTGACCATATATAAAGTTAGTCTGCCTGTATTTTTTAATCCTACGTAATAAACGAAAGGAGGTTAGTTATGGAGTAGGGGTTTTTAAATCCCTTTGAATTATATCTGCCTTTTCCTTTTTGAATCCCACTGAGTTCAAAAAGTTTTCTCGTAAGGAAGAAGGGGTAGTGGATGCTAGTTGTGAGGCCCCTAGAAGTCCTACGGGGAGGTCCCCAGCCCCAGCCTCTCTGTGCCTGGGGACAGTGCAGGACAGGAGGGCCCCCGGCTCGGCAGGCCCTCCGTGGGGATGGAGCTGGCACCGTGGGCAGACTTCGCAAAGGAGCTTTCGTTGTGCATCAGAGGAGCCTCAGAGAGAAAACGAGAGGGAGAGAAAGCTCACATATTTTCAGTTAGGGAACCATCACTGAGATGTAAGCTTTTGTGCCTGCATAATTTTGTTGTTTACTGGCGTGTGCAGAGAACAGAGCGGTAGCGTGTAAGCCGAAGCTCCAGCACCTGAAGGCAAGTTCCCGAACCGTATCGCTGACCCCGTGCGGGTCACCATGCTCAGTGTGCCACTTGCGCCATGCTCTGCTCCGCGAGTGTTGAGGGCGATGGCAGACCAGCCCCACACTCAGCGTCCATGCACGTGTCCCCTTCGGGCGAGACAGTGCGGGAAGTGTGGGGCTCCCGCAGCAGATCCTTGAACGGCAGCTGTGACCAGGGTGCTTGCCGCAGAGTGTGAATCGTGTGTGGGAAGCAGCTGGTTTGGGAGCTGAGCTTCCAGAAGGAATTCCCTTAAGCACACTTGTCCCTTCCAGCGTGCAGTTCCTGGGCTCTCTGTGTTAACTAGCGCTGCCCCACGGTTGCCTTCGCATACTGGAATCCAGGTTGCTGCTGTTCTGCAGTAGAAGAGCCTTGAAGGGCACCTCTTGAAACTCCAATCATGTTGATTTGTTAGATAATCTCAAGCCCAAGTGAGGTTTAATTATCAAGGACACTGTGACTTGATGACACTTAATCAGTGTCCTTGTCGGATGTAACAGTTTTAGGAGAAAGTGCTTGAATGCTAAAGTTCACTTGCTTTTCGGTGGAGCAAACTTGTATTAAGCACGTAGTATATACTAAGCACTAAGCACAGATCCTTGGGCTCCAAGAACGGCCGCGACATCCGTGTCCTTGGGGAGTGTGTGTTCTCCCTGGGGGAGGCCTTGGCACGTAGCCATGGCTGCGGTCCCGCGCCGGCTCTGTCATGGGGGCGCCGACGGTCTGGGAGGCGTGCCCGGCAGCGGGAGCCCGGGAGTCCACGGGTGTCCGACAAGACAGGGCAATCGTGCAAGTAGGACACCCACGCCCGCCGGACCCCTGGTCTGGAGATGCTGCTCCTGAGAGAGACCAGGGCTGTGCCGGAAAGAAGGGGGGGCCTCCTGCAAGCTGGGGGCACCATCTGGGGTTGGGGAGGGCTCCGTGGCTGGTTGGTGCTAGAGGAGACTTGAAGCTTAGCCCAGTTGAAGCCTTTGAAATGTTTGCAGTGTCTAACTGGTAGGAGGAGGTGGGAGGGGTCGAATGCTGTCGGGCCCTGGTGGGACTGGGCGTCTCAAGGTTGTCTCGTTTCTTCACCAGATCGCAGAAAAGCTGAGGCAGGCCCTCGGCCGCTTCCCGGTTATGTAGAACACAACAGAACACCAAGAGAACTCCGAAGTGCTTCTTTCTGACTTTGGGCAATGCAATTTTATTTCTTCCCCCTTCACCCCTTCATCAAAAGCAAAAAGGAACGAAAGACCGAAAACCAAAAAGAAAGAGTTGCAAAAAACTGTGTCTATTTTATTAACCAAGTTCGTGGGGTTAGTCTTATTTGGTTCGTTTCCATATCCATTACTGAAAACAATGGAAATTGTCTCTATTTTTGGAAAGTACTTAAAGTTATCAGAATTTTGAATGGAAAATTAGGGGTTCCCCCACTGATATTTTACATAAAATTGTAATTTGTACGTCGTCCATGATCTTCTGGGTCTTACCCAATGTCAGATAATTACTAATTGCTTTCTTAAAAATATGAAATATACCAGAATAAAAAATATATATGTTTGTATATTTTTATAACTCTTTTCAGTCCCATGGGATTCCTATCTACTTAGGAAGCTCTACATGCCTTTCACTGACATATTTATGACTCCAGTGCTTCTGTTTCCAGGAGGGAGGAAGCCGGGAGGGGCCCTGGGGGCTGCCGGCGCCCTCCCAGGAGGCTCAGGGCAGGAGAGGGGGGCTCACGTGTCCCCTCAGAGCGAGCAGTGCAGCAAAAGCCCAGGATCCCATTCACTGCCCGCACTTCCCTCAGGAACACTGCTGACTGTCCCCTTCCACAGGGGTGGGGGGGGCTTCCTCCCCAGGCCTGGTGAAGGCATGGTTCTTGCCAGAAGGAATACATTGACAGGGGTGGGCACATGTCTACAGGGCTCTGACTCTGCTCCCAGGGCTGGAGCTGCTGCGCTGGGGCCTCTGCTCGGGGGAACAGACGTCCTCCCCACAGAGCTTCGCCCTGCATTGGTGTCTTCAGCTGTTGAGTCAGAGGTACTGAGACCTGTTTCCAAGGCCATGATTTGCCACTTACTTTGGAGGGTAGACAAGTGAACGGGGGTTTTACCTGAAAACGTGGAAACCACAGCGTGGTAGGCCTCTCCGTCCCCCAGGTGGAAGCGCTTAGGGACTGATAAGGGTCACAGGCTGAGTCGTGCACAGCGGTCCCTGGAGCTTTTGGTCTCTGTAAGGACAGCGTGATGGTCAGTGATGTGTTCCTGACCGCATCTGGAACTTGCGAGGGGATTTTTCTGATCACCAGCC
Organism: Mustela lutreola; assembly: GCF_030435805.1. Taxonomy (NCBI): domain Eukaryota; kingdom Metazoa; phylum Chordata; class Mammalia; order Carnivora; family Mustelidae; genus Mustela; species Mustela lutreola. The sequence continues at coordinate 9,458,422 of NC_081295.1, read as the reverse complement.
TCCAGACGGAGGCACACAGCGAAAGCTAATGGTGGCCGACTGTCAGCTTTAAACCCGAGCACTCAGATACACACACCGCCCCCCCCCAAAGCCCAGTGAGCCCATCCCCCACACTTGCCTTATGACCTCTCCCCACTGCTTTCATTCTCCTGACCTAGCGATGACAGTGTAGACGATGGAAGGTTTGGGCCAGCACAAATAAAATGAAACCAAAAAATAAGTAGCAGAGGAAATCGAATGAACATGAGTATGAGAATTTCTTGCTCTTTAATATCACGGGTTTTGTTAATGTTTTATAAGTAATTTTCCCTACTTGATTTTTCTTTTATAAAATCTCATAGAACAATGTTTATGATACAGCCATTTAATATATGTACAAATTGTAAAGAATATGTATAAATGTTTTACACAAATGTAAGAGCATGTAGAAGCCAACATATAAGTAAATTGTTTAAAAAAAAAGACTGTACAGTAAATTCTGAAAGCACTTTTTCAAAAACATTTTTGGTGTTTGTGTGATTTATTTTCCTCCTTTTTTTCTTTCTTTTTTTTTTTTTTTTTTTTGGATAATTGCTTCTTGCTTCCAGCTCCTAAAAATAGTCCAGATAATGAATTTTTCCCCAAAACCTAATTCTCCTGATATGAATTAATATTTTAATTCCTTAAGTCAGAGTCACCAGTCTTAGAAGCACGTCTTAATCACTAAAGAGCTGTAAGCACAGATCCTGATGCCGACCGAGCATATTAGCGATCCGTAGAGAAGCAGCCGACGGGGGTGTGCGTGTGTGTGTGTGTGTGTGTGAGAGAGAGAGAAGTGATGTTGGCTTGTCTCCATGTGCTGTAACCTAATCCTGTGATGTAAAAATCTCATGTCACAAGATAAGAGAGTAAGAGGGGAAAGAAATCAAATACTTGCTCTACATACACGCACACCGTATTCAAACAAAATAAGGAAATTTGACAGTTAAAATCCTTTCATGGGCACACAGCAGTGGCTGTGGCCGGGTCCACCTTGGTGAGCGAAGTGGACGTTGCCGAGCCCACGCATAACCTCGGTCCCTGCCACCATGGGACTTTGTTCAGGAACCCACTGGGACATGACCGGGGCAGCTGGGGAAGGAGGTGGACTGGTGTCCACAGACTGGGTCATCCTAGCAACTTGAAGATTAAAATCTTCTTCTCTGAGGCCATCTTTCATGGGCATTTTTGGGACTCAGAGATCTTCACTTTTTTGAGGACAGGTCTGTCCACATTCCTCTTCCCCAAATGTCTTTCTCACCAGTTGTCCAGTCCTGTTCCTTTCAGGTATCTGCCATCCATCAGCCCGACCATGGCCACAGCCCAAGAATGGACAGGAAATCAGTTACCCATGAGGCCATCTGTCCTTCCGAGCTGCGTGAGCAGCCGGGCGCACTGCTCGAAGTTCTGGCCACGGGGAGGCTGTCCCTTCACCGTGTGCTTCAGGGGTGTCCCGGGAAGATGGTGCCGTAGCTGTCTGCTTTCAAGTGGCGTCTACATCCTGTGCAGAACCATCTGTAAACCAGGCCTGAGGCTTCGCTTCGTCCCTTGGCTGACCTTCGGCAACTCCCCAGGCAGCCACAGGTCAGGCCGGGAGAGGAGGATGGTGTAGCGGAGTGCGGACCGTGGGCCTGTGGGCCACTCGTCCCCACAGGGCCTATTCACATACGCTCCACTTCCCTTTGCTGATGGGGTGCTGCCCTGTGTGCCCAACTTCATGGCCTGATGGGACAGATAGCACCCAGTTCACGATGGCAGCTCCAGTCGCGATGGGTAGTTTGGGGGGCCCATGGGTAGGCGTTCAGTCTCTACTGAGGCCCAGTAGCAAACCCAGAGCTGTTTCTCACAAGGGGAATCATTATCTGGGTGGGTGGGGTTAATAGCAAGGCTTGGCTCCAAAATCCTAAGGGCTTGCTTTATTACTCACCTCTAGGGCCCTGCCAAAGGCTCCAGATGGCATCCCTGACTGCTCTGACATTCCAGGTGCCACTGGCGGTGCTGGATCCCATGGCCCCAGCCTGGGAGCAGAGCAGCCTGTGTTGGCGGCCTGGACCTGCTGGGAAGCCGTCTCTTTTCTGGGCCCCACATCAAGTATCTGTACACCCTATACAGATGGCCCTATTGGTGGCCCTGTTGGCCTGAGGAAGGCGCCAGGAAAATGAAAAAGGCACCTAAGGAAAAAGGATGGCAGGAGATACTCAGAAAAATTATAGCTGGCTGTGAGCCAGGGAAGTAACAGGAAGTTGAAAGTGAAAAAATTACCCATTGCAACATTGATGCTTGGAAAATGCTCCTTCAAGATGCAAAAATTTAATGACCTAGGGTGCATTTTGTGGTTCCTATAGGATATGTTGACTTTTGATTTTTATTTGTACCAATCTTTATCACAGAAGAGCAATAATTACAGAATAATTTATAATCTTTACAAACCTCGACGCTGTAAAAATCAGTATTTGGAGAGGAGAGGTGAAGGCACAGTGAAAGAATGGCGCCAGTCTCCTTGCCAAGGCCGTCCGCACACGCCTCTCCTGCAGCAGGCAAAGGGCCCAGACGGAGCAGGGGACGATGAGCCAGTCTGTCTAAAGGCCGTGGAACCTCTGGGGAGAAGACTGTTCCGCTTGGCAGTCAACAGTACGTCCAAAGGTCCGGAGGTGGAAGTACGGGCCGCATCTTAGACCAAAACAGGAAGTTGAAGGAAGTAATCGGTCTTTGGGATTGGCAGAGCTCTGTGGGGGGGGTAGAGAGACCAGCAAGGGGTGTCGTTTGGGCCAGGCCAGACCAGCGGCTTGAAGTTGCAAAGGTAGTGTTCTGGGGAGTTCCACTGCAGAGGGAGTGCATGGAGCAGAGTTGGGGAAGCCCGCGCAGTGGGGTTGGTGGTGAGTCATTCATTCTGGAGAAAAGCCACTGACTTCCTGAAAGTAATGTTAAGTTTACCAGCATTCCGGAGTCATGTGCTCCTCCCTGGGGATAAAGTGACGTCACAGCATGTGGCAGGGAGCGGGGACACAGCCCCCTCGGCTCTCCTGCAAGTCTTCTCAGCCTGAGGTCACGGTGTCTCCAGAATGCATTTCCTGAGGCTGGTCCTCTGGTCTGGTGGGTAGAAGTCCGAGAGGCCTTAAACGTCCTCCAATGTAGAGAACAGCCCTCACCATAAAAAATTATCCACCCAGGATGTCCGGAGTACCCAAACTGGGAAGCCCTACTTTAAAGCAAACAGACAAGGGGCACCTGGGGGACTTAGCCGGTTCAGCGTCTGGGTCTTGGTTTCAGCTCAGGTCATGATCTCATGGGTGGTGGGTTCGAGCCCCAAATTGGGCTCTACGCTCAGCAGGGAATCTGCTTGAAGGCTCTCTCCCCCAGTCCCTCTCCCCAACTCAGATGCATCCTCTCTCCCAAATAAATCTTTTAAAAAATATATAAAGCAAACAGACAATTACTCTTTGCCTGGGGGCTAATAGATGGTCCCGGGTCCATACAGAAGGTGCTCAGTAAATGCACGTGGATGAGGATGAATGTAATGCTCAATAAATGCACACGGTCATCGATAAAATATAAAAGAGCCCAGGGTGATGGGGAATAGAGGCAGCAGGAGATTCGGTGAGGCTAAAACCGCAGCACTGGGACCAGGGAGCAGAGCCGAGCGCTGGACAGACTCCCTCTACACCACACAGACCTCAGCGCACGCTGCTGAGTTCAGCCCCGGCACCGAGGAGCCCCCCGAAGTGCGAAGACTGGCCTTCCCCTGCAGACCTGAATTGTGAGGTGGAGCGTCAAGTCTGACAACAACGTCTGTCACCTTGAACAAGTCTCACAGGTTCTCTGCCCTCAGTCCCCTCCTCTGCGGAGAGCCCAGACGGGCGTGGGCTTGTCCCAGAGCCCCTCCCGGCTCTGGGAATCTCCCTGAGTCGCTTAGAGAGGAGGAGGCTGGGGGCCTGAGGACCACGGCCTCCTGGCTTCAGCTGGGGCCAGCACCTCTTTGGGACAGCCACCCCAAGGGACCTCTGGAACACAGTCCCAATGGGCTTCAGGGCAGGGTGGCGTGTGTCCCAGAACCTTCTCTCATCACCTGTCACCCCTGCCGCCAGTTGCACCAGCCGCTCCAGACACATGTCACCGAGCAGGAGACAAAGGGGGCCTTCCGAGCAGGTGCCGTCTGGGCTGAGTGTCGGGACACCCTCTTTCTGTTCCCAACCTTCTTGATATCAAAGCGGTCAGCAAGCACGAACTCACTCCATAGCAGTAATGAGGTGAGGCGTGGCTGCCCACGCTGTCTTCTAGAATAGTCACTGCCTGTTTTCACACAGGGGGGCGTCCGAGTCCAGGAGGGGCACGCCTCTGCCCCAGGCCTCTCCGGCCCCTCCCACATCTGGAGCGCATTCCCTGATTCCCTTTGCCTTGGCAGACCCTGATGCTTCACGAAAGCCAGCGGAGCTCCAGAACCTTCCCTCTTCCCAGAGTTGGTGTTGGCTGAGTTACAGGGAGGGAGACTGCTTCTCCCCAAGGCTTGTGGGCGTGCCCACCTGTGCCTTCCCAGCCGCACCCGCAACACCACGGTCCCCCTGGGGGGCATCCACATCGGCTGAGGCCCTTTGGGCTTACTGTCTGGACTTTCAGTCCAGGGTCATGGGACGTAGTCTGGCTGGATTATGGACTCACCCGTGTCAGGCATGAGAGCCACGGTCCACGGAAGGGACAGCCAGCAGGCCGGACGCTGCCAAGAGCAAGCCGGAGTCACTGTGTCAGGCAGGGTCCTGGGTCCAGCAATGATGGGGGCCGCAGAGGACCGCAGCTCCCACAGATCACAGGGACCAGCGCCCGCTGACAGCGCCCCACAACCGAGAAGGAGCAGAAGCAGAGGAGGTCTGTGCGGGCCCCAGACTGACTCGGTCCCTTTGCAAAGGGAGGGTTTTGCAGCCGTCAGACCCTTCAGACCCTGGTCACTTAAAAAAAGGCAGTGGCCCCAGGAGGTTCTGCCCCATCGGTCACGGAACAGAACCGAGATCCTTCCTTCACGGCTTGAACACAACAAACACGAAGGGCCGCCAGCTGACCCGGCCGGGACGGGGGCCTCGTCCCGGCTACGGGCCCACAGAGGGACTTGCGAGTCTGGGTCGTTACCTTCCTACTTTCTGTGTTGCCTTTTTTTTTTTTTTTTAAGATTTTATTTATTTATTTGACAGAGAGAAATCACAAGTAGGCAGAGAGGCAGGCAGAGAGAGAGAGAGGAGGAAGCAGGCTCCCCGCTGAGCAGAGAGCCCGACGCGGGACTTGATCCCAGGACCCCGAGATCATGACCTGAGCCGAAGGCAGCGGCTTAACCACTGAGCCACCCAGGCGCCCTGCCTTTTTTTTTTTTTTTTTAAGATTTTATTTTTTTTATCAGAGAGGGAGAAGGCGCACATGCGTGAATGGGGGAGCAGAGGAGGCACAAGCAGGTCTGGCGACAGCGTCACAATCTGCTCAGTCTCCTCGCATAGACGTGGGCCACCCTCCATGGCCAGCTGTGGCTTTCTGGGGGCCGCACACGGGCAGCGCCCCCATGCCCCCCATCTCTGTCCAATCCTCTCCTCCGGCTGCCTTTCCCATCCTGGCTGCCTGGGCGCCACCCCCCACCGAACGTGGATTCTCTGGCTCCCCTACTCCGCGAGACCACAAAACTCAATCCAGTCTCCCCCTCCCCGTTCCGGGCCTGGCATCCGTGTTCAGGCAGGAATTCGGGGCCAACATGGGGCTCACCCTGCTTCTTTCTCTTCTGTCAGGGATCAAAGTCCTGCACCGCCTGGTGTCCAATATCTGAACCCATTTTTCACGTATTCTCTCCATTTTTCTCTTCATTTAAGGAGGGGTAGCTGGCCTCTCCTCCACCACCGTTGCTAAAAATGGAAAGGATATTGTTTATTTTTAAAATCTAAGGCCCGGGTAGCTTTCCTGCTCACAGAGAGCACTTGGCGCGTGCACCCCTCACGATCTCTTCTACTTTGAAGCCGGTTCCAGCTGTCCCTGTGAAACCACTTAAAAGCATAAAGTTGAACAAAAATCAAAATAGCTGCATGAATGCTTTGGCGGGGCTCTGTTTAAGTTTTCTTTTAATTTTCATTTTTTTAAAAGATTTTTATTTATTTATTTGACAGATCACAAGTAGGCAGAGAGGCAGGCAGAGAGAGGGGGGAGGAAGCAGGCTCCCCACTGAGCAGAGAGCCTGCAGCGGGGCTCCATCCCAGGACCCTGAGATCATGACCCTAGCCAAAGGCAGAGGCTTTAACCCAGTGAGCCACCCAGGTGCCCCTAATTTTCATTTTTTTAAAGGTTTTATTTATGTATTTGAGAGAGAGAGAGAGCATGAGCAGGAGGAGGGGCAGAGGGAGAGGCAGGCTCCCCACCTCGCAGGGAACCCAATGTGGGGCTCCATCCCAGGACCCTGAGATCAGGACCTGAGCCGAAGGCAGACACCCAACTGACTGAGCCACCCAGGCGCCCCTGGGCTCAGTTTTAAACTGAGTAACCATTTTTCTCGCTCTCGTCTGCACACCTCCCCTCCTTCCTTGGCCTTCTGTTTCAGGATCCCAGGATCCCCACCCTCTCCCAAAACATACGAGGCTGACGGCAAGTGCACAATTCCTATCGAAACCGGCTAGATCCTGTATCTGCCTGTAAAACCCCGGTCCCTTTCTGGGCCAGGGTGGGGGTGGTAGTTTTGAAGGCCTTCACCTGCTTCGGCCTCCTTTGCCCGGCGAAGCAGTAAAGCCAGCGCGTTCCTCTTCCGAATTCCGTCTTCAAGTTCTGGCTCAGGGGCGAGGCCCGGAGGTGGATTTTGGACAACACCTGCGGGAGGCAGTACAAGTTTAATATGTCATGGCTCTCACCTTCTCTGGGCCCACTGAGGCACCCCGCTTCCCCGTCTCCACAAAGTCAGGCGTCCCTGTGGTCCCTGTGCCAGCCAGAGAGCATTGTGCACCCTTGCTCGTGGACGCACGGGATGGCGGGAGCGCGTCTCCCAACTCTTCTCCGTGGCCCACAGGGACAAGGGGAGGGGGCGCTGAAGGGTGCACGGATGGCAGAGGAACACACAGAGGGGAGGTGGCCCGGGGAGCGGCTGCCCCCCCACCACCACACCACAGAATTTTCAGGAGCTAGAAGTAACCCCTGCCACGTTGAGCCACTGAACCGGAGTTGTGTCTTAACGTAGCACGGGCTACACCGCACCCACCCCCCCTCTCCAGGCCAGTGTAGCCGCTCATGATGGCGCCAGCGTATGAACTCACCCTGACCCTAAAGCAGGAGTCTGGAAACATGTTGGCTCAATGAAGCAGACATAGTTGAAAATGAACCATTTGGAAAACTCTCCATCCTCCTCCAAATAAAGAGCAGAAAGAAGCAAAACAAAACAAAAATTTACAAAAGCCAATAAAGCACTTTGGGGAGATTGAGTTCTTCGGTTGATGTGTTTAAGTCACCCCAGACAGATGGATCTGTTGCAGGGCAGATGGGCCTGGTGTTCCCGCGGCACACCTCTAAACAGAAGGGACAGTGAGTTCCCATGAACCGTAGCCAGATACCTACAAGAGAGGAAGCACGGACGCCTTCCCCCTCCCCGGGGAATTAAGGTTTTTCTTGAGGAGCCCTGTATGCTTGACCCTCTTCTTCTGATAACGTTAACTGCATTTTCTTGTACCTTGGAAATGTCTTCGTAGTTAACATCTACTTCCCCTGGGGTGCCTGGGTGGCTCAGTTGTTAAGCGTCTGCCTTTGGCTCAGATCATGATCCCGGGGTCCTGGGATCAAGCCCCACATCGGGCTCTCTGCTCAGCAGGAAGCCTGCTTCTCCCTCTCCCACTCCCCCTGCTCCTGTTCCCTCTTTCGCTGTGTTTCTGTGAAGTAAATACATAAAGTCTTTGGGGGAAAAAAAAAAAAAAGAAAGATCTACTTCCCACCATCTTTAGAGGTACTTGTGTGAGCAGCTTTTTCTAACTTGCTTCTAAAATAGGAATTCTTGGCCTTGTGGTCCCCGTAATATCAGGTGTGTGCATCAGTGAGTTGTAGCTGGGGTGTAGGGGTGCAGGGGTCCCAGACGGACCAGGGTCAGCCACTCACCGCAGCTAAAACCCAAAGGCAGAGAAACAAGTGGGTCGTGGAACAGGAAAGGGATTTACTCCAGTGAGGCCAGTGCTGGGAAGACAGTGGACGAGCATCTCAAAGACAGTCTCTGAAGTCCTGAAAGTAATTCCAGGTTTATCCAAGGAGAACATGGAGCAAAGGTGGGTGGGCACGTGCAGGTGGGCTGTGAAGGCCATGTGCGTCCCTGGCATGGAGTCCGTCATGGCCAAGGATGGTCTTGCTGGCTCAGGGCAGGCCAAGTTACTTGGGGGTGGGGAGCGAGGGTGGATTTCGGTTCCCATCACGGGGAGGCTTCGCCCACAGATAGGGTCTTCCGTCTGAGCGGAGAGACCAGCTGGAAAGTTTGAGGTCCAAAAGGAGGCGGCCGAAAACCTTCTTCAGAACCACAGACGATTATAGGGTTCCTATTCGTGTGCATGCCTTGCATTTTTCTCAGATGGGGAGCCCCCACTGATGCTAACATTTCTGGGAAAGGGCTTTATACCTTGCATTATCTTTTGAAAGGGACGGGTGACTCGGCTAAGGATTCAGAGCTGGAGCTTTCCAGACAGAGTCCAGCTCCCGTCCCGTCCGCCGCATCCCGGTCTCCTTCCTCCTTCCCTTTCCTTATCACGCGCGGACTGACGGAGCGCTGCGAAGAGAGAGATGGGTCACCTCGCAAGTGGACAGGAGGTAGTTCCCTCTTGGCCCTCAAAGCTTCCAGCAGTTTCCCCCAGTCAGCTGTCTGAGCGAGACCCAGTATTTCAGTCCGTGGGGTCACTGTGGAGAGCACCAGGGCTCCGGACGCCCAGAACCTCGTGGTAAGAGGTCACGGACGGCAGAGCGGAGATCTGCTCTCCACCTCTGGCCAAAGGGGAGGTGAACGGGAAAGGAGCTGAGCCGGAGGAGAAAAGAGAGGCTCGTTCTGCTTCAGAGCCAGTGGCCCTGTGTGGCTCCAAGTAAGGTGTGAGATTTTTGTAGGATGGGTTTTGGAAAGGAGAGAAAGTTATGGCAGAGAAGGGAAAAGAGAAGGCAGTAAGGAGAGTGCAAAGACCCCCGGCTGGCGGCTGTCTCTGTCCCTGTAATGATCTAAATAAATCCGTGCAGGCTGGGGGATGGGGGGTGGGGGCTGGGCAGAAGCGGGGAAGCGGGCGGAGCTTGGAGACTCTCACTGCAGACACTGCGCTCAGCCTGGATGTGGAGTCACCCCTAATTTCTAATGTAAGTAGGCTTAGAAGCACAAACTCTGGGGCATTTTTATAGGTCAAAAGCCATGTCTTGGGGTTCCTGGGGGGGCACAGTCAGCTGAGCATCTGACTCTTGGTTTCGGTTCAAGTCATGATCTCAGGGTGGTGGGATCGAGCCCGGAGTCGGAGTCGGGCTCTGCACTCAGCATGGAGTCTGCTTGAGATTCTCTCTCTCTCCCTCTGCTCCCACTCATGCGCCCATGCTCTCTGTCGCTCCAATAAATAAATAAATACATCTTTTTTAAAAAGGCCACATCCTTAATGAGAAACAAGCAGAATACCTCTTTTAACAAGGAATCCTTTGGGAAACTGCAGAAATAAGGACCTAAGAGGGATAGGAGCTAAGTGGCCTTAGGAGGTCACAGTTCCCTTTTACTTTCCGTCTGGCTCACAGTGCTGTGACAGACCCTTTCTTAGTTCTCATTTTTGTTCCAGCTTAGGTGGATTTGTGTTCAGTTTTGTGGTTAAAACAGTCCCCAAGGTTGATCTGAGAAAGGCTGTCGTGTTTATTCACTTGTGGTCTGCTTTGTCTTTCATGCTCCCTGCGGGGACACGTCTGTGAATACAGGACAAGGTGACCTCCTGCTTCTAGAGCTGTGCAGAAAATACCCATGATCCGTGCCTTCCTCAGCAAAAGAGGACAAACACTCTGGCCTGAAATCATCATCAGCACCATGGAAAAACCAAGTTTTCTCAAAGAGAGAAAATATGAAATCAGAGACCATGTAGCCAACAGGAAAAAACACAGGGTGAGAAGTCCGGAGAGTGATATCTAATAGCAAGTCTTCTCAGGGCTTCAGTGTCTTATAGCAAATCAGAAATCATTCCTGTCCTTTCCACTTCAGGATTGCTTTGGGAGGAAAGAAATGACATTTGGAAAAAATTAAAATAACATAACTGTTTCTAAGACAGCACTAAGCCTTATGCCACAAAAACAGCAAGAGAGATTATCTTATGCTGGCTGTTCTAGACACAGGAGACACTGTTGGTCAGCCAACCACAAACCCATTCTTTCCCATTCCTTTTTCTCTCTTGTCCATCTCAACCAAAGAGTTGGGAAAAGTCCCTTTTATAGCTAATGCCAGGCATGTGACACAGTTCTAGCCAAGGAGACTTCAGTGGAAATTTGTGGGGGCTTCCGGAGAAAGCCTTTTGCCTTTTTCTTACAAAAGAGACAGAGCTGCTTGAGATCCCTCTCTTCTTTCTACTTCAAATATCAATGTAATGGCTGGAGCTGAAGCAGCCATTTCGTGATCATCAGGACAACAGGCCAACATGCTAATGATGTAGTAGGTTGGGTCTGAGGACCCAGAAGGGGCCCAGCAGGACCCGCAAAGGTGGTCCTCAATTTTATGCAGGATAGAAATCAAATGAAAGCCAAGAAAGTGGAAGCAGAGTTTATTGAATAGCATAAGTGACAGGTAGAAAATAGCAGACAGAGTGTCTGGGAGACTTGGAGAGGATATGAAAATGAGTCTCTTTGTTATTTGGGGATAGGGGCGTATGTTGGAAAGGGGCTCTAGGATACATGTTCCTTCAGAAATCTTTGATAGGGTCTGACCAAAGGTGAATGACTGAGTAATAGGTGTTATTTTATAAATAATGGAAGGTAGAGGGTGTTGATTCCAGTGTGGGCTGAAGTTTTTCAAAGCTAATGTTCTAAAACACGTTTGGGTTCCGGCTTTCCCTGGACGTGATGAGGTATTGGGTGCCTAGGACAATAATGTGCTTCCCTGTTGGAGTGGGAACATAGCTTCTTGGGTTTTCAGACAGAAATATAGGGGGTGCCTGGGTGGCTCAGTTTGTTAAGCGTCTGCCTTTGGCTCAGGTCACCATCCCAGGATCCTGGGATCAAGCCCCACATCGGGCTCCCTGTTCAGCAGGAAATCTGCTTCTCCCTCTTTCTCTGTCCCTCCCTCTGCTTGTGTGCTCTTCCACTCTTTCGCAAATAAATATATAAAATCTTTTTGTTTTTTAAAGATTTTATATCTTTATTTGACAGAAAGAGACAGAGCGAGAGCATGAACATGGGGTTGAGGGGGATGGAGGAAGAAGCAGGCTTCTCGACGTGGTGCTTGATCCCAGGATCCTGGGATCATGACCTGAGCTGAAGGCAGATGCCTAACAACTGAGCTACCCAGGTGCCCTAAAATATTTAAAAATATACATCTAGGGGTGCCTGGGTGGCTCAGTGGGTTAAGCCTCTGCCTTCAGCTCAGGTCATGATCCCAGGATCCTGGGATCGAGCCCCACATCGGGCTCTCTGCTCAGCAGGGAGCCTGCTTCCCCCTCTCTCTCTGTCTGTTGCTCTGCCTACTTGTGGTCTCTCTCTGTCAAATGAATAAATAAAATATTTTTAAAAATAAAAATAAAAATATACATCTAGAACATGAGAAAATAGGGCCTCATGAGAAAACAGCAAAGATGGAAACTTCCTAACACGGAGTCCCTTCAGCTTCTCTACCTCACCAAGAATTATGGTGCAGAAAGAAAGAGCTGAGAGCTGCTACCTTCCCTCCAGCTGACCTAGCTCGAGAGTCCTGGTTCATCTGAGACTTTTAGAGTTGAGTTTTCTATTGCTTCCAGCCAAAGCCTTCCAAAGTACTCCTGATACACCGGCTACAATATGTTATTACTGAAAGATTTTACTAATTTTGTCCAGAAGGGAATGACCATGTAATGATCCAAAATTTCACTGTCCTTTTCAAAACAGTATTATGAAGCAAAATTGAAGAGAAATTTTTTTTAAGAATTTGGGGCACCTGGGGGTTCAATCAAATAAGTGTCTGCCTTCAGCTCAGGTCGTGATCTCAAGGTCCTGGGGCTGGACCCAGGGAAGCCTGCTTCTCCCTCTCCCTCTGCCTGCCGTTCTGCCTGCTTGTGCTCTCTCCGTCTCTCTGTCAAATAAATAAATAAAATCTTAAAAGAAAAAAGAGAATTTATATTTTGGGGCACCTGAGTGGCTCAGTGGGGTAAGTGTCTTACACTTGGTTTCAGCTTAGGTCGTGATGTCAGGGTCTGAAGATAGAGCCCCATGTTAGGCTCGCTGCTCAGCAGGGAGTCTGCTTGTCCCTCTCCCTCTGCCTCTTCCCCTGCTCCCACTCACTTTCTCAAACAAATAAATCTAAAAAATGAGAATTTCTATTTCAATAACTTCTAAACATACAGAAAAATGCATGGTTGTAGATGCATACTTTATATAATTTATCTTTTTAAATTTTTTATTTTATTTTTAATTCCATTACAAATTTATTTTCTGAAAGTTTTCAAACATGCAGAAAAACACACGCACCCAGAAAGTGTTTCCTTTCTCACACAACCACAGAAGGGGTCATCCCCCAGCCTCCCAGCCTGCCTTCCTCCAGAAATGGGGAACTTAGCTCTACACAGGGCAGCCTTTTTTCTTTTTTGACCCCTCATTGCTAGAAAAGTCTTCTGAACATTGAATTAAAACTGCTCTCTGGGGTGATGATGTGCAGACCTTATTACAAAACCCCTTGTGGCATTTCTCTGTCTCTGCATCTTGGAACCCGCTCAGAAAGGAGGTATTTGGGAGGAGGGTCGAGGATGCGGCGGAAACAGGCTGAAGTGGGAGCACATTCCAGAGGCCTGAGCCTCCTCCTGAGCGGGAATGTGGCCCTGCCCTCTTCCTCCCCGCCCCGCCCCCCAGCTAGCTGCCTGGCTCTAGCTCCGGGCATAGGAGGGGTGCGGGAGAAAGACCTTCGTTGTCAGAACCACTTGAGCCGACAACCCCTGAGCCGGCCAAACCCAGGCCAGATAATCGTCCGCCATGGGAGGTGCCCCCCGAGTGTGGAATCGAGCACGCAGGCAGCCAGACGCGAGCTGTCCGTGGCATCTGGCCCCACACCCCGACCTGGGACCGGTGGGCTTTGTGTGGGTCGTTAGCTGTGATGCGGGATGCAGGCCTGACGGGCAGCTGCTCTGCCTGTGTGCGGGGCTTGGTCTTGGCCTCAGAAGTGAAGAAAGCGCCCCGGGGCCCCAGAGCCCACAGGCGCCCATGCAGGCAGGCTTCCTTTCAGCCCATCCAAGCAGCAGGTTTTGTTGACCTTCACTCGGAGACCGGGAGGGAAGGAAGCCGCCCAGGGCCCTCCGGGCAGAGAGGGCAGGCGGCGCACAAACTCGTGGGAGAGCCTCTGAGTCACCCGCACCTGGATCTGCGAAGCTCAGCGCCCGGCACCCTCCCGTGCTCTGAGACAGTCCCCCGGGGAGGCCAGGCTGCTGGAGGGGCGCCGTGAGAAAAACCAAAGCAAGCCCTCCCCCATTCCCTGGAGCTCAGGTCGTAGGTGCAGCCCTGTGTGTGCAGGTGTGCGTGCAGGGGTGTGTGAGATTCGGAGGCATTTACTCCTTTTTCACAAACATGATAATGAACTTCTGACCACCCTCCTACGAAGGCCTCCTGGACACCCAGCCCACCGCGTAAAGGCCAACGGAGCCAGGCCAGCTCTCCCAGGGAGACCTGAGAGCCCAGCGGGGTCTCATCTCTTTGTTCAACAAGGACCCCTGGAACACCAGGCACCGGGTGTCCTATGGCAGCCGAACAGATGCAGCCCTCGCTTTATGGAGCAGCAGGACGGGGTTGGGGGATGCTCGGAGTGATGGCTAGCACCTCCCTAGGGCCCCCTCCAGCCCAGCTCTGTCCCAGACCCTTTCCATGCATCTTCCTTCTCACAAATCCATGCAAAAGCATGTGAAGCCCCAAGCAGGTAAGCAAATTGCTCAAGACTGCCCAGCTGGGAAAGGGTAGATCAGGCCATCAGGCTGCAGAGCTGCCTTTGACTCCTATGTGCTGGTCACCATTGGAGGATGTCAGTGGAGTAATTCACGGTCAAGAGCTGAACGCTGGTAAACAAAGGAGAAGCATCCCACTCTGCCTGTTGTGTTGGCGCGCCCACTGGGTAACACGGTTGTGGGAATTTCCCATTTCTGGAGGAATCTTGGCTACAAATGAAGAAGGAATGAGAGAATCGAACCGAACTGTTGACAGGGGTTACAGCATGGAGGGGTGGGGGCCCTGCGTCACAACGAGGAGAAACCAGACATATGCTTCCTGATGGGAGGCGCACACCCCAGCCACGAGTCGGAATCTGCTCGAGCTTCTGTCTCTCACGCCCCCACCCCCGGGCCACAGATCGCACAGAGGGCAAACAACCCCAGCGACCACACTCAGCGGAGTCCCGTCTTCCCCTTGATGACGCTCCACGCCGTCGAGAGCCTCGCTGGAGAAGGGTGTCCGGAGTGTTCACGGGGCTTCTAGGAGTGGGGGCCCTGGAAGCCAGCCCAGGGGAGCAGTGAGTGTACCGGAGCAGACCAGGAGGCATGCGGAACAGCCCCAGGAGCCTGGAGGTTTCGCCAGGGAAGCTAAGGGGGTTCAGAGTCCCTGCCGCCGAGTTTCCTGTGTGCTTTTCATCCTCTGAAGTCGGTAACTAGACCTTCAGGCACAGCGAGGGTGAAGCAGGAAGAATCGAGATGTAAAGAAGAACCACCGTCAGCTCATCTGTGTTCGGCAAGTGCTCCCATCGGGCTGGCCGTGACCGGCACCCCACAGGACCCCAAAGACCGGTCTTTGTCCTACCAGACCCATCGCAGACTTTGCCGTCTGCTCCTTGAGATGCTTCCTTCCCTGGGACTCCAGGACCCCGTCCCTGCTGGGTGCCCCCCCACCTGGCGGGCATCCCCCCACCCAGGCCAGCACCCAGCCCCTGGGGAACCCATCCAGGGCCCAGGCTTCAAATGCCATCGGATGCCCATAGCCTCTATATTTCCATCTCCGCCCCGCCCCCGCCCTCGGACTACAGGCCTGTGTAGCCCACCGCCCGTGGGACACCTCCACCGGCGTTTGAACGAGGCGCCCCAAACACGTGACCCAGCCACCTGCTCCTCCCTGTGCCGCCTCCATCCCACGCCAATGCCGTCCTTCCAATCGCTCTGGCCAAAAGCATAGGGTTGTCCAAACTCCTGTCTTTCCCCCATATTCTTATCTGCTCTAACAGCAAAACCCATTGGCGCCCCCCTCAAAAGCCTACACAGAATAAAACCGTTTCTCTCCAGCCCCCTCCCACCCTCGCTGCGGCACCCTGGCCACAGCAGCCTCCCTCTCTGCTCCCTGCTCTCCCTCCCTCTGCCCTGCGCTCAGGTTTCAGTATCCCAGACCTTGGGACGGTCTGATGAAAACCGCATCTGAGCTCGGCTCTGCTCTGCTCCCATCTCTCAGAGCAAAAGTCAGTGTAGCGAGGGCTCGCGCCTCCTCCAGCCCCTCCTCAGGGATTTGCACTGGCTGTTCCCGGCACCAGAAATGCCCTTCCCTGAGACACCCACGGGGCTCTTTCCCTCCATTGCTTCAGTTCCTAACTCAGACGTCACTTCTCAACGAGGCCCTCCCTGACCCCCGTTTAAAATTGTCCCTCCTCCCAGCATTCTCCTGTGCCCCGCAGCACTGTCACCATCTACCATGTTAATGGATTTTGTTTGTGGGATGTCCCCTCTGTGGCAGGGACGACTTTCCTCTGTTTTGTGTGCTGCTCTTTCCCCAGCGTCTAGAACAATCCTGGGCACACAGCAGGTGCTCAGAAAATATCTGTTCCCTAAATTCATCAGCCGGGGTCAGAATCACTGCCACGGGTGACCACAGAAGTTGTGACTCCTCTGCTCTCACGGGACGAGATGGAACTAAGGGGACTCATTTATTCACTGGGCAGGCTCTCTGGTTGCCACTAGGAATCAGCATTCCTGCTCCGTGAGCTTATAATACAGAAGGAGGAGGGTGACAGAGAAATAAGGAAATAAACAAAGGATTTCTTCTGTTGGAGAGGGAAGCATGCGAAGGAGAAAATCGGAGAAGGGAAGAAGACAGGACATGGCGAGCTGGTCTGCTCCAGGCCACTCGAACAAAGTTCCGCAGACAGCGGGCTTCAACAACAGAAGTTTATTTCTCACAGTTCTGGAGACTGGAGGTCAGAGAACCCTGCGCTGGCAAGTTGGAGTCTCCAAAGGCCTTTTTCCTTGGTCTATAGGCGACCAGCCGTCTTCTCTCTGGGGTTTCACCAGTCTTCCCTCTGCACCTGTTTGGGTCCTGATCTCTGCTTCTTACAGGGACATAGATTGGATGAGGGTCCATCCACGTGGCCTCCTTTTAGCCCAATCGCTTCTTTATAGGGCCTGACCCTAAACACAGCCACATGCTGAGTGTGAATTTGGAGAGACACAATTTAGCCCATAACCGGGGGTGAGGTGGGTGGAGAAAATTGAGGCAGAGACTGGCCAATGCTTTGAGGACACCTCCAGGGGCCACCCCACTCTAGAGGTCCTAGGGGTCAGCAAGGCCCACAGGGCAGTTCAACTTCATTCTCTCTTCCCCTGGCCCGAGAGCCCCCCCAGTCCACCTCCCACTCGCAGCTCCCCGTGAGCTCCGAGTGTATCAGAGAGAACCAAACTCAGCCCATGGGGAATCTAACACTGGTCAGACCCTGGATATATTTTTAAGGCATTGCTGACAGGATTGAGACATTCTACTCCTTTGGCAAAGAGCCCAAGAGAAGACCAGCTGAGGCTGTCCCCGGTTTTAGGATCCCAAGATCTCCTCAAGCCCAGGGGACTTGGAACACACTTTCTAGGGACAACTGTGCTACAGCAAATGTTCTGGGCCTTTCTCGCTTTCCTCAGTTCCCGTTCCCAACCCCCTTTTTTGCTTATTGTGGGTTCAGCCGGGTCCAGGTCCTTGAAAGGATGAGGTCTCTCACCCTCCTCCTCGACCCTGCCCTCCCACTGTCCTCTCTCTCCCTGCAAAGGGCCCATCATTCCACCTGCCCTGGGGGCCTGACCATCCTTTTCATCTCTCGAGGGAAGGGATGCATCCTCTCCACACAGGGGCTCTAATTCCCCCCCCACCTCCTGTCTGCTGCCTGCAAAGGCCTGGCCCGTCTCAGAAAGCCTCTACTTTCCCCGCGGGCTGCATCGCATCGGTGTTTCTCGCAGCTGAGCTCCTAGAGCCTGCCACTACCCTTCCTGCCTGCATTTCTTCCTTAATTCTTCGCAAGCTGACTTTTTCCCAGCCCTCTAATAAAACTAAGCACTCGAAGGTCATCAAGCCAAGGGTCTCTTCTGAGTCCTCATTCTTGAATTTTTTTAAAAGTTCTTAAAGTACGATCCACAACCCCAGGGCTTGGACAGATGACCCTGAGATCAAAAGTCAGATGCTTAACCGAATGAGCCACCCAGGCGCCCCTGAATCCCTCTTCATACAGACCCTTCCGAGGTTTACAACCACTGGCCACTCCCGCCTTCCTCCGCTCCTCTCTAATCTCTCGGGCTGCTGCGTTGGGGCTTTCCTCCATCCCTCCCAGGCTCAGAAGCCCGTCTCCACTCCCCTCCAGAGACAGCCTCTCCACCACCTCCACTGCTCATGTCTGGCCTTTTCTACTGGCTGACCTTGCTCATCTTGAGCTCAGCTCAACCCCAACCACCCCCACCAGCCGGCTCCCTGGTTCTCCTGTCTCTGTCGATGGTGCTGCTCTGTCCCTGGCTTCCTTTCTGCCTCCTCGCTGCCTTTTCGCCTCTCATGCCATCAGGCCCCACGGACACAGACGTTTATTTCTTCCAAAGCTCTTCCCTCTTTCTCACTCTACTTTGAGATTTCCCTGGACTCCAGACTCCCCAGGTCCTGCTTGCCTCCCCCCAGCACAGCCAGCATGAATTTCCTACAGGGGAGTTGGGGAGGACCCATGGCCCAGCAAGGCAGTGTGCATGTAAGACTGACTGTTTGTCCCCTATCCCTGTAGATGGCGCACTCCAAACCTGGGGGGAGTGACCTGAAAACCCAGCAGGCTCCTGGCTCATTCAGCCACTTGTCAGAGATGAGGGGGGCGGCCACTATAGTTCACTGAGTCTAAGATGCACACAGTACCATTGCTGCAGTCTGGGCACAGCCAACAATTTACACAGGTGAGCAGGCAGCATTGCTCCTTTCTTAGTGGTTCCTAAAACCATGGTTCGTCTTACCCCTGATCATGTCTTAGATTCTATAAGCTGTAAAGCTCAGGTGCTGGACTTCACGGTGGGAAAGTTTCTACAATATGTACAGCATGGCGCTAGGCAGAGCTTCGAATGATGTGATGCTAGAGAAGGAACAAAAGAGCGTGAGAGTTAAAATTTTAAAAGCCTGGTCCTCCCTGAGATCTTACCCCTAAATTGTGAAACAGAGCTAAGAGGAAAGAAATATAAAAACAAGTCTCAAACAACCCATGAGCGCATGAGAGCTGAAATGTACATCTGTGAATCTGAGGACCTACATATAAACACTACTTCCTGGGACCTCATCATTCCAGGAGGGCTTCCTGGAGGAAGCGAGCTTCAAATTTAAAAGAAAAGGAAAGTGGGCCGGAGGGCACTTTGTATCATTTCGTGGGTACACTGTTCTCAGGAGGATTATATCTCCATTTCACAGAGGAAGAAATTATGTGGGCAGATTCTGAGCATCCTACCTGGGACAGCCACACTTCATAACTGAATTTGTGAGCAAAAGGACAAAAGCCCAAGGAATGATATGAGTCTCTGCCAGTTGTTTGCATTTACTTTATTCCCCGGTTCATCACCTGGGGGGTTGTCCACAGTGGATTGAATATCTGGTCATTCCCAGTCTTTCATGAATGTCTGTAAGGGGCACCACAGTGTCCCGCTGGCCACTGGGGACGACTCCTTCCAGAACATGCTCCAGAGACAGCCTGACCCATAGCCTTCTCAAGGTGAGCAGGTTGGGGTGAGAAGAGTCGGGTTGGTTTGGGAGCCTGATGGAGGTCTCCGGGGTTGTGCATACACACCTGTGACAGGAGAAGGAAACAAAACCTTCAACCCCACCCAAGGCTCCATTCTGGGTAAGCCGTCCCCCCAACTCCCCTCTCCAGTGGAGGAAGCAGGGATATGTGCTGGGGGCCATATGTTGTGAGTACAAACAGGCTAACTGCAGTGTCTGCCCTGATGTCAAGGACTATACCCCAAAATGGGGGGAGGGGCCGCAAGCTGGAGGGGAGAAGGCAGCTGCCTCCACCAGCACCTGACAGCCGCCCTGACCCCTGACTCAGCATCGGTAAGCGGGTGGGACAGGTACTGCCTCTATCTGACAGGTGAGGCAAGCTGGTTCTGAGAGTCAAGGTCACATAAGGGGCCCGCGTCATAGTCTCCGTTCTCTCCGGGGCATCACGCCTTGGATCCCCCCAGATTCCCCCGGTGTGGAAGTGGGCCACAATATCCTCACGTATAGAAAGCTAATAAAAGGCTGAGCCCCTTTGGGGAGTTAACTCGATGCTCAGTGCCTCCTTAAACCCGCTACACCCGCAGGGCAACTGAGGCACAGAGCGTTGAAGTGACCGGCCCAGGGTCGGGCACCGCCCGGGCGGGGACTGGGGGGAGGCAGGCGGCGGACTCCCGCCTCGCGGCCCCGCGGGCCAGGCCCGGGCTGCCCATATAAGGCCGCGGCGCCCTGCAGCGTTTCCAGGCCCCAGGGGGCACCCCGCGCCCCCGGCCTCCTGCGCGTCCAGGAATGTGTGGAATCTTCCTCCCCGGCTGCCGCCCTCCGCAGGGAGGGCTTCCCCTCCCGCGCGGGGCCCGCGATCAGCCCCCGAGCCAAGCCCCGCGCCCGCCCGGCCGCCCGCAGCAGCCGCCTGGCCGCTGGGGGGAGCGCGGCGCCTTCGGCAGCGGGACGCGGGGGCGGGCGGCGGGGCGCCCTCACCTGCCCCGGGCCGGGCCGGGCGGGGAAGGCCGGGGAGGAGGCGGGGGAGGAGCTTGCGCGGGGCCGGCAGTCCCGGCCCAAAGTGAAACTCCCGGCACTTGCGGGAGCGCGGGGAGCGGGGACGGGCTGCGCGCCCTCGGGCCGGACGCGCCCCGGCGCCCATGGCGCTGAGCAAAGGGCTGCGGCTCCTCGGGCGGCTGGACGCCTCGGGGGAGTGCAGCGTCCTGCTGGAGGCGCGCGGCCGCGGGGACTGCCTGCTCTTCGAGGCCGGCACGGTGGCCACGCTCGGTGAGTACGACCCCGCCGCCGACCCGCGGCT
Source organism: Mustela lutreola (assembly GCF_030435805.1). Lineage (NCBI taxonomy): Eukaryota > Metazoa > Chordata > Mammalia > Carnivora > Mustelidae > Mustela > Mustela lutreola. The sequence goes on along the minus strand of NC_081295.1, from coordinate 9,438,003 downwards.
GGGGCTGCGCTCCCCTGCTCTCCCGTCCCGGGGGAGCGACGCCCGAGGCGAGGGCGCCTGCCGCGCCCAGAGAAAGGGGCACCTCCCGTCCCCGAGGTGTCCAGCCCCGGCGGCGTGGGGGGCGCGCCGAGACAGCTGGGGCGTGGGGGGCGCGCGCGGGCTGCGGGAAGCCTGTTTGAGTGAGGTGACCCCTGGGGACGCCGGAGTGGCCCTCGGGCTCGGCCCAGGGCGCGGCGGTCCCCAGCTCCTCCTGGGGGGCTGCCCTCGCCGCGCCCGCGGGTCGTTGGGTTCTTGGAGAGCGGGTGTGGCCCTTAACGCCCCGCGCTCCGCGGGGACACATTCGAGATTCACCGCGATCCCAGGGGATTGACTTAACCCCCGCCCCCCCCCCCCCCGACCCTGTACCTGGTGCTCGTTTTCCTTTGCATCTGTAGATAAAACCACTGATCGCCTGATTGCCGGTTGGTTTGTGCTGGCTAGCTTCTGTTCCGGAGGGACTGGGGGACACAAACACGGGAACATAGACGCCGGAGAAACCTCTGATCGTAGATATTTGGGCGAGAAGCGTCAGTTCTGCAAAGTGCGGAACTCGTAAGCAAACGTGCTAGCCGGTGACCCTACCTTTATGCTGGATGTATTTGACGTTAGACGACACCAAGCCAGTACATTTCATGTCGGAGCTTCAGGAAGTGTGGATACAGGCCTTGTGCCAAGGACTTTAGTGATGATCTCATTTAACTTTCACAATTGCGCCAAAGAGCTACTATTATCCGCATGTTATAGATGAGTAGACTGGGGCCTGGAGAGACCGTGAGACTTGCTTGCCCCAAGGTGACACACCTCTACCTGAGTCCTGTGCTGCGTTTTCAAAGATTTATTTATGGGGGCCGGGGCAGAAGGGGAGAGAGAGAATCTCAAGTCGACTCCCAACCCCTGGTGGGACTTGTTCTCACACCCGGGGATCATGACCTGAGCTGAAACCAAGAACCAGGGGCTTAACCCGCTGAGTATGTTGTGTTTCATACAATGCATGGCTTCCTTGGTGTCACCAACCAGTCACCCTAACCCCTGTTTTGTGGCTAACTTCACCGGGAAGGCCAAAGTGAGCAAAAGCAGGTGAGATTGTTAGAACTTTGAACTTGAACTTGAACTTAAACAAACTTAAGTGAGGAAGGTCACTGTCCTTTAGGTTCTGGATGACCAGTGCCCTCACTCCCACAACACTTAACAAATATTTCCAAGTCTTTTTGCGCCCGGCATCGGTATGCATGGATTCTTCAATTAGGATATACATCCTGGAAGAAGCCTCTCTTCTACTGCAGTTTCCCTATAATCATTTCATTAGCATATAGTTATCGGGCTTGTTTTCAGTGGCCTGGTTACCGAAACAATGTCTCCAGTATTGTCAGTACCATAGTGTGCCTCTGATCCTTGATTAAATTATTATCAGATTTCTCTGGTGTGTGCTCTGTCCTGAAAAAATCCAAGTTTGGTCATTTGCTAAGGTCTTGAAAGAAAACCACAGAAATTTCCATTCCATTTTAGATGTCTACTTCATACCACATTTATCAGAACCGAGAGATTCATTTCATGGTACAAAAATACTCCTTCATCAAAGAGATTAAAATGTCCATCACTTGGATTACGGCGATGCGAAACAAGGTTCCTGCACATTTAAGAGTTCTTTTGAAGTCACTTGGAGAAAAAGACTTTATTTTTTCAGAAGAGGAGATTTTAAAATGATGGATGAAAAGAATAAAATGCACATTTTCCATTTGGAAATTCAGTTCGGGCTGCGGATGCGTGTATTTCTGGGGGGTTTTCAGAGCCCTGGATTCCAGTAGAGGGTAGCATGGAAGGCGTTGGCTGGTCTTCAACTCATGTGCAGCTCACATTTGTCACTTAACCTTGCATTCATTTTTCGGTAGAACTTAGGCTCGGATACTTAATTCTTCAAGTCTGCTTTTCTTCAGTGAAGTGAAACTATTTTTAAAAAGCAGCTGTCCTGCCCTTGGTGGCGTTGCTATCCCGGTGGGGGCGGGGCGGGGATTATCCAAGCCTCCTGTTACTAGAAAGTTGTTGTTTGAGGCTTTTCAAGTATCCGAAATGCGCTGCATTTGGACAGAATGGTGCTGAATTTGAAATCCCGTCTGTGCTTCAGAGGGCTGGCTTCTTGGCTTGCCTTCCTTGACAAGGAAAAGTGGACTTTCATTTTTTCCCCCCAGAAGATTCTAGTGTCTGCTCTTGCCAGCGGCCAGATATCTGTGGAAGCCAGCGTAGCTGGTGTGGGGATCCTGACCGCTCACCCTTTCCATGAGGTTCGAGGAGAGGGGTGGGGATGGGGGGGGGCGGCTTCCTCTCCCTTGAGCTGCCGTCTCCTCTGATGGATGTCCCCCGGAGGAATGAGAGGCCAGGGTCACTTACGTGGACTGTTTATGACCATGTGGGTGGGGTGGTTCCCCCCAGCCCGGGAATGTTCCTCCCTCTCCGTCCTGCTCTGAGGCTGATTTATGCTGCTGCTTTTAGGGGGAGCCACGGGAGAACGGCTGCAGGACAGCTCTTCAAGGGACACGTTAGCCCATAAGGATCCACACTTGCAAGGGCCTCTCCCAGCTGGTCGGGGGCTCACAAACAACGGCTTTGCCTGGCTTTGCATTTGCAGGCGGTGCTCAGAGAGGCTTGAGCTGGGCTGTGAGTTCAGCAGAAGCTGGTGATGCTTGGCTGGGCTGTGGCTGGGCGCGGTCCCTCTGTTGGTTCTGCGGTGACTCTGGGGACCATCTCCACGCCATGCCATGGAGCCTGCCAGCGGGAAGGTTGCTGAGGGGATACTTCTAAATTCCTGCTCCTGAAGGAATTAGGTTGAGAGTCTATCTTCAGAGTAGTTCAGTGAGAACAGGGATTCGGAAACAGAAAAGCCAAACACGGTGGCACCAATTACAAAAGGTTTGTTACGTTTTCTCGTTTTCTCGGAGACTTGATTCCAAGGCAGGAGGCTTCCCAAGCACAGGTGTAAAGAAAGCCATGGCATAGCATAGCTGGGGAACAGCTCCCCGTGGCCGGCAACCCACAGTTAGCGCAGATGTTCTTTTATTTGCACATCTGGAGGAAAAGTGCCTGCTGGCTTTCCTTTCGTCTCTCTCGGACTCGGTGTGGACCAGGGGACGGGAACTGTGCCTGTTGTCCACGGGTTTCATTTTCAGAACCGAGCACGGGTCGTCCAAGTCCAGGCCTCTCCCAGCAGCCCCCAGGGCGGGCGTGCGTTGGCGCAGGTGTTTGAGAGCGAGGGCAGCCCGAGCGAGGGCAGCCCGGCCTCTTTCCCCAACTGCACGTGCTGTTGCGCAGGGAGCCGGGGCCATGGCGGGGCAGGGTGGGAAGGAGGCCTGGGAGACTTAATTAACTTAATTAGTGAGTGTCCCTAAATTACGCTGAGCTTCTGGGGGGAAAGTTTCTGTGTAAACACCGGGCCTGGGCTTTCCCAGCCGATGTTTATATAAAGGCCACAATATCCTGCTTTGTTTGATTTGCTGACATGGCCACGGAGCCCAGCAAGGCTTCTCGCTGTGGCCTTGCTCACTTTCCCTGGTTTTGCGGCCCAGAATCAGCAGTCGGGGTCATCACGTGTGACCTGCTTCAGGGCACCTGAGAGAATCCGAGAGTGGCCAGGTTATCTGCTCTTCTGGGTGGAGACTGCAGAGACACGTGGCGCCTGGCAGAGGCTCCGGGCTGCTGACTTGGGACACCTGGGCAGCCCCCGCATGTCGGCCTCCACGGCTCATGCACGGGTCCTTCTTCCTACTTGGGGGTAAGCTCGGCAAGGGAGTCACGAAAACGCACACGGGGTTACTGTGTACTTCTGCCTGTCGTTTGCGTACCCCGCCGGTGGGAGTGCCATGGCCTGTCTTGCCAGGCTCCTGTGACTCAGACACCTTTCCCGTAACCCTTAAGTGTGAACATTTCCCAGTGTAGGAAACTAGAAGGAAAAAAGAATTCCCCCGTACCTGTCATTCAACATTGGTATCTGTCAATAGATTTCAATTCTGTGGCACTTGTCCCTGTATTTTTTAAAGATTTTTAAAAATTTTTTATTTGAGAGAGAGAGAGAGAACATGGGTGGACAGGGGAGGGGCAGAGGGAGAGGGAGAAGCAGGCGCCCAGCTGAGCAGGGAATCCTATATGGGGCTTGATCCCAGGACCCTGGGATCATGACCTGAGCCAAAGGCAGATGCTTAACCAGCTGAGCCACCCGGGCACCTCTGTTCCTGTATTTTTTATGAGAAATGAATCTCCTAAAATTTAGTTGGTTCAATGCCAAGCAAGATTTTAATGTATTTGACTTGCCCCCCCCCCCCCCCCCCCCCACCGATTGCATTTGTGTCTATGTGTTTAAGTTCAAAGTTTACTTGACAGACTGAGATGTGGCCAGCAACCGAGATGGTGGTGTGAATTGATTCTGAGATTCTGGCCAAGATACTTTTTTTTTTTTTTTAAGATTTATTATTTATTTGTTTATTTATTTTGGAGAGGGGCAGGGGCAGCAGAAGCGGAGGGAGAGAAGCAGACCCCACTGAGCACAGAGCCTGATCCCACAATCCTGAGTTCCAGAGATCGTGACCTGAGGTCATGACCTGAGCCAAATCAAGAATTCCCAGGGTAACCAAATGTGCACGCAGATGCCCCCACTGGCCAGGCACATTTTTAAAAACAAAATGACCACATGGGATCAGTAAACCTTTGGCTGGAAGAGCCGGATGTCCCCACCTTGGGATGGCCCTGATGGGCTCATAAGGAGACAGTCTGAGCTCTTTGGTGGCACTGCCCTAGATCATGGCCGGAGGGGGCCTTGCCCTGTGCCTCTCATTTAAATGAGGAGTTGGGCTAAGGGGCCAGGTCTTCCTGTCATCTGCAGTCCCCTTTCTGGACCTCACTGCAGGTACCCAGGGCCCTAGAATCTCCTACCCAAGCAGTGCCCAGACTGCTTCCATCCTGCTCGTGTCTCTTCCCAGGGTCTGTGACAGACTGCAGCGCCCATGTCCCCTCTGTGTCCCGGGGAAGGGGGTGTGGCCGGGTTGCACCGTATGGAGCTGGACACAGGACACACTGGCTGGGGTGTCCCCAGGTGTGCGCATGAGGCCCCTGGCAGAGTGGCACGAAGCCCAGAGGCGGGAGGAGAGGGGGGTGGTGTCTGTGGAAAGAGAAGGGCCCAGGCTAAGGGCAGCCGCCACCACTGGCCACATTCTGGACTGATCTTCCAGTTAGCAGCAGGGGAGAACTTCCCAAGCTAAGAGGGTAGAACGTATTTTGTTGAACAGAACTGTGGCAAGGGTCCAGGGCACTGGGTCTCAACTCTGGGGTGTTCCTCGGGTACCCAGGTCCCACTTTGGGATTTTTTGGCTGCTCAGCATCTGTCGCGAGACTGGGTCAGCCTTTCTATCTGAGATGAGGAATATTTTCTGTTGTTGCTGGGTTTTCTGCCCACACCTGAAGTGTCCTTAAAGCCCTGGGAAACTGTCCCCGGCTCAAACTTGGGAATTAGATGGGGGTCCCCAAGCATTTCTGGGCACCACGAGTGGTGTGGTCACCAGCTGCCTCAATCTGAAAATCAGATCCATTTTGCAGGGTTGTCTGCTCCTGACCAAGCCGAGGGCTTGCAAGCAAAGCCCCCAGAGCTGCACTAGCATTTCCAGGCCGCATCTACAGCGGGCATCGCTTTCGTTTTCCATGCACTGGCGGGTATTGTGCAGATACTGGTAGATTTGTCTGGGCGCTGGTGGATGGGGGCTCTCAGTGGGCCGGCAAGGGTTCACCCTCGAGGCCAAGGCAAAACAGTCCAGTTATGGGCACTTCCTAACTGTGTTCAAGGAACGCTGGAAGGAGGCTTCGGGTACTGTTTTGTACATTAAGTCATTCTTGGGGACGATTTAATGCATACCTTGAGAAATACACATGTCCTTGGGGCGCCTGGGTGGCTCAGTCAGTTAAGTGTCAGACTCTTGGTTTTAGCTCAAGTCTGAGCTAAAGCCCTGCTGGGCTGTGAGCTCAGCGGGGAGTCTGCTTTCCTTCTGGCCCTCCTCCCACACTTGCTCAGGGGCACATGCACACATGCACAAGCTTTCTCAAGGAAATAAATAAATCTTAAAAAAAAAAAAAAAGAGGGGCGCCTGGGTGGCTCAGTGGGTTAAGCCGCTGCCTTCGGCTCAGGTCATGATCTCAGGGTCCTGGGATCGAGTCCCACATCGGGCTCTCTGCTCGGCGGGGAGCCTGCTTCCCTCTCTCTCTCTCTCTCTCTGGCTGCCTCTCCGTCTACTTGTGATTTCTCTCTGTCAAATTAATAAATAAAATCTTTAAAAAAAAAAAAAAAAAAAAAGAAATATGCATTAATCCTGTATTAAATGGATAGAAATTTATTTCAGGATATGTTCATATATCATATTCATATAACATTTTGCTTTGAGGATGTTCATTGCAAGCTGCTTTGAATTTTTAGCTGATCACACAAACCCTGGTCCAACTCGATAATTAATAGTGAACATTTAGGGGGAAAAAAGGGCTGACGTTTTTAGAGTACTTACCAGGTACCCGGCGTTGTTCTAAGTGGTTTACATGTATTGATTTATTTAATCCTCACTCCGAGGTCGGTATTAATTATCCATTTTACATCCAGAGAAAGTGAGGCACAGACCAGTATAAGAGCTCACATCGGGCTCCCAAGCTCCTAGGATCGAGCCCCACATCGGGCTCCCTGCTCAGTGGGAGGCCCGCTTCTCCCTTTGCCCAAGCTCATGCTCTCTTTCTCTCAAATAAATAAATAAAATCTTAAAAATCTTAAAAAAAAAAAAAGTTCAGTGTGTGTATGAAAAAGACTAGGTGTGTCCTGTTGTCTCTGTGAGTATTTTGAGCTTCAAAACACATGTGTCGGGGCGCCTGGGTGGCTCAGTGGGTTAAGCCTCTGCCTTCAGCTCAGGTCATGATCTCAGGGTCCTGGGATCGAGTCCCATATCAGGCTCACTGCTCAGGGGGGAGCCTGCTTCCTCCTCTCTCTCTCTCTCTCTCTCTGCCCGCCTCTCTGCCTACTTGTGATCTCTCTCTCTCAAATAAATAAATAAAATCTTTAAAAAAAGAAAAAAACATATATGTCATCAGTCGGTGAACATCAGGGGTGCTGGGGAGTTGAAGTAGGCAGAGCCTCCCCTTGGGGACTAGATTTTGACTCGATCCTTACATCAACAGGTGGGGTCAGGCTGGGGGAAGCATTTGCCTACTTTCCGCGCAGCGTGTGGTTATCAGGAAGGGGGCATCTTGCAGAGAAATGTGGGCTTTGGTCCTGCGTTCCAGCGAGCTGAGGCTTTGCGCTGGGTAGTGACCTTCCAAGAGGATGGCCCAGCACCTCCAACAGAACCTGATTAGGACTCCAAGCTCTGAAGAAACTGCTAGGGCCATAGGCGCAGCCACGAGCCATAAGGTTCCCTGAGGACATGCTTCTGGATGTGAGGCGTGTCAAACCGATGTCCTGTTGGACTGTTGTCTTCCGGAAGATGTTCTCAGAAGATGTCCTCAGTTGAGCGGAGAGAGATGCCTGAGGGCGTGACTGTGTCTTCCTGTCCCAAGTTCTCTCGTCCTGGAAGACTGGGGGTGGGGGACAGGAGGGTCTGGCAGCTGGGTGGACAGAGCTGCATTTTGCACCCAAGGTGGGCACCGGGCATTTGTCGTGGGCCTGGTGCTCAGCAAAGGGCCTGTCCAGGAAAGCTGGATGTGCCTGGCCAGGTCCTGGGGGAGCAGCTGTCCGCATGTACACGGTGGGAAGCGGGACAGTTGCCACCTGCTTGTAATGCTTCCTGGTTCAGAAAATGACTCTAGTGGGAGGAGTCACTTCGAGCGCATTAGCTAAGGAGGGCAGGCAGAGCAGCTCCTGGTGACCCAGTTCTTGGGAGCAGTTCCAAAGTATGAGTACGAAAGCCTGAACTTAATTTCATGACCGCATTTTGAGGTTCAGGGACTGTCCTGGAGAGCCTTCTGTGATACCACGGGAGCTGGTGCTTCCTTCTGTTCCTTCTGTTCCTGCATTCCTGTGCCTTTCTGGCACTTCTGTGAGACCCGGCCTGATGGGGCCCCCCTCCCCAACTTCCCTGTCCAGCACGACCACAAGCCACCGTGCCGGACACGTCCGCTCTTCGAGAACAGGCCTCATCTTCTGCAGCTTCTGCTCCTTGACAAGGTCTGAGGCGGCGCTCAGGGCAAAGCCAGTGATAAGAAATGGGTGGGGAGGGGACCTGGGTGGCTGGGGGGGGGGGGGGGTTCAGCGTCTGCCTTCTGCTTGGGTTGTGATCCCAGAGCCCTGCATCGGGCTCCCGGCTCCGCGGGGAGTCTGCTTCTCCCTCTGCCTCTGTGATGGCTTTCCCTCTCTCCCAGATAAATAAATAAAATCTTAAAAAAAAAAAAAAAAAGAAAGAAAGAAAGAAAAGAAATGGAAGGGTGACCTTCCTCTGTCCTTTAGAGCAGCGTAAGTTCTCAGAAAATGAATTTGGGCCACCAGAGCGCTCCTAGTTTTGAAATGGATGAGGGATTTGGGGGGTGAGGCGGGGAGAGGGCAGGGTGGTCACAGTGACGCTCAGACCAGCATGGAACTGGGGTGGTCTGGACACCCACCAAGCGCTAGGAAAACGGCCAGATTTAAGCAGGGCGTGAGGTACATTTCTTATCTCTGCTGGCCAGCTGCCTTTTTGTATTCAGCTTGTGTTGACTGTGTTACAGATTGATGGTGGTAATCTCTACTCAGAAAAAGCAAAAAGCAAATTACTTCCCTTTCCTCACCCTAGAATGTTCCAGTGAGACCTCCACTACACGCTTTACCTGTTTCCTCTGCAGCCTACCTGTGGGAGAGACAAGACCTGAATTCTAGCCCTGGCTCCTTCTGCGAGTCCTTATCTGTTCTTATCTGAGGGAACTAACCTCACAGGCCTCAGGGTCCACATCTGAAAACCAACAAATGACAAGCAGTGCTGCCTTTCCTGCTCTGGAATTCATGTGTCTTTTTTTTGATAGTGAGACAGATCACAAGTAGGCAGAGAGGCAGGCCGAGGGGGGGGCGGGCGGCGGGGGTGGGGAGCAGGCTCCCTGCTGAGCAGAGAGCCTATGCGCTATTGGATTCCAGGACCCTGAGATCCAATGACCTGAGTTGAAGGCAGAGGCTTAACCCACTGAGCCACCCAGGTGCCTTTCCATGTGTCTTAAAAAAAAAAAAAAAAAATCAAGCACTAAGCATGAGCAAATAAGCAACACCTTTGCCTTACACACCTAGTAAAAATAATAAACCACCCAGAAATTTGAGTCTTAGGAGAAATGATCCGGCAAGGTAAAATTGAAGATGGTTCAGATCTGAGCTAAGAATCTAATGCTACACTTTCTTTTTTTATTACAGACTTATGAATTAACTAAAAGGCATAAGATTCGTTCTCCTTGGTTCTGCCCCTTTCCCAATAGGCAGAGAAGATTTTCAAAAGGCGATAATAATTTAGCTTCAGTTAGGGACACAAAGTAAGGTATTTCTTAAAATACCATAAAATGTGCCAAAGTAGTAGCTCCTTTAGTTAGTTCTTACTAGCATCCCTTAACATTCCGAAGCTCCTGCTTTCAGTCATAATCATAACTTTGCTTTTCTAACCATCTGCTCTGCAAGGAGGAGTTTGTATGTCTGGGAGTGTGTGGTCTTCTTTCAGCGGCTTTACTGACTGTGGCGTGAACTTAGCTTTGCCTCAAACCTTATCCTGGCTGACAATCCAGTATGTGGGGAAAAAGCTCATCAAGCGGAGGAGACCGTTTTCTGCAGCTCCTGCTTCCCTGTTAGGCCACTCCGAGGTCGGGTGGAGCCAAGCCAGATCCTGCTGGCAGAAGGAGTGACAGAACGTGGTCCAATGTGGCAGTCCCCGGGCTCTGGCCCAGCGGAGCTGTGGCACTCCCATCCTGGCCTGCTTCAGTCATGGGCTCATTTTTATGTAAATGATGTAGATGAAGAAAGGAATATTGGAAAGCTTGGGCTAGAAATAACTTGCCAGCAGCCCAGGCCTGAGCCAAGCCCTTGTGATAAGGTCGATCATAGGGGTATCTGCTTCTCTTCTACGGGGACCACCAGCAGGGGTGAAGGTGGGTGCTGGGGTCCAGAGGGGCGGGGCCTGCGGCTCAGGAAGTGGGGGTGGCAGACCAGTCTCTGATACATTGCGCTCTGTTCCTCCACCACCTCCCTTGCTTTCCAAGCTGACCTGTCTAGAGGGGACACTTTTTCCCAATTAACAGAGAGGCACCCAGTGGGCTCTAGGCTGCCTTGGAGAAAGCAGACCAGAAAGGCCTTTTTCTAACTTGCATGGCGGTGATGAAATTTTAATCCAACCGTGGAGCTGGTATTTGCATCTCACCCCTGCGACACAGGGCGCATCGCATAGGAGCACACACCGGAAGGGAGGTATTGTACTGAAATGCCATTGCCTGCGGGCGCTGGCTGCGGACCTGGCAGGTTTCGGCGGTGCGTCTGGCTTCAGCACTCTCGGCTGTAGGTTTCTGGTTCGGCCTTGGTGTTAGGAAATTGAGGTTGCTAAGAGCTTATTAGAATTTTGTCTTAAAAAGAGAAAATAGACCCAGATCCGAGACCGGGGAGTGATCCTGGAAGAGAAGTTGTGAGCTTGAGAGGCCGAGTTTCGTGACTTTAGTTCGCCACCAGCTTTCTCCGGGCCTTGTAGGAGGGGCCTCAGTTTCGCGGCCTCTGTGTGCTCCCCTCCTGCGCACCCTTAAGTCTTTGGGGTGCAGAGGATACGATTGTGCCCTTAGAAGATTCAGGAGACAGAGCCTGAAGGATCTGTCAGTGGAATGGCAAAACTGAGGGAGGGGGACGGACGGACACGCGCAGGGGAGGAGAGGGAAGAGGAGGAATGAGACTGGGAAAATGTTGGTAGCACCTGGGGCTGGGTGATAGGTATGTGGAGGTTCGTGAGACTTAGTGAGTTAATACGCCGGCTGCTTTTCAAGCTCGGTAGATTAAAATTGATCGCTTTGCAATACACTATCATGAGTCAAATAGAAATTAGAGTATCACATGGGAAAAAAAAAAAAAAGATTCCACTCCCAGGGACAACAGTTTCCAAGAATAAACATCATAAAATATGCAACGCCTAAAAGAAGAAAGCTATAAAACTTCACTAAAGCACCAAATAATTGAAAAGGTTTACTGTGTTCTTTGATAGGAACATCGACATTGTAAAGATGTTCTTCTCCAAGTAATCTATAAATGCAAGTATCTGTGAGTAAAACCAATTAAATTCCAATAGGAGTTTGATGTAAAACATAGGGGACTGACTAAGAATATCTGGGACTCCCCCCATACTTAAATGGCAGCCCCATATGGGTAGGGTAGGGGCTTGGGGACAATCATGTCTGACTCACCCTGGTCCCGCTATCTTCCTCCGCTCCGCCCAATCCCCCAGCAAGTCCAGGCTTCTCTACCCCCACACTTCACAAGGATCTGGATGCCATACGGTGCTCCTCCAACCAGTCCCTCCTTCATTCGGACTCGAGGCCGCCACCTAACTGGTGTCCTAGCCACCACTCCCAGGGCTTCCCCAGCCCCCACGCAGGGAGGGACCTGCTTAAGCCTGCACTTCCTAAGGCCTCTGCCCTGGCCTCACCATTTCCTAAGCTCACTCCATTTGAGCAACCCTGGCTGGCTCCTGCCTTGGCAGCTTTTACGTGCTGTGCCTTCTGCCCGCAGTTCTCTCCCCCTCCCCCCAACTCTGGACCTCTGCCTGGCTGTGTCCTCCCCATGTGGCGCTATCTGGATGATTTGGGCGAGAATTTCCTGGCCACTCTAGCTGATCTGGCCCACGGCATCCACCCTCCCCACGCCCCCATTGTCACCGGTCTATCATCTGCTTTCTCTCTTTGTCTTACCAAAAGCACCTTTGTTGTTTGCTCGCCTGTGTCCTGTGTAATATTCATCTCAAGTGTGCAGGCTTTCTGGGAGCAAGAGGTTGCAGGTTACACCGTGTCCCGCAAAAAGATCTGTCCAAGTCCTACAGTACCATGATAACGGAATGTGACCTTATATGGAAATCAGGTCTTTACAGCCATAATTAAGTTGTAAACTAAGGTGAAGTCATATGGGAGTAGGGTGGGCCCTTAATCCAGTAGGACTTAGTGTCCGTAGAAAAAGAGAAGACACAGAAACAAACACACACACAGGGAAGATGGCCATGCGAAGACAGAGGCAGAGATCAGAGTGATGTGGCCACCGGCCAAGAACCCTGGGGGCCCCCAGAAGCTGGAAGAGCCAAGGAAAGATCCTACTCTGGAGGCTTCAGAGGGAGCATGGCCCTGCCAACACCTGAGTCTGGACTTCCAGCCTCCAGAACTGTGCGTAAAGTGTGGTTATTTCCAGCACCCCCCGTCTGTGGTACTTGGTCTTACGGCAGCCCCAGGAGACCACAACAAGGGGCATTTTCTGTCTTGCTCAGTTCTGTCTTCTCAGACCTGTCCGGGGTGAGGAGCAGCTCCAGAAACACTGCATAATGCTGAAGGAATGGCAAAAATAGCCAAGAAGATTTTGAAAAAGATCAGTGAAGATGCACTTGATCTAGCCGATAGTAAAGCATACTATAAAGCCGTAGGAATGTTATAATAGAGGGCGCCTGGGAGGCTCAGTCCACTAAGCGTCTGCCTTCTGCTCAGGTCATGATCCCCGGCTTGTGGGATCAGCCCCGCATCTGGCTGCCTGCTCAGTGGGGAGCCTGCCTCTCCTTCTTCCTCTGCCTGCTGCTCCCCCTGCTTGTGCACGCTCTCTGTCAAATAAATAAATAAGTCTTCAAGAAAAGAAGAATGATATAATAGACAAAAATCAATAGATTAGAAGAGAGGGCTCAGAAGAGACTTAGGTAAATGGATTTAGTTTATTATAATGGTGATGATTTAATGAGCCAGGGGAAGGGTGAAGGGTGACTCTTCAACAAATTGTCTTGATACAATTGACCAGTGCTGTGTTGGGGCGGGGGGGGGGGGGCGGGGGGCCCCTCCTTTACTCAGCCGGATATTCAGACCGGGACTGTCTAGTCTGAAAAGGAGGAGGGCAGAAAGCTCAGCTTGCCCCCGGGACCGTGCTGGCTGTCCCTGTCCAGGAGACCGAGTGTTCTTTGTAGGAGTTCTGGCAGGTGACTGCATAGCCACCCGGCTGGTAACTAGCTTTTCCTTTGTGTCCTGTTGGAAACTGCATCTCTTTAAAAAAAAAAAAAAAATTATTTATTTGAGAGGGAGAGAGAAAGAGAGAGCGAGCAAGCACAAGAGCAGGGAGAGCGGGGGGAAAGCAGACCCTCCGCTGAGCAGGGAGCCCAACGCAGGGCTTGATCCCAGGACCTGGGGTCATGACCTCAGCATAGGCAGACACTTAACTGACTGAGCCCCCAGGCGCCCCCGAGCCAGTATCTCTTATCAAACCCCCGGAAGTATAGATTCCAGGCTTCACCCAAGCCCAAGCCTGGTGTCCTCATCAGCAGGTGTCTTCCGTGTCCAGGAGCAATGGGTCACTCATGGTCATTTTTACCACAAGCAGTGTTCTCTAGTCACATAGTTGATGACTGACCGTTATGGGGTTCCTAGGTTTTGTTAAGCCCCTGGGGGTGCTAATTAAATTAGAGCCCTACATTATACCATGTATTAAAGCAAATTACAGAGGCCTTTATGGTGAACTCTAAAGAGCCCCACTTTTAAAGTATTAGAAGAACATAGAAGAGAAACTTTCACAGTTTTATGGTGTAGAAAGCCTTTCTAAACAAAGCATAAAACTCAGAAGTCAAAAAGATAAAGAAACCTGATAGACTTAAAGAAATATCTCTTTATTGAAGTACGACACACATAGAACAATGAGCAAACCCCACCGCCCAGCTCCTGAGTTGTCACAGAGCGAACACACCCCCATGACCAGGGAGAGATCTGGAAACAGAGCCCAGGTGGCACCCTGGGAACCCCTGCACAGCCTTTGCCCTGTGTCCGATCGATAGATGGGACTATATGAATATGTAAATCTCCAGGATATCAAAAGGCACCGTAAAAGTGCTTTAGAGATGAGCAACAGCCTGGAAAGAAATCCTGTACGCCGTGTGCAGCATATAAAAGGGTCAAAGACTGACAATCATGGGATGTGAGAGGGCGCTGTAGATCGTAAAGAAGGACAAATAGTTCACCAGGAAAGATGGCAAAGGATACCTAGGTCGTTCCCAAGAGGAAAACTGCAAGCGGCCCACGGAGCCGGCGCGGCCCACTCTGCTCTAGGCCAGAAGCCATCTCCTCCATTCTTCTCGCCCTCTGCCTCCCGTGACTCAGACGTAGAAGGCCCAGGACAGACACTGCGTTCCACCCAGGGTGACTCCTCCCTGCTGCTCGCCCAACCCCCTCTCACGCCCCCGCGGTGCCCCCCCACCTGTCTCTCCCTTAGGCCTTGACCCGTTTCCCAGGAGACATTGGGTTCTCTCCTGCACTGGCTCCCGGGCCTCCAGACAAGCCCAGATCTGACTTGTCCTCTAGGGACACACCTGCTCAGGTCCCCGCCAACCTCCGTGCGGGGAACATCAGGGCGGGGCTCAGGTGCTTGACACAGGAACAACAGCTGTGGCAAAAGGTAGGAGGGGGCCGTCATTGCTGGAGGTTGGGGCAGGCGGTAGGTTTGGCCTCCCATTTTTAAAGGCTAGCGTCGGGGGGGACCAGATCGGCCCCCAGAAAGGAGTGTGGGACAGGTACCAGCAGCAGCAAAGTGTTCGTTCCGTAAAGGTGAACTTCCTCAGGGAGAAGCTGCTGAACGAAGGGACATCACAGGAAAATGACTGGGGGAATCTAGACCTGGCCCCCCGAGGAAATGTGCAACTCAGGCCGTGGGGTCCGTTCAGCTCAGGGATCCCGGGTATGTTTGACCTCTGTTCGCAGAGTACACATCAGCCTCCTAGGGGACCCTGGGGTCTGTTGGGGACTCGCTGCTATGAAGTGATTAAGATTCTAAGGCCAGGTTCTGACCCTTCCACAGACTTTCCTGTTTCCAAGGCTGGAGCTAATTCCAGGTACAGAAAGCTTTTGGCCGGTTGGTAAGTCAGAGGAGGCAGTCCCCAGATTGAGGAAATGGGGTAGTAGGGCCCTTTGAGAAGGCCTTTTTGTAAAAATAGTGTGAATATCTTCCCTTTTGTTGTGTGGGGCCTCTGTGAGAAGCAGCCGTGTTTAATTAATAGACTAGACGCGTGTGGAGGGAGAGCCCAAACTTGTCACAAAAGATGCCCCCAGGTATTCCCTACATGTGGGGATGCGAATAACAAAGCACCATTCACAGAGTTGAACTTCCTTCATCTTCCGGGGCCTGTGCATCCTGTTTGCCCAAGGTCAGGGCCAGCCCTGCTACAGCGCTGTGTCTCTGTGGTCCGTCCAACACCAGTGACCACACTGGAGTTCTAATCACATCTCTAATGCCAGCTTTCCTGCTAAACAGCAACAGTAATTTTTTGTAACAATCAAAGAAGGCTGAGAAATGAATTATAGCCAGTTTTCTGGACTCTGGATTAAAATACAGAGTTGGAATTGGCTTTTGGTGAATGGAAGAAGTCTTACCTCAGATTTCTGGAACCGTGTCCTGTCCTCAACAAGTCCCTCCTGCACCAACCTCTGTGAACCCCGCCTTCCCCCGCATGCCCTCCCCCAACCTGAGGCTTGCTGGGAGTGGGGCAGGTGACCCCTGTTCACAGCCCCTCCCTCCCCCTGGCCAGGGTTCCTCCTTCTCCCCCAGAAGGACCGGTCCTGGGGACCCACACCCGTCCTCACTGAGATCTCTCTTCCTCCTGGCCACGCTCTGCATTCACAGAGGAGCTGCGTTCCTGGCTCCCTGGGTCCTTTCGCCACAACGCCTGTCCCCATCCTCGGTGAGCTCCTGGCCATCAGCACAAGCCACCTGCTCTGCGGGCCTCCCTCTGCCCTCACTGGCTCACTGCCAAGCCTTGCCTTCCCTTCACCCCGCTAGACCTTCTACTCACCAGGTACTAGGTGGTACTAGGCCACCCTGCAAGTTCAGCTCCGGGCACCCACTACTACCCCGACCCAGACAGCTCTGCAGCGACCAGGCCTTCGGTGTCTGAGCTCTGAAACCTTCCCGCCACCCTCACTGCCCGCCGCACACCCTCCTCCCTCGCCCTCCTCTGGCCGACAACGCACCCCATGCACTGACCACTCCTGCACGCACTGCCCCCCCACCCCCGCAAGCCCGGCAGCCCCCCAGCCCGGGACAAGGCCACACGCCCCCTTGCCCCACGCATGCACCCTGGTTGTCGGGTGTGGCAGGACACGGACTTCTCAGGGCAACTCCTCAAGGGGTTTTTGTGCTGGTCCGTAGTTTCATCACATTTTCCTTTTTTTAAGATTTTATTCATTTATTAGACAGAGGGAGAGTGCATAAGCAGGGGGAGGGGCAGAGGGAGAGGGAGAAGCAAAGTACCCACTTGAGCAGGCAGCCCCAAGCAGGGCTCCATCCCAGGGCCCCAGGATGGATCATGACCTGAGCTGAAGGCAGACAGTAGCTCCACCGACTGAGCCACCCAGGCACCCCGCCCCGCGTTTTCGTACTCTGGTTGCTCTTCTGCTCTCCAGGATGGCTGTTTCACACCTTCTCAGCCTTCAGCACCTTGGGCCTCTCAGCGAATGTTTTGCTTCCTATTGTCCCGACAAAATAAAAGGAATTTAAAGGAGAATTTCATGAGCCCCACCGGCTGACCTGTTTGCCCTGTGCACACGCTCTCACCACCTTCCCTCTGTTACAACGATGACACTGGTGTCCCTGGGGGTCCCCCTTTCCTTCCTAGCCCGGTGATTTCCACCATTAAACCCACAGACGGTCAGATCTCATTTTAAGGAACCTACTCCCGCCTGGGTGGCTCAGTGGGTTAAGCCTCTGCCTTCGGCTCAGGTCATGATCCCAGGGTCCTGGGATCGAGCCCCATATCCGGCTCTCTGCTCGTCAGGGAGCCTGCTTCTCCCTCTCTCTCTGCCTGCCTCTCTGCTTACTTGTGATCTCTGTCAAATAAATGAATAAAATCTTTAAAAAAAAAAAAAAAAGGAACCTACTCCCGGCCCCAGCCCCTCACCTCCTTCCTCCATTCGTGTGCATGAGGGGGTGGTGCACACACGTGCCATCTCCGCTCTCCCTCCCCCCATCCTCCCCGGCCAGGCTTTGGAACTCGCTGCTCCTCTGAAGCCCTTCATCAAGGCCACCATGACTTCCGGGTCCCGGGATCCCGCAAACGTCCCCGTCCAGCAGCACCAGCCCCCCAGCCCATCCCACCCTCCTGAAGCGCTGCGCCTTCCCAGGTCGCGTTCCTCGCTGCCGTCCTCTCCCTGCTGCTCCAAGCACCGCCCTCCCGCCCCCCACGGCAGAGGTGCGCATCTGGATCCCTTGCGGAGCAATGGAGTTGAAGCAGGACAGGGTGTGACTTTGCCCTGTTCTTCCCATGCCGGCGGGGCCTCTCGCGCAGCCCAAGAAGATAAACGTGGATGACACTACATGGCTTCTAAAGGGGTGCGTGTGTGCTTGCACGTGTGCACACGCACGTGCCCACACCCTTGCATGCAAATAGGGCTTCTCTGCAAGGGGGGAGGCTCTGAGGAGGGGCGGTTCAGCTGGACGGATAACTGAGGAAGGAAGAAGAAAGAGGGATGTTCGGGGGAGCTGGTTTGGCTTGTCCGAGACGAAACTGGGAAGGTGGCTCTCAGTAGAGCCTCCAGTGCCAGGCCAGGCCCGTGGACCTAATTTGTGAGTCACAGGAAGCAAAATGAAGGGCTTGCGGTAGGAGGAAGTGACACATCAGGACCCGCTCCAGGAGGAGAGCTTGGGGGAGGGGAGGGCAGGACCTCGGGAGAGTCTGGAGGCCCAGGATTGAGATCTGCGGTCGGGCCAGGAACACTGCCCCCGGGGAGCGGGCCTACGGGATCAGCCCCGCGTATACAGTGAATAGGCACAGATTTGGAGAGAAGTAGGTATCGTCAGGCTTTGCTCTGCCTCCCCTCCCGGTGCAGCGCCCCGCTGCCCCCCATCAGAAGCCTGCTCAGCGTGGGCGGAAGACTCCCCCTAAAGTCTCAGTGTCCAGCCCTGTGCTCCCGCCCCCTTGTCTGAGGAGCCGGCCTCCTCCTCCAGCTTGGTCACAGCCACGGCTGACCTCCGTGCAGGGAGCAGGGTGGGGAGGACCCACCCCAGCCCGCAGATGTTTTTCCAGCTGTGGCTGCAGGAGATCATACATTTCCCTTTTATTTTCTCTGGTCGGTTTGCACAAGCTAGCACAGCCTTGGTGGGAGGCCGTGCACTTGCTTAGGTCATGCGTTTCTGCGTGCCCGCCCCCGCTCGCCTCCCCTTCCCCCACTGGCTCTTTGGTGTGGTCTGGACTTTTGTGGTGAGAGAGAGAAGCAGTGGGGAGTACAGGAAAGTTTCTTCTTGGGGCTGACCTGGGTCTGCCCATTTGGCTTTCATCACGGCTCACAGGCTTCTGTTACAGACCGATGTTTTTGATTTGCACTTGGCTCAGCAGCCCTCCTGTGCCTTCCTCCGCTGGCCCCAGGAAAAGTCATTGTCTTTCGAAAGAGCGGCTCTGGCTCTAAGCTGGTGACTTTGGAAGAAACAGCCATAAGCCAGTCTGAACGGAACTCGCAAAGGCCAGGCTGACCTTGATCTGGCTTAGGCTGTCCGCTCCAGAGCCTGAAACACGAGGAGAGGGTTTGAAATCCTGCTCAAGAATATGCAGCTGCAAGTGGTACCTCGGTCTTGGGCTGTCTGCCGCGTTAAATTGACCTACTTGTGTTTGTGACATGTGGGCTGGGCTTCCCTGGAATTTCCCGATGGCGTGTTATTGTGGATTAGATTATGAAAGAAAGAAACGTGTGTGGTTGGTTTGATGACTGACCCGGACTGGCTGAGTGTGGCCCGGGAACACAGCCTGCGTGGCCTGGGTTTTAAGGAGCAGAGCGCGCTCGGGCTCCACGCGTGACTCTGACCCCTGGTGACACCAGCCCCACCTGCGGGACATTAGGCCAAGTTCGCGCTGCTTTAGGGCAAGCCGCCCCCTCCCTGGCAGCCTAAGTGGCGGCTGTTTCTCTTCCACTCCCTTGGCCCACTAGTCCTGGGGTGGGATGTGGGTCCCCTAGGCCCTCTTTGCCACCTCCGGACCCTCCTTCCCTTCTTCATAAAAGCACTCAACTCTGAACCGCCTAATGGGATCTTCCAAGGTCATCCAAACTTCTAGACTGTCAAGAGCCCCCTGGGGATTTAGGACAGGAGCCATAGCTCACCACCACAGGGTGGTGTGGGGTGTTCCCCGGAACCTTGACCCAGCCGTCAGGAGACCCCAGGCCCATTTCTCTCGCCGGGTGTGCGCGCCAGGGCTGTTTGCAAGCAAGGCTCACCCACAGGGTCCAGTGTTAGGTGGCTGAACTTCCAGGGTCCCCTCAAAGGACAGGCTCGTTTGTTCCAAGAGTGTCCACATGGCCCCGTCATAGTTCTTAGGTCACGCGTGGTTCCTCGCAACCCAGATGCCTTCTACCAGTCAGGACGATTTTGAATTGCAAGCCATGCTGCCTAGTAACATGGATAACTGACATCAGGTTACCAGGGACACAGAACTGGATGCTAACCCAAGGTCAGTTCTCTTGCAGGCTCTGTTAACCCTTTGCCCACACACACCAGGGACCCTGTCACCCGTTGCCCTGTGTTGGGATTACCTGGTGATTCTACCTTGTTTTCTGCCAATGTTGCTGGTGCGGAGGTTTGCCCTTGTTTTTGGTACCTTCTGCATCATGGTGAGCCTCCTGAAGCCCTTGGCCTTGGGCTCCTGTCCCTCTTTGCTTGGTCCTGCTCGCTTGGTAATACACCAGTGGGATCCTCTCCTCCTTGCCTGAATCCTTCTCTGTGTGGCTGGAAGTTTCCAGAAACCCACTGCCATGCTGATAGGGATCATGGCCACTTCTTGACCCCTAAGTGTGGGGGGTGGGGTCCTGCGGTGACTGTCCCAGTGGGCTCTGCCCACCTTCCCGCCTTCCAGCTCTGCCGCTCCCCCACCTCCTCCTCTTCCTCACTCTTAGCTGATGGACTTGCCTCTCACTGCACGGAAGCCCTGAAGCATTTGGGGGGGACGTCTGCACACTGCCTGCGCCCCAGTGGCCTGCCCACCCCCTTCCGCCTCTGTTCCCGCTGTCTGCTCCCGCGTCTCCTGGTAACTATTGGGCTGATGGACTGTTTTTGAGGGTGGTCCCCACTTAGACATCGGATTCCACTGACCTCCGGGGCCTCCCTCCAGCAGCTCCCCCCTCCTAGTACATGGTTTTTACTGTCCCAGAGTGTTTCCACCAGCACATGTGTGTGGGTGCATACGCACACACACACATGCACGTGTGTATGCACACATGTATGCACACAGTCATATATACATGCATATATACACTCACATACATACACATGTACAATATACACATACCTGTACACACATGTGCACACATACAGGCACACATACATGTGTATATACATACATGTATGTATGCACACAGCTGCATGTACATATACAGACACATACCTGCTTATACAGATATACACATGTGTGTATACATACATGCATGTACATGCATACACACGTGCACATAAATATATGTGCATGCATGCACACACACATACTCACATACACGGACATATACACACATGCATGAACACACACGCACATGCACACGCGCGCACACACACACACACACACACACAGAGTTCCTTGAAGAACCATCTGTTTCTCCCTCTGCAGTCAGCTGCCTGCCCCTCCTCTCCACCGACACTGCTCCTTGCTGGGCCCCAGTGCCTAACTGGGAGGACGGACACTCTGTCCTCATGTCACGGAACAGAGAGCAGCACCTGAACTTGCTGACCCTCCTGCCTCCTTCAAACACTTTCTTCTCCGACCTCCAGGACGCCACGCGTTTCACATTTCTGGTTTTCCTTACATCCTCTGGGATATTTCTCTTCATTCTCCTTGATTTCTGAAAAAGCTGTTTCCAGTACTCCAATCTCCAGGCTGTAAATACCTTCTGTTTGCTGGGACCCTGTTCGCACCTCCGGCTGGGCTTCTCTGCCGGACTCCAGGCTGGTACAGCGCCGCCCCCGATGTCTGTGCCGGGCCGCCCATGGGCACCGCAGGCTCGTCCTGAGCTCCTGATGCTCCAGCCAGGCCTGGCCCGTCAGTTTCCGCACCCCCGGGGCCAACTACTCCAGCCCTCCCGCTGTCCAGGAGGAAGACTTGGCCTCATGCTTAAACCCTGTCTTTCTCTCATATCCCACATCGAGTCTGTCCACAAATCCTTTTGGTCTGACCTTCCAAATATATGCAGATAACTTGTGATGTTAAGGAATTATGGTCAAGTTTTTTTAGATGGGATCATCGTATTGTGGCTATATTTTTATTTTATTTTATTTTAAATATTTTTATTTATTCATTTATTTGACAGAGAAAGAGAGAGAGCACAAGCAGGGGGAGTGGCAGGCAGAAGGAGAGGGAGAAGCAGGCTTCCCGCTGAGCAGGGAGCCTGCTGTAGGACTCAGTCCCAGGACTCTGGGATCATGACCTGAGCCAAAGGTCACCAACTTTGAGCCACCCAGGTGCCCTGTGGTTATTTTTTTAAAAGGAGCCTTTATCTTTGAGAGAGTCTTACAGTTTACATTTCTTTACATGCTAAGAAGGTTGGAATTTACTCATGGTAATCTAGGGCAATGATTTTCACTTGGAGGACTCGTTAAAACAGATTTCTGTCTGGAGGCCAGAGGTTCTGACTTTATAGGCTGCAGAGGACCCGATCATTTGTATTTCTAGTGCAGGTTGATGCCTATTATCTGAGACCCACTGAGGGAAGGTAGAGGAGAGTGGTGGGGAGTCTGAGTGGGCAGGGGTGTAGGAGAGCTGATAGCAGGGGAGTCGGTGGGATGTGGAAGTGTGCGTCCATAGTGTTGTTCCAGTACTCTGCTTTTCTCTGGAAGTGTCTGTAGTAAAAAAGTGTGTGTGTGTGTGTGTGTGTGTGTCCAGAATGACTATTTCTCACCACCTCCCCTGTTACCACCTTGGCCCAAGGTGGAATCATCTCTTGCCTGGATTGTTGTAGGGGTCTCCTTGATTTTCCCCTTGACCCTATGGGATCCGTTTTCAACAGAGCAGCCAGAACTATCCCCAAAACCCTGCAGTAAATCCCTGTCACTCAAAGTGAAACCCCAGGACTTTCTATGACCTACAAAGCTCTCTACAACATGTTCTCCACTCTGTTTTCTCTGTCAGACACGGAGCTCCTCGCTGGTCCTTAGAGATGTCAGGAATGCTTCTGCCTCAGGACCTTTACACATGATCTCCTGAGCCTATAGTGCCCTCCTCCCACCACCAAACTTCAGCTATCCCTGTCATTTCCTTCAAGCCTGTGTTTGAAGGTCACACTTGCAGTGAGGTATTTTACAGTATGTAAAATTTCACAGACACACAGACACACACACCCCCCACACACACACTTCACACCCCTTTCCCTGATCACTTTTTCTCCTTGGCTCCTCTCACTGTCTGTATCGTGCTTTTTTTTTTTTTTTAAAGATTTTATTTATTTATTTGACAGACAGAGATCACAAGTAGGCAGAGAGGCAGGCAGAGAGAGAGGAGGAAGCAGGCTCCCCGATGAGCAGAAAGCCTGATGTGGGGCTCGATCCCAGGACCCTGGGATCATGACCTGAGCTGAAGGCAGTGGCTTAACCCACTAAGCCACCCAGGCGCCCCCTGTATCGTGCTTATTGGTTTTGTCTGTCCCTCTTGGCAGGAAGCTTGCACGGTGGGTACCTGGCACTGAGTAGGGCCCTCCACTCCGCCTCTGTGGCTGTGCCTTGGCCGTGCCACGCTGTTCCCGGCTCCCACTCCCTCCCGACTCGGCCTCTGCCGTCATCTCACATCCATTCATGACACACGTTCCTTTTTTGCCACTGCCGAACGCCTGCCTTGGCCAGCTCTGCTGAAGACGGGTTTTTGTCGGTTCGGCTCACCCCTGTATTTGTGTCCGGGACCGTGCCAGGCGTGGCGGGCTCTCAGCACGGGCTCGCTGGGCACGTGGCTGCATCCCAGGGGCGAGAGGGGGACGAGGAAGAGGGTGGGAGAGCAAATGAGGGGACTTTCCCTAAAGGTCGGAAATCTGCGGCCAGCGGGAGGGAGGAGAAGCAAAGGCATTCTAACATGGAAAAACCTACAGGAAATGCAACAAAAGTGTGAGAGACAGGAATAGTCTATTTTCGGAGCATTAAGGAAGGGACGACAGAAGTTGCAAATGGGCAGGCCGAATGCAGTCTGCAGAGGTGTGTGCTCAGCCCACACGATGCTTAAAATAAATTTGGATTGGTTGCCAACGCTGAAAAATCAGGAGTGTCCTATTTCTCTCGAAAAACTGGAGAATCTCGCTGGCACCGGGCTGGCCTGGGACTGACCCTCGGTCCCCCGTCAGAGGGGGTGTGTGTCCTCGGGTCAGCTGTGCCCCCTCCAGCAGCTTCATTCATTCGTCACCTACCTGGTGCTTGGAGACATTCCATCTGCGAGCTCCCTTCTGAAGAGCAAAATGGATTTCTTCTTCCTTCACACCTAACTGAGGAGGTATCGTTGTCGGGGGCAAGCAGGGGGGTCGGGTGACCGGGGAACGGGCTGCTCGAGAGGCCAGGAGGAGGCAGGGAAGGACCATCCCCCAGAGCCTGCAGAGGGGGCTGGGCCCCGAGGACACCCGCTGCAGACTTCTGGACTTCCGCCGTATGACATGGTCGTGTGCTGTTTGAGGCCAGTAAGGTGGCGACTTGCTGGGGGCCCCCATGTGTCTGGCAGAAGGCGTTTCCACTTGGAAAGCGGTCAGTCGCTGGCTTCGAGGGGGACCTGGTGGCCCTGGGGTCTTGGGTTCGTTTGCTACATAAGAAGAGCCTTTCGTTGCTCATATTGGCCCCATGTTCCTGGGGACAGGCTGGGACATGCGCCCTTGTCACCTGTCCCCCATCAGGGCAAGTGGACAGTTGCGTTTCCAGAACTTCCCCTCGTGGGCACGTTCCCACCTCTGCGGCATGGGTCAGACCACATCACTTCAGAGAGCCGTTTCCCAGCGTCTTGCTTTGTTGGCTCAGGATGGTCGTGCGGAGGTAAAGGGACACACGAAGGCCTCCTTGCTGACTGAACACGGGCTGACGCTGAGGCTTACGGATTCTGTGTGAAGACTTTTGTAAAGCTCCGAGGGTCGGAATATATATTTCTGGGGTCAGAATCATTCTCGTGCTTTATCAGCTCGTGTCCTGAGAGGAGGGCCAGGATCCTGCTTCGGCTGCACGGGTCCCGGGTGCCGCCGCGCTGGCCGTGCCTGCGGTCCACGGGGGTGGAATTTCACAGGGTTTAGCTGTCCTCGATCAGGGCGCAGGCCCATTTCCCAGAGGGCTCTGTAGGCAGAGGACACTGCGCCTGGCCCTCAGCAGTGGGCTTGCCTTCGCCTCTGGAGGGGCCGGGGGATGTTGTTCCTCTCGGCCAGGAGCAGATGCAGGGAACAGTGAGGCTACCTCGCCCCCCTCACCCATCATCAACACGGGAGCGGGAAGCCTGTGGCCTCTGAGAAATGTGGGCCCTTAAGAGGATGGCAGCCTAGTCCTCAGCCCCTGTGACACCTTGCATGGCAAAAGGGACTTTGCAGATTTGATTAAGCTAAGGGCTTTGACATGGGGCAATTGTCCTGGGTTATCTGGGTGGGCCTAGCACACTCACAAAGGCCCTTCAAAGAAGGAAGAGGGGGCGCCTGGGTGGCTTATTTGGTTAAACGTCTGCCTTCAGCTCAGGTCGTGATCTCAGGGTCCTGGGATTGAGCCCCGTGCCGGGCTCCCTGCTCAGTGGGGAGCCTGCTTCCTCCTCTCCTGCCCCATGCCCCACTCATTCTCTCTCTCTCTCTCTCAAATAAATAAATAAAATTTATTTATTTATTTTTTTTTTTTTTAAAGATTTTATTTATTTATTTGACAGAGAGAAATTACAAGTAAGCAGAGAGGCAGGCAGAGAGAGGAGGAAGCAGGCTCCCTGCTGAGCAGAGCGCCCGATGCGGGACTCGATCCCAGGACCCTGAGATCATGACCCGAGCCGAAGGCAGCGGCTTAACCCACTGAGCCACCCAGGCGCCCAATATTTAAAAAAAAAAAAAAAAGAGGGAGGAGGGAAGCAGGAAAGGGAAAGAGAAGTAAAGTGGGAGGAGAGAGCCGAGTGTGGCTGTTGTGGGCTTTGAAAAGGGGGTGGGCAGGGGCCAGGAGGCCCGGAGCACGGAGCACCACCGGGCTCGAGATGCTGCGAAAGGCCAGGAAACAGGTTCTTTCCCAGAGTACCTGGGGTGCGTGGGCTTTCTGCACAGCCTCCTCGTCTGTTACTCAGCAGGTCCCCGCGGGCAGGTGGGCACTCGCGGGATGAGCCTGCAGGGGACCTCATTTAGGGAGGACGGTCCTTCCCACTGGGTCACAAGGACTCGAGCCTGTTCCTGAGCCTGCGGATGGGGCTGGGCCCCAGACACCTGTTCCTGCTCAAACCCCAGCACCTCCTCGCAGCCAGCCGGGGACTCTCCTCACCCTCCCCAGCCCCCCCCCTCCCCAGGGAGCTGTGGGCGCTCCCAGAGAGCAAGCTGTTTGTGGGAAGGTCTAAATGTGCAGCTCAGTGATTCGCTAGTCCTAAAACCTCCACCCGCATCCCTTGAGGCCGGGCTATTGTCTCTGCGTTTTCTTTTTCCAGTGGGTGGGGACCCAGATGGGAAGGCAGCCGTGAATGAACTCCGGCAGGCCGGAGACCCAGGCTGATGTTGTCTGTGATGTGTTTCTCTCCCAGCTCCGGAAGAGAAGGAGGTCATTAAAGGCCAGTATGGGAAGCTCACGGACGCTTACGGCTGCTTGGGGGAGCTCAGGTTAAGATCCGGTAAGTACCCGTTCAGACAGAACAGCAGCTGTCAGAGCGTCTCCTCCTGCATTCGTTTGGAAGGACTGCCGGGTTTAGACATTTTATTTTATCATCTTTTAAACTGTGTCTCTATTTGCCTGAGCCGCTGCTCCGTGCCGGGGAGGAGGTGAACGCAGCCTGATGCTCACCTGTCTGTGCCGGTGGCAGAGGAGGTGTGTGTGAAGGATGCTCACCTTCATGGTTTGCCCTCCAGGACCTGAGTTTTTCCAAAGTCGGGTGTAAGGGGGGGGGGTGGTCCCCCCCAGGGGGCTGTATGTTGTTGACAAGGGCTCCGTATCCAGAAGGCGTGGATGCAGAGAGTCTGACAACCCCGGACTCACGGGGTGGCTTGAAGAAGAGCAGGGACTGGGCGTGCGTGTCAGCGAGGAGAGAAGAGCCCCCCGCACCTGGGGCCATCCGATGCCGGCGGTGGGGGGCTGGGGAGAGGAAAAGAAAGTGCATCTGGAAAATGGAAAAGGCTGAGAACTCCCAGGAACCAGCCGGCATCCTTGTCCGTGTGAGACCCTCGGGGCTGAGCTGTCA
Source organism: Mustela lutreola (assembly GCF_030435805.1). NCBI lineage: Eukaryota > Metazoa > Chordata > Mammalia > Carnivora > Mustelidae > Mustela > Mustela lutreola. The sequence continues at coordinate 9,411,439 of NC_081295.1, read as the reverse complement.
GCTGGGCTGTTCCTGGAGGTCGCAGCCTTCCCCTGCATTGTCACCTCTGTGGCCCTGGACCTCACTTTGGGGTCTGCAGCCACCATGTCCCTCCTCCTCTCTCAGTCACCTCATTTATGCCGGCCCCACCCACAGGTCTCCAGGGATGTTTGGGGCCCCGGCCAGAGCACAGGTGACATCTCTCCTTCTCAGTCCAGCACCCCAGGATGAGAGTGGCTGGGAGTGGGTCAGATTGGGGCACACTCTTCCCCCGAGCCGAGCATGTTCCCTCGTTTCCCGCAGCAGCTGCGTTCACAGACGGGGAATTTTTTTTAAGGCAACAGAATGGCACGTTGTCTGTCACTACTTTTCTGGGTCTTTTCTTTCGGGGACGGGTTCTCCTGAGTTCGATTCCACCAGTCATTTCCAAATCGTGTGTAGGGAAAGTGCTCCGTAGCCCCACGACAACATGCATGCCTCTGATGTCTCTTTTGTTCCCTGGGGCTAGATGTGCGTTAACTTACTGAGTCCTAAAAATAAGCCAATATGATATTGCGTCTCTTCCACTATTCCCAGTCATGGAAACAGGCTCAGAGGGTTAGAGTGATTGCCTCGGGTGAGAAGTGTACCTGGGATTCAAACCCAGACGGAGTTGCCTCCAAACACTTGGGTTTTCCCTGAAAATGTGCTGCCTACTCCAGGTTTTCAGTGGGACTTTTCCCCTTAGTGATTTTAATGAGGTCACAAAAAAGTCCAGGGGCCCTTGCCTCCGCGACGGTGATGTGAGGACACCAGCTAACCTTCCATAGCGCACACTCCGTGCCGGGCACTGTTGTAATGTATTAACTCTGTTCTCCCAACACGCGAGGCGGGTGCCTGTTCCTGTCCTGCTTTACCCAGACAGAGAGGCTTGGAAAACTTAAGTGCTGTTTTTTTGTCTCTTCTGTGACTTTTTTTTTTTTTTTTTTTTAAACATATTAGAGCGTCTTGGCTCTTAGGATGTGTTAACCGTTGTTGACATCTTACAGTTATAACCGGCAGTGGTTTTCCGCTACATGAATCAGTGATCCGTTTTGCATCTGAGCCAGACCTGGATTTTGCACAGGGCTGTAACTTGGCCAAGGTCAGGCAGTTCTCCAGGGGTGACCTGGGTTTTAAACATGTGCCTTCTGGCGCCCGGGGCTGTTGTCAACCACCTGGGGCTGTTGTCAACCACCTGGGGCTGTTGTCAACCTACCGGGCTGTTTTGTCTTGAAAGGGGGCAGAGAAGGTTGCACTTCCAAGGTCAGAAGGAGCAGTACCTTTCCTTCATCCCAGAGGAGGGCGTCTTTTCCCTGGACTAGGATCTGAGATCGGCTACAGGGAGTTGCTCTCAACAGCCCCCACTCTGAATCCTGGCTGCACTTCTTGCCTGAAGCGATGACTTTAACCCTGAGAAATATTGTCAGAGTGGGCCAGGGTGTCTGTGGGGCTCCTGGCCCAGGGTCTGGACAGGCTTCTGTGGAATCACCCCAGGGCAAGGAAGTGGAGGGACAAGACCACCTGCTGGGGAGACCCCCCCCCCATCTTGCCCTTGCCTGAGGCAAGGCCCTGCTCCCTTCGAGCAGCCTGTGCTCCCCACCCGGCCCTCCCCCAGGAGTGAGTTTGCAGAGACCCTGGGGGCCTGGCATGAAGGTGGCTAAGATCCCCAGCACCTCCCCCCCCCCCACCCCGTTCTCCTGTCCTCTGTCCTCTGAATACCCCCAGCCCTTCCTGCCAGAGTTGCCCTCCTAGGTGGGCTGCCAAAGCTCTCTCCAAGGGGGTAAGAATGACTTCCAAGTTTTGGAATGTCAGCGTTCTTTGGCCTGTTTTCAACACATTCCTGAAAGGGCCCTCGGATATCTTTAGGATAGATAGAAGGATTGGGCCTTATTGTCCAGTGTTTAAAAATCCCCTTGGATTTCCTGAAGGAGACCGTGGCTTTAACTTGATTTTCTTTTCCTCCTGCAAGTCCCCAGCCCAGAGCTCTCCTGTTTTCTTCTCATCTGTTGAGGGTGTTGGGCAGTGCAGAGTGAAATCCCAGTTTGGGGTTGCCACCGAGACAACCAGCCCAAGCTGGGGATCGGCCTCCCTTTTGACTGACTTTTTTAGGCCAAGGGTCTCTGTACAAAAAAAGAGACTTCCTCTCAGGCTTATAACAGGGGGCAAGTTGTTGAATTTCAATCTGCCTCAGTGAAGATAGCTTTGTTCTGTTAGAAACTAAGAAATGTGCACAAAAATTGCTAAAAGCTTTATTCCAGGTTCCTAGGTTTTCATGGAGATGGTAAGTTCCTCCTTCTTCCCAGAAATGCCAGCAGGAAGGGGGCGGAGCCCCCACAATTAGTTGGAGAGTCAGGCTTCCTGATGTAGACATGATACAAAGCAAAGAAAGTGAGAGTACAGCAGCTGAAAGAATTGATCCCAACGATTACAGGATTTAACTCCCTTTTAACCTAAGCTCTCACAGCCTGCCTGTTTCATAGCCTCGAGGGTTGAATACAGTGAGATCTTTAACGAGCTCTGCAGTTGTGCAGTGCACAGCCTGTGAAACCCTACCGGACAGCCCTCCCAGATTCTAGTTCCAGCTTCACAACACACTCACCTTCTGTATTTATTCATCTCTCTAGGACTGTAGTCTGCAAAACCAGGAAAACTGCCTCACCTCTGTATTACATAATTGCTAAGAGATTTATAGGGGAGAGTAAACCTGGTTTGGAAATGGGTACTGAGCAGGAGGGAGCTGGCGTGCAGAAGGGTCCCTCTGGGAGAAGGGGGTGCGGGGTAGAGGTCAGGGCACTGAGTCCTGGTGGGTGGTTAGCCTGCAGAGGCTAGCGGAGGGCTCACTGCGGGGCAGTCACTACAAAAGGCAAAGTCTCTGGGGAGGGAAATGGGATCGTCTTTAGACTGGAGATTCGGCGTACACGGTGTTCTCTGGAAAGTCCTGAAATGATACGGCCTTTATCAGTCTTAGGATCATTTATGACCTACATCCAGTGGAGTGCTGGTGAATATTGGACGTCCAGCTCTCCGGGGGGAAAAAAGCCCTGCTAGGAAGCGTCTGCCAGTTTCCATGGTGCGACTAACCCACCCCTGGGTGGATTTCAGGCTACAGAGTGGGGCTGGAGAAGGAGGGGCAGGCGTAAGCTCCCGGCTCAGACACACGTGCCACCTGCACGTTCCAGAAAGGGAAGGTGAAAGAGATCCTTGCACCCTGTGCCATGTGGATGCAGGGTATTTAGAACTCAAGCTGGTTGGTACTGGGGGAGCCTTGGGGACCCCCACTCCATGAGTGGACAAGCCTAGAGCTCCTGAGTCCTGTGTCTACAGCTTTAAAGTGCGAGAGGGCCCTGTATAAGCAGGAGAGAGAAGGGGGTTTTTCGGCAACCTCAGGGTGGAGATTGGCACAACCTGGCCGGGGAGTGAACGCCAAGGCTGAGCCAACGGAGAAATGCGGACGCAGGGGAAGCAGGAGGCCCAGAGGCCAGAACACACCCAGCATTGTCCCCGCACAAACGGCATTGTGTCTGCCCATGACTCACCAAGCTCCCAGCGCCAGCCCTTCCCAGCCAGATGGCAGTGGCCTCAGCGAGACAAGACAGGGACCCCATCGCTGCCAGGCTCAGGGGCCTGAGGACAGCCGGGCCTTGGAGTTGGGTTTTAAAGTCAGCCCCCTCGAGGGAGAGCATTTCTGAATCAGCATGGAGGTCTCCGAGGTTTTTGTGCACGTGGCAAAATACAGAGACGATAAAAATGTACCATTGTGACCAAGTTAAAGTGGACAGTTCAGGGGCACTGAGGACATTTCCATTGTTGTACCCCCGTCTGTCTCTAGAAGTTTTTTCATCTTCTCAAACTGAAACCCTGGCCCTCCTAGACAGTATGTGGTGGGGTGGTTGCCTCCCGCTTTCGCACCCTGGTTGCCCAGCCTGCAAGACTCGCCTGAGAGTGGGCCTCCTGCCATCTGGAAGGGTGTACGTGTCCCTGTGTGCATGTGTGGTCCCTTCTGGCTGGCTCTGCTGTACCTTTGGGCCCGTGACCTGTTGCTTGTCCTTCCGGTCACCTCTCCCTGACTGTGGCCAGTGACCTCTGACCCAGGCGTGCTCTCTGCTAATAAATACTATTTTCCCGTGGATGTGCAGATCCAGAGGTCCCACCCACCTTCCCAACAAGTCTCGGTTTTTAACGTTCAATTACTCTTTAGCAAAGCACTTTGTTTATATCGTTTGACTCAAAATCATTGCAATGATGGCGCAAGTCCGAGTCTTCTAAACACGTCAAGTGTCGGGATCAGATTGCTGCCCGGTATGATCAAGAGACACAGAAGCACAAAATATGACATTAGGATGCAACTCCAGGGGGCGTGGAATAGAAACACGAGGGAAATCCCATCTGTTAAAGAACTGATTCACGCCTCCCCTGATCAAAGCAGGATCTAGATCCCGCTGCATCCCGGTAAAGAGGCCCACAATGGTTTTATTGTCATGCATCAATGTTTAGCCTATGCTGTAAAATGTATTATTCACAGCCATTTAATCTAATGATGAAAACTCGTGGTCTCCAGTGAGCGAATGGCACATTAGTCAGCCACAGCCCTTGTGGGACAGCGAGCCAGCAGGACTGGAGGCCGCCAGACCTGGGAGCCCGAGGGAGCCGGGGAGAGGAGACCCATGTGTGCATTGTGGGTCCAATGGCAGACTAGCCGTGCCTCGGGCGGACGATGTGACTTCCCCCTGGGGACAGTCCCTCGCATATGAAATGGCAGCCTTGTCAGGCACATGAGCTGTCCTTCAGCAAGGATCTAGGTAAAGAGTGCCGGCTCTGGAAGCAGACTTAGTCTGAGTCTCTTGCCCAGGTGGTAGAGCCCTAAAGTGGATTCGAATCCCAGCTGCCCCACTCTGTTACCTTGGGCAGGCTTCTTAACCTCTCTGTGCCTCCATCTGCCTCTCTGTGAAATGGGCTAAAAGTGGTACCTCCTCCCCAGCCCCCCATGGGCTTGTCCAGAGGAAGTTCAAGGAACAACACCTAGTGCCCAGGGAGCGCCAGAACTGAGAGTCCTCTGTTATCACAGTGCTTGGTTCCAGTGCGCTTCTGTGGTGGCTTTTCTTAAATTCACCTGTGCCCTCTCCTGAGCCCCTCATCCCGGACTCAGGAGCTCCAATTCTCATTTATTTTAAGAGCTTTTTCCTGCCTGCTGCAGCCACCCCTCCGTACCGCCGGGGGGGCCACTGCCCTGCACAGGAAATGCCTACTGTCTTCAAAGCCACCTGGGACTCTTGCCAGGGACTCGGTTCCCCCACGCAGAGGCTGTTGAGGAAGGACTGCTCGAAATCCACTTCACAGCTTGGCTGGAGAGACAAAGTTTTCTGTGCTTCTCCTTGACCCCACTCTCCACAGAATCCCTTCTCAGGCTCGCAGCCTAGACCGCAGGGGCTGTCCCCTGGTCACGCCTCTGAACGGTCTTGAACTCTGCTTTCCCTGCGCTGAGCACATGGAAGGAGGCAGCAGAGACGCCTGGGCATGGGTTCTAGCACAGGTTATGGGAACATTTGTGTTTGTGAGGCTGTGATTCGAGGACATCCAGCCCACATTAACCCCACCGGTCGCCCAGAAGTGATACTTATCCTGCTTAGGAAACCCAAGCCCCCCACCCCCTATCACTGTCCACAGCATAGCTGCCTTATTCTTATGTTGCTTTAAAGTAGTTTCCTGGTAATCGGCCTGGGGAGGTCGGAGGGGAGCTGATCCGGTTGCTCTGTGGTCCCCCAGCAGGCGTGCTAGGAGTGGTGACACAGGATGAAGGCAACTTTAAGAAAAATCCAGGCATGTCCTGGCCCCGAGCAGCACTCTTCCTCCTACCAGGTGTGAGGAGGGAGTAGGGGGACAGAATAAGCCCTGGGACTTAAGGGTCTTTTATCGGAGTGTCTGAAATATTGGTCACCATGGGCCCAGACAATGACCTCTGACCCCTGGGAGTAGCCCCTGCTGGCTACAGGTCCTTTAAATCTTAGCAGGGTGGGAAGACTGTCCTCCGGACCAGAACCACACCAGCGCCCCCCAGAGGCCAGCTGGTCACCCCAGTGATTGGGCCCTCTCCTGAAACGGGGCAAGGGCACCTGTCCCCGCTGTCCCCAGAGCAGAGCCTTGCCACGCACCCCTGGCTCCCATAGCGTGTGCCTGTCTGCCCCGTGCAGTGGGGGGTGCGGAAGACAAAGCAGGTTTGATGGGGTCCCAGGAGAGGTTCCCTCGTGCTCCTGGCAGCCCGGTGGGCAGTGGTATGGGGGATCATTTCACGGGGAGTGGGGAGACCTGAGCCCCCCTCTCCCTGGGTGATGTAGGAAGTATTCGTCTGTTAGCCGTGTGCCGTGCTGGGATGTTACAATGTAACGCCCCCCCCCCCCAAAGAAACCCCAACTTACTGGGAATACATTTGGGAACGAGGTTGTTAGCTTTGCATGTAATAGGGCTAACAGGGATGCTGTTGGCCAGTGGCAGGGGGCGGGCGGGGGGTGCGGCACACAGCCATGTCTTGAGAGAGCAGGGCAGGCTCCCTGAAGGGCAGAGAGAGAGGAGTTCTCCTGGAAAGGAGGGATGAGCTAGGGTGGCCCTAATGAACCCCAGAAAGGTTTGTGGCTCTTCTGGAGAGTGGAGACAGGGAAGGCGAGTGGGGAAGGCCTTGAAGGGCAGAATGTGGTAGGGTTTCCCGGGCAGAGACGGCATCTTGGGCAAAGGCCCAGGGGTGTGAGGGCATAAGGCGTATTTGCAGAGCCGAGGGACCATGGGTGTCCATAGGTGGGGAGGGATGGGTGCTCGGCCTGGGAGGAGTTCCCCTTTCAGTCCTGGGGGAGGTGGGAGCTGTGGAAGGATCTAAGCAGAGAGGGAGGTCTTCCATCAGGCATCTTCGAGAGGCTACTCCAGGGACTGAGCTTGGAGGACTGACCCCACTGGGGGTCCCTGAGCCAGGTGATGCCTGAGGCTTCGTGGAGATGGCAGATTTGCAAGGCTTTGGGGTGCAGATAGGGAGAGAGGCTGTGGGTCCAGGAAGGCTCCCGGCCGGAGACCCTCAGGCTGGTGGGCCGCAGAATGGCCTAAATGCATGTTTCCTCACAGGTGGCTGGCCCCTGGCCCCGCCCCACTGGATGGGGCCAAAAATTCGCATTTCCAGTAGGCTGCCAGGTGGTGGCGCTGCTGGCCAGAGGCGACCCTCCTAGAAGAGGCTTCAGGCTCTAGTGGGTTGCAGTGGCCACGCCTGCTTGCCCCTGGCGCCCACCCAGTGTGGTCCTAAGCCCCCTTGTCTATTTCCCTTCCAGGTGGCGCTTCCCAGAGCTTCCTGGTTTTGGTGACAGGCTGCACATCTGTGGGCAGAATCCCAGAGGCTGAAATCTACAAAATCACGGCCACCGACTTTTACCCTCTCCAGGAGGAGGTCAAGGAGGAAGACCGCCTCGTAGCCTTGAGGAAAATCCTCAACTCGGGGGTCTTCTACTTCTCATGGCCCAATGATGGGTCCAGCTTTGACCTCACCGTCCGGGCGCAGAAGCAGGGCCACGACAGCGACGAGTCGGGGAGCTCCTTCTTTTGGTGAGGGCCCTGGGTCATCGCCTACCACCCCATCCCCTCGCCCCTATCCCTCTTGGATCATATCCAGGGCAGGCTCTGATTGGCACCTGCGTCCTTGCTCTCTGCTTTATACCATCCCCAGGATCCTGGGGCACCTCTGAGAGCCCAGTCGCTCTCAACACAGTGAGAAGAAAGCTAAGCCCCCATCCGCACTCCTGGGCTCCGGGAAGGTGTCCAAAGCAGTCAAATTAGATTTAGAAAAGAAACTCTCCGTGAGCCCACACCCACTGGGTGCTTCCTAAGTGCCGGGCCATGCTCAGTGCCCCTGTGGTCCCCTCAGCGATCTGGGTTACCCTCTGGTGCACACACATTTATCACAAATGCTTATATTCAGTGTTCCTATTCTAGTAACTTCCTTGCTGGTAATAACTCAGAATCCTGGGATGCCTCATGGGTGGCTCAGTGAGTTAAGTGTCTGCCTTCGGCTCAGGTCATGATCCCAAGGTCCTGGGGTCAAGTCCCACATCAGGCTCCCTGGGAGCCTGCTTCTTCCTCTCCCTCTGCCACTCCCCCTGCTTGTGCTTGCTCTTTCTTTCTCTGACAAATAAATAAAATCTTTAAAAAAAAAAAATAACTCAAAATCCTCAAGTAACCTATGAGGTAGGGTCTATTTGTTATGCCCATTTTATAGATAAGGAGACTGAGGCTTGAACAAGTGAGGAAATTCAAACCAGGCATTCTGGCTCCAGATCCTATTCTGTTAGTCGCCAGGCCAGACCAGCTCTTCCAGCAATGGGGAAACTGCCAAGTCAACCTGCGAAGGTACTGAGCAGTCATGTGATAACATGTATCCTGAGGCCCAGACCAAGGCGCCTGGATTTCTGTATGTTTAGGGTTACTTGGGTGTTCCTCAACAGGCATAGCTAGGTGTGGCTGACTGTATAAATATGTAAATTATCTACGGCTCTTTCTGGATCCTGGGGGTCATGACCCTGGTAAGTCCTGGAAGGTAGGGCTGGTGCAATGATCTCCATGGACCGGTGCCAGGCCTAGGTAGTCAACCACACTGTACCCTTCGGATTTGCCAGGAGACAGGTGAGAAGTGGGTCAGAAGCCAGTGGGATGAGCATCAAGCCATAGAAATTGCTCTAATATGCCTTATATCCTGAATGTTCTTAGAATTCCAGGGCTGGAATTTGCAGCCGCCCCAGTTTCCCAGACTTAAGATAGAGTTGATGAGGCTTATTTACAGCCATAATTTATGCCTGCCTCCCTCCCTTTGCCCAAACCCAGGAACTCGGAGGTCTCCTTCAATGCATACATTTTTCTTCCCCTTGGTGCTTGGGGCCCCCCACCACTGCCTGACCTCTGCCTGGAAAAAGAGGCTTCACCATATTCTGCCGCAGGCCTTAGTGCTCCTCACCCCCAGGCCCTCTTGGACCGTCTGGTTTTGTTGAGTTCTTGGGGCCATCCTGTGCTCAAACTTGAAAATACCTGTGAGTCTCCTGCTACACTTGTTCCAATGCAGATTATGACTCAGCTAGTCTGGGCCCCGGGACCCAGACTCAGCATTTCCAGCCAGGTGATGATGGAGGCCCCTGTCCTGGGGTTGGAGGACCCTTCTCTGAGAAACAGGTCCAGACGAAGGTGTTTCTGGGAATCACTAAGTCCATTTTGCAGAGACGAGCTTGTACCCCTGAAGTCCAGGAAGTGAGGGGAGCGAAGGCTGGGGATTTGGAGGGCTGTCTGTGCTAAGGACATGGGGCCACCTCCAACAGGGATTGCCGGGCAGGGAGAGGTCTCAGAGGCTGTGATGTTTCTTGGCAACATCATAGGACCATAGGGGATGCTTAGGAAACCGGGTGGCCCTGGTGTCAGGCCTTCTGCCAGCTCTGGGGCTGGAGACGTGGGGTCCACAGAGAGCAGCAGGAAGGGTGCAGATCACGAGGTGGAGGCTGGGACTGGGCGGGTGGGGGGGTGGCTGGGAAAGGGACCAGATTGTATCTTGAGCTGAGAGGAAGCGGCCGTCTGGAGGGTGCCAGGTCGCTGGGTGTGGTTTTTGGGCGGTGCCCGTGGAGCTGACCGCAGCTGAGTCAGCCCCGACCCAGCAGTCACAGGCTTGATTGCCCGAAGCCCATTGAGGGTGCTGCGTTCCAGGTCTGGACGCACATCTGGAGTCAGATGGGGTCCACAGGGAACATGGCTGGTGAATGGGGGGGTGCAGGGCGGTGGGAAGTTCTTTTTCCAGTCTGGTTGATGGGCCGCGCCGAGAACTGCTTCCCGGTGGAGTGCGAGCCCGGGAGGAGACTCACAGCGGTTTTCCGTTGTGGATCTGGGTCTCTCCCCCTGAGGACCAGAGCTGTCCTTCAGCGTGCCAGGCCAGTGTGGCTATAAACAGGGACTCAGCGCTGACAATATTTAGCAAAAGGCTCCCTTGCCTGACCCCTGGTGACTGATGGCAGCCATAGCTGTGTGGCCGGAAGACTGGAATATTCGGGAGGCCTTGCTTTGATGCCATATGCGGATTTAATTTGTTACTAAAGCTGGTTCGTCATCTGAATTTTAGAGAGTGACTCAGAAGAAGAAAACGTGTTTTTGTGAAGGAGTACTCCATCATCATGATTTTTCCGGCAGACAAGCACAGTGGCTAGGAGAGCTCAGAAGGGGCCGGTGTCCTGCTCACGGTGGGAGAGGCTGGCCTGAGACCTCGGGAGCCTCTACGCTTGGAGAAGCCACCTGAGACATCGCAGGGCTCACAGGACCCTTCTGGAGAAATGAGAGAAGGCTGCTATCTGGGAAGAAGGCTCTCTCTCGGGCAGGGCAGGAACGGCGCTGCCTTTTTTAAACAAATAGGGCATTGTGATCTAGATTTGCTTAGCACCCCGTGGGAGAGAGCGTTCTGGGAAGGTTCCTGCCTCCTGGGGAGAGTCTGAGAGGACTCGGAGGGTGTGAGGTGCTGCTTGGGTCTCCTGAGCGCCCCAAACAGACCGTGGCCTGGAGTGTTGGGGGTCGTTGCACCCCTCCAAGGCCTCCCTTCTCAGAGTGGCCGCTGGGGCTGAGTAGGTCAAGTGGGAGTTGGGGAAGCTGAGTGAGGGCAAGAGGGGGCAGGTACTTGTGGGGCCTTTGGGGAGGGAGGAGGTAGGCCCGGGGCTGGCGGGGCCGGTGAAGAGCACAGGCTCCCAGCTCCTCGCTGCCGTTTAGTGGCTCCCAGACCTCGGACAGGTCTTTCACTTCTCTGTGCCTCAGTTTCTTTATCTGTAGGATGGGCTGAATGATAATACCTTTCAGGTATTTTGGAGGATGAAGTGACTTAATTCATCCCAAAGCACTCAGGATGATTCTCGGTGCACTTGATAAATGTTGGCTTTTATCCCCATCCTTATCATCAAGAACACCAGGGGTCCCCAGACCCCCAGAACAATCCATCCGATATGGGGACAAAATACTAGAACTTTTGTTGCTCTTATTTTCATCTTAAGTTTTTTTTAAGACTTTATTTGACAGAGACACAGCAAGAGAAGGAACAGGAGCAGGGGGAGTGGGAGAGGGAGAAGCAGGCTCTCCACAGAGCAGGGAGCCCTATGCAGGGCTCGATCCCAGGACCCTGGGATCATGACCTGAGCCGAAGGCAGACACGTAAGGACTGAGCCACCCAGGCGCCCCCATCTTATCCTTTAAAAAATAAATTATTGGGGCGCCTGGGTGGCTCAGTGGGTTAAGCCGCTGCCTTCGGCTCAGGTCATGATCTCAGAGTCCTGGGATCGAGTCCCGCATCGGGCTCTCTGCTCAGTGGAGAGCCTGCTTCCCTCTCTCTCTCTGTCTGCCTCTCCATCTACTTGTGATTTCTCTCTGTCAAATAAATAAATAAAATCTTTAAAAAAAAAAAAAAAAAAAAAAAAAAAAAAATAAATTATTTTACTTACTTGAGAGAGAGAGTCCAAGCAGGGGGGAAGGTCGGAGGGAGAAGCGGACTCCCCACTGAGCAAGGAGCCCCGCGCAGGCTCTATGGCAGGACTCCAGGATGCCGACTTGAGCCAAAGGCCGACGCTTAGCAGACTGAGCCCCCCAGGCGCTGCCCCTCTCATCCTTTTTTACTTGTTTTGATTCGCTTCCTAGTGCTCTCTCTGGGATAGGCTACACCTCATGGGATATGTATGTCATTTAAATGAGCATCCATATATTTAGTGATTATTTTTATCATTTATTATTTACTTACAAAGCCTATGATTAAATTTTTTTACTGATGGGATTTCTGATTTAAAAGTGGGGAGGACGGAGGTCTGGAGAAGGCTCCTCCCACGTTCGCTGGAAGGTGGGGGGTGGATCGCGCTCCGCTCAGGGACTTTCCATTCCCCGACACTGACGCCTTCTGTGGTTTAGGGAAGGAGTCCCGGGTTGAAGCTGCTTGGCCTCCGCTGCCCTGCAGCTTGTGGGGCGGGAGTCCCACAAGCTCGGGAACTTCCCGGCCCGGATCCCGAGCACCCAGCTCATCGGGAGCGCCTTCCCCCCATCCCTGGCAGGAGAGCTGGCCGTGCGCCTGCCCCTCCCCCTCTCGTTTGGGCGTGGTGTTACCTGGAGGATGCGTGACCCCAGTCGCTGTGGGGTTCCGTTTCGCAGGAACCAGCTGCTGCACGTGCCCCTGAGGCAGCACCAGGTGAGCTGCTGCGACTGGCTGCTGAAGGTCATCTGCGGCGTGGTGTCCATCCGCACGGTGTACGCCTCGCACAAGCAAGCCAAGGTCTGCCTCGTGTCCCGCATCAGCTGCGAGCGCGCCGGCGCTCGCTTCCACACCCGCGGTGTGAACGACGATGGCCACGTGTCCAACTTCGTGGAGACTGAGCAGGTCAGTGCCCCGGCCGGTCGGTGGAGCTCCGTGGCTCAGAGGGGACCCAGCGGTGCACATGCATTTCCGTTTGGCTCAGAAGTGGTCCGGGCATGTTGGCGGTCGTCTCTGGTCACTGTGGTTTCTTCCTCTGGAGAACAGAGCGTCACTGGGGCTCTGCCTGTACATGTGGCCTCAGGCTTGCCTGGGGTGGCTTTCTCGATCTACTTTTGCTGGGCTAAAACTGATCCCCAAGGTACTTCCAGCTATGAGGAAGCAGGAATTCTTGCCATGGCCATAAAGGGTGGTGGTTATTTGAGAGGACAGGTGACGGATGAACCCACAGGCTTGGAAAGTTTTCCTGAGACAAAAAGTAAATCAATAAAACAAGGATGAGAGGAGAAACCATTTTTCATCCTAAATCAGACAAGCCTGTCAGCACCTGGGAGTTGCGAAATTGGCGTGCTAGGCGGCACTTGGTTTCAGCTTCCATGAATATGACCATCTGCTTAATTTCGCACTGATTTTTCCCCCCTAGATTCTGTTCTCATTCCCAGAGATGCTGTCTTACATTGGTTTTTGGTTTTCAAGTTGTTGGTTTTTTTGTTTTGTTTTGTTTTTTCTCTCTAGGTTGAAAATCTGTAGGGTAAGGCTGCCTTGTAGACTAACAGGTGGAATAAATTGTAGGAAAGGCACGCCCCGTGAAAGGCACAGGTGTCCCATGGCTGCGGGTGTCACACGGCAAACAGCCCGTGTTTATTGCATCCGCTCCTTCCTGCAGCTGTGAATGGTGGTGTCTTCCAGGCCTTGAGCCAGTTTAATTCAGCACAGATCTGAGCACCTGCTTTCTGTGCGAGAGCCACCACCAGCTTGGGCTTAAGGTGAGGAGGTCCTCTTGGAGTCGGATGCTAAGTAGGAGGACTTTGGAATGGGAGCTTTCAGGTGATGGGCATGGGCACTTGCTTGCCTGTGACTTCTGTTCATTCTCTGCTCTCCTGGGTATAAATAAAATCTAGTTTAAAATGTCAGGAAAAAATGTGGCCCCGAGATGGAGGGCATTTTCGTATTTTCTTGCTCATGTCCACGCCATGAAGAGTACTTCCTATTCTTTGCACGGCCTCACGCCTTAGCACTGTCCTGTCCCCCTGCTTATCCTTGCGTGGTAAGGCTCTGAGTCAGGGCATTCAACAGAACTTTATTATTTCTCATCTGTCAGGGGCTGAGCACTGTGTCGGGAACTAGGGGCCGGCAGTGCAAAGCCTATTTGTACACATCAAAGTATCTGTGCCCCCGAATCTGGTAACTGAGCCAGATGGAAGAGGGTTTCACTGGCAGCACTGGAGCTTGGCCCCAGCCTTGCTCTCCATCTGGCTTTTCAGTAGATAGTCCCTTATATACTCTTTTTTTTTTTTTTTTTTTTTTTTTTTTTTTGGTGCTCTCCAGAGTTGTGAGTTTTAACCACATTTTTAAAAAATTGGGGTCTCATCTATTGTATCTTACCAAGTAAGTCATTGCAAAAGCACCTGCCCTCCTTTTGGGCTTTTTAACCCTGTAGATGTTGGCTGCTAAAACAAAGTGCCACGGACAGGGTTTAAAACAACCAGAACTTATTGTCTCATGATTCTGGAGGCCAAGGTCCAAAATCCGGGTGTTGGTGGGACCATGCTCCCTCTGAAGCCCCTAGAGGAGGATCCTTCCTGTCTCTTCCAGCCCTGGGGGCCCCCTCGTTACGGCCCTCCTGTCCCTGCCTCACCTCCCTGTGGTGGCCCTCTCCCCTTTAACGAGGAGGCCCGCCCTGTCCAGTATGTCCCATCTTAACTGCTTCTGCAGTAACGGTCTCTAAGGTGCTAGGGGTTAGGACTGCAACATCTCTTCTGGGGGCACATAGTTGATCCATGAAGACATCAGTGTTAAAGGACCGTACTTTTAATGCAGTACATTCAGCTTTATGGAAAATGTCGATACTGTACTGCTTTTCTTATTTTTCTTTCGATGGACCAGGGCTGAGAACGTTGCTCTGGTTATTTCATCTACGCAGACCTGGTGACTGGCTTTTGTCCCATGCCCTGATTGCTTGGGCTCAGAGACGGGGACCTTGTTGCCTTGCGGCTGGCCCGGCAAGGCCTTAGAGACACCCCCGGCCTGCCCTCTGGCTCCTGGAGCTCACAGCCCCGTGATTTAAATGGCCACCACCTGCCTCCCTTCTCAGGACAGAGGAGGGATTTCCTGGTTCACGCAGCCTGTCTGGTCTTCCTGCTCTGTGTTTTCTCTCCCATTTCCTCTTCTGGACTCTGGATCAGGCAGAGGTTGCCTTGATGAAACCCTCAACCCTGCCTTGCTCCCGTGGGCAAGCCGACAGGCAGCTGGACACCCCCACCCTCTGCTCTCCCAGAGATGGGCGGTGAGTGTGGACCTTCTCTGGGACTGGCATGGCTCCCTGGGCCCGTGGTGATTCTGTTTTTATGAGATGTGTAATGGGGCGAGGGGGGGGTCATGGTGGCTTTGCACCCAAAGTTCTTTGTGGGGCTACTCCCAGCAGCCCCTGTACTCTCCCAGGATGACTCATGCCTTCGGAGAGCCCCGACAGTGTGACCACCATGGTGGGGGGTGGGGCGTGGCGAAGAGTCGGTCCCCAGAGCCGACTCCAGGTGTGTCCTTGTCAACAGGGGAGCAAACTCTGAGCCCCTCGGCTGAGTGCGGTTGCGAGCCCATTCAGGCAGGGAGGCAGCAGGAGCAGGACAGGCCCCCTCATCGTCCTGGGAGTGCTCCCTACAGTCCTGCCTGCAGAGGGATGGGGAAAGCCGACAGAGCAAGGGAGGGCAGGGGCCCGTGGGGTGGCCCTGGATCGAGAGGAAGGCACAGAGGAGACTGCGGGCAGTGGTGAGGGCGTGCGCTTCCCGAGGAAAGCATCGGGCTCAGGGACACCCTGACCGTGCCTTGGGGAGCCGGCCCAGCCTGAATGGGGGGGGGGGGGTCAGGGGGGTCAGCCACTTCCTGAAGCGGGGAGCAGCTGCCCCTGGGGCTCGTCCCCTCTCCTGAAGTGTTTTCAGAATGAGCAGGCATGGCTGGAGGGAGGCAGCTGCTCCCCCCGAGACCAGAATCTCCCGTTGCTCCCACTTGAACAA
The DNA here is from genome assembly GCF_030435805.1 of Mustela lutreola. Lineage (NCBI taxonomy): Eukaryota > Metazoa > Chordata > Mammalia > Carnivora > Mustelidae > Mustela > Mustela lutreola. Next base: position 9,395,938 of record NC_081295.1, on the reverse strand, counting down.
GACAGCCACTTTCTCCGTCTCTGCAGTCCTGCAGTGGTTTTGTTTACGGCCCTTTGTAGCCATAGTTTGATCTAAGTTTGTTTTTAGCACAGAAATCTTTTCCTAAGTGGAATGTGCACGTCACCAGTGTTCCCGCCAAGCACAGCTCTGCCTCCCTCCCTCTGCTCCTGCTGCCCAAGGGGCTTCTGGGCACCGGTGCCTGGGGACACACGCAGCCTGCAGGCACCTGCGGCCCTCGGGGCGGCTTGGGACGGGGAGCGGCGCAGGAATGGGGTGGGGGGGCGCTGCTGAAGCCCATGTTGAACTTGGCCCATCAGGGCTGTGGTGATGTGCTGGGCACCTGGGGGAATCGCTCCCAGGGGCCCGCCTGGCCCAATGCCAGATGCTGGCGGAACCGAGATGGGCTGGCCAGGGTCAGGACTGTGCTGTGGGGTTGCGTGCACCTCCCTGCGGTCTTGCTGGCTTTGCTCAGGGGGATGGCAGAGTGCGGCTTGCATCCTGAGGCCTTCGAATCAAAGGGATGCCAGAGGCGGAGTGGGCTAGACTCGTTCCGGCTCATGGGGCTGCCTGCTTTGTGACCTACAAAGGGGCAGGCTTTGGGACATAGGCTTCCCGCTAGAGAGTGGCAGGCAACTTCTTGGAGGAAATGTGCTGAGCTGTGGCGGGGAAGGGTCTCAGCCGGGTCCACTCGGCTCCTCTTGGCTGTTGCCCACAGATCCCAGGCCCCTGCTGGGAAGTGAGGCTCTCCAGACCCCAGCCCATGGCCATATGCAAGTGGGGGTCCTCTGTTAAATGCTTGAGGGGGGCTGATGAATTGTGGCGCTGTGCTTCTTTGCAAATGGTGGGACTAGACAGAGAGAGGGTGAGTCCCCGAGGCAGGGTCTCTCCTAAACTAAACGCTCAGGGAGCCAGAAGAGGGAGAGGTTTTCGGCTCCACCAGCTCTGCCCTACTTCAACATTTTCCCTAAGAGGAAGGAATAATTTTCTTCTCTGAGGCGGACCATGTGTGTGCGCACGTGCATGTGTAGTGTGTAAGTGTGAATGGTTGGGGGGGGTTCGTGTATGTGCATGCACAGGTGTGTACATTGGTGTGAGTGCATGTGTGGGGGGTTGTTTTGTTTGTGTGTGTGTGCGTGTGTGTGTGTGTGTGTGTGGTGCATCCATGTGTGGACTCATCTCAGTCTTCCTGGGAAGAAGCCTAGAGTCCTTTCAGCCCTGTTGTGAGTCATACCTGGTAGGATTGCTTGACTCACCAGGCAGAAAAACAAACCTCCAAAAGTCCCTTTGCTCTACTAAAAGACAAAAAAAAAAAAAAAAAGAGGAAGAATATTTGGCCATTAAAGATAAGGGCACGGATCAGTCTGGACAGGTGAGGTCAGCGGCATGTCCTCCCAGGAATGCAGCCCGCTTGGAAAGCACTGGCTTACAAAGCCCTCGCCTGGAAATGGGAATTGAGCAAAAGCCTTTCAGATCAAAGAGTACCTGTTGGGTTGCAAGAGTCCCTGCCTTATCCCTTTGTTTTTAGGGTCCTTGGGTTTCTACTCCCACCACTCTGTAGAAAGGGGCTGCTCCCGAGTTGCCAAGACCAGGCAACGGGCCCTCCGGTCCATCAGTCCTCCGCAGGGCCTCATCCACACTCCTGGCTGGCGCTCTCCTGCCCTCAAGAGCCACGAACCACCACCAGGCACTGGGATCACCTTCCCTCATTATTCATTTACTCCTCCCTGTGGCTGGGTGACAGTAACTCCACTGAGAGAAGGAAACTGAGGCCCAAAGTGGTTAAAGAACGTGCCCAGGGTCACCCTGCAGGGCACCTGGGAGCTGGCAGGTGGAAGGTGCTGTCCCAGAGCCCACGTGCTGACCCACTTTCCCCCTCCACCCTCCTCTCCCCTCTCCCTGGACCCCGACACCCTCTGGGAAGACCACTTCTGGGAGGCGAGGCATCCAGGCTGCGGGGAGTATCCAGGCTGTGTTCTTCAGCTCAGGAAGGAAAGTGCCACAAACCCACTGCTAGTTTTTTCTTATCACCTTGGCAACAAAGAAGGTGGCCCCGATGATGAATGGGACGCAGCACTGGAATATCTTCCCGTGGGAGGGAGGAGTGGAGAGAGTGAGAGGCGGCTTTTCTTCCCATCCCGGGGTGGGGTCTGGAGTGTGGGGCCTCCTGGTGGGTGTTTTCTGAAACCCGTTCTGCCTGTGCAAGTTCTGGCTCAAGAGGAGTGTGGTCTGATGCTAGAAGCAGCTCATTTAGCGCACGTTTAAGTGCAGGGTAAGCGTTCCATAGCTTAAATCAGGTCCTGGCGCTGTTAAAGGCTATCCCGATAGAGAAATGTTGGCGAAATTGGTTTCTTTCTCAGTCATCTGGACCTGTGTGTTCCTGATCTCTCTGTAGTCAGTGAGGCCTGCGTGAGTTTAAGCAATCTGCTTCTTTCTTCTGTTTTTGGTGGTTTGCTTTCTTTTAAGATTTTATTTATGAGAGAAAGAGAGGGAGCATGAGCTGGGGGGGGGGAGAGTCAGAAACGGAGGGAGAAGCAGACTCTGCGCTGAGCAGGGAGCCCAACGTGGGCGTGGATCCCAGGACTCAGGGATCATGACCCGAGCCGATGTCTTAACAGACTGAGCCATCCCGATGCCACTGGTTTTGGTTTTTGGTTTTGGGTTTGTTTGTTTTTGTTCTTATTTTGAGCAGAATAATAGGGGGAAGTTAATTTGCTGCTAGTCCGGATCCAGAAACAGACTAGTTCTTAACCTGATGCGTTTCCCTTTGGAAAGAAGAGTTCAGCTCAACTCCATAGGTACCAGCCTCCCGTAATTCCTGTTGTCCCAGGGAGCTGCGGGTCCGATGCTCAGGTCTGCCAATGAATTACTAATGCATGTGTGATCTGAGCGTGATCTAGCTGCTCGGAAAGCTACCCTGTAAGGGAGCAGGCTGGTAAGAGATGGAAAGGATCGGCAGCGCTGCCCAGACTGGCCCTGCCAGGCCAGGGTAGAATTACTCAGATAAAGGGCCGTGTGTCTGATCAGCCCAGCAGCTTCCCCTCGTGATGCTCTCAGCACTGCACTTCTTGTCCCTGTAATGCTCCCTTGCATACAGTGTTGGGGGGGACCTGCAGGCAGAGGAGCTGGTACCCCCCAAAATAACGGTGTGTGGTGGGGGGGGGGGCAGGAGATCCGTTCTTTAGCCGGTGAGTATCCCCTGCTTCCAGGCAGGAGCCCGCTGCGCTCCCCGCCCCCTGGAACCCTATGAAAGCTGTGCTGTATATGTTGACTTCGTGGCGGGTTTAAGAACACGGCGGCACACGGCCAGCAGCGACTGCTAGTTCAAGTCAAGTCCTGGCCTGCAGTGTCCAGGGCAGACTCCGGGACTCGTGGGGTCACCCAGGTCTTTTGGCCATCGCTTGTTGGTTTCATCCAACCCTTTCCAGTTGTTCTCTGCTGCTCAGCTAGTTGACGAGGTGAAAACAGAAGGCTCTGAGGAAGGTCTTAGTTAAATTCCAGAGCACATTTGCCTCCGTCCCTGCGCGGCAGCGGGGAGGTGTTGCTGGCCTTCCTTAGTCCCGGGCAGCTGCGGCTCCCCCCGAGGCCCCGTGCCCGCCGCAGACTCCTCGGAGGCTGGTCAGTCGCCAGCACGCCCATGAGCACACGGGGCTGGCCTGTGGGTCAGGGAGCAGCGAGGCCAGGCTGGCCAGGGGAGCAGAGGGCGCAGAAGTCTGCTGCCTGCTCTTCATTCGGGCTGGTGTCGGGTCTCAGGCGGCCAGATCCCGTTACCTGGCCCCAGGACATTCGGTTTCATTGAGAAATACTTTCCCTTTATGTTTCCTTGCGGTGCAGACGATTTACATGGATGACGGAGTGTCATCTTTTGTCCAGATCAGAGGCTCCGTTCCGCTGTTTTGGGAGCAGCCAGGGCTTCAGGTAGGTAATGAGAAAAGTAAGTTACCTGCTTCTCTCTTCTGAACAACTGTGGTTTGTTGCTTTTAACCGTGTTTCCTTCAATTTCTCAGTTCATTGCTCCGGCCCCGCTGGGTTGAGCTGAGCTGCCTAAGTGTGCACATGTGTGTGTGTGTGTGTGTGTGTGTACGTGTGTTTAGATACTGAAATGTATACGTTGTATCTGATTTTCTGACCCTGAACTTGCTGTTGATGCCCGTGACTTGGGAAGGGGGGCCGTTGCTGAGAAGCGAGCCACATCGTATAATTGAGTAGAATGACTTTGTTAGCCCCCAAGTTCAGTGTATTGGGAACACGGCCAAAGATGTGTTTTGAGAGCTGTGACTGTCCCACGGGGCTTTGAGAGGTTTTCGGGCCCTAGGGGCCATACAGCAGGTCCGATGGCCAGAGGTCCCTGCTGTGGGGACACGTGAGAATGGCATGGAACTTTCCCCTGATTTCTAAAAATACACCTTGCGGTCTAAAACAGGACTCTGGCCTGTGCCAGAGTATTTGACATTTTTTCTCCCGGGGAGCATTCAGGGCGTGGTACCACGTTCCAAGGACACGTTTGTTGTCCGTGAACCCAGGCACTGTCTTGTTTGCAAGCTCCTTCCCCGCAGGTCATGGGCCGAGTGGGTCTGAGGTTCCTCAGCGTTGACCCCAGATCTTCCCCTCTGGCCCAAGCGGTTGTCTGTGCGCCCGGGAGGCCTCCCCGCCTAGGCCTCTGTGGCTTGGGCTTCTCTTATGCTGTGTGATGGCAGTTGGAGGCTCAGGGCCGTCTGCCGGGGTTTGGGGGGGTGTTTGACACCACCGGGTCTTTCCCTGGCCCTTGACTTGACCCCGTGGCCATCGTTGTGCCATGGGCAGGCTTGATAAGGAAACATACCAGCTCTTGGAGAGAAATGGAGGCGTACGGGTCTCCTGGGGGTCTCACTTCTGGGGGAGGGAGAAGCTTCTCTGGGCTTCAGTCTTCCCATCAGAAAGGAATGACTAAGATGTGTGAGGACGGTTGGTGGCATTACGTGATGGCATAGACACCCCGAGCCTGATTAGGAGGGCGAAGATGATTCTGGAGCTCATCCCAAGACAGTTTTTCTAAATGGCTTTATTGTGATCTAATTTACATACCATAACCTACACCCATTTAAAGGTACAGTTCAGCGTTTTTGGTGCATTTACAGAGTCATGGAACCATCACTGTGACTAACTTTACAGGGTTTATCACCGCTAAGAACCCTGTCCCCACTGGCTGTCACCCCTCCCCGGGCCCTCCCAGCTCTCCTGGAGGCCAAAGCAACTGTCATTCTACTTTCTGTCTCTATAGTATGATTTACCCATTGGAGACATTCCAAAGAGGGTTTCTGAAACTTGATTTTCTTTAGGTTTGGAGTTTTCCTTCTGGAAGTTCTGGAGCTGTGTATTTAGAAGAATAAAAAGCAAACATCAAGTAAGGAGGGGATAAAAAGGAAGCAGGAAACAAAGGTTTCACATGAAGATTTTAAGAAATCCAGAAATGGGGGTGGTCCTGATAGTCTTGGAATTGGGAAGGAGCCTTTGAAATTCATCCCCTTTGCCCCTGCGTCCAGTTCCGGGTCCCTCTAACCCCCGACACTGACCTTGAGATTGCCCACGGGCTCCTCTTTGCCTTACAGGCTGGCTGTCTGCGGGGTGTGACGGGGGATGCGTCAGAGTGACTCTGATTCCCCAGACCTTCAAGAAGGTTCTTCTCTCCCTTGTGTCTTGTCCGAGGCCTTGCAGCCCTTTGTCATCTTCCACCCCATTCCTAGGACTTCCCGTGTTCTGGTCTCCCTCTTCCCAAAACAAAGCAAAACTGGTCTGTCGTTCCCCTCTTTAATTTCAGTCCCCAGCTTGACCCACTTGATGCCGCCTGACCCTGCCTTGCAACAGCTGCCCTTCAACCCGACACGGGCAGCCTCCGTGGGGGTCCTGGGGGCTCGCTTTTTGACAGCTGTGGCACCTTCTAGATTCATCACACTCGCTTCCCTAGAACCACCGTGGTTTCTTCAAAATAAGCTTGCAAAGGCTTTGGTGTTCATTAATCTTACAAAGGATTTGCTAACCTTTGGGTCTCGTACCCATGCTTATCCTCTGAAACCGTATCCACCATCAAAGAGAGATTGGGTCCTCTTCACAGGGTGACCAGGAGGGCAGCTCTCGGGGACGGTGTGCAGTCCCCCTCCTCCTGGAACTATGCATGGCAAGCCTGAGGACTGATTCGGTGGCCTTCCTCCCCTCCTCCTTTACTTACGTTAAATGAAAAATGCCCAGATTTTTAGGCCGATAGCTAGCATCTTAAGTTGCAGTGTTGCACCCTTTGGGGGCTCCCCCGGGAACCAAGGTGCCCTGCTGGAGATAGGGCATAGGAGTGGGGACAGGCAGAGAGGACTTGGGACGATGACTTGTCTGCACGTTTCCACGGCAGCGATGCCTTCCCTACGGGCTCCTGGATCCTGACGCCATTTCGAGCCACCATGGACCTTCCACAATTTCCTCTTTACCATGTAAACAGCTTTGCAGTTTATAAATAGCCACACTGAAATCTTACACTTAAAGCTAATTGCTCTCCTGGTATGGTTAGCGAGAGTGTATTTTCTGTATACTTGTGGTCCGTGGAATCTTCCTCGCCTGTCACATGTGTGTGCAGATGGGTCTTGCCAAGGTGATTGAGGTCTCTGAAGCGTCCTATGACGTCAGCAGCCGGAGGAGGTTGCAAGGTAGACTAGTCCCTCCGCTGCTCCCACCTTGTCCACACTCGCCCCCTCCCTGTCGCACTGTTACCAGGCTCTTGGGTACAAGGCCCTTGATGTGCTCCTTTGTGTGGGCATGATTTTTTTTTTGTCCCCCAAAACTGTAGCACAACAGTTTCAAAAATAAGACTTTGGGGTGAGGGAAAGATCCTTCTAAGACAAGTGACCCGAATCTGGAATAGAGCCGCGCACGCACCGTGGGTCCAGGTCTGTGTTCGCGCCCGCTCCCGTGTTTACCCGCAGCCGCTGCCAGAAGGATCCCGATCGCCAGGAAGCTTCTCCTGTGACTCAGAGCACAAGCTTCGCGGTGACAGGACCTGGTTCTAGTTCAAGTTCCGGCTCCCTCACTTAGGAACCATATTCTTTTGACAAGTTTTTATCTCAGTAAAAGGTTCTTATCAAAACAAAAAACAAAACAAAACCCCACAAGTCTGAGAAGTTCCTATCTTTGCTAAGCCTTAGTTGATTCTTCTGACGTTAACAGTTAACAGTCGACCTCCTGGGGTTATGGGGAAGATGAGCTGTCACGGCGCATAGTCGAATTCAGCGCAGTTTCCAGAACCTGGAGGGCACACAAATGGTAGCTGTTAATGTTATCAATGTACATTCTACCATCTAGGAGACGAGAACACAGGTTGCATTGGGAAAGCATGGCTTTCCGGAGTGAGCGTTGCTGTCTCCACGAGGCCTGTGAGGTGGGACAGTGTCCGCGTTCTCTCTGTCAAGATGAGGCCCGAGGACCAGGCTCCCAGGTGTCCCGTCACCCCACCCTCAGAGCAAGCCTTTTTTCGGTCCCACAGACACTCACTGAGCACCTGTGGGTACATGGGGGCACTTTACGTCACAGCCCGTGCCTTCGGGAGGAGGGGACAGGTCACGGCGGGGTGGTGTGAGGAGAGCCCCAGAGGGAGGAGGCCCAGATCCCTGGGGCAGCTGTGGGGAGGCCCAGCTTGCCCAGACTCCCAGTTGGGAGGGATGGGGCTGCATCAGGCAGGGAAGGAAGCCACAGAGGGGACCCCACACGCAGGCATCACCAGTGTGACCCGGGAGTGGCGAGGCTAAGCTGCTTGCAGCCCGAGGCATGGCGGTTGTGGGCAGACATCAGACCGGAAGGCCAGGCAAGGGACAGATGGAGACCGGGCTTTGTGTGTGAGGCTGAGGAGTTTGCATTTTACTGTGGGAGCTGCTGGGGGGGAGGCACCCCATCTTGGCTGCACTGGGTAGCTTACAAAACACCTGATACCGGGGTTGCCTGCTCTCCCAATTAAATCGCAGCGTCCAGTCGTCTGTGACTGGGATGTGAGATGGCTTGTAGCACAACAGTTTCAAAAATAAGATGTTGGGGTGAGGGAAAGATCATTCTAAGGCAAGTGACCTGAATCCAGAATCTGACTGGGATCTCTTCCTGCTTGTGGAAGAAGCAGCTCTGGGTTGTGATCCGGGGGGAGGCTGACGTGTCCAGTCATAGAACTTGTCACGACTAAACACCAGGCTCTGAGCCCTGACCCGCTGTCTGTCCACTCTCCCCTTATGCCTTCTCCTGGGAAGGTTCCAGGACAGACTGTCACTGACGGACGGGCTGACCGCAGCAAGCAGCCCCCTATCTTGGGCTTCAGCCCTCGGGGATCTCACACATGGTGGCTCAGAGGAACGAGGGCCACTTCCTGCCAGCGCCCGCCTCGTGAGCTCAGAAGACAGGAACTGACGGGGCGCTGAGTGCGGGGAACAGCAGTCTTCGCGGGGCGCGGCCCCGGTCTGGGTGGTGAAGTTTCGCATGTCCTCAGCCAGGGGTCCGTGCCTTTGGGAGCAGGAGCCCAGAGTAAGCCCGGCAGCGGGCTAAAGACGACTGCTGGAGCTTCTCCTAGGGATTACCAAGGCATCTTAGGACCTAAAAGGACGTGGGACTTTGTGGAATTATTTAGATGGACATGCCTAACCCCAGGATCTCTAAGTCTGTTGCTGAGAAGCCCGTCGTCTAGACTGGCTTTTTCCCAGGCATGAAGATGGACGGATGTGTGACGTGTGGTGGGAAGACTTGTAGATAACACTCGGTCCACACCCAGCAGGGACGCTCGATGGTGTGGACGAGCCCCATGACGCCGCGTTTATGATGCCCCATAACCAGCAGAGCTGAACAATACTCTTCAAGAACGTTCTTTCTTAAAATCATTCCAGACCTGCAGAGAAGTTGTAGGAACATAGGGGAACTCCCATGCGTCCTGTCCCAAGATTCATGGGACATGAACCCCTTGCTGCCCACACACATGCCATCCGCTCCTTCCTAAACTCCTGATGGTTGGGCTGTGTGTATCATGCGTCCTTACTTAATATGTCAGGACGTTTTTCCTGAAAGCAGGTGTGTTCTCTTGCATCAGCACGGGACAGGTGCACGGTCAGCAGGTGTGGCACGGTGCTCCAAACTCACCTGCGGTCCACAGGCCGGATTTATCCATTGACCCCATGCTGCCCGTCACCTTTCCCCCTTCGGTCAGGGATCCAGGATGCAATCCTGCCCTGCCTCTCGTTATCACATCTCTAGTCTGCTTTGATCCGGAGCCTTTCCTCTGCCTTCTGGCTCTTGGGCATTGACATTTTTGGAGGATGCTGGTCTTCTCTTTCTTTAAATCGAAGGTGCCTCATGTGAGGGTTTCCAGGTGTTTTATTACGATCAGGTTCAGGGTGTGGATCTTTGACACAACCCCATTCTTGTCGGGGTGTCCCATCTCTGTCCCACGTGTTCCCTCATTAATGATGTTAATTTTCATCACTCAGGACGGAGCTGCTCTGTTTCTTTCTTTATAGTTAATATGTCTTCCTTTTCAACTGATAAGCGTCTACGGAAGACCCAGACCATCAAACTCTCTCTGAATGTTTATGATCAACAGGTGATTTTTGCTGAACCGTTCTTTACTATGATGGTTGTAACATGGTGATTTTTCCACCACCGTCTCCACATTTATCGATCAGTGTTCCGCAAGGAAGAACCTCTCCCTTTGCCCCGTCCACCAGCCCACCTCTGTGCCACTCATCTGTCCATTCATGCACCAGCCGGCTCTCGTCTGTAGAGGTTTATGAGTTCCTATCTCATTTATCTGAATCATAATCCATTACTGTCCCTTACAGTTCAGTGTTCACACTGTCCCAGATTCATCCAGGGAGAGCCTTTTCGAGCTAGCCCCAATACCACCATGTAGTTTTGTCTTTTAAACTTTTGATGTTCAATAGGTAGTTTGAAACATAAGGCAGATTAGTTTGCAGGTAGCCATAACTCAGATTTTAGGGGTGGTCAAGGTCCCCAGACTTTCAGAGGAGGCTGAGAAGTGGTTCCTCTCCCCCTGGTTGGCTGGCGTTCACCTCTGCACTGTGGAAAAGTCTCCCGATCTGACGTGGACCTCGTGGACTGACCCTGAAGTTTCTCTTCTGCCTTTGGAAGAATTCCAGCCAGCACGGGACCCACACAGCTGTTAGGAAAGCCTGCTTCAGAGCCAGACTCAGGCTTTGGGACCTGAGTTCAAAGCCAGCCTTCCAGATCTGTGAATGTGCCACAGAAGGGGAGCCTGGCTGGCAGCAAAGGGGGTGGAGAGCACCATCCCTTCCTGGGTTCACGGAGCAGGAGGAATCACTAGTGCTATTTCTCTTTGCTTTAGGTTGGCTCTCATCATCTGAGACTCAACAGAGGCCTCGAAGCCAATGCCCCTGCTTTCGACAGGTAGGGTTGTCTGACACCACCCTAAGCCCCCCATCCTTTTAGGAGTCTTCCGCCAACCAGATGGGACAGTGGGAGGGGGAGGACCCCAAATCCTGGCCCTGCCTCTGCCTTTTACTTTGGTTCTTTGGGCAAGAGGGGAATTTACAAAATGGAATTTTTTAGTGGCTCTCAGGTTTTCCTGAGGTCACTGAGGTGACACTTGGCAGTTATTTTATCTTACCAGCCTGTTCTTTAATGAAGCTTTATTCCTTTGTCCTAGTTAACAAGGGATAACGTAAATCATAGGATATTTGTGACTGCTTATTTTTCTTTTAAAAGCAATATACTCCCAGACTTAAAAAGTCATAGTCTAGAAAGGTATAAAGTGAGAAGTAAAAGTAGTGTTAACTTCCAATTCCCACTACTAAAGATTTCACTGCTAGATTTTCATGTATCATTCTAGAAGACCATTTGGCAGATACACAGTTCATTTTCTGAACCACAAACTAGACCATTATGCATTTCCTGTTACAGAACTTTCTTAAGAAAAGCCATTGGTCAACTAAACAGTAACTCGTATTTGACATAGTTAATCGCTTCTTAAAATATTTGCATGTTTAACCTGAATACTAATTTTAAAAATTAGTGAATGTCGTAAAAATTTCAAGAGTGATTTTTTTTTAAAGGGTATTAGTCATTTTGCCTGAAGCTTGATTTGGACGTTAAATCCACACGCGTCCTTCCTTTGTGTCGCAGACTAGCAGTGGCAGCGTGTGACGGTGAATTAGCACATCATCATTAGTGGGCTGTCACTCTAAAGAGGGTTGTGTGTGCACTTGAACATGCTCTTGCCTGTGTTCAGGACTGTTCATGTGTTCTGTGCATTATGTATATGGAGTTGTTGAAGGAGACTTTGAGCTGCCTTGAATGTCCTTAGGAAATTGAAAACAAGATTCCTCCCCAGCTGACCGCAGTGGAAGGGAAGGACATGCATGCTTGGCTGGTTTCAAAAGCTTCATGATGAGCTTTTTAAAAATACACACATTTTAAGAATGTTTACACCGATGTAAACATTTTTGAATCCTGTTAGTGCACAGTGCGTGCCCAGAGAGGATAGGCTCTCTCTCCTGGGGCCGCAGCTGCCCGGCCTCACGTTGGGTGCTGCCCCAGTGCGCTCATTTCACTGACGGGTGGGAATGCGGGCACGTGCTTCTCCAGCAGACCCACTGAGGGGGTGCCCACCCCTGGAGGGGTGCCCCCATCTCTGGGACATCAGGGGACTCTCAGGAATTTCTCCCTTCTTTGATGTGTTTGGTCTAAAATAAATCCCTCAACCCATCCCCACAAAACCGCTTTCCCTGGGTAGTTCGTGTGCACACAGAACACCTGTGGCCAGGGCTGTTCCGTTCCCTGGGTTGTTCCCTGGGTTGTTCCCTGTTTCCTCTCCTCCACCTGCTGTGCGGGGTGTGGGGCGGGGAGGAGATGCCCTGAGCAGGCCTTGGCTGTGCTGACCTGAGGAGGACCTCGTCTCGCTGGTAGTGTTAACCTTTGGATGGCAGTGTTAACCTTTCATGGGGGGCGGCGCCTGGGTCTCACTTGGGCAGGATCCTGCCCTCCCCTTCCTCCCTCTTTGTGCGGAGCTGCTTGCCTCTGCGGTCCCAGGGTGGACGCTAGGGTGCCTTTCCCTGCTGGCTGCTCTGTTACGCCCTGCCTGCCCGACTCCACATGCCCTAGAAAGCCCCTCCCTGGTTCTCCAGGGAGCTCTGCACCACAGTAATAGATGGACAGGCAGGAGAAGGACCCAGATACCCAGAGCACGGAGACTCGGCTTGGTCTCGCCGGCTTCAGGGTGGGCTCCGACATCCCCCCGGGAGCCCTGAGGTGAGTCTTAGTGTGTCACTAGTAAGTGTATTATCTCATTTTAATTAAAAGGAAGGAAAGTGGGGCACCTGGGTGGCTCAGTCAGGTAAGTGCCTGCCTTCAGCTCAGGTCATGATCCCGGGGTCCTGGGATTGAGCCCCAGTCAGGCTCCCTGCTCAGTGGGGAGCCTGCTTGTCCCTCTGCCTCTGTGCACTCTCTCTCTCTCTCTCTCTCTCTCTCTCTCAAGGAAATAAAAATTTTTTAAAAGAAAGGAAAGGAAAACCAGCTCTCCTGTACCAAGCCCTGACTTGTCCCTTTTGTCTTTTTAGCCCTCAAAACTGTCTTTTACAGGAGGAGCATTAGCTTTATGGTACAGACAAAGGAGTAGCTCAGAAGGGATGGAAAATCTGGTCAAGGGTGCTTGGGGCTGGTGTGATGGGCCACATTGTTTCTCGTCCAGCTCTGGGTTTGGAACCCGTTGAGACGCAGGGTCACGCATCAGCCTTATTTCTAATAAGCTTCATTGTGGCAGGTGGCTTGCATTTCACCCCCAAGTCATAGGGCTCACTCAGTGACCGGTAGAGCTGGGCAGCTCAGACTTGCCCCAGAGCAGAGCCTGCCCTCCGGCTCCCTCTGTCTGACCTCTGGGCAGGACATACCTTCCCCGGGGCAGGCAGACCCAGAAGAGCCCTGCGCACACTCCGTTTGTTGTCGGACCTTCCCCCAGAGCACAGGCTTGTGCAGAAGCCCTATGGCATGAGTCAGATGGAGCCCTACCTCCTCCCTGGTCGGGATACCATGGTCGGGGCGGCCAGGAGCTCACCCTAAAGGAGCCAGCAGAGGACCTCAATTCAAATTTGGCTAAAACTGGTTCCTTAGCGCTAATTAACTTAAAAAAAAATGTCAGCCTAGAAATTTGGAAAACGCAAAATGTATAAAGAAGAAAACGATTTTGAGTCACATACAATTCTACCATTTTTAATACTGTGGCATGCTCTCTTCTCTTTTTTCTATCTCCAGGCATGAAAATTGCATGATGAAAATGTGGTTTACATCTCTTTTTTGTATTGTCTTCCACTGTATTTTTTTTTAAATTACATTTAAGTAGTCTTAGTGTTAGTGAAGTTATCAAGTTAGCTTTTCTTTTTTTTTTTTTTTTTAAAGATTTTATTTATTTATTTGTCAGACA